>NC_135497.1:219998379-220598379 GCF_052857255.1 Amblyomma americanum | reverse complement strand
ATAGAATGTCATTAACTGTTAGTTTGTCTCCACAACTTTCACAAACAGGTTTGTCTTCTTTTGTTAGCGGGAAATTGTGTGTGAGCTGTGTGCGTCCAATAAGGAGACAGCATAAAATTACTTCTATGAAATGTTCCTGGTCCCTACAGGTTTCCCATTCACTTTTTACTATGGGCTTTACGAAGTGAAGTTGTTATTCACTTCATTGTCCCAAGTTTCCTGTCATTTAGTCACCAAATTACAGTGTATTAATCTCATGCAGTCTCTAGGGGATGCGTTGACTTTCATGATTTCACGACTGCGAGCTTGCGTAGCACATAAGTCTGCTCTTTCATTCCCATCTATTCCAATGTGGCTCGACAACCAGCAGAATTTTATCCTATGTCCCTGTGTTGTGACTTTTTTTATGTTGTGCATTATGTTTCCTACCATGGGTTCGACTGGGTTTCTGGAATGTAGTGCCGAGAGCAGGGTAAGTGAATCCATGGAGATTAAGCTGTTTTCAATACTGTCATTCATTATTCTGCCTATAGCTACAGAGACTGCACAATATTCGGCAGTAAAAATGAATGCACAGTTTGACAGCCTTAATATTTTTTACCAGTTCTCTCGTATTGCCACGCTTCCGACATAATCTGCTGTTTTTGAGCTGTCAGTATAAAATTCTGTGTAGCTCACACATTTTTTTCTTGTAGTGCCGGGTATTCCTGTAATATGTGTTAGTGTGGTGTTTGTTTCTTTCGAAAGTGTGTTAATATGAAGTCACATACAGTGGGAAGGCTGTACCATGGGGACAGCGGGTCGTGCCTTGAGGCGACATCATCGAAGGTGTCCAGTGTTTCCATGTTTTGGCAACTATCCTCAAAGCGAAGAAGCAGAGGTCTGATTGACTGGGTTTTACAGTTGAACAGTGTTCTGGAGGTGCACTAGGTAACTATGGTATAACAGACGTGTTTTGCCAGTGAAAGGATTTTCAGGACATATGTGAATGTGAGCACAGTTCTGTTTGCAAGGGAGAGTTCATTAGTTTCAACACAGACCATTCATGGGGGATGTTCTGTATGCGCTGGTTGAGAGGCATAAACCAAGGTTTAGTACAGGATCCAGTTTCTTCAGGTATGATGGTCTCATAGACCCATACACAATGCATCCATTGTCTAAGTTAGAGTGGACTACAGACTGGTAGATTTGTAAAAGACATGTTCTATCATATCCCTAGCGGTTTCGTGGCAGTACTTTGAGTATATTCAGGGATTGAGAAGCTTTCTTTTTGATGATGTTTATATGTGGTAGAAATTTGAGTTTTTTGTCAAATGTTACGCCCAAAAATTTGTTCTTTTATTGGAAGTATGATTTCATTTAAGTTCAGGTTGGGATCAATCTGCAAGCCTCTTTTGAGCAAGAAAAGAACAGCAACTGTTTTTTGTGGGGAGAACTTAAACAAATTTCTGTGAGCCCAAATCACTAGCTTGTTCAGTGTGAGTTGCATCTGCCTCCCACATGTTGACAAGCAGGAGGATGTGCATACAATTTGAAGGTCATCAACATATAAAGAATACATAGTGGACTTTTGAGTGATCTTAGCTATGGAATTCAGTTTCACGACAAACAGGGTAGTACTTAAATACACACCTGTGGTACCCCATTTTCCTGAACAAAGTTCCTGGGAAGTGTTGAACCAAGGCGTACATGAGATGAACAGCCAGTCAAAAAATCTTTCAAGCAGTTGAGCATCCTACGGTGGATACTAGGTCTGCTAGGCCGCATAGGATTCCAAACCTCCATGTAGTGTCGTAGGCTTTTTCCAGATTAAAAAGACATCAAGGCAGTGTAGTTTGAGCATAAGAGCTTTTTGGACAGCATTTTCAAGGCGGACAATATGTTGAGTTCATGAACAGGGTTTTTTGAAACCACACTGGTGGATATCAAGTAATTCATGAGATTCAATAACAAACATCTGCCTAATGTTTGCAACGCTTTCAAAAGAGTTAGCTAGACAGCTTGTAAGGGTTATGGGCCTGTAACTGCTAGGGCAAGTTGGTGGTTTTCCAGGTTTCAAAAATGGTACAATAACGGGCTTTCTCCACGCTTTGGGTATATTTCCCGACACCAATATTTGGTTAAAAATTTTCAAAAGTGCTTCTACAGAAGGCTGAGAAAGATGTGCCAGCATGAATTTGATCAGGGCTGGGCGCAGTCTGTTTGCCGGCAAATAAAACTGTTTATTTCATCAACTGTAATTAAACTATTGTACGGCTAGTTTGCGCTGCCACTTGTTGGAAGTCTCTGTTTCTCTGCTGTGTTTTTGTTTTTTAAAAATAATTCTGTGAAGCAAGAAGAACTAGAAACGCTAGAGAAATATTCACCTAAGATGTCGGTTTGTTCCTCTATACTTGTTTGTGAAAAGGGGCTGTAAGAAAGAGAACTGTGAAACGGAAGAAGCTGCCATTTAGTTTACGAACTTGTTTCCACATCTTTTTGTATGTTATAGAACTGGTTATGGATGATATGTAGCTTTGTCATGAAGTTCTCTCTGCATTGCGATGGTTATGTTGTGCTGTTGCTCTCACCTTATTGAAATTTGTAACATTCTCAGCCGTCTGATACCTCTGAAAAATTCCCCAGGCTATATTTTGTTTCTTTTTTGCTTCTCTGCAGTCTTTTTTGTACCAAACCTTGTGGTTTTGTCGTACCACTCCCGAATACTGAACGGCTAGGCATAGCAGTAACGATACAGGATGTGAATATTTTGTTGAGTTCATCGACACTGAGATCGTCTCAAAAACGTTTCTCCAGTGTGACCTTTTCCTGAAATAGCACCCACTCAGCTACAAGGAGCTTCCAATGACGTGGTTTACTTGGAATGATTGATGGTGGTGATGACAAGTTAATTACCACAGGAAGCTGATCACTTCCGAAGGGGTTATTCAGAACATCCAATTTGTAATCGATAAAAGCAGAAGGTGTAATAAAAGACAGGTCTGGGCCGCCGCGGTGGCTCGGTGGTTATGGCGTTCGGCTGTTGACTAGAAAGGCGTTGGTTCGATCCCAGCCACGGCGGTCGGATTTCGACAGAGGAGAAATTCTAGAGGCCCGTGTACTGTGCGATGTCAGTGCACGTTAAAGAACCCCAGGTGGCTAAAGGCTAAAATTTCCGGAGCCCTTCACTACGGCGTCCCTCATAGCCTGAGTTACTTTGGGATATTAAACCCCGCATAAAATAAATAAATAAATAAATAAAATACATGTCTATGAAGCTCACTCTTCCAGAACTTGGAGAGCTGTACATGGGTTTCCCTGTATTGAGCCGGCAGACATTACCGCATAGAATAAAGTCTAAATTACGACCTCTAGTGTCAGCTTGTTCAATTCTCCAAAAACCAGAAATGGCATTAAACCTCCAATTACCAGATATGGCTCTGGTAGCTGTTTAAAAAGTGCTTCTAAATCATGGAGTGTTACTTTTAAGTGTAGCTCGAGGTATATAGAACATACTGTACGTGATTTAAAATGTAAAACAGTGACTGCAACAGCTTCATATGTAGTTTTAAGCTTAGCTTCGCGAGTTGCAACACCGCTTTGCACTATAATATCGACGCATCCAGGGAGCCTACTTGAGTGCTCTCTTTCACAGCGGAAGACAATATTTTCTTTAAAATGTTCTTATGTTTAGGTCCTAAGTTTGTTTCCTGTAGGCAAAGAGCCATGGGAGAAACTGAGTTTCAAGAGGTCTATTACATCGCTGTAGTTGTTCAGTAGTCCTCGACAGTTCAAATGAATTAGGAATGCCATTTTCACTGTTTTTTGGGAGATTCGGTTACGAAAATAGGCTCCTGGCTTCTTGGGGCCTATTACTGAAGTTTTTTGTCTCCTGGCAAGCTCAAGTGAGCTGCACTACCGCTGCATCGTGGACTTGCTGGAGATTGCGTCCATTGCCTCACTGGAGGCGCTGGAGGTTCGCGGGGAAGCCGGCAGTGAGCGAGATGCAGACCTCCTCCGATTGGGGGGGAGTCTTTTGGGCTGCTGACTCGAGGGTCAGAAGGCCCTTTTATAGAAATGGCAGGGTGGCCTTCGCTACGTCTGCCGGGCGCACAGATGGCGCTGCCACACGCTCACTATATATGGCCTGGGCAGGTGCCGAACCCCGGTGTGGTGCCCCGCCCCGTTGGACCACATCAGAGAATTTTGTTTTTAAATTGAAAGAGAACATGCCAATGGCTTGCAAGAGTCGTTGATGTGGTTCTCTGAACGAAATGCTTTGCTTTGTTTTCATAGCTTTCTTTTTGTTTTCCATGTTGGGCAAGACCTTGAATAAGTGGGGTGATCTCCCTCGCACTTAGCACAGCACGGTGCCGCTTCACAGTTCTCGGAAACATGCTCATGTGAGTTTTGCGGCCGTGGCAACTTTCAGTCTTGACCGTATCGTTGGCAGTTAAAACATTGTTGCGGGTTCAATTTGTAGCGGCAGACATCTATTCCCAAGTAACCAACTTCTATTGCTTTGGGGAGTGCACTTGAGTTGAAGGCGAGGACAAGATGCTTTGTGGGTAGTTCTTTGTTTTCTATCCTGATTGTGATACAGTAAACTTTGCTGACATTCTGGTTCTTGAGACCCTCCAGTATTTCTTCTTCTTTGGTGAGTTTGAAAAGTCTGCTTGTGAGATCGCCTTCCGGATGGTGTCTAAGGATCTGTGAGCAGTTATTGAAACTGGGGTTTCCCCAACCGACATTATGGTGGACAGTGTTGAATATTGGGCATTATCTTTCAGCTCGAGTAGCAGGTCACCACTAGGCATATTTTTAACCTTGTAGCCCATGCCCAAGGCAGCAGTCCGGCTTTTCGTTACCAAGAATGGAGATATTGTTCGGACAGTTTTTTTCTGTCTCTTCATGATGTAGAACATGGAATTTTCTGAGAGTTTCCGTCAATTTCTGTAAGTACACCTTTGTCCTCCTTCTATTGTGATGGCCATCATCTCGTGGGAAAGGGGGAACCATGAAATGTGTGCATTGTTTGGCCACGGTGCCAGCCGTCCACCATGGAGCCGAACGAGGGGATAGGACATGACCTTGAAAGCAAGCCCTGTTGAAGCCAGCTGTGCACCCTAGCTATATCTCAATATGGCACAACACAGGGTAGTTAGCCACACAAAGTTAACCCAAGCCACAAGGAAAAAAGGAAAAAAAGCCAAGAAGAAAGGAGGAGAGAGGGGAATTCTGACAAAGATGATAGGAAAATAAACAGTGAAGGGGAGGACAGCAAAAGGTGACTGCCGATCTTCCCCGGTCAGGTCAGGCCGGAGGTGCCGTGTACAGGAAGCAGGGGCCACAGTGGTGTGTTGCCTCCGCTGACTTAGCATTGCATCGGCAGTATATTCTCTAATGTAGCGACACCGAAAGCTCATGCATTCTCCGGCTGGCTAAAGCAGTTGTTATCCGGCAAACCTGAGCCATAAAAAACATGTATGTCAGAGAGGGGGTGCTCTAGAGAACATGCCACCAATGGTCACTTAATGCAGGTGGAACCGGGAGCAGACGCACTTGCGAGAGAGGTGAGGGAGCATGGTACAACTACCCCTGCTCATTCTTTGCTCAGGGGGACAGTATGGCGGGAGTTGCCCATTGCCACAGAGTGCACAACAGCATGAAATGTGTTGTGTTTCGTTCACAGAACAATGGTTTCATCACATACTGTACATTACATAGGCTGGTGCCCTGCCATGCATTAATAATGGGGGAGCATCTCCTCAGAACTCACGGTTCACATGTCAATCCAACATGTGATTGGTGCACACTGGGGTTGTGGCTCCATGTAATGACGCATGCATGCACACACACACACATGCAGACACCAAAGTCCCAGGTTGTGAGTCAACTTACATCACCCCTAGCAGTAAGTTTCATCTCTTATGTCAAACTCTCGCAACCTGCGGGCATTTGCATAATTAGAGCGAGTGAAAATTACCTACAACAGCTGTTTTTAATTCCATCAGAATGGAATATACACATGTGTGCCAGCACTTCAGCCTGTCAAAGGTAAGGCAAATGTAAAAAATAGAGCATCCAGTTACAATATAAATAGAAGTGAATTTGCCTTAAACAAAGAAATCATGTCCAGGCCTAGCACAGCTTCAGAAAATCTGTATGTTCGCTTTGAAAGTTTACTATGTTCAAAACTGCACTATGCTCAAAAAATGAATCGTGAACAAGACAAATGACACAAACAACAAAGCGAGGAGATCTTACCCGAGGGAAGCTCAATACCAGAACAGGTTAATTCCACTTTGAAGGTGTGAATATTGTGTCTTTAGAAATGTTAATTAGCCTTGTTTGCGCTTCCTCTCATAAAGCTAATGTGTTTGTGTTTGGTGTTGGCATTTCAGTTTTCTTGTTCGCATTTCATTTGTTCAGTATTGTCCATGGCAATAACACTTCAATGAAATAATAAATGTTTTATCTCTCTCTCTCCCTCATGGCTATAAGCACACAAATCAGACACTACACACACAACTGCATACTTAAGTGTCTAGAAGGGTAATGCAATGGGTTGTGACCATCAGAATCACTTTCAAAGTTTTTGTGGCTTACACCAGACGAAATTTAGTTTCTTACAGAAAGCAAGCTAGCATCTATCTACTAATTTCAAAAACAATTTCACAGGGAAACACTCATGATGCAAAATGCTGAATTGTGCAATGGAACAAACATTAAGATGCTAAATGTACAACACAACATATGCAGAAGTGAATAGTACTTCACACCTTAAATAGTTATCAGTGAAACAGCCTTGTTACAGAAGAAAAATTTAGCACCGAATTTAGTGTCTATATATGCAACTTGTTTTATTTGTCCCCACCCATTTATATGAATGTAGTTAAAATGGTATACCGGGCATTTTCTTTAACTGTTTACAGTTTTTTTTTTTAACTCTGAGAGATACATCGGTACGGTCTGTGCAGGTGGATTGTACAGCAAAGTGGGCATTATGTACGTGATAGAGTGCAGTGAAGAAACGATTAATTAACTAATATTAATTCATAAACCTTTCTGCTTTCGATTTCAAAGGGCCAACATTGTAATAAGAAATCAAAGGCAATTAATTGACAGATTTTAATTTTTCTTTTATATATGTATATATAAACTTGCAACTTCTCAACTGTTTCTTCACCAGCTCTGATGTAATGAAATGGCAACTGCTAGAAATACCTAAGTGCTTGCTTTAGCCGCCGCGGTGGCAAAGTGGTTACGGCGCTCGGCTGCTGGCCCAAAAGACGCGGGTTCGATCCCGGCCGCGGCGGTCGAATTTCGATGGAGGCGAAATTCTAGAGGCCCGTGTACTGTGCGATGTCAGTGCACGTTAAAGAACCCCAGGTGGTCGAAATTTCCGGAGCCATTCACAACGGCGTCTCTCATAGACTGAGTCGCTTTGGGAAGTTAAACCCCCATAATCCAAACCGAAACCAGCATTCTGATATCCACATCCACAGTATGTTCTCAAGTTGCTCAATTACTTGAAACGTCGAAAGGTACTTCAGACTAGTTCAACCCACCTTAAGAGCCACAATGAACTTTGTCTCCTTTTCTCGGGCGAGGTACACATTGCCAAACTTGCCCTTCCCCAGTGGCCGGCCAATCTCAAAGTCTTTGAGGCACCACTCCTTGACAGACCTGCAAGTCAGAAAATGGTAACGCATTGAAACAAAGACAGAAGAAATACGAACTGCAGACAAGATCTGATTGTTATATCAGCCGTGTTTTCAACAGTCCCACCACTGCATGAAACATCGGAAATCTCTAGCAATAATTTCAAATTGGAAAACTGCGCTGACCCAAAAGTTCAAGAAATACATTGATCAAATGAGACCGCCCCGATAACAAACATCTTATTATGTTGAGAAGCTGTACTGTTAGTCTTTAATTACGAGGTTTACAATAGAGAGGCGGGTAAGAAAACGCGGTCTGGCGCTAAATATTTTCAACAGCACTCACATGTTTTCGGACGCCAAATGGCACTTGACAGCAGTAAAATGCAGCTGCGACAACTGCCACAATGACCTTCACGATACCGTAACGCAGGCAAATAGCACGGAGAAACTGCCCGGATCCGCAACCTGCAAGGATGTGTTGGTTTTTTCTACCGAATGACCGGTGCTTTCTGCGACTGACGTGCGGCGATATTTGAATTCGCGGACATATGCCTTGTCACCAGTGATGCCAACTCAGGTCAACGTTTTATCCCTAAAATGAACCCCCAAAAATCCCTAGATTGAAGAAAAATCCCTAGCTTTGAGTTCTTGTTAATGGGGCGATTACAGCTTTAACAAAGTCTCAACGCAGTTCACGCTTTATTCCATGTCTTGTACATTTTATCAGAGATAAATAAATTTGTGTTAGCCGCAACTGTAGCTTTTTTCTTAATTTTTTGTAAAGTTGCAATGCATAGAAGGTCCACAGAAGGCACCACCAGATAAAGGGGGAGTCAGCAACGACGCTCTCCTGACTCCCCCTCTATCTGAAGTAAAATTCGAGCAAACGACTCCTGTTTCACCGCACCGCCTTTTGAGCTGCTCCTTCAGCAGGCTCATCTTTACGCGCAAAGAACCCTTGCAGCCCTTTGTAAATAGAATGGTGTTGAACCCAAGTTGAAAGAGCTTCCATTGTTTGCTAAGCCCCCTTGACGCATAAAAGTATTTTGTTCAGACAACATTAACAGTCTTTTTAAGATGCAGACAGAAAGACGAACACGTTTGACTTCGTGAAAGTTCCCTTCTCGCCTCAAACAGAACACTCAGAAGCTGTGAAATGGCGTACCTCACCGCCCAGTACTTTATTTATCAAAGTTTCAATCAAAGATCGTCAAACAGTAGTTGGAGCGACTAAGAAATGACATCACGAGAACTTGACATCCTCAAATATCTAGTCTTGCTAGTTATATAGCAGTGATTCAGACGTAGAGTTGGTAATTACAAAATCAGAAAATGGTTCCTTAAAACTGAGAATATATATGTTGTTTTGGAATTGAGCAGCACGTTGAAACGAAGCGGTCTAGCAAACGTGAAGAATGCTTTTCTTTTTTTAAAAAAAAAGCTGCACAGATCGAAGCACTTTCTTCAATAACATAAAAACACGTACGATGCAAATGATACTGTATTCAGAAATAACGTAAACGCGCGTGCAGTGTCGATGCTGACGCTTTAAGATATATCTTTCTTAACTCTCTTGATTTATTATATGGCGCACGAACAATTAAGGATCATTAGACGCGCACACAATCTTAGTCTTAATCATCGTACATATCTTTGTTCATCCTCTTCAAATGAGAAGGAGTGATCCTGAACTTGTAACAGCAGCTGTCCATCAAGGCTCTTTTTGCACAACGCTTCTGTTGCACAACCGCACAACGCTTCTGTTGACAATCTGTTTCTCTGCTTTGTTTTCACCTAGTTGACTTGCGAAAACACGCGTTCGACAGCGGCGCTGGAGTGTGGCAGGCATAAAAATTGACAGCAGGGGGTACTCTTGTGAACCGTCTCCTTTTTTCATTTGAGACACTTTGTGCCAGAACTGGCTCGCAGTCAAGTCAGCGTAGTCGCTCAGCTCCATGTTGCGGAGAAGTCGCCATTCCCTGTGCAGTTCATATACTTAATTATTCGTTTTCTTTCACTACCAGAGGAAAAGAGACCGCAAGCGACGCGATTGATGGCACTGTCTTTCCCAGGACAACTTTCGGGTCTATAAGGTTTTTCATCTGTTCACTTTTTAGGGGCAACCGCAGGTAGATCTGATGAGCTGCTTCAATAAAAAAAAACTCTAAACACCGCAGCCGAAAGTTGTGAACCTGATTATCGTTTAAGACGTGCGTGTTACCGGCTAGTGCGGCAGTTGGCTTTGCTCCGAGGTAAATTTCTTCCAATGGCAGGAACTTGGCTGGGTCTTTGTACCGCACATCGAACAACGCTGTGGCCTCCAAGTAGTCCCGCTTGATGTAGCATTCAAGTATGCATTTCAGCATGGCAGAAACTTTTTCATGGAGCAAATGGATTCTGGTTTCTTCCGACTGCATTTCCTTATATAGGTTAGTGAAAAAAGGCAGGACATACTCAAGGAACTCGAGGTAGAGGTTTGTTGACGGGTCAATCAGTTTTTCCAGAATGGCTTCTGCAGCAAGCAGGCGGTCGTCAGTGGCGGCTTTTTTGAAAAACAAAATCAGGGCAAGCATCTGCTCAAGTAAGCGTGTCACAACAACTTGTAGAGACAGCCACCTTCTTTGGCTTCGGTGCAACAGCTTGTGTGGTTTCACCTCTGCAAGCTTCTGGAATTCTTGGAAGGCAGATGTCTGCTTCGGCGACAAAAAGTAGTTGAAAACATCGTGTGCCAGATCCTCAACTCCTCTCGGAAGTGTTTTACATGCATACGAGGCGCACAGATGGAACGAATGACAAACGCACTTCATAATGAAGAGGCCTGCATGGAATTTCTGCCTGTAGCAGCGACGCGACGGAATGATGTGCACCCATCATCACGTTCACTCCGTCGGCCGCAAAACCAAACAAATTTTTGTCGTACGGAATTTCCGCAGCACTTAACACTGCCTTCAGGCCAGTGTATAGAGAGAGCTGGCAGTCGCATCACTGAGTGGTACTAAGTCCAAAAACGCATCTATTATGCCGCCGTCAACGTTCATTACTCGGGCGACGAGGGACAGATGCTTCACTGTTGCCTTGTCAGTGAATTCGTCGACTAGAAGGGAGAACTTTTGTTTGCGCAAAAGCTCGATCACAGAGCTCTTCGCGACTCTCCTCTCCAAACACATTCTTTATGATGGCAGCGCACTTTGTCCGGCGGCAACTTAAGTTCTTTGCAATCTGCGAGTCGTCACACGACGCTTTGACATCAACTAAATGCCCCATGGCATTAAAGGGTAGATTGTGTTCCGTGATAAACGCCGCAATTCTTATTTCAGCCTCTTTGACAGATTTGTCTACTTGAGTTTGCCCACTTATTGAAGGCATGGATGTCAGCGCGCGGGTCGATTGCAAGCTCGCAGCGCTTTTTTTGTGTTTGGAGCTCGCAAGGTGGCGGTCGATTTCGGATTTTCCCCCTTTGTAATCGGATCTGCATGCTTTGCAGGAAAAGAACAAGGGCCCTTTTTTACTGGCTGACAACCAGCCTCTGTACTTTGAATCCGCCTCCCATTTTGTCAAATATTTTTGGTCGTATGCTTTCGCTTTCTTTTTGCTTGGCTCACCTTCCTCAAAGTCTCCCGGTCCAGAAGTTGTCATCTGACATGCAGCACGTTTGAACGGATAAGGTACGCGGTGAGTGTAAACGTAGCGCGTTGATCCAAACAGCACAAGTCAAAACTCAACTTTTTTCTTTCGTAGAGCAGCAGTCACTCGTAGCGCCAGTGATGACACGCACGATTAAACAATTTGAGTCATATAGTTTCGTTTCTCCTCTCTGTGCAGCAGCCATTATTTCGCGTTGCAGAACTGCTGTCGCCATCTATCGGCTTGGCACAACACCAAAGATAGAGGAGCAGTAACTAGGATTTTTCATAGTTTTTTTCTGTTCGAAAGGCAGTATTGTCAGATACGAATTATAAGGCCTCAAAATCTTTAGATTTCACAAAAAGACGCTAAATCCCTAAAGCAAAGAAAAAATCTCTAAATCTAGGGATAAATTTCTAGGGTTGGCATCACTGCTTGTCACAAAGAAGCGTTTGCGGGTAGGTAGGCTGCAAACGCCGATTGGTCGGTGGAATGCGTGTCTGTGTGACGTTTTTTTCCGCTTTGCTTTCGTTCTCAACCGGGCAGTGCTGCCAACCCTAGGGATTTTTCCCTAGATTTAGAGAATTTGAACTTTGTTTAGGGGAAAAGTGATTTTTGTTGCAATCTAGGGACATTTTACTTTCCGCATGGGTCTTTTTTATTTTTCGATGTGAATCGGTTCCTTATTGACTGTTTCTTCACCACCTTGATTTTGAGAATCTGGCTATGCGCCATGTGCACGAGAGGAAAGCGTTTTTGAGATCGGGGTGGCGTGATCTGGCCGGGAGGAGGTACGAGGATGACGGGACTCAGGGAGACTTTGGGGGGACAACAAGACATTCTATTTACATGGTGAAGGAAATGCACGGACTGTACAGAGTTGATGAGGGAAGCGCTGGTAGAGAGACGATGGGTAAGGCGGACGGGCGCCCTGAAATAGGGTTTGCCTGCGGTTCCCGCCTTCTTTACCCGTTAAGAAATAAGTCTGGCCACCACCCTTGAACAGAGTCGATGGCGCATCTGCCCAGGCAAAAGTTGGGACGCTTCCTTTGCTTCGAATTTCCTGGTCGGTTCCTGGAACAGTCTAGCTTTAGCAGTACCAAAAGCACGCTGTCCAAGAAGCACGATTCCTCGAAATCACGGCTGAAGGTAGTTGGGTGTGTTTAGAGGAAAGTGACGCCAACCAATAATTTTAACTTTAGCCAAGGTTTCTGGACCAACGCGGTCTCTTCTTCAGGGGTGACTAAAGTGTGCCAGCAGCAGCGGGTTGCTGCCTTCGCTCTCCGTTTGTTAGCGCGTGGCGCAGTCCATGCACTAACGTACGCGGAGGAGAGTGTTGCTGGACTGCTATTCATCGACACCTTTGTGAGCCGGATGTGCCGTGACTCCGCAGTCGCCTCTTGAACCGGTTTGGCTCCACGGCCAAGACGCTCACCTCCTCGAAGGCTATCCTGTGGTCGGCGCGCTCGCAGTGTTCGGCGAGGGAGTTAGATTCTGAATTCATTTGCCGGATGTCATTTTTGTGTTGCCTTATTCTTTGGTGGAGGTTTTTTGTTTCGCCAATGTATGGTGCCGGGCACTTTGAGCATAAGATTTTGTAAACGACACCTGGTTGTTTTTCTCTGAGACGCGGTTTTTCGGTCGTGGCTAGAAGAGGCTTGTTGTCGAAACAGGTTCGTGAGCCCATGTAGATTCCATGTTTTCTCAGAATGCGTGCGAGTGCCTCGCGGGTTCCTCTCACATATAGAAGCACAACGCGCGCGTTTCGTTGTCTCATTGTTAGCTGGTCCCCCTGTCCTCTGAGCTTGACTGGCGACCAACGCGCTGAATAAAGCCACGTGTGTAGCCATTCTTCTGTAGGCCGGCGAGAACGGTGGATTCTGCTTTTTTCTCCGCTTCAGAGGAGCAGATTGACTTTGCTACTCCAGTCATTCTGCACCGCACATTCTTCGTCACCACGTCATCATCATCATCATCATCATTTATTTTTCCCTTAAGGCCCCGCCCCTTCACAGGGTATTACATAAGGAGGGGAGGGCTTCGTACATAGGAAAATCCAAGAACAAAGCCAAAGAGGTTGAAAAAAAACAGATCTAGTAAAACATATATAAACATACAAAGAGGGCAATTAGGACAACGATACAAGCAGTAACATCAACTGAGAACACAATTATAACAGTTAAAAAAAATTCAATCGAGCAGAGAGAGGAAATTACAAACGAATTGTTTCAGCACTTCAAACTAAGGGTGAGCTGCTTGTTGGAAGGGCTGGTCTAGGTTGGACTCTCTTGGCTGGGTTCCGGTGAAATTCCTTCGAAAAATTCGTGACGAGTCTCCTTAGAACCAGTCCCCGTGACTCGCCAGTTGAAGGTGAAATGGTTAGTCTTTTTGAGGACAAACTCGACCCGGATGCAAGCAGAAAGACTCGTTGCTCTTTCACAACAGCTTAGGCGACTTCATATGAAGTCTCGCAGGCGTGTGTCACCACTTCGCGCACTTTTGCGTGCACTCCCGGACACCCTTAGAGCGTGTGGGGGTAGCGGTCTCGGTCACAAAAGAGATGCCCTCGACTCAGCGTGACATAAAGCCGATCTGTTTACGGGATGTACCGTTGGAGCGTGTACCGTACAGAGACCCAAAGAACTTCATACCTCTTGAGGAGATATACCTCGGCGGAAAAGTGATGTCGGCACTGTCGGAACCTCACGGCATAGACCGAACCATTACTCATAACTTTCGCCTCAGATGTTTGGAATTTTATATTGAAGCGGCAAGCCAGATATTAACCAGAATCCCATTGGACAGCGTCCAGATGAACAGACTGGAGGCAATCGACCCGCAAGTTGTCATCGAAAAGCGGATTTCTTCAATAGCCCCACTTGCCACATCATTCCCTTCTCTGGTGCCAGAAAGAGAAATGAACAAAATTGACGCAGAATGGAGACTGCTCCGCAATAGAGAAATGGACCTGCCGGCAGATGCGAGCGTTCAACGCTTTTGGAAACGAGTGAGACGCCAGGCAAGGAGATGGGAGCCCAATGTTCCCTCTCTTGAGCGACTTCGTCTACAAGCTTCTCTGTTTGCCGCACTCCAGTGCAACAGTGGAGAGAGTTTTCTCTCAGATCAACCTGATGAACACAAAGACCAGAAACAGCTTGGTGACGCAAACCCTGGCAGCTACGCTTCACGCCAAGCGGGTTCTAAGAGGGGCCAACTGTTATGACTTTGCAGTGAAAGAACGCTTAATTGGCCTCATGAAAAAAGAAATGTATATGCAGGAGTGAAACTCAGTCGGGATGCCACCCGAATGACGTGTCCTATGTTTTAGCGTTTGTTTGTTCACACCAACATTTGGGCACAAAGTGGATTTTCCCTAGCTCTTTGACTGCAGCCGGTGAGCGTAAGTGTTCACTGCGAGATTTTCGTTCATTTCAGGGTTTAGGCCAGGATTTATTAGGCTTTGATATTAACTAATGTTTTCTTTACCCGTGATCACGTGGTACGCGACTTTGCATGGGAAATTAATGTGTTATTGTATTCAAAGTTGCTACCAAAGTGTGGTAAGAGGGTCTCTGCGAAATAAAAGAGTTCACAATTCAACTACGCACCTTTTTTCCATGCCTGAATATTTTTTTTTTCGGATCTAGGGAAATCTAGGGAAGTTTGAGTGAAAATTTGGGGGAGAAGTGGCTTTCGAGGTTGGCAGCACTGCAACCGGGGGACGGCGATGGACGCGGCACTGCTCGGACGTGCGTCCGTTTGCTCCGTAGAAATCCGCTGCGTACGAAAACTAGGAGCACCATCGATAGAAAATATCGCTGAATTTGGCTCCGGATGTACAAGCTCTGCCTACGGATACCATTATTTCGAAGGTAGGCCGAATTTTTGAGGTTTTACGACCATTTTAAGTTCGACCACGTGTTGAGGCAGAAGGGCAGCCTTTGCTGCCTAGCCATGCACGCCGGGTCTTCGCCGGCCCCGGCAGCGGAAGTGGTCGCTACGAGCTTCAACATGGTTACCGTAGATGGACGAACAGCTACGGAAGAATTACGGGAAGGAAATTGGTTCGAGAGGAAGAAAAAGCGGGATGTGCCAGTGCTGGCCAGCGTCGGCGGTGGAGAGGAGCCCGCGAGGATGAAGGGATACCGGCCGCTACGCGGCAGAAGACTAGCGGAGAGGTCGGTTGAAAAACTACCGATCAGACTGCCAAGCGAAGCTTTGAAGATAGTGCTGAGACCAAGCGGAGGAGTGGGAAGCATCCTCCATAAGATTGGAAGCCTGAACTTAGCCTGCGTGATCGCCCAGGCAGCTGGAGTCGACCTGATGGAAGCGGCGAAGGACACGGTTATCCCGAACTTAAAGCAGCAGTCCATCTTGATCGCTACCACGAATGAAGATAGGGCACGTAAATACTTGAGGATCAAGGGCCCGGCCACGAGCATGGACTCCGTCGTAGACGTCACGGCCTACGAGGTCGCCCCAGAAAACTGCGGGAAAGGTGTTATCCATGGGATAGACACCGCACGCACCAGTGAACAGCTGAAAGAAATCATCAGAAAGGATGAACGCAACCCGCCCATCCTGGGGGTGAGAAGATTCGGCAAGGGACAGACCATCATGGTCCTTTTTGAGGACTGGCGAGTTCCCATGCGGATTTTTATGTTGGGAATGAGTATGTGGTGCTACTTGTACCGAAAGAAATATGAGGTCTGTTACGAGTGTGGAAAACTGGGACACAGGGCAGACGTATGCCCAAACCCAAATGAGAGGACATGCCGTGGATGCGGCCAAGAAAACCCAGAGAAAGAGCAGGATTGTCATCCTGAGTGCCAACTTCGCGGAAAACCACATCTGTTGAGAGACAACAGGTGCAAGAACATCTATAGGATCCCTTACCTCACGAAGAAAAGGATATGGGAGAAAACAGAAATACAACAACAACAGCACCAAAAAGAAGAGGAAGCAACTGGCAGCTTCGACAGGAGCCGCCCCAAGTCTAGAACAAAACCAGGCCACAGGGAGAGATCCAACTCGGAGTCCAGGTCGAGATCGAGGCCAGGATCCAGGACCGCATCGAGATCCCGGTCCAAATCTGCAACCAGGGACAACGCTGCGGCGGATGCAGAGGTGACCACCACAGGAAGTGGGCAGAGCCTGGCGGCGACACGGAAAGGTCCTGGGCTGCCGTCCAGGGACCCGACAAACCCCTGGGGCCAGCAGAATGGAGCAGAAGCCAAACGGATGAGCTTTGCTAGCAGCGCCTCCCAGGCTATAAATCAAGAACTAGAGGAGCTAAAGAAAGCAAATGCAACACAGAGGGAGCTCATAACATCCTTAACTCAGGAAATTAAGGTGCTTAAAGCTCAGATCTCAAACGGCCAGGCTCTCCAGGATGCCGCGGCGGCAGCTAAGAGGCCAGCAGTGGAGGAAAACACTACGACAGGCCTGGTACAAACAGAGTCAGCTGATTGCATGGAACAAGACGAGGCCAGACCCCCACCGCCAAAAAGGAAAAGTGGAGACTTGGACCCATTAGAAAAACAAGTCAGAGATCTGGCAAACAAAAATAAGGAATACGAGGGATATTTTAAGATTTTTCAGGAACAGATAAAAGACAACCGAAAAAATGCAAGCATTCTCGGCTGCGCTCAACAGTATCGGGACAAGCCTCGGGGCCAAAATTCTCCGAATAGAGGAATTTTTAAACGAACAAAATGGCAGGGAAACCCAATCACAGTAATCCCAAGGAAAGCCCGGAGCTTAAAGCTCTGTGGCAGTGGAACTGCAGAGGCTTTGCCAGAAAACGAGCGCTACTGCAACAGTACTTAACGATGTGCGGTGTCGAACCCATAGCCGTGGCCCTGCAGGAAACATCGAAAACAGGGGCGACAATAGCCGGCTATAAGTTTTACGCGAACGGGAAGACGGACTCCAGGGTGGCAACTTTGGTTAAAAAGAATCTGGCAGTCATTAAACATGACGTAGAGTCCGAAGGACCAGCCTCCGTCTTTGTTGAAATAATCACCGGAAGGAGGGAATCTAACAGCATTTTTCTTCTTAATAATAAATAAATACTTTATTCACTCCAAAGAAACAATACAAGACGCGGACGCGCCAAAGCCTCAATTGGGCTTGTAGGGCGCCGTCCGGCAGCAGCAACAACCTCTGTTACCAAATCAATTCTTTGTTTTGTGTACATTAAAACATATGCACTAGAACTGTTCAAGCTCGGCAATAGCATCTCGTAACTGTCTGCGAGTGTTCAAGTTGAAAACATTATCAGGCATCTCATTGAATATACATAAGATATAATATGACCTCATAGACATACCAAAATGAGTTCGCACTGCAGGGACAATATATCGAGAAACTTTTCTTAATGGGATTGGTTTAACGTTGTGGAACCGAAAGTCAGAGTTCCAGAAATATCTGAGTACAGTGATTTGTTTGAACACAATGTCAAAGGAAGGCAGACCTGAAGAAAGGAATACACTTTGCTGTTTATGGGGTATTGAATAGATGACACTCTTAGCCATATTCTTGAGAATACGGTTTATCCTATTTTTCCGTGTTGCAGAACAGTTGAAGAAACAGCACATGCCATATCTCAGCAGAGAATACCCCAAAGACTGTGCAATTAAACGTCTTATGGCAAATGGCAGGTAGGCCCTTAGAGCATAGAGCAAGCATGCGACGCCTCTAAGCTTCTTACTGAGGTGTGCCATGTGCGTGTTCCAGGATAAATCACTGTCAAAGTAAATGCCAAGGTATTTCACGGACGGAACACATGTAATGGGGTAGCAAGAACATGCAGTGCAACTGGAGCTGTGCAAAAAAACCGCAGCGTTTTTCGGGACTGGCTTGTGTGCATTTCTAAAGCACACTAGATGAGTTTTTTGGGGGTTTATATCAATCAGGTTACATAGAAACCAATCATATAGATTAGTAGCGTCCTGTTGAAGTTGACGGAGTGCGCAAGAAAAATCTGTATTAGATGAGATGAGGAGGGTGTCATCTGCATATTGGTAAATCTGTGATGAAGTTATAATGCCGGGGAGGTCATTAACATAGAGATTAAATAAGAGGGGTGATAAGATGGATCCCTGGGGAACACCACTATATAAGTCTATAATTCTGCTTTGCACAGGTCCAAGTTCCACCATTTGAGATCGCTGAGACACATAATTTCTTAGTAACATTTGAAAAGGACCACGAAAACCATAGCAAAACATCTTTTCACAGAGAATATCATGGTGAACAGTATTAAATGCCTTCCTGACATCAAGAAAGAGACCAAATGCCACTTCATTTTTATCAAAACTAGAATGAACGGAATCCGACATCTTTTCTAATAACGTTTGGGTACCAGAACCAGCAACAAATCCGTATTGATGTGGGCTAAGCACGTTATGCCTCAGCAAAAATGCTGACATTGTACATAAGACGTGTTTTTCTAGAATTTGTGATATACACGACATGATAGATATTGGGCGATAATTCGAGATATCATTTCTTTTGCCACCCTTGTAAAGTGGTATAACACGTGCTTGTTTAAGAGAGCATGGTAAGAAGCCACTTTCAATCATATCATTTAGCATAAAAAGAAGGACACACTTCAAGCTTTGGAAGTTTCTGGAAAGGTCGCTGATAAATATTCCATCAATTCCAGCTGATTTGTTATGCCGTAGACTGGAGATTATGCTGAAAAGATCTGGCTCTGTTATGTGTGGAAGAAATGCTGAGTCAATCACAGAAGAAGGAAGTAACGGCGAACGTGATGTGGCACGGGCAATGCGCTGTTCTTTAGAAAAAAAGTTATTAAAATCATTTCCCAAAGAGGATGTCAAGTGACCAAAACTATGCTCGATTGCGTCCTTGACCGGTCTACGCTGACGCCCACGTAGTTCATTCACGATAGCCCAAGTTTTGGCCACGTCATGGTGGCAACTGCGAAACTGGCTAGCATAGTAACGCCTTACAGCAACCCAAGGCAGAAATTCAACTTAGAAGCCACCTTTAAGGAGGCAATCAAAATCGCAGGCAGATGTCCCTTAGTTACTATGGGTGATTTCAACACGGCCCATCCGGAGTGGGGTTACAAGCAGGCAAATTCCAAGGGTCGGCAATTGCTAGAATGCATTCAAGACCTAGGAATCACACTGCATAACGATCCCTGCACGCCAACGAGAGAAGGATCAGGAGGAAAGGTGGATACTTCTCCGGACCTCACCCTCAGCAGAAACATTACTAAGGCAACCTGGGCCACCACAGGGCAGAACCTAGGTAGCGACCACATCATCATATCCCTCACTTTAGGAAAGGGCATCGCGGTGAGAAAATATAAGAAGCCAACCATCACGGAGTGGGATAAATTTAGGGCCATAAGAGAAGCAGAACACATGGGCAGCATAACCGACATATGCGAGTGGACCACCCTGCTGAAAAAACACGTAGAGGACACTACAGTTGAGGTAGAGGACAAGGACGCCCCACAAAACGTGGACAGCAGGCTTCTGAGTCTTTTTCGGCAGAAAACGACCCTCGAGGAAAGGAAAAAGAAAAATAAGAACGACAGGCGGATAACGAGGGACCTAAGCAAACTCAACAGGGAAATAGAAAAGCATGCCTTTCAGGTATGCGAGCAAAATTGGCTAAGCGCTTGCGACCAGATGGAAAAGGGAATGAGTCTGACAAAGACGTGGAATATAATCAGACACTTATTGGACCCAGATAAAACCAAATCAGAGGCAAGAGTTAGACAAACGAAAGTCAGGCACAGTTTCAACGGCACAGATGAACAACTATGCGAGCGTCTGGCAGAAGTATATATCAACCAGGAACCGGCTGGGCCTCTACCAGAATATGGTGGTGAGGACAACCCGGAGCTGGATGCATCAATCACGGAAGCGGAGGTGCGTGCTGCGTTATGCAATCTAAAAACTAAGTCGGCACCCGGCTCAGATGGCATTGGCAACAAGGTACTTAAAAACCTTGATGATGCA
Source organism: Amblyomma americanum (assembly GCF_052857255.1). Taxonomy (NCBI): domain Eukaryota; kingdom Metazoa; phylum Arthropoda; class Arachnida; order Ixodida; family Ixodidae; genus Amblyomma; species Amblyomma americanum. The sequence goes on along the minus strand of NC_135497.1, from coordinate 220,578,107 downwards.
TCCGTCACCAACCTCACGGCCTACTTTGGGAAAGTATGGGAAACCGGAAAGATTCCCAAAGCCTGGAAACATGCAGAAGTAGTATTTATACCAAAACCGGGGAAACCCGAGGAACTCAATAGTTTGCGACCAATCTCACATCCCGTGTAGGAAAGGTAATGGAGCATGTAGTGCTCAACAGACTTTCCAGGCATATGGAGGACAATAACAAATGGCCACACGAGATGGTTGGCTTCAGACCAGGGTTAAGCACTCGGGATATAATGCTAAGACTAGAGCAGGATATAATCAGGAACCGTTCACATGAGTTGAAAGTTATATTAGGCCTAGACCTAACTAAGGCATTCGATAATGTTAGGCATGAAGCTATACTTAGAGGCATACAGGAAGCAAACCTGGGCCTAAGAACATACAACTACATAAAGGACTTTCTCGCAAACAGAGAAGCGATACTGAGGTTTCAGGATGCAAAGTCGGAACCAATTAAGATAGGGGGGTCCGGCACGCCACAAGGGGCAGTACTATCCCCATTTCTTTTCAATATAGCAATGAGAGGACTCCCACCCCTGCTCAACAGAATTAGCAACCTCAAATTCAGCTTGTACGCCGATGATATAAATCTTTGGATCAGCGAACCTGGTACGTTCGAAGCCAGAGATAAGCTACAACAGGCTGCGGACATCATTGTTAAATATGCCAAAGAGAGAGCGCTGGCCTGCTCTCAAAAATAAGAGGTTCTAGTGTACGCCAAAGGAATATACGGACCTAAGCCAGACATCAACATCATAGTTGAGGGCCGCAAGGTTCCCAGAGTTGAGGAAATCAGAATCCTTGGTTTCTTCATCAATTCCAAAGGCAAGAACGCTAGCACAATAAAGAAACTAGAACAGTATACAGATAAGATAGCAGGGTTAATTAGAAGAATAGCTACCAAAGGAAGGGGGTTGAAGGAGCGGAACCTGCTCAGGCTCACGCAGGCTTTCATCACAAGCAGGATCTGCTACGCCACCCCCTTCATGGAACTTAACAAAGGGGAGGTAGACAGACTGAATATAATCATTAGGAAAAGTGTAAAAAGAGCCCTAAGTTTACCTGTAAATACATCCACTGAAGAACTAGAAAAAATGGGGGTTCATAACACATGGGCGGAGCTTAAGGAAGCAGTTAGAATTTCACAGCTTGAACGACTTAGCAAAACCCGGACAGGCAGGAAAATTATGGAATGGGTGGGGGTACAGCCTAACAGCAAAATAGAAGGCAAGGTAGATATACCTCTCGACATCAGGTCCAAAATAAAAATTCCTCCCATACCGAAAAACATGCACCCTCAGTTCAACAAAGATAGACGAAAACATAGGGCCAAGGCTATGCCAAAAAGTTCAGAGGGCTGCCTGCTGAGGAGGTAGCATATGTAGACGCTGCTGGGGGTCTGGAGGGGGCTGCGGTTTCGGCCGTTGTAGACGGTCAGGGAAAACCCCTGATCACAGCCTCAGTCAGAACACGGAAACTGATGAAGAAGTGGCGGTGGCGCTCGCCCTGGCAGGATCTAATGCAGGGTACATTCTTTGCGACAGTAAATCCACTGTCAGGAATTTTAGTAAGGGCTTGGTCTCTTGGGAAGCCAAACGCATTCTGGAAAGCATGCCAAAACATAGGTCTGCTGCACTATTCTGGATACCAGCACATGAAGAAATAGCTGGTAACGAGGCCGCTCACCTGCTAGCCCAAGTAACCTACATCCGGGCAGCAGCGGAGCAACCGGTCTGCACAAATCTTATGGATGCCCCAATCACGTACAAGGAAATTACGGATGGTTGCAAATTAGGAAGAAGAATATACCCTCCTCCAGACGTATCCCCTACTCACAAAGAGGCGTATATCTGGAGGAGGATCCAAGCAGGGGTATACATATCGCCAGTCAAAATTGCTAAGAACCCAGGTGACGAAAAATGTATCGACTGTGGGGAAAGGGGTACACTAAACCACATTACTTGGGAATGTCTTAGCTCACCAGGGGCTAAGGAAGAAATAAATAGTTTTGAAGCCTGGGAGGCGCTGCTGCGGAGCGAGGACCCCAACGCGCAGCGCAAAGCCATCCGCGTGGCGGCTGAGGCCGTGAAGCATCAGCTACACCGTCCTCAGCCGACGGCCTCTTCTCCTAATCGGGCTTAGGCTTCGGCCGAGCCTGAGAGGGGGTAGGGAGACCACCATCTGCCGGAAATAAAGTTTTTCTGAGCTGAACTGATCTGAACTCGTTCTCAACCGGATGGGAGTCGCCGCGCCTCTCTCGGCCTGTCCCTAGAGGGCCTAAGTGTGCCGAGGGCGCGCGCTCGCGTGGCCGCTGCTAAGGCGCGCAGCCAAAATGAGCGCTGCGCGTAGGCTAAATTTTTACCACTGAGGCGAAAATGAGCCTGTCTCGCTTACCACGCGTTTTCTGCTAGTGTCAAAGAATGAATATTTACCATACGATAATGTTTCGTCAACTCGCATCATTATTCTCGTGAAATATCCTGCTTCACAAGCCCAGTTTGCATTGCGTAGCTGGACTGAAGCGCGTTTTGTGCATGCACATTTCGAGACGTTGCCCAGGATGCGAGCGACGCTGTAGTGGAAGGTTTCGGCGTGATTTCAACCACCTGGGTTTCTTCAACGTGCACAGCTGACTCTGTGCGTTGCGCGCCATCGAAACGCGGCCACTACGGCGAGAATAGCACGTTGTAATGCGTGCCGTAGGACCTCGCAACTGCAATCGCGTTGGCTGAAGGCGCCCCAACGCACAAACCAGTTTTTGTCGCCGCTTGCCAATCTGTAGCATGTATGCCATCTTGACGCTCATGTAAGCAATCTCCGACGATTCTAGACAGTGAAGCAACACAGCTGGCCATGAAATCGTTTATTTACAATTGAAGGCCCCATTTCAACAATTAAGCAGCAAACCAGAATTGGCTCCCTTCTGGGACCGGCAGACCCCAGCTCAAACCAGAAGGCTTCCTTCTGGGACCAGTAGGTCTAGCAAAACACCATTTAGCGCCCTACAGGGACCGTTTCAACCAGCTGCAAACCAGGTCTACGGCTTAATTTTCTTCTGGGACCAGATGAAACCATTATAGAAAGCAGAATCCTATTAACAAATTTTCACCTGGGGGGGGGGGGGACTTTTGCAGAATTTTATCTACAACACGCAGATTTCCGTTTCTTCTCACTATCTGGGCCCATACCCTTAAGCAAAAAGTGAATCCTTGTGAGGCAATAAAATCGTACACCCGATGCTGTTGGCGCAACAGAATTAATGCTCAGAACAACCAATTTTTTGCACGTCACCAATTGACTGTAGAATCTCTGCCGTAGCTTCAGCTGAACGCAAGTTTGTTTTCCCGGACGTTGACAAGATTGTCAAATGATACTGACGGTTGTAAAAGGCCCCCAAGGTCCAACTCATTAGTTGCCTCAGCTGGAAGTTGTTTGGGTATGTTGTCTTTATCACAGACATGCTGTTCTGCTGGGACTCCGGAAGTTTTTTCGAGTGGGGGGCAGGCCTTCGAGTTTTTTTTAGTTGTTCGCCTGTTTATTCCATCTTTTATTTAAATGTTTAGTTAAATTTGTTTGCTTTTTGTTAATATCTTTATATTTGTCTGTTCAAAAGTGTATGTATAATGCATATAAAACCTTAATTAAAATGGGCAACTTTATATATATATGTAAAGATGTACAGATGAGCAGTGATCGACTGCATTGAGAAAGTTTGTTCATACTGTTTCAATGCTAGTAATCATGCTCATGAACAGATCTCAGTCAATTAACAATTTCTGCTGGGACATGATTGGTTTAGGTTACTGAAATTAAGCGTTTTAAGGCTGGGCATGAAGCGAACGAGCTCAGCCTCAATGTGCTTTATTACATCTATAACGTCCTGAAATTGCAGCGTTTGTCAGAAATCTGATCCGAGTGCAAGAAGTTGGAGACTTGGGGGGGGGGGCTGCCCTCCCCCCCCCCCTGTTCCGGAGTCCCTGGAGCTTCTGCAGGCTTCACAATGAGTTGTCAAAACACTCTTCTTAGCCACATAGCCTGCCATGTAATATATCAGCCGCGCATCGCTTTGTCGCTCAGCATAGCTGTGATGGTCTACAGCCACTTCCACTTTTTCCGCAGCCACTTTTGCTGTTGAAGGCATCTCGCCCTCGCATAAAAGAAAACGCTGCTATAGACACGCCAATACAGGCGACGAAACGAACTGAACTGACTAAAACTGCAACGGCATGTGCAAGGCCGACGCGGCTGAGCTTACTGCGCCGCTAGCTGCAACGCCGCCTTCCCCCTGGCGGCATCGGTGCGCAGAGGGGTCACGCGCGGCCGAGGGAAAGCGCCGTGATTGTCACACCTCTCCATTGTAGCCACCTACCGCCTTGAAGAAGCTTAGGCAGGTAAGGCGGTCGACATATGTTGAGCCAAAAGGGTTGCCGAACTTGGGGCATGCAGGAGAGGCACTTCGTAGAATCAAGTGACCATGAGGTACTTATTCCCTTGACGACTGTTTCTTTTTTCCTGTAGAGAACCGAACGTCTTGAGTGATCGTTCCTTCGGCACACGTTTGTGTCGCATGTACGTGTGCGAAAGAGAAATCAACAATAATAATAATAGTAGCTGGATTTGGGGAAAGGAAATGGCGCAGTATCCGTCTCGTATATCGGCGGACACCTGAACCGCGCCGTAAGGGAAGAGATAAAAGAGGGGTGAAAGAAAGGTGATGTAGTGGGGGCCTCCGGAATAATTTAGACCACCTGGGGATCTTTAACGTGCACTAACATCGCACAGCACACGGGCGCCTTAGCGTTTTGCCTCCATCAAAACGCAGCCGCCGAGGTCGGGTTTGAACCCTTGAATTCCGGATCAGTAGCCAAGGTCAAGAATGTCTTAATTGTAGTAAGCTGTCTCCGCCTGACGGATGAGGAGTCTTTGCTGATCCGGGTAGTGGCTCCGCATCAGCTCTTCCCAGGCGGCAAGGTCTGGGAAGCTTTGTGATTTTTTAGCCCCAGGAGAATCCTGACACTCCCAAATTAAGTGATTTTGCGAAGTCATTCTGTGGCAGCTACTGCAGAGCTCAGGCCCCCCAGTGTCTTCATCGTGTAGTATAGAGTACGGAAAGAATCTGTTGACCTGAAGCCTCCTCCAGGCCCTGCACTCCTTTGGAGTGAGCGACCTATCTGGAAGTGAGAGTGTTCTCCTATCCAGTTTAGGTGTTTCGGTTATTTCTTTATACGTTATGAGAGGGTCTTTATTCCCACTCATGAGCACTTCCAGAGCAACTCGGATGTATAATTCTCGAGCAAAGCTGTGAGCAGCCTCATTCCCCGGAATGCCCTCATGAGCAGGAAGCCATATGAGGGAGACCTCTCTGCCTGAGGGATATCTTCTTAGTAAATTGGCGGCTTGACTGGAGACCACCCCCTTACAAAAGTTGCGAACAGCTACCTTACTGTCAGACAAAATGATCTTGGTTTTGGTACTGATGCACGCTAGGGCAATAGCAGCCTCCTCTGCCACTAACGCATTCCTAGTGCTAATCGATGCTACAGTCACTTTCTCCCCATTCCCATCAACGGCGGCAATGACGGAGGCGCCAACGAACCCTCAGGCTGCGTCGCAGAAGGCTATGTTACCCGGCGGCTCCCGGGCAAGATTGTTCATTATTGTTCGAGCTCTATGTCTTCTCCTTTCTTTGTCATGCTCCGGGTGCATGTCCTTAGGTATATTGACAATTCTGAGATGCCTCCGCATGTCTAAGCAGATTAGCTCTGCAGTATACGGGGGTTTCCTCTCGCTCTCCCCTCAAGCTATAAGTAGCCATGCCATTTAAATTTAGTGCCAAATTTACAGCCAAATAGAGCAGCAGTGAATGCAGTTGTTATTAAAGAACAATAAGTAATAGCATTTTCAATCAACGCAATGAACAAAATAAAGAACAAAAAATTGAACCTTTTGCTAGGTCTTCTACCCACAGGTACGTTGTAAATTAAATAAATGAAACATTAAATTTCAGTGCACGTAGATAGTGACCCTGCAGAGGTAATTCAGTAAAATTTAGCCATCTCGGTAGGACATTGATCGAAGCTGCCTTGACTTGGAGCCCTAGACCTAGCCTGATACGTGGAATCACCATAAGCCAATCCAACTTCATTTTTGTTGCCCATCTATTTTTTGTCACATTCACACTGGAGAACACGCGCTCAGCATCAGCATTACAAACTGGAACTGATCAATTTTCAGTATGTTTTGCGCCAGGTGTGTAAAAAGGGCGTTCGCCGCAACTCTCTTGAGTGCCATAAAATGAAATATGATGTGTAATCAAGTGCACGCTAGTAGTTTGCACTATCCGCATTTCTGACCCGCGGCTTGATTTATGTACGCGCATCCATAGAAACGAAGCGGCAGATTCAGTATGCCTTCACTGCTATTCGCGCTTTCTATGTCATCAGGGGATTCGGGAAAAAAAAAACATCCCTGGAAAAAACGTCTTTGGATAAAATGTCCCCGGAAAAAAATGTGCCTGGAAAAAGTATCCCCGGAAGAAAGGTCCCCATTTTAGAAGTAGGAAAAAGCCACCAAACGTCCCGTAACCCCGTGTGGTTTGAGCATCTTCGTCACATGTGAGAGAGAGAGGCTGGGGGGGGGGGGGGGGGGTGCGCTGCCTGGTACCCACCAGTTTTACAATGAGCACACGCTTTCCCCAGGCTCAGCTTACGTTACGTATAGTACCGGTAAACAGTGCGTTCCAAACTGGATACTTATCCCCGCTGGCGCTGTGCTAAATGTAATGGCTGCAGAACAGCTTTAATTGCGGACCGCTCCACAAGAGACTAATGCCAGAAGCTGCCCGAGACATACTAGACTGCTTTGGTACACGATACGTTTTCGGTACCTACAGGTGGGTAAACAAAGCCACTCTTGGTGGAGGACACGTGACTAACAATCGTACAACATCGCACGCTACAGAAATTTCACCCATCGGCGTGGAAATGACTAAACAACGAAGAGATTCCGGGCTTCCATACCCCCGACGGTGCTGAGACAAACATAATGGCCGCCATCGAGAACCCTGAGGGCCCACCTTACAAAAAAAATTTTAGACTGTCTATAGACTGCCCATAGACTTCTGTCTAGAAGTTTGTAGACTCTCTATATACAAATCTTAAAGAACAGTCATAGGCAATACAAATCCTGTAGACAGTCTAAAGAGAATCTATAGATTTATGGCCATACACATTTAGTATACTTTTGTCTATAGACAGTCTGTAGACTATGAATAGACAAAAAGAAATATTTATAGAAAGTCAACAGAATCTATAAGAAGTCTATAGACTGTCTATAGACCATTTTTGTAAGGAGGGTCCCGAAATGAGCGGCGATCAGTGTCATAATCACTATTTAAGTTTTAGAGGACACTGCCCTTATGGAACTGTGGTAGGGCCACAATCATTTAAATCAGTGACTCAGGCGGAGCAATTGCCGACAGGCTATTTCGTCTAATTCATTCTTTGGGCAATTTTTCGCTTGGAGACGTTTTTTTCCTAGTGGCCACTTCATCAGGGGACATTTATTCCAGGGACGTTTTTCCCTACACCCATAGTTTCTACCACTTCTCTTTGTTCGGTCGGAGCAGCTGTTTCCTAGAACTAAGATCTCAACACAAGGGCAGCAACAAAGAAATTATTATTATTAGTTGTGTATGTCCTGCCTCGTATATATTGAAGCCCACTGGTGAGATAAATAATTTTTCGCACTTAAAAAGCAGTACACAATTTGGGTACTTTACCACCAAGCATAAAAGGTTAACCTTCACTGCAATTCATATCACCGCTGAAATAGCCATTTAAAATTTCTTAGAACGTCACTTGGGCACGGCATTCTTCCAGCCGCAGGTCGGTTATGTGACAGCACTGCCACTGCTTTACCCGGCGCGGCAGCACACATGTCACGTCACTGGGCTAGTCAATGACGGAGAACACGCCACCTCTTCTTGTGCTCACGGGCAGGGACACTTTATTTTTCGTTCTTTCTATAGTCCCACAATATTTTTTGTCCCGGTGCCAACGTTTTTAGATAAGGAGAGTTGGAAAACTTGCTCCGGGGATGTGGCCCCAGTTACGTCGCCGCTTTAATCTAAGAGGCGCGAACAATATCCCTATATAAAAAAAATTACCACGCCGTTGGTTGCGCTTGGTAACGGGATCAGTTTGCTGCACAAGTGGTCCACGCTGGCTCGCGCCTCGCATCATCTGCGCCGGGTTCGGCTGCTTCTAGCCGCGCGTCGCTATGATGTTCCCTGCTTGGGTTTCGTCTACGTATAGATAAGCTCGCGTGCGCTCTACACGTGGGGTGCGAGGGGGCTCGGGGTTTAGACAGCGGCCGAAACTGAAAGCCCTTCTTTCCATGGTTCCACATAGTGAAATAGCAGTAACACGACGTGCCGCCTGCCCCTTGGTAGTTTGGCTTGATAAAATTCTTCACAAGGGCAATATGCGGCTGTGCAATGTAGTTTGCAGGTCCGCTTCGTCGCCTCAAGAGGCAGTAACAGCACTAAATTTCGCGAAATACGGGCCCCCTTGCAGCACCGACTGCAGGAGAAAAGCACCTTATTAGGAGATTTTCCCCCGGTTTTTTTCAGCAGCTGTGTTAAGGAATAAAGGGTTTAGTGATTGACATTCTCAGAAATAATTGAAACACCTGCTGAATTTGGCAGCCTCGGCCTGTGTGCAAATTTCCGTTTACTTCATAAAATAACGCCGTTAAATACGTGATCTGACGTTTAGAAGCCGCCAAAACTGGCTTTTAGTGAGATAGCGGTAATACTGTCCCGGCATGCATGTAGAGACGGTTAAGGAAGCGCGAACAACGAGCTTTTAAGCTTCCACTACGGAACACAGCGTTCCCTCGCTATATCGGCTCCCTGAAAGTTTGCAAAGCTATAGGAACACAACGAGACGAGAAGCCAAGGCGTCTTTAACGTGCCCGGCTAAAGTTATGGTTTTATATGCCACTAAATCGTCTTGTTTCATTATACAAAAGAGATGAAGCCGAAGCAGACGACGTGGTTGTCGTCACCACGGTTATAGTGAACTACCATGGTCTTCACAATGCTCAGATGGCGGGGGGGGGGGGGGGGGTCACTTTGTCAGTGCCTCTGAGTAGAAGATTGGGCTCTTCAAAAACGATGAGAGAAGCAGTGGTAGCTCTGCCGGCGCTGTCGTGCGTGACATCGATGCGCTGACGCTGCTCGTGCAAGGCGCGACGTCTCCTGCTTGTGGCCAGCGCCAACTCTTCGTCTGTGAGTCGCTTCGAAAGCTCAAGGGACTTTCGTCGTTTCTCGAATTTTGATGTGGAAAGCGTAAATGCCCCGAATATGTTCTGTCTTCATCACACACCTCGAGGCGTGCGGCGGCAAGCGGAGACAAAAGCGAACAGCGAAGTTAGGAGAGCGGGAGCTCACGCGGCGGCTTGGCTACTAATGTGAAAGCAGCGGAAGACCGTTTACAGCGCGCGGTTCTTCCCTTTGAGGCCAGGTGGCGCTAGGAACATGGCGCCATTACGGGCCTCCTAAGTCGCCAGCGTGTATGCGTCGACGCAGCAGTGGAAATGTCGCGGGTGGCTGCCCAATGTGGAACACATTTCTACAAATATGTGGAGAGGCAGAGGAAATACGTGCTGTGGATTGCAAGAATTGCGACAGAGAGGTAACAGTGCGACATTGAGATCGTCTGCGATCATCACGGAACCGGACTGCGCAAGGACGAGCTGCCCCTGTTCGCGCCCGTCCGGCATGCACCCTTTCCGAACGGGCGAACGCAACGAACACGCTAGCCTGCGCTAGATAGCCAATGTAGGAAGAAAGGTTTCGATCTTGGAAAATATGCGAGGATAAGCGCACTACATAGGCTCATGAACAAGCTGTTCCGCCACAGGAAACCGTCACTTCGCGCTTTCATAAGCTGTGCAGTTGCGTATGCATGTGTAGCGAGACCCGATTGTGCGGCCATTAGTAACAGGAGCGCCCGAGGACGAATTAGGAATGGGAAAGAAAGATGACTTACGGTCCTACATACAGCTACTGCAGATTATGCAGAGCACAGGCGCGCGAGCGGACAACGCTTACCGTCAGTCCGTGTATTACATGACGTCTTGGTGCTACTGTTGAACTTCGGTCCAAGCAGCGTGGTTTTCGTGGACCACGTTCGGAATAAAGCATTTGCGTTAGGGCTGGTGTGCTGGGTTGTTGTCACTTCCTCGCGGTCCATGCGAGACAGTTACTAAAAGTGACTCCGCAGGCCAGCGCTCAGAGTGAAGCTGATTACTCGCCACCAACGAGACCTCGAGCATTTATTTTCATGCCCGCATATTGAGCGTAGAGCGTACCACAATTTTATATGTGAGGCTGACAGTTAAACTTCTTGCCCTCCTTCTGAAGGAACGGCCGGTTTTGGCTGGTCGGTTGCTCGTCGCGAGCAATGGATGGTGATGGCACGCTGGCCGGTGATCGATACACGGATGTTAGCAGTACCAAAGGATTAGCGGTCTTCGTCCGCTCGTCTGGCGACACGCTGCCGGTTGGGGCAGAAATTCCAACTTCTTGGTAAACAAATTGATTTATTCAAGACGGGATCGACATAAAAAGGCAGGTGAGCAAAAGGCAGTTTAAAAAGGACAGTTTTAAAAAGGCTTAAAAACGGCAGAGCTTGAGACTCGGCGCGCTCGTCCCAAGTCATTGTTTCCAGCTGGTTTTTAACCCCTTCGATAATTGGGCGGAGCTTTAGTAAGCTAGCTCTCGCCCAATTTTAACCAATAGCAGTGCAGTGGCTCCGTATGTGCAAGTGGGCGGAGCCCAGGGCTCCCCGGTCCGAGCCCAGTGGACCCCGAACCTCCTGGAACGTGCAGGGCGCGTGACTCCGCGTACGCAGCTCGCTGCATGAGCATTCCATCGAGTGCCACGCATTGGATGTGCCTTCTCCGCTGACAGCAAAGGAATGTTTTCAGCGGGACAAGGTCGTCGGCCCCCTGCATTACCCCTGTTCAGGGGGTAATGCCCCCTGTCGGTCAGCAGGGGATGACTCAGCGCCAGAGCCAAAAGGATTAGTGCCGTAGCTGGCATCGAGGCACCCTAAGCGCGGGCGTTGCGCCTCGATGTACATTCCTCTATTTCCCATGGGCATGACCGCTCCCGGGAACAGGTGCGGAGGGGGGGGGGGACTACCCATCGGCGCCATAGGCTTCTAACTTAACATTTCCCCGCCAAGAATGTTGGGGGGACGTTTGCTGTACACACAACATACCGAAGCCCACAATAGCACAAAGGATCCGGCCTTCAATAAAATATGGAACGCGCAAAAGCCCAAGGGACCTGCTGTACACACAACATACCGAAGCCCACAATAGCCCAAAGGATCCGGCCTTCAATAAAATATGGAACGCGCAAAAGCACAAGGGACCTGCTGTACACACAACCTACCGAAGCCCCCAATAGCCCAAAGGATCCGGCCTTCAATAAAATATGGAACGCGCAAAAGCACAAGGGACCTGCTGTACACACAACATACCGAAGCCCACAATAGCACAAAGGATCCGGCCTTCAATAAAATATGGAACACGCAAAAGCACAAGGGACCTGGCCCCCACTGGGCGCTGTACCAGCACAGAAAACAAAAACAGATGAGGGGCACTTCACATCCTACTTACAATAGCGAAAAGAGTACTCAAAAAAGTTACCTTCAGGCATGCAGATATCTCAGTTACAGGAAGTCAAGCAGAAAACAAAACCTTTCGTAAAAGCATTAGAAAAATCGCACACGCAACAACATGGAACTAAATACCGAATGAAAAAAAAACATACAATAACTCCAGTTCTCATGAAGTGGCATATACACCGCAACACGATGCCGACGAGGGCAAGACAAACATAATGCCACGGTGCTCTTCGTTACACACGGATTAAATGTCACAACGGGAACAGTTCACACAGGACACAATTTGCACAATGGCATGAGCAAATTCTTCGCGTTCCCCCACTCTCACCCACTGCCCCATTGTGTGCTCGAGCCACAAGTGCATTTTTACACTTAGCGCCACCCGGCAGAGGCAGAGTGAGTTAAGGCTAGGATCATTAGGCGTTTGTCTTTATCCACCAGGATCGAACACGTCGCCCGATCGCATCAAAGTCAACAACACACGCTGCAGCGTGCAGCATTCTCGCATTCGTCCTGATCTCCGGTTGTGTCTCTTATCTTCCTCGAAGGAGACGCCGACCGTCTGCGCATGTGGGGCGCCAGACTCCGCGAAAGGCTTTAAATGCTCGTATCTAGAAAGCCTCTTAGAATGTGGCGTGGCCAGCTCAATGAATTCACCATCACCGGCCTCTATAGGTTTGCGACCCGCCTGTCGCCCAGACCCGTAATGAGATCGCAGGATGGGTCGCGGTTCGCCCCTGTATGCGGCATCGTAACTTTGCTTCTCTCAGGGAATGGTGTGAATTCCCCGTCGCTAATGCTGAAATTCCGCTCATCTACAGCCAAGCTTATCGCAGCTTTACACGAATCTGAGTTCTCCGGCTCAGAGCAGCCTAGCCTACCCAGCCGTGCTGCTGGCTTCTCCGACGCCGTTGTAAGTGCTGCGCATGCCGTTTGAACGCGAACGCACATGCAGCTTTCGCAACTCTCTGCCTGGCATGCTGGCGCTTCAGTTGGCAACAAAAGGTCGCACGGGGCAACCGGGCCATCCGAGGAGTTCATGCCGTCGCGCTGATCAGTGCCATTAACACCGCTAACAACCTGCTCGGCTGCCTCGCCAGGGTTGACCTGCACAGTTTTGTCATGCGTCGAATTTTTGCCTGACACGTCTGTGGAGCTCACCTCCACCTCGGGAATCAACGGCTATTTTTCTGTGTCGACAATCGAGGTTGACTGCACAACGTGCGGCTCCTCAACGCTGGTGGTCGCTGCACTATCTGCAGGAACCCGGGATTTTTCTCGACTGCTCTCAATAAGCATCGGCTGAATGCCGCTATCCTCTTTAAGCGCCGCATCGATCAGCGTTTGATCAGCGTCGTTCGCGATTATAGGGCATGGCTGTGTCTGTGCCGTCTTCGGCAGTACACACGCCGCTCACCGCGAGCGTTTCTGCTCCTCTTCTCTCCTGCCGTAGCTTCTCTTCGGCTACCACCAACTGGCGCTTGAGCTCTCGAATAATAGCGTCGCCCGCTCCTTTTCTCTGGCTCGCTCAGCCTCTGACATTTCTGCGCGCTGAGCGCATTACTCGTACCCATAGCCACAGCCACTTCGCCAACTAAATGTAGCCATTGTGCCTTGCGTAATTCTAACCTTACGGCTCAAGCACTTCCGAGGCAAGTAAAGTGAGAATGGGGAAACTCACTCCGTTGTCGGGCTGTCGGTCATGGCACTTGCTTCGAGGCAGCAGCAGGTCACGCCCTGAGGCGCAGAAATGTGGCCGGAATCCAGAGCTCGCAGCAGACCTAACACGTCCTCCTGGCCTTCAAAGTCGCCAGCCGCTAGTGCCGCAGAAGTCGCGGCGCTTCGCTCCGTCGATCCGCTTCTCTCGTTCCTTGACACTCCAAGGCCTCTTGACTCCAAGGCCTCTCGCAAGAATATGGCCTCACTTGGACCTTGCTCCCCGTGGCTTCTCACCAAGATGTTGCCCCTTCAATCTTCTGGGCGGTACTGCCTCCAACCGATCTGCAGGAAGCCTCTCAGACGATCCTGGTCACGGCACCAGTTAAACTTCTTGCCCTCCTTCTGACGGGATGGCCGGTTTGGGCTGGTCGGTTGCTCGTAGCGAGCGGTTGACGGTGATGGCACGCTGGCCGATGATCGATGCACGGCGGTTAGCAGTACGAAGGAATTAGCGGTCTTCTTCCGCTCGTCTGGCGACACACTGCCGGTTGGGGCAGCAATTCCAACTTCTTGGCAAACAAACTGATTTATTCAAGACGGGATCGACATAAAAAGGCAGGTGAGCAAAAGGCAGTTTAAAAAGGGCAGTTTTAAAAAGGCTGTTAAAAACGGCAGAGCTTGAGACTCGGCGCGCTCGTACCAAGTCATTGTTTCCAACGGGTTTTTAACCCCTTCGATAATTGGGCGGAGCTTTAGTAAGCTAGCTCTCGCCCAATTTTAACCAACAGCAGTGCAGTGGCTCCGTATGTGCAAGTGGGCGGACCCCAGGGCTCCCCGGTCTGAGCCCAGTGGACCCCGCACCTCCTGGAACGTGCAGGGCGCGTGACTCCGCGTACGCAGCTCGCTGCATGCGCATTCCATCGAGTGCCACGCATTGGATGTGCCGTCTCCGCTGACAGCAAAGGAAAGTGTTCAGCACGACAAGGTCGTCGGCCCCCTGCCGGTCAGCAGGGGATGACTCGGCGCCAGAGCCGAAAGGATTAGTGCCGGTAGCCGGCATCGAGGCACCCTAAGCGCGGCCGTCGCGCCTCGACGTACATTCCTCTATTTCCCATGGGCATGACTGCTCCCAGGAACAGGAGCGGGAGGGGGGGGGGACCCATCGGCGCCGTGGGCTTCTAACTTAACACTGACATAATTGTGAACTTCGTGCAGTATTAACGCGTTTTCATGCGCGCCTTCTAGCAATAATATCCGGGAATCCTTCGAAATGCTCACCAGCTCCTGAAGACTCCTTTCAGCATGGTGCTGCTACCATGATATAGTTCACATTTGTGTGTTTATTTTTGTCGCCTTTCTGTGTTTAACAAACCAGTAGAAAATATTTTGGGTTCCCTTAGCACCGCCAACAGGATGTATACAAATGGGTACAGCGTGCATGTAAGCGTTTTAGAGTGGTTTCTGCATGCACAACATGCCCACCAGCGCTGCCGCAGCAGCAATAAACCTTGCCGCTTTAGGTAATAACAATAAAAACATTCAGCAAAGCTTTTAGTGGATGCAAAGACAAGCATTCAGGTGATCCATCCCTTGGCTCGAAGGAGAGCTGAGCGGCTCTGCGCGACATGAAGCCCGATCAAGTTTTCACGAATCAATTGATCAAATTAGGGCTCTCACATCTCCTTTGAAGCTTTGGATAAGCCATACTTGTCGTCTGCCCACTTCTTTACAACCGTATCAGCCGAAACACTGCTTCTCGGAACCGAACAATCCGGCGCAGTAGCCGTCGTGAAGAGGCGCACGCCGAGCAGTCAAGAGGCGTGTAATGGCGACGTTATCACGTGATCAAAGATGGCAGCCCCCATGGTACCGCGCTGTATAGCCTGTATACACCGTTTTACGATGAGCGGGCGGGCAGGAGAGGAAGAAACACGTGCGCTGCGCGACACCCCACTGTTGCCATCCTCCCCTGGACTGATAATCCGGCGCGCGGAGCAACGTTCTGCTGGTTAGCCACCGGTCAAGCGCGTGTTTGCGTCTGTCCAACAAAAGCTGCAATGTTGTACGGAAAGCCAACATCCTCTAGACATAAATGTTTTATTGCCGGTTGCGGCAATAGTCGACGGAAGTAAAAAAAAAAGCCGCAAGTATGTACGCGCACCATCTTATGGGAAGGTCTGAGCGTGTCTGCGATGTGTTTCTTCACCGCTTTCCCGCCGGCCCCGAGTTGCATTGGTAGTGGACGTAGTTGGCGAACAGAAAATACTTGCGCCAATAACAAGCTTACGCATCAGCACATTTTGTAAATGAAATGCAGACAGAAGCAAATCATTTCCCGTGCTTAATGTCGGGCGCGGAACGAAACACAGCGCCTGGTTTGCCAAACTATACCCTACACATAATTTTAAGAGATCAAGCTTTTGGATGGTCTTGGCAAAGCTGTTTTAATTCAGCAGTACACGATGTAAGGACTTCAAAAATGTGGCCACAACTTCGTTTCGCCACGCCACATGTTCACGAATATCGGGAGCGTGTGGGCATCGCCACTTGGAAAAAAAAACATGCTGTTAGTAAAAAAATACTAACTTCATTTGCACAATGGCATGAATGATAGTGGAGACACGAACTTTTACCCAACTGCAAAGTGAGCATTCAAAAATGCTGCCACGGCAACATAAGAAGAAAGAATATACGGCATGCGCGGGAAATCACATCGAATGCATGCATTGTAAGAAAATCCACTATGCCTGACCATGCCAGAGATAAGACAAACGCAACGACTTGAGCAGTGCCCCTACCCGACTGAGATTGGAATTCCTGTGCACAACCTACATGGTTAATGACATGTGTCGGTGTTGTGTTGCAGACACCAGTTTTGAGTTTTATGTGTGTCCAGTAACCGCGATGCGAGCGCCAGCCAGTGTTGTGTGTGTGTGTGTGTGTGTGTGCGTGTGCATAGACATCACCCGTGAAACTCATTGTATTATGCCATCATCAGCCTTCATTCACACTTTCCTTTTCCTCCTCTTCCCTTTCCCCTGTGTGGAGTAGAAGGCCAGGGCCCTGTTACCACCGGCCGACCTCTCCGCCTTTCTTTCATTAAAATTCCCTTTCTTCTCTCTTCTCAACACAAGTGCGGCTGTTCGGCGTGTCAATAAGCGGTAATAGCGTTCCATCAGCGTACCAACCTTTCAGCCCGTGTAATTACACATTTTCTAGTATTTGTGGGCCAGTGAGTACTGGCGGCAGCAGAGTTAGGCAAGAATGCGTGTTGCTTTCAGTGAACTGTCTTGTAACGCTCGTAGTATGAACAGCCCTACGCGAGCGGCAGGAGGGAGCGAATTTCAATTTCATCGCGCGTATCGCCGCAAAGCAAACACTGCAATGATCAGACGTGGATTCGTTTCGGTCACAGAGCTCGCTGTTGTCTCCCGAATGCTCAGTTTGTGAACAGAGTGCTCTATCGTAAGCTCTGCATCTAAATTGTCACACTCGCCATGTCCATGGAAAGCAGGCAGCGCAAGCGTAAATTAGAAACTGTGCTCCACGAAAAACGAGATAATCGATTCATCTAGGCGATCTTGAGTTTCAGTAAATTTCGCTTTCGTTTTTCAAACATGCAACACGGTGCAACGTTTGCCGTACAGGCAACCGGCGACAAAAACTACATGGCGTGAACTGCGAGCATGGCACTCACTGATGCTGATCGTTCGCTCCGTCGAAGCATGGTCGCTTGCTCCCGCTGGTTGTTGCAGGCGCTAATGGCAAAGCACACACGAGGATTAACACGAGGTGAACCCCCACGCACCATTTTTAGGCTTGGCAGGAATAAAACGGGCGGATGACACTGCTAGAAACCACACGCTGTTTCGTCTGCAGTGCACGGGCTGCAGATTATCAGCCCATGGTGGCATCGGCGGTAAGCGGCGCTCGGGTAAAAAAAAAACAAACAAAAAACATGGCGGCG
Source organism: Amblyomma americanum (assembly GCF_052857255.1). Lineage (NCBI taxonomy): Eukaryota > Metazoa > Arthropoda > Arachnida > Ixodida > Ixodidae > Amblyomma > Amblyomma americanum. The sequence continues at coordinate 220,560,749 of NC_135497.1, read as the reverse complement.
CCCAGGTATCGAAACGCAATCGGTGTTTTTTTTTTATTGAACAACTTTTATTGCTATCAGAAAAGACGTTTGTCCCCGCCCCGGCACGGAGGCCCGGAAGACTGGGAGTTGTGCGTCCGCAGTTAGAGGCTGGCTGGCAGTCCTTGACATGGTAGCGGCCTCTTCCGTCAGATGGATGGTCGTGCGCTGGAGCTCAGGGTCCGGGCTTCTTAGCAGGGTCTCCAGGCTTCTCTACTATAAATATTTTTGCCCGCTCCGGGAGATTTTGGGCACTCCCAAATTATTTGGTCGAGGGTCCCTCTCGCCCCAGTGCGTGCATCTATCATGCAACCTCAGCTCATGGTACGCGTGGTAAGCCCATACCGGGTTCATAAATGTATTAGCTTGTAGCTGACTCCACGCGCCAGCTTCTACATTTAATTTTGGGTCTGGTGGGGGCGCCAGCCTACGTCCCAATTTGTAATGGTCAACAACCTCCCCGTAACTTTGACGCTCCTCTTTCCCACAGTGCTCGGGGGGCTCCACGGCTACCCGGCTACCGACTACGATCAGCTTGTGCGGCTTTGGCTATCATCGACCTTCCAAAACCGATGCACCAAAAGAAATTCCATGGAATCGCAAAAAGAAACTGGAGGACGCTTAAGCTTCGTCTTTAAGAGTGAGACGCGACAGCGTGTCGCATGGTTGCCGAGGAGTACACGGAACGCTATCACCTGATCGGCGCGACGCGTGGCCCGTTGTACAATTTAAGGAAAGGACGTCTGTCTCACATATCTCGGCGGACACCCGAACCGGGCCGTAAGGAAAGGAAAATGAAATGAACAGTTGCTTTTTAGGAAAGGAAATGACGTCTGCCTCACATTTCTCGCTGGACCGCCGGAACGCGCTGTAAGGGAAGGAAAAATAGATCGATCGATTAATCAATCGATCCACCAATCAATCAATCTTTAACGCTGTCGCGTAAAAATCTCTTCCCTTACGGCGCGTTTCAGGTGTCCGCCGAGATGAGCCATATTTTTCGCCCACGGCCAAAGACGCCTACGCCGACGACACCGGCTTTTCTGCGACACGAGCTCCTTAACGTTGTCGCGTTAAAAAGTGCATTCCGCGGCCATGAACACTGCCGCGCAAAATCTGAAGACGGCCTGTGAGATCGAGGCGCGAGTCGGCGGCGCAGGCGCCGCTAGCTGTTATGTACGACGGCACATGGCAAAAGCGTGGACACTTTTGTGTCCCTTGATAGTGGACTGTGCCTCGATTTTGAAGTGTTGTCGAATTACTGCTTGGCATGCAGTCGGCACGCAATATTGAGCAGTGAAGAAGAAGATATTCGGCAGGCGTTCCACCGGCCCATGTGCGAAAAAAAATGAAATTTGGTTTTTGAGCAAAGTAAATGACACAGTAACTGTCTCACATGTCTCGGTGGACACCCCAACTACGACGTAAGGGAAGGAATAAAGGAGGGAGTGAAACAAGAAAGAGGTGCCGCGACTTTAGAGAGGCAATTAAAGAGCCCTCGTCGCTAGGGCCCGGGCTGCCGAGGAAGCCACGAGGGTCCCCGAGTAGGGACCTAGCTCTCCTAGAATTTGTAAGGGTCTGGCCCCTAAGGCCAGTCTCCACTCTCTCCAGTTAATAACCTTAAATAAATGTTTTCCACTACCACCATGCACCGGAATAATTTCGACCACATGGAGATATTTAACATGCACTGACATCGCCCAGCGCATGGGCACCTTTTGTATTTCGCCTCCATCGAAACGCGGCCGCCGCGGTCGGATTCGAACCAGGTAAAAGGAAGCAGCACTTTGCATTTGGCAGAGAGCGCCGTTGTACGAGACACCACTACGCTTCACTACATTTTTGAGGCATGCAGGCAGTATAAAGCGCGCACTGCTGTATCCGAGGCTTAGGTGTATGGTGCTGCAACCATATGGAAATAGGACTGCAGCAACCATGTTGCAAAGCCCCTCGGCACAGCCCTTTGAGAACTAAAGACCCTGCTTCCGTGAGGAGAGAAGCTGAATGACCCCACGATACAGAAACCGCAGGTGTACTGCCAAAAATGTCATGAGGGAAATAACCAGAAGAATAAGAACGGGGTGGAGCGCATATGGCAGGTTCTCTCAGGTCATGAATGGCAGTTTACCAATACCTCTCAAGAGAAAAGTATACAACAGCTGTATCTTACTGGTACTCACTCACGGAGGAGAAACGTGGAGGCTAAAGAAAAGGGTTCCAAGTTGAGGACAACGGAGCGAGCATGGAAAGAAAAATTATATGTGTAACGTTGAGACCGGAAGCGGGCAGAGTGGGTGAGGGAACAAACGCTGGTTAATGACATCCTAGTCGAGATCAATTAAGAGGAAGAAATGGGCTTGGGCAGAGGATGCAATGCGAAGGCAAGATAACCTTTGATCCTCAAGGGTAACGGAAGGGGTTCCGAGAGAAGGCAAGCGTAGCAGGAGCGGCAGAAAGTTAGGTGGGCGGATGAGATAAAGAAATTTGCGGGGATAAGGTGGGCGCAGCTGGAAAAGGGCAGGGTTGATTGGAGAGACGTGGGAGAGGCCTTTGCCCTGCAGTGGGTGTAGTAAGGCTGATGACGATAATGACGAGCGGACATGCGAAAGCGTTTCCTGCCCCCGTTTCTTCATTTTTCATTTTTTTTATATTTCCCTTTATTTTTGTTGAATGTTTTTATTTTTGAATTGCTCTTTTTTCACTTCGTTTGATTGACAGGTGGAGCGGACACTTAATTGTACACGTTTCCTGCGCACACTCATGAGACAAGAAAGGCTTTCGCCTTAATAGCAGCAACTAACAACAGCGGTGATGCTCATGCTATCATGTACTGCAGTATCTGGGCATCCTAGCTGCATTCGTGCCCAGCGATGCAGCTAGTAGCCATAGATATTGCCCAGAGGGTGCTTCATAACGACGTAAACACAGGCGAGCTGAAGCCCTTAGAAAGCCGCCACCAGACCACACGCCCCTCTTGACAAAAGCCCAAGGGAAGGCATTGCTGCCAATGCATAAGCGGCTGACAGATGACAAGCTGCTGGCTCGTTGCGTTCGAGGTAAGATGCAAAATGCTGCAGAATCGCTGAACCGCAAAATTTGGTTGCTGTGTCCTAAAATGAGGTTTGCATCTCAGACTGCTGTTGAAACGGCCACAGCCCTTGCGGCCTTGTGGTTCAATAGGGGACATACAAGCTTTGATCAGGTACTGGAAGAAATTGGCACTCTCCCATCCAAGGGATTCCTTGTGCTCAGTGACAAAACGCGCATCCAAGAGACGTCTACACGGCAGACTGCTGAGGCAAGCGCTCACCGCCCAAGCATGGAGAAGGAGGCTCGAATGGAGTACGCTGCTCGCAAGGACCATGAGGGATTAACCTATGGCGCAGGGGCATTCTAGTGATGGGGGATGATTGCTGTGCAGCCCATGATTCTCCATGCCAAATTTAGTGCAAATTTCGGTCGCATTTTGTTGAATACAGAACTTTCAAACTTTGAAATGCATTTTTCTCCTTCTGCAGTTTTTACTGAAAATTGAACACTGGCTTTTTGGGGAAAGGAAATGACGCAGTATATGTCTCCTGAACCGAGGCCTCATAAGGGAAGGGATAAAGGAGGGAGTGAAAGAAGAAATGATATTATCCTTTTGTTCTGGGTGCTCCTTACTGTTGTATCAAACCTCTCTAAACTAATATTAGAAATTCTAAAGTTATGAATAGTAGTCCGGATCAGTAGCCGGGCGCCCTCAGTGGTTAGGGCGCTCGGCTACTCCTCCGTAGTTCCCGGGTTCGAACCCAACCGCGGCGGCTGCGTTTCGATGGAGGGGAAACATATCAAATTTTCAAGATTGGACACAGGGTTTTTTGTACTTCTATTTGTCGTATCACAACGAAACTTGGCACACAGATTCTTTAGAATGTGCAGCTTGCAGACATCTATTCATAATTATAAAATTTCTCATATTAGTTTAGAGAGGTTTGATACAACAGTAATGAGCACCCAGAACAAAAGGATAATATCAACTTTTTTACCACACTACAAGAACCTTTCTGACCAAACTTTTGCTAGTTACCTGCATTCTACAGTTCGTAAGCTACAAACTAAGCTATTGATATCCGCCGTGGTGGCTCACTCAGTGGTTAGGGCGCTCGGCTACTGACCTGGAGTTCCCAGGTTCGAACCCGACCACGGCGGCAGCGTTTCATAGGCGCCCGTGTGCAATGTCAGTGCAAGCTAAAGATCCTCAGGTGGTCAAAAGCCCTCCACTACGGCACCTCTTTCTTCCTTTCTTCATTCAGTCCCCCCTTTATCCCAATATGTGTGATAGATACTGTGCCATTTCCTTTCCCCAAAAACAAATTCAATTAAATTCTTCATTCCCAGTGAAAATTTTCTACGCGAAAGCATGTGCACAAAAGGCCTTTGTTTTATGCTTGCTTAGCAGCACTGAGCAAAAAGCATGCATGCTACAAGAAATCTAAATAGCGCTCTGAAAAACGCAGGAAGCACAGCGAAAGCACACAAAATTTCAATGTTCTGGGTAGCTTATTAATTTTATTTTTTAAACAGCACCTCTTCTAGCTTCTGTGTCGTGTCCGTGTCTTTTCGGTGCACCATATATACATATACTGCGTGTTACGTCGCTCAGAGAAAATCGAAAAAAAAATTATGGCTGAACCGCCCACTTATTCGCGGGCGCTGTTTTCGAACAGCGGTGGCATTTGGCGGTAAATGTCTTTCCTTAATCAGCGCGAATTAACCGGTATCCCGCATCGTATGCGAGAACGCCCAATCGAAGACAGTTTCAGAACAGCTATACTGGCACCACCAGCTCTTGTCGGTGAACGAACGACGAAAGCAGACAAACACAACACACGTAACGAAGAGCGACTCCCGACCTTTAGGGGGCGCTGTCGGCACATCAGTTGCGAAACCATTTTACGCAGTACCTTAGCAGTACCATATTGAAGCTTCGGATGGGCGTGAACCAACGCGATGCGAGCTAACACAGGCAGCGGTAAGCTAGAGGCGGTCTGGCTGCAGTGTTCAGGAAGGCTGTAGTACAGTGTACTGGATACTGTAGATGTAGTCTGGCGATGGTTCGGCAGCATGACCGACTGGCATCCCACGGCCACTGGATGTGACGTCGGTGCGCGAAAGCCGGACCGAAAAAAAAAAAGTTTTGCAACTGATGTGTCGACAGCGCCATCACTCGCCCCTTAAAGGTCGGGGGTCGCTCTTCGTTACGTGTCTCGTGTTTGTCTGGTTGGTTGGTCATTTCCTGCAGGGTGGGATCAGTCTGCACGCCCCTTTTCAGTGAGAAAAGGACGGTAACTGTTTTTTGTGGAGAGAACTTAAATCCATTTTGGTCTGCCCAAGTCGCTAGTTTGTTCAGAGTAAGCTGCATCTGTCTTTCGCATGTTGGTAAGCTGGAAGATGTGCATGAAATTTGAAGGTCGTCAACATATATGGAATACATGATGGACTTTGGAATCATTTGTGATATTGAGTTCATCTTTACAATAAAGAGTGTGGCACTTAGAATGCACCCCTGCGGTACGCCATTTTCCTGGATGAATTTTTTCGAAAGCGTGCAACCTAGACGCACACGAAATGAGCGGTCAGAAAGTCTTTCAAACAGTTCAGCATCCTGCCATGGATACCTAGATCCGCAAGGTCACGAAGAATCCCAAACTTCCAGGTGGTATCATAAGCTTTTTCGAGGTCAAAAAATACTGCCAAACAGTGCTGTTCGTGTATGAATGCTTCACGGCCTGTGTTTTCAAGACGGACGAGATGGTCGTTTGTACAGCATATGCTTTTTTAAATCCACATTGGTGGATATCAAGAAGTTTGCGCGATTCAAGGATGAACATTAATCTAATATTTAGAACACTTTCAAAACATTTAGCAAGACAACTCGTAAGTGCTATTGGCCTGCAACTGCCACCCGAAATTGGCGGTTTTCCAGATTTCAGGAATGGCACAACCACGGCCTTTTTCCACGCCTCTGGAATTTTTCCAGATTGCCATATTTTATTGAAGAATTTCAGAACTTCTACAGCGTCTTCGGAGAGGTGAGCAAGCATTTCATAATGGATTTCATCTGGGCCTGGTGCTGTCTCTGCCCGCCGACAGTACTGTAAGGATTTCTTGTGGTGCGATTAATTTATTGTAATGTTCATTTGCACTGCCACTTGTCGGCAGTCGTTGTTTTCTGTTGTGTTCTTGTACTTTGTAAATGATTGTGTGTACTGCGAGGAACTAGAAACTGTGGCGAAGTGTTCCCCTATAGTTTGTCGACCTGTTCCCTAATGCTTGTCTGTGTATCTGGAGCTGTTAGGAAAGGAATTGTAAAAGGAGTAAAGCTGCCATTAGGTTTGCAGACTTGTTCCCACATTTGTTTCAATGTAACTGAACTATTTATGGACGACACAGTTTTTCCATGAAGTTTTCTCAGCATTGCGACGTATGTACCGTGCTTTTGCTCTCGCCTTTTTAAAGGGACACTGAGGAGAAGTCTATCATTTTTTTTTTGTTAGCAAAATCTGATAGTTCGGCATTTCATGGCTTTGTTGCCGCTTGTCCGGGCACGAAATATGCATTTATTTCAAATAAATTTGGATTCGAAGATGAAAAAGTTTTTCCCGCCGCTCTGATTCAAACTCAGGGAACTCTTATGACGTCTCAGAACGGAGTGACGTGATACGTGACGTAAACGCAGACTCCGTGATTTCCGACGGCTAGCGGTGCGGTGCGCAACCTTCCTTTGCCAGCCTCAGAGATTCGTGGTTTCAATGAAGTAAGGAAAATTCCTCCAAGGTGGCGCCTCTTGCCCTAGGAAGTCATCACGCTTGTACTTGCGAGATTGGCCTGTGGCGGCGACACCTGTATTTTGGTTCTTGCTATTTTCTACATTACAAGAGCTTTGTTTTCAGTAAGAGTGGCGTTTTTGTGATCAGGAGCTGCTATTCTATCGATACAAGCAAACTTCAATTTCTCCTCAGTGTCCCTTTAAGCTTTATGAAGTTGTTGTGAGTGGGATATATTCAGAAAGTTCTGCAGGCTTTGTTTTGTTTCTTTTTTGCTTCTTTGCACACTTGTGTGTAGAGGAGATTTATTATTTTATCGTACAATGCCTGACGATTGAGGAATGGCTAGACGTGCAGCCGCAATGATACATGTTGTAAAAATTTCATTTAGTTCGTCAACGCTAAGATTATCAGAAAATATTTTCTCCAGACAGGCCTTTTCTTGAAATAGTGGCCAGTCCGCTAAGTGCAGCTTCCAACGACGTGGTTTTGTTGGGATTATTGGTGGTGGTGACGCAAAATTAATTACCACTAGAAAGTGATCACTTCCATACGGGTAATCAAGAATATCCCACTTAAAATCGGTAAAAACAGATGCAGAGCTAAAAGAGAAGCCTATGCAACTCAACTTACCTGAGGATGAAGAGCAATATGTGGGTTTGCCTGTATTGAGCAAGCAGACGTTGTTGCGCAGAATAAAATCTTCTAAAACCCGACCTCCAGTGTCTGTCTGTTCACTTCCCCAAAATGAGGAGTGCGTGTTAAAATCTGACTACCAGATATGGCTCTGGTAGCTACCTAAAAAGCTCTTCTATGCCTCGTAGCGTAACAGTGAGATGTGGTGGAAGATATATAGAGCATACAGTAACTGTTTTAAAGCTTAGGACGGTGACTGCAACGGCTTCATAATTCGTCTGGAGCTTTATTTCATGGGTTGCAACGCCGCTCTGAACTACAACAGCAATGCCTCCAGAGAGCCTATTTGCTTGCTCACGGTCACGCCGAAAGACTTTATATTTCTTAAAAATATTTTTATGAGAAGGTCCCAAGTTGGTCTCCTGCAGACACAGTGCTACAGGAGATAGAGAATTCAGGATATCTGTTGCGTCACTATATTTATTTAGAATTCCACGGCAGTTCCAGTGGATAAGGAACGCCATGATGATTTTGGGGGGATTGTATTGAGACCTTAGGTCCCTCCTTGCTGAGGGCCTGTTATTAAGGTTTTTTCTTTTTTGCGATCAAGAGAGTTCTGCCTCTGCAGCGACGGAGGTGAGCTCTGACCTGTGTTCATCGCCTCATTGGAGGCGTTGGAGTTCCGCGGGGAGCCTGCAGGCAGGGAGGTTGTGAGCTTTTCCCGAACGGGGGAAGCCCACAACAGGGGAAACGGGCCCTTTTTCGGGGGTAGCATAGCAGCTTTCACTGCATCTGCCAGGGGCGCGGATGGCCCTGCCTCAGCCTCACTAGGTGTGAGCAGGGCAGGTGTCGAAGGCCGCTGTGGTGTGCCGCACCCACGCACCACATCGGCGAAGTTTGTACGTGCAGTGAAAGAGAATGTGCCCTGAGTCGTTGCGCAACGCTGTCTTGCCTCTTTAAATGTTATATATTTTTTTAATAAGCGGCGTGGTCACTTCGCAGTTTGCGCAGCGTGGTGCAGCATCGCAGTCGTTTGATTGCTGATTATTGGAGGGACATTTGGCGCAGGTATCAAGGCCGTGGCAGCTTTGGGAGCCGTGGCGGGAGAACCAGGCGCTTTGTCGGAATTTCCCTGTCTTCTTTACGAATTTTGATTCTCTGTACATTAGTCACATTCTGATCTGACAATCCTTCGAGCATTTCTTCTTTGGTAAGTTGCAAGAAGTCTTTGTCAGAAATGACACCACGCAGTGTGTATAGAGATCTATGTGGGGTCACGGAGACAGGAATATCACCAAAAATTTCGATGCTTGCCAGCTTTTAAATCTGAATGATATCGATCAGTTCGAGCAAAAGGTCACCACTAGCTAGCTTTGTCACTTTATACTCAGGGCCCAGGGAATCTGCGAGAACTTTGGATACTAGAAACGGGAATATAAGTCTGGCTGGCTTTCCTTTTTGTTCGCTATGAACGATGTAGTACATTCAGAACATAGTTTTATTTTTGTAGAAAAACTGAGAGGTGATATCGGTCCGCCCTCTGAATAGAGGGCGATCATTTGAAAGGAGAGAGGTAGCCAAAAAAAAAAGCGTGTTCTTCGGCCATGGTGCCAGCCACCCACCATGCAGCCCAACAAGGGGGCGGAACAGGAACTTGTAAGTTCTGCCCACGCCAGCTGTACACCACTGCTATAACCAAATATGGGCAACTCGGTAGTTACGCCACGCAAAGTTAACCCTTGCCACCTATGAAATATACAAGAAAAAATGAGAAGAGAGGAAGAGACAGGAGAGTTGTGAGAAAGATGATAGGAAAGTAAAATATAAGGAGGAGGACAGGAAAAGGCGACTGCCGATATCCCCGGTCGGGTCAGGCCGGAGGTGCCGTCTACAGGAAGCTGGGGCCAAAGTGGTGTGTTGCCTCCGCCAAGGGGCCTTAAAGGTCCAAATGCTCGGCATCGGCTTAACCACCAGGATCCCCTGTTCCCCAGACACGGCGATGCCATGCACGGCTAGGCGCGGGTGCTCGGGTCTGTGGTGATGCATTGTTCACCATCATCCCCCTGCAGGGATGTCCCTGCAGATGCTCGGGAACACGTGGTGTCGCCACTCACCAACGACTGCAAGCTGCAGACGCCCCCCTGCGGGGAGCCAAATTGGGGCTCCGAAAACAAAACACAAGACAAAGTTGGAAAGCCTTGATTAAAAGCTATAAAGGCGATCTTTATAGTGTCTGTCGTAAATAAAATGCACAGCGCACTTGGCACGTACAATTATCACATGTAGTTGTGCTCATGCTGTACATTTTCTTCATAAAGTCTTGCACTCGACAGTTGTGTCCGCATGCTTTGTTACCCAGGGGTGGGTCAGCACCTCATCGAGAGAGATGCGGTCAGCAGGCAGTCTCTTCAGCAACTGTTCCAAGAAAGAAAGGAAGCCGATGTAGAGTACAGGCACTCTCACGTGCTCGATTGAAAATGGTCTGTGCCATTTAGGAAAAGAATTCGTGGATCACAAAACCCCCATAATAATTAATTTCTGATCAGCGTAGGCATGCAGCTTAGAACCTGCAATTTTTTTTTTCACATCTAGGAACAAGTGAAAATTCGTCTGCTACCCAGGAAACTGGTTGAAAACAAATGAGTGAGGTTCTGCTGTGCCTGCTACTGGCACAATTCATTGCAACACAATGCCAACTGTACGTGCGAAGTGCAGATGTACACTCGCAGCCATCACCTGCACCTGTCACCATCACGTGGTGTAAGCTGGCGATTTTTCAACCAATTTGTTTTAAACTAGGGGACAGAGGAGAAGAAGCACGGCATGTGCAGGAAAGCTGTGCGAAAAAGGCAGATTCAGAGATGCAGCGGGAACTTGTATGAGTGCCCATCGTCTTTCCTAGGACAGCTTTCAATGCTATTCAAGTAATTTTTCTTTTGTGGCCCTGGAGGTCGCTAATATTTCATCCACAATAACACACTAGCTTTGCAGTCCAATACTCTGTGCACATGGTTACACTCCTTCAGAAATTCGACCTAAAGATGCTCACACAGAGCTGCAAGAAGTTGTGCCCTAGAAAAAAGAGAGACAGTGCAAGGACTGCACATCTGCTTCCAAGAATAATGAGGAAATCTTAGGCGTTGAATAGGGTAGTCCTGAGTGCGACTCAATTCTATTTGTTTTGTATTTTGCACAGTGCTTGCCTTCACCTGGGATCACTTGCACGAAGAAAATTAGACAGTCTATTTCCCAGTCTAATGTTATTCACAGTCTGCACCCTCCCTTGATTTTAAAGGCAAAGAAAGTTGCATAACCGGCTAACTTTGTAGATAGACACCAGCGGTCTAGGAGGAAAAAGAAGGCTACCCAGCAACTCAAGTTTTAGTCTGGTGCACCTGAGGCGTCCACCGATAAAGTGAACCAGTTATGCACCTTTCCTTTTCTCAAAACCAAGGGAGGGTTTAATCCGCGAAAAAGATTAGACTGTCCTATTTTCTTCGTGGCCTAGGTGTCTTCAAACGAAAAGCTTTCTAGTGGCATTATGTATAGCATTCTTGAAAAAAATATTGAATATTGGAATACTGTAAGTTACTGTTAGTGGTCACTCTTCTAATGCATAGAAAAGTCTTTCTTTTAAAGTTTTTCATCACTCACATTGAGCAGTTAAGACTGCCACAGAAAACCAATGGGAACATTTTTGACGATAGCAAAAACGTTAAAAAAAATGCAAGCCTGCTGACAGGACATCTACCAATATATTCATTGTTATAGTGAAATCTTAAACAATATATGAAAAAATTGTGTTCATAAACTCCTTCCCATCGAAAAATGCTTTTGTCCAGAATTACACTGTATATAAAATTTTTATTGTCCCCCAGAGAAATGAAGCAGGATTGTGACTTATGAAATAGAGCGAAAGATAAAATCAACTTTCTAGACTTGCCTCACCTCTGTGCCATTATTAAGTGTTGGAGGAAGAGGGTGCATGAAAAAAAAATATTCTCGGTTACCGTACTTACGCGCATAATTTGCGCACCCTTAAATTATCCCACAGGTTTACAAAAAAAATTTTTACTCGCATATTTTACGCACTGCGCTGCACTAGACCACCATCATGCACACGGGCTCTACCCTATGGCTCTACCCAGTAGCATTCGGCTATTCCGTGTGTTTGTTCGGAAGGCTTTTTGAATATTTTGTGCACTGGGCGTTCATGGTGGTGTCAGGGGCCGCTGTTACAATCGCGGTGGCACCAGCGGCATCGCCACTCGAAACGGCCAGCAGCGCTTCCAGGGAGGATCGGCAGCTGATAGAAGAGCCAACACCGCTGTTTGTTTGGCTGATGCACGTGACTCGACTGCCGGCTACGCTTTTCTTAGTGGCTCTGACGGCTTATGTTTGGTTGTTCGGTCGTGCCTTGCGATGGGCTATCACAGCTATACGGCAAGTTTCAAACTGCTTGTCAGCGCTTTATCATGGCGCGGAGCGCGAAACCAGCGAGAATAACCGCGTGCGCACAAGTTTGCCCATAGACGACAATCGCTGTGCCGGAAAACTTGTGCGCACGTGGCTATTTTCACTGCCTTCTCAGCTCCACGCCGTGATAAGGCGCCGACAAGCAGTTTGGTCGACGCTCGTGCGGTAGTGTTAAAGAATTGAGTGGTGCGATAATTGATTTACTGATTCGCGGTTGCTTTCTCGGACGAAGTTGCGAAAGCAAACTTATGGAATCTAGAACTACCGAACAATTGGCTGGTCCGCAAGCGATGACGCTGTTTTAGCGTCTTATTCAGCTTCGTGCATGCACCTTCATGCCATCCCGCAAGAGCGGGGGGGGCGCTGTGCAGCCTTTTATTTAGAGTGAACTTTTTTTCGGGGGCCGGCCAGCGTAGGGTGCGGGTCTGGGTGCTGACGTATACACAGCAACATACACTATACCTGTATTGCGCGTTATGACCCTTATAAAGTTTTTTAAGTCGCGCTTGCAAAATCCCTGCGTAATTTGCGCACCCCCTTCTTAGAGTCCTAATTTCTGAATAAAAATTGCGCAAATTATGCGCGTAAATACGGTATTTCAGAAGACCAGCATATCAGATTGCAGCACATTACCGACTTGTGACTAAAGATGCACTAAAGAGGACTCTTAACACGTCTTTTTACCACGGGAACTCGGTCTACATGTTCCGAGCATTCTTATAAACTTCAAATTATTATCCTGTGCGGCCGATTTCCCTAATTTAAGGCGGGTTAAACGACCCGGTTGCCGCCTTTTTCGAACTCAACACTGAAGGTTTGAGGAGTCAAACAACGCATCTAGTGCCTTTACGCCAGTCCCGTGGTGGCTTTGCTTTCACTTTTATTTTGTTTTCTAGGTTTCTGTGAATATATAGTTTCAGTCGCAGACAACACAGCAGCAAATCAGGCCCATGGAAATAAAAATACACGTGGACTCTTCAAGATTTACATATCACTTCACCAATGGCAGAGCAGCAAGCCGCCACGAGACTGGCTGAAAGGCACTCCACGCGTTATTTGACTGCTGCTACCTTCAGCATTGAGTGAAAAAAAAAAATGCGGGAGCCAGGGCATTTAATCCGATTTAAGTTAGAAAAATTGACCGCACAGGACCATAATTCGAAGTTTCTAAGAATGCTCGGAACGTGAAGATCGAGTTCCTGTGGTAAAAAGATGAGTTCAGATTGCTTTTTAGTGCACCTTTAAGACAGACGTGCCTCTCTGATTTGGGTCTTGCTTTGGCCTATAACTATAAACTTCATTTGTGGGAGTGTCCCACCAAAATGTCACTAGGATATTCTCTCCAGCTGGGTGTGGCTATGTGACAGCTTGGCGAAACCAAGCAAATAACAGCACTGCCAGCAAGCAGGTGCACTACAGGTCCCTCCGTCAGCTGGCTTGGCGGCAATGTTCCTTACCTTTCCAATGATATCACGAGCATCGGCGCTGACGTGCCGCGGAAACTTGACTTTGGCACCACAAATGCGCCGATATGTCTGCTGTGTGGTGCGTGATTTGAATGGTGGCTTGCCAACCAGGAACTCATAGATGAGGATGCCCAGGGCCCAGTGATCGACTTTCTCGTTGTACACAGCGCCCTCGATCATCTCTGGTGGCAGGTAGTCCAGTGTGCCACAAAAGGTCTCTCGTCTGCAAACCCAACCACAAGACCCCCGCACTTGAGTGTGGGCACATGACAAAGGAATGCTGTAACAGTCGCTTTACATTCAGAGAAGAATGAGCTTGTTAAATGGGCAAGCAGAAGAGCAGTTTGGGCAAACACAAGAGGATAGCATTGTATTTCAGTGGGCAACAACAGACGGCTGCCTGAAGTTAGCTGAGAGAAAAAAAAAGAGACTACATTGTTACTGGCCGTCTAAAATCTTGATGGAAATGCTAGGCAAAGATGCTGGGCCTCTGATGACACAGACTGGCATGCGAAGTCTTTACATGAGCACACCACGCATATTCCCACATACTCTAATAATAAACTTTTGTGAGGACCATGTGCCTGACCATTTTCTAAATGCTTGCTTCCGAGACTTGCCAGTAAACTGAACATTCTTCTTTGATTCTGGACCCAACAGTGCACACACAAAGTTAATCGAAACCTTGAAGAATTCATGGACAAATTCCGAATAGTTGGAAAATACCCTCACTAACAGAGCCCACAAGAATGACTGATAACAATGGCTACGAACAATGGCTCGTAGCGATAATCAACATTTAATGGCTGACAATAACAGTGATGGAAGCAGCACTTCACTTTTGGGAGCACGGCTTGGAGTGGCCAAAATATTAATTTGGAGCAGCCAGAGATACATTTGGAGCAAGTGCTGATACAAGTTTGTTTACTATTTAAACATAAAAATGCCTCAAAGAAGGTCATTTGTGCTAGCAAGATTTATTGCCTATGAAAGCAAGAAGCAAAAAAAACATTGTTCAAGACATGACTACGAAAGGTCTGTTCAGTTTGCACCATTAACCTTCACATATAGAAGCTTTGTTCAGCAAGTAAGAAAAACTTTCCCTCGTTTGTCCAATTTACAATGGACAGTTCTCCAACAATCTCTGCCGCCTCTTTCCATGCAGCTGAATACTACACATCCTTGAGTGCTTATGGCTTCGCACAGGTGCGGCACATAGCTGCCACTCACATAAGTGAAAACAGTCTCGCGTCATGAGACGCGTGCACATTTCGCATTATACAGTGTGCGCACGTGTGCGTGTGGTTTGGTTTATGGGGGTTTAACATCGCAAAGCGACTAAGGCTATGAGCGACGCCATAGTGAAGGGCTCTGGAAATTTTGACCACCTGGGGTTCTTTAACATGCACTGACATCGCACAGTACACAACAGCCTAGAATTTCGCTTCCATTGAAATGCGACCGCTGTGGCTGGGATCGAACCCACGTCTTTCGGGTCAGCAGCCAAGCACCATATCACCGCTGAGCCACCACAGTGACTGTGTGTGTGTGTGTGTAGATGTGTGTGGGTGAAGGGAGGGGGGAGGGGTTCGTGGAATCACGAATCACATATTGAGAAAATAAAAGGGAGCATGGATGGAGACAGCCACAAATAGCTTCAGAAATTTCCTTTGAGCTTGCACAGCGAATCTCACTCGAGCGGCCAAGTGAAATAAATGCAAGCAAGTGCCAAATAAATGCTGGTTGCACAGTGGCGCACTTTCGTTCTTTGTAGTGGAGTGACAATATTGAAATTTTCGAGTATGAAGGAAAAAATGGATTTTAAAATAGAGTAACTACTGAGTATGAAAAAAAAAATATCAGGTAAAGATAAACAGGCAAATATTGTTGTTTTTTACAAACAGTGTATTATGGTCTTTGCAACTGGAATTACACTGACTGAGCACTATATAGAAATGATGTGCACCAAAATGTATATAGCTTCATTAGATGGCATAACAGCGTACAACATGTAAAATGAGAGAGCAAACGAAATCCATGAATCGACACATGACTGGCAGCTAAAAATAGCATGCTGAGTAGTAAAACCTCATTAATTCGGATTTCAAGTGACAAGAAGCAATGCCCACATTATCCGAGGGTAGAGTTAGTCAACCTCCCCATCTCCCCTGGGTAAAAAGATGCTGACCATATGCTGAACAAGGAGGCCCTATTGTAAAAACAGTGAACAGCCCCTAATGAGCATGCAATTTCAGTGTGCTAGAAGAACGACGACGACGCCAGTAAGGGTAGCTCATACTGGCATCAGAAAGGTGAGACTGCTTCTAAAGCAATGAAGAAATGATCAGCGCCGCACCTGTTGGCATGTGAAAGCGCCGCAGACCTGTGTTTGGACAGTTGGCGAATGCGCGGCCAAAAGCTACAAGCACACAACCTAGCAAAGCTACAGGGGCATTCCGTATGTCATTATGCCTTCCGTTACGGGCATATCATATGTGCACGGGTTACAATGCACCATGCGATTTTTTACACCATCGCTTTCCTCATCGGTTACACCGAAACTCGGGTTTCCTTTGGGATTTTCTTGTGAAATTGCACAAGTGGGCTCTTCCAGTTACACACAGTTGAGCTAAACATAATGAAAGAGCTCATGCTTGAAGTGTTTTCCACGCAAGGGGACGAGTGCCATGGGTGTGGGCATTTAGTATGAAACATATTACGGAAGTATAAAACACGAAATATGCGTTTCGCGTTGTGTTTGTTCGAAATGGGTGGTCGACCAACATGTTTTCATCCTGTTGTGTGTGGCAAAAGTCCACTTGCTAATATTCACAGGAGATCCAAGCCTAGCTGCGTCTGAATGTGAATGGTCCAAGCGCCGAACGACAGACAAGAAAGCAAAAATGATAATTTTGCAGATTTTTTCCTGAGAGTTTAATCTTGATTTTTGGATAATTTGTCCAGATATTGTGGTATAGCCATAGTCAAAGTAATTAAAGTTGGCGGTATTTGGTTGCTCTTGAATACTCAAGAATTTTTTAATATTCGGAAATTTTTTAATATCCATTTCTCGAATGAATATAAATGGAATAACAAACATACTCGATTCGTGCTCAAATATTCGCATACGCCAAGTTCTCGGTTTTGTTTTTGACAGTGCAGCGTTTTTTCAGCGAAGTGGATGGCAATGTTGGCCCGATATAATTTGTTTTTCATTTAGCCTTGTCTTGGTGCAGGTCTGGCGCAGTTTATCACTAAAATTCCTGTTTGGCACAAGATGGAGCGGAGCAGCAGTCTGTTCGTGATGCAGCTCGGCACAATTGGAGCAGCCCTTCTATCACTATTGCAAACTGGAATACCTTTCGACAACTGCTCCCAAAAGCATCCAGCTTAGCATTGACCTGCAACAATGGATGAAATGATGACTTGTGAAAATGGCCAACAAGAACTGATTATCCTTTATCGCTTTTCTTGAAAAAGCTACATCGGAGAACTGGGTCTTCACTGTTACCTTTAGAGTAAAAACTGCTGCTGGTGGAAAGACTGCCACATTTGTTTGTTCTACAATTTCAAACAATTATCACATAATTAGTTCATGAATACTAATGAAGAGAAAAGCATGCCTGTAGCATTCGAAGATACAAACATTAGAAAGAAAAGTTCTATTAATATGCGAACAAATACACATTTCTTAAAATTTTTAACCTGCGCTTAAAAGGATGAAAAAAAATACAGCACTTAACATAAACAACCAACTCGCCCGAACCTGTCAACAGGAAGGTTTCACTGAGGCTGTGCTATTGAGGGTGCGAGCATCATCATGGCTAGTGCACCATTTGCATGACCGTTGCTTCACGCCAGTTTGCGCAGTGTCGAGTTTCGGAAGCAATTCACAATGTTTTTGCATGTTGCTAATTAAGTACAATACTTTTCTTTGTGGACTGCTATGTGTGCAAGAAGTTTGCAGCAGTACTCCACTGCACAGAGGTAGTATATCAGCGCTGTATGTTTAACGATGCAGTTAGACGGTCAGCCTAACTTGCGTAACTACTCGACAGTAAAGCCGGCGGCTGCATGGTATGCAAGAACACAGCCTCTAACATTTCATAGCAATTTATGCAAGAACACAGCCTCTAACATTTCATAGCAACTGATAACTGTGCGCTACTCATAAGGGATACTTTGCGAAGAAAAAGCGCAAAATTAAGTGACCCAAATTCCAGAGCTAGTACTGCAGAAATGCATATCTCAAGTAGTGTTAATTTTACCAACATAGCGCTCGAATGCACATATGGTCTGGATTCTAGGTCAGCAGCAGTGCAGTAAGCAGCAGTTTTGCTATACTCAACAGCAACTTATCACTTACAAGTATAGCCGCACCTCGTTAACATGAACACTGTGTTCCCAAGCAAAAGTGTCCATAAAGGGAGTCATCCGTAATAACGAATCATGAACAAAAGCAAAGAAATATTAAGATTACAGACTGTTCTGTGCATAAGTGGCTAGCAGTGAGGTGGAAATCGGGCAACCTTAGCTGCTCAAAGTGATTTACTCTAGCCGCCATTACTCTGATAATCATGCAGTGAAGGATGAAGCACATCTGAAGCTCCTAGTGGTCCACGAGGCACATGACAGCCACTTGGTATGGTGAAGTACATCCTACTATGAGTTATACCCTAAGAACAATGTACTAACCCAGCTGACAGCTGCTAAATGTGGTTTTCAACGAAGCACAGAAATAATTTTTTTTTGCAGCCATTGATGCAATGTTGCAAACGGTACCAGTGCATAGCCAGAAATTTTGTTGGGGGGGGAGGGGGGGGGGGTACTCATGTTGCAGCGCGGCCTCCTCATAAAATTTGTGGAAGGATCAAACACAACAATAATAAGTGCATTGCTATTGACAATGCCATTGTTTACTAGATAACGCTACGCACTGTCTAGACAAGTGAAATATATATTTTTTAAAATAAAAGAATGTATTCGTATGTCTTAAAAATCGTGGCAGACAAGACTAGAAGACATAAAACTGGGCAGGGGACAAGACACAGGAGAGAAGGAAGCAGGACGAGCTCGTCCTGTTTGCTTCTCTTCTGTGTCTTGTCCTCTCCTCAGTTTTATGTCTTGTAATCATGTCATACCAACTATCTGCTTATCGTTCACTCGTGGCAGACATAACTGACACCAATGCTTCCATGTTTTCGCGTATTTGATAAGTAAAGAAAACATCACAAAAAGTCGAACTATATCAGTCCGGAACCAGCAAAGCAGTGCATGCCGCTGATATGAAAAACGTAAAGGCCGTGAAATTAGCAAGTAGAGGACAAATATTTTAATGAATGTTTGTCGTTCAAGAACCTTTACATTTTTGTACATATGCAACGGCCAGGGAAAAATCTTAATGCCGCTGTCCTTCGCTCCGGTGTACTGTGCAGCAGCAGCTGTCACCGGTCATGCATTGCGAGTAATTGCACCGATTTTTATTTTAGTCGTAACAGCGAGCCATCGATATTCCCTTGAAAGTTTGTGCTAGGATGGGGCCCCTTGCGTTACATGACTCCAGGTGCACGGGTGTTTCCACAAAATCGAACACGAGTTAGCAATGTTTGGGCCAAAATGTCTTTTCTAGTCTGAAAAAGACAGTGTAGGTGACAAAATCCAGAATGACTTCCAGTGCCGGTGGCTACTTTGGTCAGCGAAGCGTGACGGTTCAAAAAATTTTCATGCGGGTGGGGGGGCTGAATTCCCATAAGACCCCCCCCCCCACCCCCCGGGATACGCCCCTGAACGGTACGGCACGTCGACTGGTCACTTTGCCACTGTAAAGAATGAAACTGCAGGCACGCACTACAAAAAGGCCACTACTAAGGCATTTGCACATTCAACTGCCTATTGTTAATGTTCTAGCAAAGCTAGTGTTCTAGTTTTTATAGTGTTTTGCTAGTGTTCTGAGCTCAAGTTATAATGGGCTCAACATCTAGCGGAGGCACTCATTATTTTATTCTCATTACTGTCCACATTAGCAGGACACAGATACATGGGTCCCAATGGGCTCTGTGCATTTTAACCCTGTTCATTGTTTGGACAGCGAGTTTCCATATTAAAGGGACACTGAGGAGAAATTGAAGTTGGCTTGTATCGATAGAATACCAGCTCCTGATCACAAAAACGCCGCTCTTACTGAAAACAAAGCTCTTGTAAGGTAGAAAATAGCAAGAACCAATATACAGGTATCGCCGCCACAGGCCAATCTCGCAAGTACAAGCATGGCGACGTCATAGGACGAGAGACGCCACCTTAGAGGAGTTTTCCTTCCTACATGCAGTCGTGAATCTCTGGGGCTGACAAAGGAAGGTTGCACGGTTCAATATTGAAGTAAGTTTTGTTTTAAAACCGATAGTGCATTTTTATCACACAAGGAAGGCAGACAAAAGACAACCTGAATGTAGGAAGCAAAGAGAACCGATGCTTGGCGGCGCCACAGGTGGTCAGGAGAGTTTCGATTTTTTATGGCGCTTTGCGTCCAAGAGCTTTGCATGCCCAGTGGTTTTGTTTTTGACGCGCCTAGATATACAAGCGCCGAACAGCAGAGCAACTCCAAATGCCGCTTCAAGTGCTAGTTAACCTTTGAAGGAGCCTGTTAAGGATGGTCAGATGATCGCCACGGTCGATGAAAAACTATGATGGCACGATGGTCGGTGATCGCACAAGGCACTTCGCAGTATAAAGAGCACTTGTGTCTTCACACGCTCGCCCGACGAAACATTCCCGGCTGCGCCAGTCAACTTCAAACTACTCTTAACGGAAATCGTTTATTAGGGACGGGAGGCAAGGTACAAGGCAGTAAGAAAAATTGCTGATGGCCTAGATCTGTTAGGCCAGGACATATGTAGCGAAACCGAGGAGATTTCGCATCGGAAGAGTGCATTCACTAGATGCGCCTTTATTAGCAGTTGCACCTTGAGTCGTCGTGGCAGAGTGGTAGCGTCTCCGCCTCAAACGCCAAATGCCCTGGTTCGATTCCGAGCCTCGGCACAGATTTCTTTATTTTATTCAGAGAGTGGGCGGCGGGTTTCAGTGGCTCCCATAGATGCCGCCACCGAATACGTTGGTTAGCGGTTAAGCGCAGGCTCTGTTAAAGTGCGTTTATGCACGCGCACTGCACGGCGACGTACGTCACGTCGGCCAAAGCGAGACCCTCTATACTCCAACTGCGCTTGACCGCCGACGCGTTCGGCGGCTTCGGCTCACTCTGACCACACTGACGGAGACTTGGAGCATGTCTCTATTTCGCGCCGAGTGCACAAGCCACCGCCTGCATGGCCAGACCGATTCGGCTCCGCAGCGAACTGCGCGTTGTCACGGAATTCAATATCTTCGGCAGTTGGGCGGAGCTGTTCTTTTCGAGCTCTTGGCTAATTTAATCCATTCACAGTACACAGCTGAAGGTACATGCAAGTGGGCGAGAGAGCCCGATCTAGGGGACCCGTTTGATCTAGCGGAAGCCGCTGAAGAGTCGTGCGTCAGCTTTAGTTTCAAGCCGCCAACTTCAAACGCGACCGCTCTTGAGCACCCATCCGTTTTTTGTGGCAAAAAAAAATATATATATATATATAAGTAAATAACTTGGCCCTTGCAACCGTGGGAGAACTCAACGACGCCTGCTGCAACGTGCAGCCGCGTCATTCAAGGAAACACAATCCGTTGGCTCCAAAGCCCCGGCCAGCCTCCGATAGGCGCAACGCGCCGACCTTGTCCTGTCCCCTCGCGACTCCCTGAACTGGGGTTATGATATTTAGTTTGCAACGGCTGCTCACGGCGGAAGGGGAAAACGACCCGCCGGCGCCTAACCTAACTGTGCTCCCTCAAAAGCATCACACGCTCTCTGGGGCTTAGGTCGCTGAGATGCAGGCCGGAGTTTTTGCGAGAACTACGTCGTCGGGTTCGGGAACGGGATCCATTGTAACGCTGCCAAGACGCCGGTGCAAACGTAAACGAAGCGACGATACCGATCCCCAATA
Organism: Amblyomma americanum; assembly: GCF_052857255.1. Lineage (NCBI taxonomy): Eukaryota > Metazoa > Arthropoda > Arachnida > Ixodida > Ixodidae > Amblyomma > Amblyomma americanum. The sequence continues at coordinate 220,539,323 of NC_135497.1, read as the reverse complement.
AATGCCTTCAACGTGCGGCGGTGGTAGGTTTCATTTCGGCAGCTGCTAGACCGCACCGCCAGCCACCAGAAATCACGGAGTCTGCGCTTACGTCACGTTTCACGTCACTTCATCCTGTGACGTCTTAAGAGTTCTCGAGTTTGGATTGGAGCGGCGGGAAAAAGTTTTTCAACTTCGAATCCAAATTTCTTTGAAATAAATGCATCTTTCATTCCCGGACAAGCGGCAACAAAGCCATGAAATGCCGAACTATCAGATTTCGCTAACAAAAAGAATTTAATAGAGTTCTCCTCAGTGTCCCTTTAATGAGGCGTAAATACATCGAAAGTGTCTCATCCCCAGAAAAACTGTCCATAATTTGAGTTGTCCAATGGGGCATGACTGTATATAGACATGAATATATAGGCTAGCTAAGCTAACCAACTCATCGCAAATTACCTCTCCAAAAATGGCTGCTGTCTGCCAGCACCCTCGAGCATTGTTCTCAGGCTCACCCACTTGTCAAAAATTGACCCCTTTCACAGATTTGTACGCTTCGATTTCTTCGTCTGTAGCAAAACATGTAAGAGGCCTCTGTATAACTGAATTCAACGAGTGGAAGTAGCCCTGTATTAAGTTGAACACTACGCCGGCACCTCCGCAGTCGTATCAGTGGATGTTTTAACAAATTCAAACCTTTTCAACATGTCCGCTCTTGCCTGTTTCACTTAGTACAAGGTCACACAGCAATTACTTACAATGAGACGCGAAAGATACTCATGGTTCACAGATCACAACGAGTTAAATGTCGTGGCTGGCTGTGATGTCCCTGCACACAACAAAAATATGGTGAACGCCGTGCCAGTCACTAGCGCTTCTTGCGGATGACGTCAAGTGAACGCCTACTATAAAGTTGTGCCCCATAAATAGGACTATGGACAATTTTTTCAGGAACCAAACTTTTCAGATATATTTGAGGTCTTGTTAATACGTAAACTCGCTGTTTACACAACTGAGTGTCAGAATGCACAGAGCCCATTGGGGCCCATGTACATTTGTCATGCTAATACGATCAATGATGGGAACCAACTGCACTAAGCAGACGTTTCGAGTCCTACATTTTGAGTGCAGGGCACCAGCAAAAGGCAGGGAAAGTTACAAATGCCTCATTGATGGACCTTTTCCTTGTTGCTTCATGCTTCACATTGCCAAGGTGCCCAGTGAAAATACCTTACCATGGAATCCACTCAGTTACCCTTAAAGACAAGCGGTTGTCTTGCCTTCGCATTACACGCCTAGCCCAAGCCTATTACTTCCTCTTGATTTTGACTAGGATGTCTAACGTACGTTTGTTCCCTCACCCACTCTGTCTGCTTCCGGTCTCTAAACGCTACACCTATCATTTTATTTTCCATAGCTCACTGCCTTGTCCTTGACACAAGCTGAACCTCTTTCGTCAGCCTCCACGTTTCTGCTACGTAGGTGAGTACTGGTATGATACAGCTGTTGTACACTTTTCTCTTGAGAAATATTCGTAAACTGACATTCATGATCAGAAGGAACCTGCCATATGCCAGATGTACCAATGTGCCGGGCAACAGCAAAAGCAAACAGACGCACACAAAACAAGGTTGAAATCCCCTTTAGTACAAAGAAAGGAGGCCTACTGGCTCGGCTGCGCTTGGTTGGCACACTTACCTGGAAGACGGTGCGTGCACGGACCAGCCGAAGTCGGCAATCTTGATCTCGCCATTGCATCCCAGGAGCAGGTTCTCGGGTTTGATGTCCCGGTGGATGACCTTCTGGCTATGGCAGACCTTGAGGGCATTGCACAGCTGGTAGATGTACTGCACAAGGAGAAACAGGCCCATAGGCACCAAATAAGCTAATGCAGTGAGGCAACGATGCTTTCCAGTTGCAAACAGCACCACCTTGCGGTGGAATCTCAATCAGTGTCTAGAGTGTGGTCACTATTACACAACAACAGCACACCACTTCTCTTCACAAATATCATCACACCTGCAAAGTACTAAGGGAGCACTGAAAGAGGTCGTAGCTATATTCGAGTGTGGCAAAAGCCTGCAATCATCATTCAAATAAGCAATGCAGGTACCACCAGGCAGCATGGATACAAGCAGTGATGTTCCGAAGGGCGAGCTGTCAGGCTAGTTTGTGTTGCATTATGCAAAAAAATTAGTTCACAAAACAGAGCCAAAGGCAATGGAAAAAGGACAATGAGTTTCCTCCATTGTCGTTAATCTGTATTTTGCACTAATTCCTTTACATAGTGATGTTCCATATGGAAAATGTTCCCTTTAATAGGGAATCTTTGGTTTAAAACTGGCCCTGGATTGTCACACTTTTAAGGGTAAAGGAACACCAAGGACAACTCCCCTGAATTTTTTTTCTTAGCAGGGGTGGGACTACAAAAAGTCATTTTGGAGGAATTTTTGGAGCAAGCAAAATTGTGTTTTGAAGCAATATGGCTCAGGCAAATTTGCACATTGGAGCAGTTTGGCGCAGCCAAAACTGCACTTCAGAGCCTCTTCGAGCAAACTAATTTTCATTTTCGAGCAATTTGAAGAAGATAAAATTTCATTGTGAAGCTGTCCATATAATATAGCTGGAATTTTATGTGTCAAAACAATTTTATGATTATGAGGCATGCCGTAGTGTCAGTTCTTTAATGTGAACTGACATCGCACAATACCCGTGCCTCTACAGCACTTCACCTCTATCAAAATGCGACTGCCTCTACCGAGGTTGAATCCGCGTCTTTCAGGTCAGCAGGTGAGCACCGTAAGCATTGTGTCATCATGGTGGCTCCTGAAGCAGTTTGTAGCAGGCCTATCTAAATTTCAGCAGAAAAACTGATCATGGAAGCATGCTTTGAACCCCCCCCCCCTCCCAAAAAAGTAAATAAACGAATACGAGCACTGTACTGCAACTGTTTCACTCAATGTGATCGGCTTAACTTTGAAGCAGATATACCCCATACTGAACCCACCTAATGAATACAATAGTAATAGGCACTATAGGTGTTTTAACAGTGGTAGCAGTCATAAAAAAAGTATGTACTCTGCAACAACGAATCTGACGGCAGCACGGCGCAGGCTTTCCCGTAAAACCAAAAACATTGATGGTGCTAACATTGAACTATGTATCACAGCGTTAACACTCATGACGAGCGAAAATGCTGGTTTAGGTTTGGTTTATGAGAGGTTTAATGTCCCAAAGCGACTCAGGCTATGAGAAACGTCGTAGTGAAGGGCACCGGAAATTTCGACCACCTGGGTTTCTTTAACGTGCACTGACATCGCACAGTACACGGTCCTCTAGAATTTTGCCTCCATCGAAATCCGCTGACGTTTGGTTTGCAACTTCCGGTTGTCGCGCCCAGCGCCCCAGCAGCAGCCTCGACAGCGTCTCCGCGGTCTCCCTTCAGCTTTCTGGATTGCAGCACATGTCAGATTCCTTTGCTTGTTGTCTGTTGTTGCGGGCAAAAAAGACACTGCGGGTGGCTCCGGAACTCCCGACAGAAAGAGGCGCCAGACGTAAGTTGAAACCATAAGCGCGAAGGCAGTGACCTGGCTCGCGCTTGCCCGAGGGGGTCGCACGGCGGCACGAGCAGACGACTTTCACGGCTACCGTAAGTGTGCCCGTGGCGTCGTGGCTGCCGTGGCTCCAGCTAATGACAGCGTGTTGTGGCCTGCCAACATCACTGAACCAGTGAAGTCTATTTTCACGATTTTAGTTCCAAAATCCGTCACTACGAAAACACCAATCGCCCCCGAATTTTGAAAAACACGGTTTTTAAAAATTCATAACAAATCGCCGGCTCAGTTCCGAAGACCCATACTTAGTGTGAACGCTCCTGAGCATCATTTGTACGCATTGAAAACATTTACAAGCGACTTTTAATTCATTGCATAGTCCCTTTAACCCTTTCAGGCATCATTTATCATTTTGAAAACAAATTGAAAACAAATTTTGCAGCCTAAATAGCACATCCAGGCCTCAAGAAAGCCAATTCATACGTTTTTCTGAGGAAAACACCAATGGTTAAGTGTTTACATGCACACTCTCAAAACTGAAAACAAACACCCTAGGGATAGTGGAATAATTGTTTTTTTTTTTTGTTGCCCTGGGTTTTATGGCACATAGGCAGCTAAGGCCATCATGCGCCAGGCTCAAGGTATAGAATAAGTTTCGTGCAAAATGTTTACAAATGGGAAATACTATCAATGGTGTAGATGGCCTAAAATATTGTACTGTCTAGTAATAACATAGGGGAAGAAATCTGGAAAAGGCTAACTGTAAAAGCCTTAAAGCAGGTTAGGTAGCCTCAGCGGCTATCCTTGGCTGGGCAAGGATCCTGAGGCTCCTAACCAACCAAAGAAAGACCTCAGCCTTCTTCTCGGGGATGAGAAAATGGCTGAAGGTGTATCATGCAATACAGTGAGGCAGTGGTTCAAAATTTACAGTTTTTCAAGTATGCCTGCTTCTTTTAAAAAGCTAAAAATAGAAGGTATGTTAACAATGGCATTATCATCTAAGAGCAGTGTTGTATGAAAAGAAATGCATTAATTATAAAATTGAGTAAAATACTTCTTTCTTAGTTTTTCCAGTTGCACACAAGAGAATAAAATGTGGTTAACCATGAGTTCATCTCCGCATTCTTGGCAAACATGTTTGTCTTATTTATTAGTAGGAAGTTGTGCGTAAGGTGCGTGTGGTCTATTCAGAGACGAAATAAGATCACTTCCTTGAAACGTTCTTGGTGCACACACGACTTAAATTCACCTAAAACTGGTTTTACCAAGTGCAGTTTATTATTTACTTCATTGTTCCAAGCCGACTGCCATTTTTTCCTTAGTTTCCTTGCTACTAATTTCATGCAATCATTAAACGGTATATTTACTTCTTTTATTTCCTTGCCACGAACTTTAGCAGCACACACATCTGCTCTCTCATTGCATTTTATTCCCAAATGACTCGGGACCCAGCACAGTTTTATATTTTGTCCTTTAGCTGTGGCAGACACTATGTTGTGTGTGATGAAACCAAGCAGAGGGGTGCTGGCATCTTTAGAATGGAGAGATGTAAGTACACTTCAGGAGTCTGGGTAAATAATAGCATTTTTGAGGTTCTCACTTAGTATTTTTTCTATAGCCACACATACTGCGTAGCACTCCGCGGTGAAGATGGAGGAACACTGTGGTAGTCTATTTCCTCCGAATTCCCTCGCACCACTGCGCTTCCTACGCATCTGTTCTTGATCCATCAGTATAAAATTCTTCTTCATCCTGTATTCTTGTATTATATGTTGCTGTGGAGTTTACTTTTTACGGAAATGTGTAAGAATGAGGTCAAAGGTTGCAGGAAATTGTACCATGGAGGCAGTGGACCTCGTTTTCGAGCAATGCCAGGAAATGGATCCATTACGCCAAGGTTTTGGCACATCTCTTCAAAACGCAGGAGAAGTGGCCGTATAGCTAATGGTTTGTTGTTAAATAGTGTTCTTGTTCTAGATGGGCACTTTGTGACTATTTGGTGACTGATATGTTTAGGCAGTGAACGGATTTTTAAAACGCACGAGCATGTGAGCTTGGTTTTGTCTGTAAGTGATGGTCCGTTGGTTTCCACATAAAGACTGTTTATGGGTGACGTCCTGTATGCACCGGTGGAAAGACGCAAACCCAAATTATGCACTGGATCCAGCCGTTTAAGGTACGATTGCCTCGGTGATCCATAAACTATGCATCCATAATCTAATGTAGAGTGTACTATAGAGCAATGAATCTGTAAAAGACAAGTCCTATCGGAGCCCCAGTGTTTTCGTGAAAGTACTTTTAGTATATTCAGAGATTTAGAAGTGTTCTTTTTGAGGGTGTTTATGTGTGGTAGGAATGTGAGCTTTTTGTCATAAGTTATTCCTAGAAATTTGTGCTCATCTGTAACCGGTAGTGTGACTTCATTTAGATAAAGGGATGGATCAGTGTGCAGTCCTCTTCTAAGCGAGAACAGAAGAGCTATGAACTTTTGCGTAGAAAACTTGAAACCATTTTTATCTGCCCATGTTGTTAGTTTATTTGCTGTCAGCTGTATTTGCTTCTCACACGATGTAACACTAGAGGATGTGCAAGCAATCCGGAGGTCGTCGACATAGACTGAATACATGACAGATTTTGGAATTATTTTTGCTAGGGTATTCATTTATACTATAAAAAGCGTTGTGGTTAAAATGCACCCCTGAGGCACGCCGTTCTCTTGAATGAAATTCTTAGAAAGAGTGGCACACAGGCGTACTTGAAATGAACGGTTGGTCAAAAGGTCACTCAAGCATTTCAGCATTCTACCACGGATGCCGAGGTCTCCAAGGTCCCGCAGTATGCCAAACCTCCATGTGGTGTCATAGGCTTTCTCTAAATCGAAAAAGACCGCAAGTCAGTGTTGCTTGTGTATAAATGCTTCTCGGACTGTGTTCTCTAGACGGACTAGATGGTCAGTTGTAGAGCATGCCTTTTTAAACGCACACTGATGGATGTCAAGAAGATCACGTGATTGTAATAGAAGCATTATTCTAATGTTAAGAACACTTTCAAAGGATATGGCAAGTACGCGTGTTAGGGCTATCGGCCTACAATTGCCAGGGGAGGTAGGTACCTTTCCCGGGTTCAACAACGGTACAATAATGGCTTTTTTCCAAGCCTCCAGTATCTCTCCTGATAACCATATTTTGTTAAAAAATTTTAGAAGCGAGTCTACAGCGGGTTCGGACAGGTGAGCGAGCATTTCGTAATGGACCCATGTGGTCCTGGTGCAGTCTGTTTACCGGAAGAAAGTACGCTGTTAATTTCTGGTAGTGTAAATGGGCTATTATATGCTTCGTGAGCACTGCCCTTTATCGGCAGTATTTATCTTTCAGCTTTGTTTTTATATGTTAAAAATGATTCTGTATAGTGAAAGGAACTAGATACCGTGGAAAAATGTTCACATAATATGTCAGCTTGTTTTTTTGATATTTGTCTGTACACAAGGGGCTGTCAGAAGAGGAACTGTGAACGGAGAGTAGCGACCATCCAGTTTGTGTACTGCCTCCCACATTTTTTTCGATGAGACTTGGCTATTTATCGAGCAAATGAAACGCTGCCAAGATGATTTTTCGGCATTTCGACGTATGTACCGCGCTTTTGCTTTTTAAGGTTTATAAGGTTCTCCTGTGTGGGGCATCGGCGAAATTACGCCAAGCTTTTTGTTGTTTTTTTGCTTGTTTTCAATCTCGTGTCCATCACACTTTATGGTTGCGTTGTACTATTCCTGAAGATTGGGGGATAGCCAAGTGTGCGGCAGCAAGAATACAATGTGAACTTTTCATTTATTTCTTTGACATTAAGATTTTCTAAAGCAATATTATCTAACGCGGCTGCTGTTCTAAAAAGCTGCCAATCTGCTAAATTGAGCTTCCAATGCTGTGGTTTTGTCGGGGTGACTGACGGTGGGGATGACAGGCTGATTTCAACAGGGAGATGATCGCTTCCATATGGGTTGTCTAAAACATCCCATTTAAAATTGCTACAAACTGATGAAGAGCTAATAAAACACTCATTTTTCCCGAACTAGGGGAGCAAAAAGTAGGTTTACCAGTGTTCAATAAACATATATTGTTGGATAGTATAAAATCCTCAATAACCTGACCTCTGCTATCGGTTTTCTCACTGCCCCAAAAACAAGAGTGTGCATTAAAATTGCCAACTATCAAGTATGGCTCCGGGAACTGTTAAAAAAGGTTCTCCGATTCATGTTGTGTTACTTCGGGATGTGGTTGGAGATATATGCTACAAAGTGTAATGGTTTTGTAACCAGCCACAGTGGCTGCTACGGCTTCGAATCTAGTTTTCAGTTTGATCTCACCAGCTGCTACTCCAGGTTGTACAATGATGCCTACGACCCCGAGAGTACGCAAGCCCCCTCTCAGTCACGGCGGAAGACAGTATACTTCTTTAGCACCTTTGTGTGCTGAGGGCCTAGATTCGTTTCCTGCACACATAAAGCAATAGGGGAAATTGTGTTTCAAATGTCTTTTATGTTGTTACAGTTATTTAAGAGACCTCTGCTGTTCCAGTGAATTATGAAAGCCATCTTAATGTTGTGTGCGTGTGTACACATAAAATTAGATTAACTTTGATTTGGCCCCGTGACTCGGAGCCTCACATTTTTTGATGGATCCAAGGACCTCCGCCGTCCGTCCGACGTGGACAGCACGGGGCTGCCCTGGGTCGTGTCCATCGCCTCTGCATAGGCGCTGGACGACCGTGTAGGACGCACGCTGACTTTTGAGTTAGCCCTCAACCTGTGGGAAGAAGTCTTGAGACCCGCTGACCCGGGGGTCTGCGCAGCCTGCATTGTGGTTGGTGGAGTAGTGTCAGCTACTCCATCATGGAGCGCGGATGGCCCTGCCATAGGCGCACTGCATGCAGCCTGGACAGGTGCCAAAGCCTGGTGTGATGTGCCGCGCCCACGCACCACATCGGCAAAGTTTGTTGTTGCAGTGAAGGAGAATCTGTTTGTTTTGGCGTATCGCCTTCTTGCTTCCTTGAGAGATGTGTTCAGTGCTTTTCAGAGTAATTATTTCTTTTTCGTTCTTCCAGGACAGAGAAGCCCTGGAGTATGCAGCATGGGCTCCTTCACAATTTGTGCACCGCGGGGCAGCAACACATTCATCTGACTGGTGGTCCTTTGAAGAGCATTTCACGCAAGTTTTGCGGCCCCGACAACTCTCTGAGCCTTGGCCGAACCTCTGGCAATTGAAGCATCTGCGTGGGTTGGGTATATATGGCCTTACATTTATTTTCATGTACCCGACTTCAATGCTTTCAGGTAGAGTGCTGGTGTTAAAAGTGAGGATCAGGTGTTTCGCATCTATTTCCTTGTTATGCTTCCGGATATTTATCCGCTGAACATTTATGACATCTTGGTCGGCAAGGCCTTCAAGCATTTCTTTTTCATAAGAGGTGAACAAAGTCAATTTTTGATATGACGCCTCGGACTGTGTTCAAAGATCGGTGTGACGTGATGGAGACAGGAACTCCGCTATCGATACAATGTTCGCAAGTTTCGAGTGCTGGACGGTGTCACATAGTTCGAGCAGTAAGTCCCCACTAGCCATTTTTGATACCTTGTACCCAAAGCCCAAGGTATCTGTCAGGCACTTTGCCACCAGGAACGGGGAACTCAGTCTTGCTTGTTGCTCTTCAGCTTTGCTATGAATAACATGAAATTTTGGGAATGACACTTTTGTTTTTTGAAAAAAATCTTCATCGTTCCGCCCTCTTTTTAGAGAGCGATCAAGTTTGGAATGGAAGGGAGCCATAAAAAATTTAGCTTTTCAGTCATGATGCCAGCCGCCCAACCATGTGACGGGACTGGAACTTGCACACAAGTCCTGCCCATGCCAGCTGTACACCTCAACTATAACCAAATATCACGAAACCTAGGGTAGTTCGCCATACAACGTTAACCCTAACCACCCAAGAAGAAACGAAAAAAGAAACTGGGAAACGAGGAGGAGACACGACAGTAGTCAGAAAGAAGATAGGAAAGTAAAAGATGGAGAGGAGGACAGGAAAAGGGAACTGCCGATTTCCCCCGGTCGGGTCAGGTCGGAGGTGCCATCTACAGGAAGCTGGGGCCAAAGTGGTGTGTTGCCTCCGCCAAGGGGCCTTTAAGGTCCAAACGCTCGGCATCGGCTCAATCACCAGGATCCCCTTTTCCCCACACACGGCGATGCCACGCGCGGCTAGGCGCGGGTGCACGGGTCCGTGGTGATGCACAGTTCACCATCATCCCCCTGGAGAGATGTCCCTGCAGATGCTCGGGAACCCCTGGTGTTGCCACTCACCAATGCCTCCAAGCTGCAGACGCCCCCCTACGGGGAAATTCTGCGTTTCAAATATGCACATAAAAAAGCATTCATCTGCTAAGTGAATTACGCTGACTTTGCCTGAAATGAAGACTTTAGTGCTAGCTAACTTGCCGTGGTGGCTCAGTGGTCAAGGCATTCAGCTACTGATCCAGAGTACTGGGGCTCGAACACGGGGGCCGCATATTTGGATGGAGGCAAAACACTAAATAGCCCATGTGCTCTGTGATATCAGTGCACATTAAAGATCCACAGGAGGTCGAAATTATTTCCAAGCCCTCCACTACGGCACCTGTTTCTTCCTTTCTTCTTTCATTCCCTCCTTTATCCCTTCCCTTAGGAAGCTTGGCTCAGGTGTTGGATGATATGCCAGACAGATACTGCTATATTTCCTTTCCCCAAAAACCTATTTTTAGTGCTAGCTACCACACAATGAGAAAAAGCTGATAGTTAGCAATTTATGCAAATATCTGCGAAGTGCCTTAAGTGTTTAGAAGGGAAATTTTTTTTTTCGGCTAAATATGTTACAAACAAGTCTAGCTTGATAAATTACTGCCATTAAAGGGTTATGAGAGGGGCTCTCAATAAAGTTGTTAAAGGGCACAGCTTCACAAATATACTCCAGCAAGACTTTTTTAATGCCCTTTCTAGTAGCAGAGTTTTTTGAAGTCAAAATTTGAATTTCAGCCCTCTGTGTGCCTTTCCCTCTCCTTTCATCATTTTTTGATTGTTCAAAGGTCCCCACAGCTGCGGATGGACCCAGGAGTTCCCCCAAGGGCAGAGCTTCCTGACCCGCCAGAACAACAAGGCTGACTGGCAGTGGCCATGGTAGCTGCCCGAGAAAGAATCTAATAGCCATCTCTTGACCAGCGCACACAGCATGCCAGGGAGGGCGCGAGTATGAAGAACTCGCCAGAAAGGGCTCACCAGCATTGTCGGTTCTCTGCTATGTGTAGAAGTGTATTATTTGGCCAAGGTGTTCACGACAACATAATGTAGTGAAAACTGGCTTTTGAGGAAAGTATCTGCACCTGTTTCACATCTCAATGGACACCTGAACAGCCCTTTAAGGGGAGGGATATATGAGGGAGTGAGAAGAAACGAAGAAGAGGTTAGTGGAGGAATAATTTCAACCATTTAATGTGATGGTGCCTTTTGCCCTTCACCTTCATCAAGATGGCTGGGTTCGAAACCGGGAACTCCGATTCAGTAAGCGAGTGTGCTAACCACTGAGCTGCCGCAGCAAGTGCAACGTAATGATTGAGCGAGTTTTGACGGGCTCTTTTCAGGTGTTTCAGAGTGCCTTTAAAGTGTAACACCAGTAACATTGCAGGCATTTATATTGCCTGCCGGAAACTAACAAAATAAAAAGATGGCAGTTTGACTTTATTTATCTTCTCACGTGTCTTTACTACTGTCTCTGCACTGTGTGCAAGTACTATTCCTGTCTCCAGAAGCTCAATTATTAGAGCGCCAGTGCATCAGTGATATCTTGCAGCTTGGAACTTTTGTTGGGTGACCTATACAACAATCCAACCCAAAAATTTTTTTTTTCCAGTTCATGAAGCTAGGATGTCAACCTACATGATGGACTGACCAATTTCAGAGTAACTACAATAGCCGTGTGGAGCTAACACTAGCCTGCCTAGCAAAAGTCCCGTATGAGATCAAGTTCAGCAATCATTTGTGTGCTTGTTTCCTTTGCTTCCATTAAAAATAGGCTTACTTAATTAGGCTTAAAACCGGTTTTTAAAAATTTATTTTAACATGTAGCCTTGGATGGTGATGCTGGCCAACATATTTGATGGGTTGCTCCTGCTTGAAATGGAGTGCATAAAAACCGACAAAAGTACTCGCAACCTGTAGTGTAATTGGGAAATACTATAAAACAAAACAGAAAAAAAAGTGCAGGCAATTTCCAAACTTCTGCAGGAAAAACTCAGCCAAAACATGGATTTGTTGGCTACAAGTACAGGGATTATTTGTGGGGCATTGAATATCACTGGCTACCAGCACCAGTGGACTGCATGGAGCAACAAATAACCGGAACCAAAGCACCAAAGGTGTCACAGTCAGGGGAGCATTCATGGGTCACGCTTGGAGGTGGTGGCACCATTTCAACCATGTATTTCTTGGACTTTTGTCGAAAAGTGTGGTCAACCACGGTTTACCTACTATGCAATGTGGTTTTAGCTGCATGACATACTTGACAGGCCTCTTGGGAACAGCAAAGTGACACAGAGCAAGTTATGGAGGACATGGCCACTGGCTTCAGTTAGCCACATGCATTGTTTAAAAAGTAAAGGATGGTTAGCACATGTGAGCTGAATCTTGTACCATCAGATGACAGCTCTCATCTGCATGGAGATATTGTCATGTTTCAGTTCAGAACAGAAGACTAAAGCACATTCGCAACATGCAATAAACTGAATGCATTTTTGCGGTACAACCAGAATGTAGATCTCCGGGGAACTGGAACATTTCCTATTTAAGTACATGCATAGATGTTTCTTCACTGCTTCAAAGGTGTCTAAAAATAAAATATAGACGTTGCCATCCCCAGGCAAATTCGCAAGTAAACTGTTGTGCACCAACAATTTTCTGAACGTTGACTCCAGAGGTTAGGCTACACAGCCTTTCACTTCGAAACAGTGGTCATGGAATTCTTTCCGGTGTAGGTGTCACCAGATTTAATTGAGCAGCGGAAGCTTTTAAATTCAATTTTCTCTGCAATAAGTGCACCTTTTGCTACCGGACAAGCATCATGCCCAGGAAGAGCCACAAAAGAGATTTTTTCTAAGAAGGAAAATTGGATGGCATTAAAGCTGTGTTGTCTCATTAGGATCACATAGAAGACATCACAGTGGAAACGGCCACACAGGGTGCTCACCGTAGCAGCTTTCTGGTTGGTGAATCGCTTCGCTTTGGTGAGGTGGCGGTACAGCTCCCCCTGGGGTGCATACTCCAGTATGAGGTAGACGCGCGTCTCGTCATGGAACCAGTTGTACAAGCACAGGATGTTTGGGTGCCTGCATCAGGGACACAGTAGCTGTATCCAATTCAGTCGTGATTCACTGCACCTCCTGCACAGTTCATGCTGTGCTGCACCAAAGCGCTTGATTCACAGCGCCCTCTGCACCGCCGTCCGCGATTGATTGGGGTGCAGCCGTGGTGCCGCTTTGTTTACAAGGTACCATGGCACCAGCCATCAAGGAGGTGCAAAAAAGTTGTGCACGTGCAGACAGCTTTCAGCAAACGATGCTAACATGCTCATAAGTACTGAAGGTGAATTGAGGGAGGTCTTCGCTGCCGTCGACGGGTCCTATGTCATTTTGCGAGAAAATGATGCTGAAATATACACGACAGCAGGTAACTTTCTGTTTTTTGCTGTACCTGCTACTTGTAACAGCTAGCTAAGTTGTTGGTGTGCGTGCGAGTTCACATAAAACTTTCTTTTTTTTTTTCAGACGGCGCAACAATGATGTGTGGGCTGTTGGAAAAATATGGGCAGGGCGAATCCGGGCGTGCTTTGCCGGCGCCGTTACCTCTGCCTGCTGGTTCGCCGCTGCCTAGACATCCTGCTGCAGCTACGGAGATGCCGGGGCTGACGCTAAGCAGCGAGGTAGCTTTTAAACTGCTTATAAAGAGCTAAATGAGCGAGGTGGGCTCTCAACGGTAATTTGTGGGAACAGGGCATTGAAACGCGCCGAAAGTTCTTCGAACGACTCTCTAGAGAGTATAAAGAGCCCCAAACATTCGAAATTCATGGCAGCACTTGAGAATTTGGCTGTGATCGGTCCAACCAAGTGAGTTGCGGCAAAGGACAGCAAAGAGTTGGTTTCCTCGTATTGCACTGTCAGAAGAGTAGAACTACTCTATAACAAGGAACTATGTGATATCCTCGTCGTCGACCACGGCAAACTCCATGGATTATGCAATTCTAGTTATGCACGAAATCGACCGCACACAAAAAATACAAGAGAGAACTGAACCACTGAACACCTCCACGGCGAGCAGACAAGACCTGCCTGCACGTGCTCAATTGAAAATTGTCACACATAAGGTGCGGCGCTGCTGACGCGCTGCACCTGCACCACACAACTGGTTCTGCACTGCGCTGCCACCAGCGACAGTTTTTCAGGATTGGTGCCGTGAACCAGCTCTGAATCGAATTAAGCTAGTGGTCAGTAAGGAGCTGCACCATTTCCCACTGGTCATTACATGCAAGATCAACTAGCGCAGAGCTGCAGCTAGAGAACCTGGGTGTGGCCCTTCTTGTTGTTGGAGCTGTGCTTAAGTGCAGCAATGAAGCAGCACACAGCAATGCAATGGTGCAGTCTGCCACAAACAGCACAGCCTTACCCACCACTGGTGATACTAAGGAGGGACTTTCTCATGGCTTCCCGAAAGAGTGCACCATAATCTATAACTGAAATGCAAAACCGAACATTCACCAGAGACAGATATTGATGACACACACTACCTAATTACAAGTGAAGCCATCCAGGGCAAGATCACACAGTACAAGGTTTGGTAGGTGCCAAGATGCACATGTGGTGACCGTATAACTAAGCAAAGAATTTGCAAAAGGAGTCATGATGCCCAATGAAAAGTTTTGTTTGAAAAAAAAAAAACCGGCAGCTTTGGAGGAGATTTGAAACTACAGTTCATTCATAATACAATTAACAGACTAGTTTTTCACCTAGATTCTTTTTCCGGCAACTTCTATGGCAATTATATAGCCTAGCAGCGCCTGCTGGCTCAGGACATTGCAGAGGCCGCACGGAAACTGCAAAGATTCCTACTGCCGAACTGAGCTTGAATGTGTTGTAGACACTGCTATCATGTGCAACACATTATCCTTTCTGATAAATTATATTGTGACTCTTCCAAAGCAACAAAGTTTAATTGTACAAGAAAGTTTATTTATTAAGAATTTAAGGTAGCAAAAAAACACACACACAGGTAAACTAAGAAGAAGGGGAAGAAAGGAAAAAGGCTGGACTATGAGCTGTTTATTCGAAAGTTCAAGGCTCAAATATACATAGGCCACTTAGTCACATGACCCTCTCACATCAACCTTTCGTCGTGGAAACAAAATTTACAGTGACTGCAACACCTTCTATCTTACAAATGATCTCACAGTTACTGTGTCTACTTCTAGTCAAAAAAAAATCATCTTTGCAAAGCAGCATCAGATAATCTGGCAAAAAACAGTCATACGCAATAAAACCAAAAAAGAGCAAAAATTGGAACACTTTCAGCATATAAGTATCAAACAATAAAAACAACATGCAGAACAGAATTTTTCATTCTTAAAACACACACATTCATCATCAAATGAAAAAGATTCTATGAAGGAGATTTCCTTACTTCGAAAGGCAATGGAACAATCACTACAGCATGCACATTTTTTCTTTGCAATCAGAAAGGCCTTTAGAGCCTCACACACTGTCTTATCAGGACTCCTGCCAAGAACCTTGATACCATCAAGCACCGGCTCACATTTGCGCTCTTTGCAGTGTAGGGGCAAATTGGACCCAGTTCCCTTTTCTAGCGACTTAGAGTGCTCCCACGCTCTATCGTTAATACAGCGACCAGATTGGCTTATATAGACACCGCTGCAAGTCAGTGGTATTTCATACAACACGAACTGCACAGTCGAAAAAGGGTTTGCCATGCCTCTTTTCACACTGGGGTTTCTTCCTTCGCCCAATATGTGCGCACAAGCCACTCAGCTTTCTCGGGGCTGAGAAAACTACAGGCTTGTCATACATGCCAGCAACCTTTTTTAGGCTGTGGGCCACACGGTGCATATAAGGGACCACTTGTGGCCTCCCTTGTCATGGCTTGGCACTGGTGCTTTTCTTCGCACTCAGTTTTTGCAACAGGGTCTCTGCTACTGCTCTGCAGACACAACAGAACGTGGGAAGCCCGCTACGCACATCCTAGCCAAACAACGTGTTTTACTGCACAAGGAAAGTAAACAAATATCTGAATGCAACAAGAAAAACATCCAAGAACTCAGCTTTGATCAATAAACTGCTCAAGAAGCACAAAATAAGGATGAGGACAAAATGGAAATTAACGAAGCAAGAAAACGAGTGGTGCAACAACCTTCATGCATCAAGTGCCAAGCAATGCAGCGCAAAACGCTGCAATCTATCCCCAGCCAGCTCAATCCCCCAGCTATGCACCTAGGAAGTAAACTTCATTAAGACGGCGAGTTGAGCTAGTTGGTACTACACACTGACTGTGAATAACAGCCCAGAGAAAAGAAACTGCGGAAGAAGACAGCACCGATCTTGTCTGCTTTCTCTGTCCCTTGTCTCTGCACTGTTATTCACTGTCCGCACACAGGAAACAGACCAGCCTCACCTGAGGTGAGACTGAATCTCGATCTCCCTCTGCAGCTGGTGCTCCACATTGTTCTTCTGCAGCTGTGACTTGAACATCACCTGCAGAGACGTTTTCCACATAACTTTTCTTTCATGGGGATTATCTGTGGGCTAAATGGTACTGCCACAGCACGTTAAAACCAAGTGTCTGACGTTGTTGCCAACTATCAGCAGCACCAGCTTAGCATTGCTTTGTGTTGGGTATAGTGGCGCGTAAGCATCTAAGGCCATCATGCGCCAAGCTCAAGGTATACCAAAACTCTTTTCCCTGGAATTTTACAAAAAATGTGAAAAAGCACTTGTGGAACAGAGGGCCTAAAAAGTTATTTTGTACTTGCTAGTAATGAAAGAGGAAAAAATTTTAGAAATGGCTAATAGTAAAAGCTTTAAAGGAGGTCGGGCAACCTCACCGGCCATCCTTGGCTGGGCAAGGATCTTGAGGCTCTCAACAAATCAAATAAAGACCTCAGCCTTTTTCTCAGGAATCAGAAAGTGGCTGAGGTGTATCAAAATCAAGTGAGGCACTGGGTCAAATTTACAGTTTATCAAAAAAGCCAGCCTCTCTTAAAAAGCTAAAAAAACAAGAAATGTTAACAACTGCACTGTCACCTAAGAGCAACGCTGGATGACAAGAGAAGCGCTCATTATAAAATTGACCAAAGTTCTTTTTCCTTAGTTTTTGAGTTTCGTGCATGAGAATAGAATGTCATTAACCGTTAGTTTGTCTCCACAACTTCCACAAACAGGTTTGTCTTCTTTTGTTAGCGGGAAATTGTGTGTGAGCTGTGTGCGTCCAATAAGGAGACAGCATAAAATTACTTCTATGAAATGTTCCTGGTCCCTACAGGTTTCCCATTCACTTTTTACTATGGGCTTTACGAAGTGAAGTTGTTATTCACTTCATTGTCCCAAGTTTCCTGTCATTTAGTCACCAAATTACAGTGTATTAATCTCATGCAGTCTCTAGGGGATGCGTTGACTTTCATGATTTCACGACTGCGAGCTTGCGTAGCACATAAGTCTGCTCTTTCATTCCCATCTATTCCAATGTGGCTCGACAACTAGCAGAATTTTATCCTATGTCCCTGTGTTGTGACTTTTTTTATGTTGTGCATTATGTTTCCTACCATGGGTTCGACTGGGTTTCTGGAATGTAGTGCCGAGAGCAGGGTAAGTGAATCCATGAAGATTAAGCTGTTTTCAATACTGTCATTCATTATTCTGCCTATAGCTACAGAGACTGCACAATATTCGGCAGTAAAAATGAATGCACAGTTTGACAGCCTTAATATTTTTTACCAGTTCTCTCGTATTGCCACGCTTCCGACATAATCTGCTGTTTTTGAGCTGTCAGTATAAAATTCTGTGTAGCTCACACATTTTTTTCTTGTAGTGCCGGGTATTCCTGTAATATGTGTTAGTGTGGTGTTTGTTTCTTTCGAAAGTGTGTTAATATGAAGTCACATACAGTGGGAAGGCTGTACCATGGGGACAGCGGGTCGTGCCTTGAGGCGACATCATCGAAGGTGTCCAGTGTTTCCATGTTTTGGCAACTATCCTCAAAGCGAAGAAGCAGAGGTCTGATTGACTGGGTTTTACAATTGAACAGTGTTCTGGAGGTGCACTAGGTAACTATGGTATAACAGACGTGTTTTGCCAGTGAAAGAATTTTCAGGACATATGTGAATGTGAGCACAGTTCTGTTTGCAAGGGAAAGTTCATTAGTTTCAACACAGACCATTCATGGGGGATGTTCTGTATGCGCTGGTTGTGAGGCATAAACCTAGGTTTTGTACAGGATCCAGTTTCTTCAGGTATGATGGTCTCATAGACCCATACACAATGCATCCATTGTCTAAGTTAGAGTGGACTACAGACTGGTAGATTTGTAAAAGACATGTTCTATCATATCCCTAGCGGTTTCGTGGCAGTACTTTGAGTATATTCAGGGATTGAGAAGCTTTCTTTTTGATGATGTTTATATGTGGTAGAAATTTGAGTTTTTTGTCAAATGTTACGCCCAAAAATTTGTTCTTTTATTGGAAGTATGATTTCATTTAAGTGCAGGTTGGGATCAATCTGCAAGCCTCTTTTGAGCAAGAAAAGAACAGCAACTGTTTTTTGTGGGGAGAACTTAAACAAATTTCTGTGAGCCCAAATCACTAGCTTGTTCAGTGTGAGTTGCATCTGCCTCCCACATGTTGACAAGCAGGAGGATGTGCATACAATTTGAAGGTCATCAACATATAAAGAATACATAGTGGACTTTTGAGTGATCTTAGCTATGGAATTCAGTTTCACGACAAACAGGGTAGTACTTAAATACACACCTGTGGTACCCCATTTTCCTGAACAAAGTTCCTGGGAAGTGTTGAACCAAGGCGTACATGAGATGAACAGCCAGTCAAAAAATCTTTCAAGCAGTTGAGCATCCTACGGTGGATACTAGGTCTGCTAGGCCGCATAGGATTCCAAACCTCCATGTAGTGTCGTAGGCTTTTTCCAGATTAAAAAAGACATCAAGGCAGTGTAGTTTGAGTATAAGAGCTTTTCGGACAGCATTTTCAAGGCGGACAATATGTTGAGTTCATGAACAGGGTTTTTTGAAACCACACTGGTGGATATCAAGTAATTCATGAGATTCAATAACAAACATCTGCCTAATGTTTGCAACGCTTTCAAAAGAGTTAGCTAGACAGCTTGTAAGGGTTATGGGCCTGTAACTGCTAGGGCAAGTTGGTGGTTTTCCAGGTTTCAAAAATGGTACAATAACGGGCTTTCTCCACGCTTTGGGTATATTTCCCGACACCAATATTTGGTTAAAAATTTTCAAAAGTGCTTCTACAGAAGGCTGAGAAAGATGTGCCAGCATGAATTTGATCAGGGCTGGGCGCAGTCTGTTTGCCGGCAAATAAAACTGTTTATTTCATCAACTGTAATTAAACTATTGTACGGCTAGTTTGCACTGCCACTTGTTGGAAGTCTTTGTTTCTCTGCTGTGTTTTTGTTTTTTAAAAATAATTCTGTGAAGCAAGAAGAACTAGAAACGCTAGAGAAATATTCACCTAAGATGTCGGTTTGTTCCTCTATACTTGTTTGTGAAAAGGGGCTGTAAGAAAGAGAACTGTGAAACGGAAGAAGCTGCCATTTAGTTTACGAACTTGTTTCCACATCTTTTTGTATGTTATAGAACTGGTTATGGATGATATGTAGCTTTGTCATGAAGTTCTCTCTGCATTGCGATGGTTATGTTGTGCTGTTGCTCTCACCTTATTGAAATTTGTAACATTCTCAGCCGTCTGATACCTCTGAAAAATTCCCCAGGCTATATTTTGTTTCTTTTTTGCTTCTCTGCAGTCTTTTTTGTACCAAACCTTGTGGTTTTGTCGTACCACTCCCGAATACTGAACGGCTAGGCATAGCAGTAACGATACAGGATGTGAATATTTTGTTGAGTTCATCGACACTGAGATCGTCTCAAAAACGTTTCTCCAGTGTGACCTTTTCCTGAAATAGCACCCACTCAGCTACAAGGAGCTTCCAATGACGTGGTTTACTTGGAATGATTGATGGTGGTGATGACAAGTTAATTACCACAGGAAGCTGATCACTTCCGAAGGGGTTATTCAGAACATCCAATTTGTAATCGATAAAAGCAGAAGGTGTAATAAAAGACAGGTCTGGGCCGCCGCGGTGGCTCGGTGGTTATGGCGTTCGGCTGTTGACTAGAAAGGCGTTGGTTCGATCCCAGCCACGGCGGTCGGATTTCGACAGAGGAGAAATTCTAGAGGCCCGTGTACTGTGCGATGTCAGTGCACGTTAAAGAACCCCAGGTGGCTAAAGGCTAAAATTTCCGGAGCCCTTCACTACGGCGTCCCTCATAGCCTGAGTTACTTTGGGATATTAAACCCCGCATAAAATAAATAAATAAATAAATAAAATACATGTCTATGAAGCTCACTCTTCCAGAACTTGGAGAGCTGTACATGGGTTTCCCTGTATTGAGCCGGCAGACATTACCGCATAGAATAAAGTCTAAATTACGACCTCTAGTGTCAGCTTGTTCAATTCTCCAAAAACCAGAAATGGCATTAAACCTCCAATTACCAGATATGGCTCTGGTAGCTGTTTAAAAAGTGCTTCTAAATCATGGAGTGTTACTTTTAAGTGTAGCTCGAGGTATATAGAACATACTGTACGTGATTTAAAATGTAAAACAGTGACTGCAACAGCTTCATATGTAGTTTTAAGCTTAGCTTCGCGAGTTGCAACACCGCTTTGCACTATAATATCGACGCATCCAGGGAGCCTACTTGAGTGCTCTCTTTCACAGCGGAAGACAATATTTTCTTTAAAATGTTCTTATGTTTAGGTCCTAAGTTTGTTTCCTGTAGGCAAAGAGCCATGGGAGAAACTGAGTTTCAAGAGGTCTATTACATCGCTGTAGTTGTTCAGTAGTCCTCGACAGTTCAAATGAATTAGGAATGCCATTTTCACTGTTTTTTGGGAGATTCGGTTACGAAAATAGGCTCCTGGCTTCTTGGGGCCTATTACTGAAGTTTTTTGTCTCCTGGCAAGCTCAAGTGAGCTGCACTACCGCTGCATCGTGGACTTGCTGGAGATTGCGTCCATTGCCTCACTGGAGGCGCTGGAGGTTCGCGGGGAAGCCGGCAGTGAGCGAGATGCAGACCTCCTCCGATTGGGGGGGAGTCTTTTGGGCTGCTGACTCGAGGGTCAGAAGGCCCTTTTATAGAAATGGCAGGGTGGCCTTCGCTACGTCTGCCGGGCGCACAGATGGCGCTGCCACACGCTCACTATATATGGCCTGGGCAGGTGCCGAACCCCGGTGTGGTGCCCCGCCCCGTTGGACCACATCAGAGAATTTTGTTTTTAAATTGAAAGAGAACATGCCAATGGCTTGCAAGAGTCGTTGATGTGGTTCTCTGAACGAAATGCTTTGCTTTGTTTTCATAGCTTTCTTTTTGTTTTCCATGTTGGGCAAGACCTTGAATAAGTGGGGTGATCTCCCTCGCACTTAGCACAGCACGGTGCCGCTTCACAGTTCTCGGAAACATGCTCATGTGAGTTTTGCGGCCGTGGCAACTTTCAGTCTTGACCGTATCGTTGGCAGTTAAAACATTGTTGCGGGTTCAATTTGTAGCGGCAGACATCTATTCCCAAGTAACCAACTTCTATTGCTTTGGGGAGTGCACTTGAGTTGAAGGCGAGGACAAGATGCTTTGTGGGTAGTTCTTTGTTTTCTATCCTGATTGTGATACAGTAAACTTTGCTGACATTCTGGTTCTTGAGACCCTCCAGTATTTCTTCTTCTTTGGTGAGTTTGAAAAGTCTGCTTGTGAGATCGCCTTCCGGATGGTGTCTAAGGATCTGTGAGCAGTTATTGAAACTGGGGTTTCCCCAACCGACATTATGGTGGACAGTGTTGAATATTGGGCATTATCTTTCAGCTCGAGTAGCAGGTCACCACTAGGCATATTTTTAACCTTGTAGCCCATGCCCAAGGCAGCAGTCCGGCTTTTCGTTACCAAGAATGGAGATATTGTTCGGACAGTTTTTTTCTGTCTCTTCATGATGTAGAACATGGAATTTTCTGAGAGTTTCCGTCAATTTCTGTAAGTACACCTTTGTCCTCCTTCTATTGTGATGGCCATCATCTCGTGGGAAAGGGGGAACCATGAAATGTGTGCATTGTTTGGCCACGGTGCCAGCCGTCCACCATGGAGCCGAACGAGGGGATAGGACATGACCTTGAAAGCAAGCCCTGTTGAAGCCAGCTGTGCACCCTAGCTATATCTCAATATGGCACAACACAGGGTAGTTAGCCACACAAAGTTAACCCAAGCCACAAGGAAAAAAGGAAAAAAAGCCAAGAAGAAAGGAGGAGAGAGGGGAATTCTGACAAAGATGATAGGAAAATAAACAGTGAAGGGGAGGACAGCAAAAGGTGACTGCCGATCTTCCCCGGTCAGGTCAGGCCGGAGGTGCCGTGTACAGGAAGCAGGGGCCACAGTGGTGTGTTGCCTCCGCTGACTTAGCATTGCATCGGCAGTATATTCTCTAATGTAGCGACACCGAAAGCTCATGCATTCTCCGGCTGGCTAAAGCAGTTGTTATCCGGCAAACCTGAGCCATAAAAAACATGTATGTCAGAGAGGGGGTGCTCTAGAGAACATGCCACCAATGGTCACTTAATGCAGGTGGAACCGGGAGCAGACGCACTTGCGAGAGAGGTGAGGGAGCATGGTACAACTACCCCTGCTCATTCTTTGCTCAGGGGGACAGTATGGCGGGAGTTGCCCATTGCCACAGAGTGCACAACAGCATGAAATGTGTTGTGTTTCGTTCACAGAACAATGGTTTCATCACATACTGTACATTACATAGGCTGGTGCCCTGCCATGCATTAATAATGGGGGAGCATCTCCTCAGAACTCACGGTTCACATGTCAATCCAACATGTGATTGGTGCACACTGGGGTTGTGGCTCCATGTAATGACGCATGCATGCACACACACACACATGCAGACACCAAAGTCCCAGGTTGTGAGTCAACTTACATCACCCCTAGCAGTAAGTTTCATCTCTTATGTCAAACTCTCGCAACCTGCGGGCATTTGCATAATTAGAGCGAGTGAAAATTACCTACAACAGCTGTTTTTAATTCCATCAGAATGGAATATACACATGTGTGCCAGCACTTCAGCCTGTCAAAGGTAAGGCAAATGTAAAAAATAGAGCATCCAGTTACAATATAAATAGAAGTGAATTTGCCTTAAACAAAGAAATCATGTCCAGGCCTAGCACAGCTTCAGAAAATCTGTATGTTCGCTTTGAAAGTTTACTATGTTCAAAACTGCACTATGCTCAAAAAATGAATCGTGAACAAGACAAATGACACAAACAACAAAGCGAGGAGATCTTAGCCGAGGGAAGCTCAATACCAGAACAGGTTAATTCCACTTTGAAGGTGTGAATATTGTGTCTTTAGAAATGTTAATTAGCCTTGTTTGCGCTTCCTCTCATAAAGCTAATGTGTTTGTGTTTGGTGTTGGCATTTCAGTTTTCTTGTTCGCATTTCATTTGTTCAGTATTGTCCATGGCAATAACACTTCAATGAAATAATAAATGTTTTATCTCTCTCTCTCCCTCATGGCTATAAGCACACAAATCAGACACTACACACACAACTGCATACTTAAGTGTCTAGAAGGGTAATGCAATGGGTTGTGACCATCAGAATCACTTTCAAAGTTTTTGTGGCTTACACCAGACGAAATTTAGTTTCTTACAGAAAGCAAGCTAGCATCTATCTACTAATTTCAAAAACAATTTCACAGGGAAACACTCATGATGCAAAATGCTGAATTGTGCAATGGAACAAACATTAAGATGCTAAATGTACAACACAACATATGCAGAAGTGAATAGTACTTCACACCTTAAATAGTTATCAGTGAAACAGCCTTGTTACAGAAGAAAAATTTAGCACCGAATTTAGTGTCTATATATGCAACTTGTTTTATTTGTCCCCACCCATTTATATGAATGTAGTTAAAATGGTATACCGGGCATTTTCTTTAACTGTTTACAGTTTTTTTTTTTAACTCTGAGAGATACATCGGTACGGTCTGTGCAGGTGGATTGTACAGCAAAGTGGGCATTATGTACGTGATAGAGTGCAGTGAAGAAACGATTAATTAACTAATATTAATTCATAAACCTTTCTGCTTTCGATTTCAAAGGGCCAACATTGTAATAAGAAATCAAAGGCAATTAATTGACAGATTTTAATTTTTCTTTTATATATGTATATATAAACTTGCAACTTCTCAACTGTTTCTTCACCAGCTCTGATGTAATGAAATGGCAACTGCTAGAAATACCTAAGTGCTTGCTTTAGCCGCCGCGGTGGCAAAGTGGTTACGGCGCTCGGCTGCTGGCCCAAAAGACGCGGGTTCGATCCCGGCCGCGGCGGTCGAATTTCGATGGAGGCGAAATTCTAGAGGCCCGTGTACTGTGCGATGTCAGTGCACGTTAAAGAACCCCAGGTGGTCGAAATTTCCGGAGCCATTCACAACGGCGTCTCTCATAGACTGAGTCGCTTTGGGAAGTTAAACCCCCATAATCCAAACCGAAACCAGCATTCTGATATCCACATCCACAGTATGTTCTCAAGTTGCTCAATTACTTGAAACGTCGAAAGGTACTTCAGACTAGTTCAACCCACCTTAAGAGCCACAATGAACTTTGTCTCCTTTTCTCGGGCGAGGTACACATTGCCAAACTTGCCCTTCCCCAGTGGCCGGCCAATCTCAAAGTCTTTGAGGCACCACTCCTTGACAGACCTGCAAGTCAGAAAATGGTAACGCATTGAAACAAAGACAGAAGAAATACGAACTGCAGACAAGATCTGATTGTTATATCAGCCGTGTTTTCAACAGTCCCACCACTGCATGAAACATCGGAAATCTCTAGCAATAATTTCAAATTGGAAAACTGCGCTGACCCAAAAGTTCAAGAAATACATTGATCAAATGAGACCGCCCCGATAACAAACATCTTATTATGTTGAGAAGCTGTACTGTTAGTCTTTAATTACGAGGTTTACAATAGAGAGGCGGGTAAGAAAACGCGGTCTGGCGCTAAATATTTTCAACAGCACTCACATGTTTTCGGACGCCAAATGGCACTTGACAGCAGTAAAATGCAGCTGCGACAACTGCCACAATGACCTTCACGATACCGTAACGCAGGCAAATAGCACGGAGAAACTGCCCGGATCCGCAACCTGCAAGGATGTGTTGGTTTTTTCTACCGAATGACCGGTGCTTTCTGCGACTGACGTGCGGCGATATTTGAATTCGCGGACATATGCCTTGTCACCAGTGATGCCAACTCAGGTCAACGTTTTATCCCTAAAATGAACCCCCAAAAATCCCTAGATTGAAGAAAAATCCCTAGCTTTGAGTTCTTGTTAATGGGGCGATTACAGCTTTAACAAAGTCTCAACGCAGTTCACGCTTTATTCCATGTCTTGTACATTTTATCAGAGATAAATAAATTTGTGTTAGCCGCAACTGTAGCTTTTTTCTTAATTTTTTGTAAAGTTGCAATGCATAGAAGGTCCACAGAAGGCACCACCAGATAAAGGGGGAGTCAGCAACGACGCTCTCCTGACTCCCCCTCTATCTGAAGTAAAATTCGAGCAAACGACTCCTGTTTCACCGCACCGCCTTTTGAGCTGCTCCTTCAGCAGGCTCATCTTTACGCGCAAAGAACCCTTGCAGCCCTTTGTAAATAGAATGGTGTTGAACCCAAGTTGAAAGAGCTTCCATTGTTTGCTAAGCCCCCTTGACGCATAAAAGTATTTTGTTCAGACAACATTAACAGTCTTTTTAAGATGCAGACAGAAAGACGAACACGTTTGACTTCGTGAAAGTTCCCTTCTCGCCTCAAACAGAACACTCAGAAGCTGTGAAATGGCGTACCTCACCGCCCAGTACTTTATTTATCAAAGTTTCAATCAAAGATCGTCAAACAGTAGTTGGAGCGACTAAGAAATGACAACACGAGAACTTGACATCCTCAAATATCTAGTCTTGCTAGTTATATAGCAGTGATTCAGACGTAGAGTTGGTAATTACAAAATCAGAAAATGGTTCCTTAAAACTGAGAATATATATGTTGTTTTGGAATTGAGCAGCACGTTGAAACGAAGCGGTCTAGCAAACGTGAAGAATGCTTTTCTTTTTTTAAAAAAAAAGCTGCACAGATCGAAGCACTTTCTTCAATAACATAAAAACACGTACGATGCAAATGATACTGTATTCAGAAATAACGTAAACGCGCGTGCAGTGTCGATGCTGACGCTTTAAGATATATCTTTCTTAACTCTCTAGATTTATTATATGGCGCACGAACAATTAAGGATCATTAGACGCGCACACAATCTTAGTCTTAATCATCGTACATATCTTTGTTCATCCTCTTCAAATGAGAAGGAGTGATCCTGAACTTGTAACAGCAGCTGTCCATCAAGGCTCTTTTTGCACAACGCTTCTGTTGCACAACCGCACTACGCTTCTGTTGACAATCTGTTTCTCTGCTTTGTTTTCACCAAGTTGACTTGCGAAAACACGCGTTCGACAGCGGCGCTGGAGTGTGGCAGGCATAAAACTTGACAGCAGGGGGTACTCTTGTGAACCGTCTCCTTTTTTCATTTGAGACACTTTGTGCCAGAACTGGCTCGCAGTCAAGTCAGCGTAGTCGCTCAGCTCCATGTTGCGGAGAAGTCGCCATTCCCTGTCCAGCTCATATACTTATTCGTTTTCTTTCACTATCAGAGGAAAGGAGACCGCAAGCGACGCGATTGATGGCACTGTCTTTCCCAGGACAACTTTCGGGTCTATAAGGTTTTTCATCTGTTCACTTTTTAGGGGGAACCGCAGGTAGATCTGATGAGCTGCTTCAATAAAAAAAACTCTAAACACCGCAGCCGAAAGTTGTGAACCTGATTATCGTTTAAGACGTGCGTGTTACAGGCTAGTGCGGCAGTTGGCTTTGCTCCGAGGTAAATTTCTTCCAATGGCAGGAACTTGGCTGGGTCTTTGTACCGCACATCGAACAACGCTGTGGCCTCCAAGTAGTCCCGCTTGATGTAGCATTCAAGTATGCATTTCAGCATGGCAGAAACTTTTTCATGGAGCAAGTGGATTCTGGTTTCTTCCGACTGCATTTCCTTATATAGGTTAGTGAAAAAAGGCAGGACATACTCAAGGAACTCGAGGTAGAAGTTTGTTGACGGGTCAATCAGTTTTTCCAGAATGGCTTCTGCAGCAAGCAGGCGGTCGTCAGTGGCGGCTTTTTTGAAAAACAAAATCAGGGCAAGCATCTGCTCAAGTAAGCGTGTCACAACAACTTGTAGAGACAGCCACCTTCTTTGGCTTCGGTGCAACAGCTTGTGTGGTTTCACCTCTGCAAGCTTCTGGAATTCTTGGAAGGCAGATGTCTGCTTCGGCGACAAAAAGTAGTTGAAAACATCGCGTGCCAGATCCTCAACTCCTCTCGGAAGTGTTTTACATGCATACGAGGCGCACAGATGGAACGAATGACAAACGCACTTCATAATGAAGAGGCCTGCATGGAATTTCTGCCTGTAGCAGCGACGCGACGGAATGATGTGCACCCATCATCACGTTCGCTCCGTCGGCCGCAAAACCAAACAAATTTTTGTTGTACGGAATTTCCGCAGCACTTAACACTGCCTTCAGGCCAGTGTATAGAGAGAGCTGGCAGTCGCATCACTGAGTGGTACTAAGTCCAAAAACGCATCTATTATGCCGCCGTCAACGTTCGATCATTACTCGGGCGACGAGGGACAGATGCTTCACTGTTGCCTTGTCAGTGGATTCGTCGACTAGAAGGGAGAACTTTTGTTTGCGCAAAAGCTCGATCACAGAGCTCTTCGCGACTCTCCTCTCCAAACACATTCTTTATGATGGCAGCGCACTTTGTCCGGCGGCAACTTAAGTTCTTTGCAATCTGCGAGTCGTCACACGACGCTTTGACATCAACTAAATGCCCCATGGCATTAAAGGGTAGATTGTGTTCCGTGATAAACGCCGCAATTCTTATTTCAGCCTCTTTGACAGATTTGTCTACTTGAGTTTGCCCACTTATTGAAGGCATGGATGTCAGCGCGCGGGTCGATTGCAAGCTCGCAGCGCTTTTTTTGTGTTTGGAGCTCGCAAGGTGGCGGTCGATTTCGGATTTTCCCCCTTTGTAATCGGATCTGCATGCTTTGCAGGAAAAGAACAAGGGCCCTTTTTTACTGGCTGACAACCAGCCTCTGTACTTTGAATCCGCCTCCCATTTTGTCAAATATTTTTGGTCGTATGCTTTCGCTTTCTTTTTGCTTGGCTCACCTTCCTCAAAGTCTCCCGGTCCAGAAGTTGTCATCTGACATGCAGCACGTTTGAACGGATAAGGTACGCGGTGAGTGTAAACGTAGCGCGTTGATCCAAACAGCACAAGTCAAAACTCAACTTTTTTCTTTCGTAGAGCAGCAGTCACTCGTAGCGCCAGTGATGACACGCACGATTAAACAATTTGAGTCATATAGTTTCGTTTCTCCTCTCTGTGCAGCAGCCATTATTTCGCGTTGCAGAACTGCTGTCGCCATCTATCGGCTTGGCACAACACCAAAGATAGAGGAGCAGTAACTAGGATTTTTCATAGTTTTTTTCTGTTCGAAAGGCAGTATTGTCAGATACAAATTATAAGGCCTCAAAATCTTTAGATTTCACAAAAAGACGCTAAATCCCTAAAGCAAAGAAAAAATCTCTAAATCTAGGGATAAATCTCTAGGGTTGGCATCACTGCTTGTCACAAAGAAGCGTTTGCGGGTAGGTAGGCTGCAAACGCCGATTGGTCGGTGGAATGCGTGTCTGTGTGACGTTTTTTTCCGCTTTGCTTTCGTTCTCAACCGGGCAGTGCTGCCAACCCTAGGGATTTTTTCCTAGATTTAGAGAATTTGAACTTTGTTTAGGGGAAAAGTGATTTTTGTTGCAATCTAGGGACATTTTACTTTCCGCATGGGTCTTTTTTATTTTTCGATGTGAATCGGTTCCTTATTGACTGTTTCTTCACCACCTTGATTTTGAGAATCTGGCTATGCGCCATGTGCACGAGAGGAAAGCGTTTTTGAGATCGGGGTGGCGTGATCTGGCCGGGAGGAGGTACGAGGATGACGGGACTCAGGGAGACTTTGGGGGGACAACAAGACATTCTATTTACATGGTGAAGGAAATGCACGGACTGTACAGAGTTGATGAGGGAAGCGCTGGTAGAGAGACGATGGGTAAGGCGGACGGGCGCCCTGAAATAGGGTTTGCCTGCGGTTCCCGCCTTCTTTACCCGTTAAGAAATAAGTCTGGCCACCACCCTTGAACAGAGTCGATGGCGCATCTGCCCAGGCAAAAGTTGGGACGCTTCCTTTGCTTCGAATTTCCTGGTCGGTTCCTGGAACAGTCTAGCTTTAGCAGTACCAAAAGCACGCTGTCCAAGAAGCACGATTCCTCGAAATCACGGCTGAAGGTAGTTGGGTGTGTTTAGAGGAAAGTGACGCCAACCAATAATTTTAACTTTAGCCAAGGTTTCTGGACCAACGCGGTCTCTTCTTCAGGGGTGACTAAAGTGTGCCAGCAGCAGCGGGTTGCTGCCTTCGCTCTCCGTTTGTTAGCGCGTGGCGCAGTCCATGCACTAACGTACGCGGAGGAGAGTGTTGCTGGACTGCTATTCATCGACACCTTTGTGAGCCGGATGTGCCGTGACTCCGCAGTCGCCTCTTGAACCGGTTTGGCTCCACGGCCAAGACGCTCACCTCCTCGAAGGCTATCCTGTGGTCGGCGCGCTCGCAGTGTTCGGCGAGGGAGTTAGATTCTGAATTCATTTGCCGGATGTCATTTTTGTGTTGCCTTATTCTTTGGTGGAGGTTTTTTGTTTCGCCAATGTATGGTGCCGGGCACTTTGAGCATAAGATTTTGTAAACGACACCTGGTTGTTTTTCTCTGAGACGCGGTTTTTCGGTCGTGGCTAGAAGAGGCTTGTTGTCGAAACAGGTTCGTGAGCCCATGTAGATTCCATGTTTTCTCAGAATGCGTGCGAGTGCCTCGCGGGTTCCTCTCACATATAGAAGCACAACGCGCGCGTTTCGTTGTCTCATTGTTAGCTGGTCCCCCTGTCCTCTGAGCTTGACTGGCGACCAACGCGCTGAATAAAGCCACGTGTGTAGCCATTCTTCTGTAGGCCGGCGAGAACGGTGGATTCTGCTTTTTTCTCCGCTTCAGAGGAGCAGATTGACTTTGCTACTCCAGTCATTCTGCACCGCACATTCTTCGTCACCACGTCATCATCATCATCATCATCATTTATTTTTCCCTTAAGGCCCCGCCCCTTCACAGGGTATTACATAAGGAGGGGAGGGCTTCGTACATAGGAAAATCCAAGAACAAAGCCAAAGAGGTTGAAAAAAAACAGATCTAGTAAAACATATATAAACATACAAAGAGGGCAATTAGGACAACGATACAAGCAGTAACATCAACTGAGAACACAATTATAACAGTTAAAAAAAATTCAATCGAGCAGAGAGAGGAAATTACAAACGAATTGTTTCAGCACTTCAAACTAAGGGTGAGCTGCTTGTTGGAAGGGCTGGTCTAGGTTGGACTCTCTTGGCTGGGTTCCGGTGAAATTCCTTCGAAAAATTCGTGACGAGTCTCCTTAGAACCAGTCCCCGTGACTCGCCAGTTGAAGGTGAAATGGTTAGTCTTTTTGAGGACAAACTCGACCCGGATGCAAGCAGAAAGACTCGTTGCTCTTTCACAACAGCTTAGGCGACTTCATATGAAGTCTCGCAGGCGTGTGTCACCACTTCGCGCACTTTTGCGTGCACTCCCGGACACCCTTAGAGCGTGTGGGGGTAGCGGTCTCGGTCACAAAAGAGATGCCCTCGACTCAGCGTGACATAAAGCCGATCTGTTTACGGGATGTACCGTTGGAGCGTGTACCGTACAGAGACCCAAAGAACTTCATACCTCTTGAGGAGATATACCTCGGCGGAAAAGTGATGTCGGCACTGTCGGAACCTCACGGCATAGACCGAACCATTACTCATAACTTTCGCCTCAGATGTTTGGAATTTTATATTGAAGCGGCAAGCCAGATATTAACCAGAATCCCATTGGACAGCGTCCAGATGAACAGACTGGAGGCAATCGACCCGCAAGTTGTCATCGAAAAGCGGATTTCTTCAATAGCCCCACTTGCCACATCATTCCCTTCTCTGGTGCCAGAAAGAGAAATGAACAAAATTGACGCAGAATGGAGACTGCTCCGCAATAGAGAAATGGACCTGCCGGCAGATGCGAGCGTTCAACGCTTTTGGAAACGAGTGAGACGCCAGGCAAGGAGATGGGAGCCCAATGTTCCCTCTCTTGAGCGACTTCGTCTACAAGCTTCTCTGTTTGCCGCACTCCAGTGCAACAGTGGAGAGAGTTTTCTCTCAGATCAACCTGATGAACACAAAGACCAGAAACAGCTTGGTGACGCAAACCCTGGCAGCTACGCTTCACGCCAAGCGGGTTCTAAGAGGGGCCAACTGTTATGACTTTGCAGTGAAAGAACGCTTAATTGGCCTCATGAAAAAAGAAATGTATATGCAGGAGTGAAACTCAGTCGGGATGCCACCCGAATGACGTGTCCTATGTTTTAGCGTTTGTTTGTTCACACCAACATTTGGGCACAAAGTGGATTTTCCCTAGCTCTTTGACTGCAGCCGGTGAGCGTAAGTGTTCACTGCGAGATTTTCGTTCATTTCAGGGTTTAGGCCAGGATTTATTAGGCTTTGATATTAACTAATGTTTTCTTTACCCGTGATCACGTGGTACGCGACTTTGCATGGGAAATTAATGTGTTATTGTATTCAAAGTTGCTACCAAAGTGTGGTAAGAGGGTCTCTGCGAAATAAAAGAGTTCACAATTCAACTACGCACCTTTTTTCCATGCCTGAATATTTTTTTTTTCGGATCTAGGGAAATCTAGGGAAGTTTGAGTGAAAATTTGGGGGAGAAGTGGCTTTCGAGGTTGGCAGCACTGCAACCGGGGGACGGCGATGGACGCGGCACTGCTCGGACGTGCGTCCGTTTGCTCCGTAGAAATCCGCTGCGTACGAAAACTAGGAGCACCATCGATAGAAAATATCGCTGAATTTGGCTCCGGATGTACAAGCTCTGCCTACGGATACCATTATTTCGAAGGTAGGCCGAATTTTTGAGGTTTTACGACCATTTTAAGTTCGACCACGTGTTGAGGCAGAAGGGCAGCCTTTGCTGCCTAGCCATGCACGCCGGGTCTTCGCCGGCCCCGGCAGCGGAAGTGGTCGCTACGAGCTTCAACATGGTTACCGTAGATGGACGAACAGCTACGGAAGAATTACGGGAAGGAAATTGGTTCGAGAGGAAGAAAAAGCGGGATGTGCCAGTGCTGGCCAGCGTCGGCGGTGGAGAGGAGCCCGCGAGGATGAAGGGATACCGGCCGCTACGCGGCAGAAGACTAGCGGAGAGGTCGGTTGAAAAACTACCGATCAGACTGCCAAGCGAAGCTTTGAAGATAGTGCTGAGACCAAGCGGAGGAGTGGGAAGCATCCTCCATAAGATTGGAAGCCTGAACTTAGCCTGCGTGATCGCCCAGGCAGCTGGAGTCGACCTGATGGAAGCGGCGAAGGACACGGTTATCCCGAACTTAAAGCAGCAGTCCATCTTGATCGCTACCACGAATGAAGATAGGGCACGTAAATACTTGAGGATCAAGGGCCCGGCCACGAGCATGGACTCCGTCGTAGACGTCACGGCCTACGAGGTCGCCCCAGAAAACTGCGGGAAAGGTGTTATCCATGGGATAGACACCGCACGCACCAGTGAACAGCTGAAAGAAATCATCAGAAAGGATGAACGCAACCCGCCCATCCTGGGGGTGAGAAGATTCGGCAAGGGACAGACCATCATGGTCCTTTTTGAGGACTGGCGAGTTCCCATGCGGATTTTTATGTTGGGAATGAGTATGTGGTGCTACTTGTACCGAAAGAAATATGAGGTCTGTTACGAGTGTGGAAAACTGGGACACAGGGCAGACGTATGCCCAAACCCAAATGAGAGGACATGCCGTGGATGCGGCCAAGAAAACCCAGAGAAAGAGCAGGATTGTCATCCTGAGTGCCAACTTCGCGGAAAACCACATCTGTTGAGAGACAACAGGTGCAAGAACATCTATAGGATCCCTTACCTCACGAAGAAAAGGATATGGGAGAAAACAGAAATACAACAACAACAGCACCAAAAAGAAGAGGAAGCAACTGGCAGCTTCGACAGGAGCCGCCCCAAGTCTAGAACAAAACCAGGCCACAGGGAGAGATCCAACTCGGAGTCCAGGTCGAGATCGAGGCCAGGATCCAGGACCGCATCGAGATCCCGGTCCAAATCTGCAACCAGGGACAACGCTGCGGCGGATGCAGAGGTGACCACCACAGGAAGTGGGCAGAGCCTGGCGGCGACACGGAAAGGTCCTGGGCTGCCGTCCAGGGACCCGACAAACCCCTGGGGCCAGCAGAATGGAGCAGAAGCCAAACGGATGAGCTTTGCTAGCAGCGCCTCCCAGGCTATAAATCAAGAACTAGAGGAGCTAAAGAAAGCAAATGCAACACAGAGGGAGCTCATAACATCCTTAACTCAGGAAATTAAGGTGCTTAAAGCTCAGATCTCAAACGGCCAGGCTCTCCAGGATGCCGCGGCGGCAGCTAAGAGGCCAGCAGTGGAGGAAAACACTACGACAGGCCTGGTACAAACAGAGTCAGCTGATTGCATGGAACAAGACGAGGCCAGACCCCCACCGCCAAAAAGGAAAAGTGGAGACTTGGACCCATTAGAAAAACAAGTCAGAGATCTGGCAAACAAAAATAAGGAATACGAGGGATATTTTAAGATTTTTCAGGAACAGATAAAAGACAACCGAAAAAATGCAAGCATTCTCGGCTGCGCTCAACAGTATCGGGACAAGCCTCGGGGCCAAAATTCTCCGAATAGAGGAATTTTTAAACGAACAAAATGGCAGGGAAACCCAATCACAGTAATCCCAAGGAAAGCCCGGAGCTTAAAGCTCTGTGGCAGTGGAACTGCAGAGGCTTTGCCAGAAAACGAGCGCTACTGCAACAGTACTTAACGATGTGCGGTGTCGAACCCATAGCCGTGGCCCTGCAGGAAACATCGAAAACAGGGGCGACAATAGCCGGCTATAAGTTTTACGCGAACGGGAAGACGGACTCCAGGGTGGCAACTTTGGTTAAAAAGAATCTGGCAGTCATTAAACATGACGTAGAGTCCGAAGGACCAGCCTCCGTCTTTGTTGAAATAATCACCGGAAGGAGGGAATCTAACAGCATTTTTCTTCTTAATAATAAATAAATACTTTATTCACTCCAAAGAAACAATACAAGACGCGGACGCGCCAAAGCCTCAATTGGGCTTGTAGGGCGCCGTCCGGCAGCAGCAACAACCTCTGTTACCAAATCAATTCTTTGTTTTGTGTACATTAAAACATATGCACTAGAACTGTTCAAGCTCGGCAATAGCATCTCGTAACTGTCTGCGAGTGTTCAAGTTGAAAACATTATCAGGCATCTCATTGAATATACATAAGATATAA
This sequence comes from Amblyomma americanum, assembly GCF_052857255.1. NCBI lineage: Eukaryota > Metazoa > Arthropoda > Arachnida > Ixodida > Ixodidae > Amblyomma > Amblyomma americanum. The sequence goes on along the minus strand of NC_135497.1, from coordinate 220,504,744 downwards.
TATGACCTCATAGACATACCAAAATGAGTTCGCACTGCAGGGACAATATATCGAGAAACTTTTCTTAATGGGATTGGTTTAACGTTGTGGAACCGAAAGTCAGAGTTCCAGAAATATCTGAGTACAGTGATTTGTTTGAACACAATGTCAAAGGAAGGCAGACCTGAAGAAAGGAATACACTTTGCTGTTTATGGGGTATTGAATAGATGACACTCTTAGCCATATTCTTGAGAATACGGTTTATCCTATTTTTCCGTGTTGCAGAACAGTTGAAGAAACAGCACATGCCATATCTCAGCAGAGAATACCCCAAAGACTGTGCAATTAAACGTCTTATGGCAAATGGCAGGTAGGCCCTTAGAGCATAGAGCAAGCATGCGACGCCTCTAAGCTTCTTACTGAGGTGTGCCATGTGCGTGTTCCAGGATAAATCACTGTCAAAGTAAATGCCAAGGTATTTCACGGACGGAACACATGTAATGGGGTAGCAAGAACATGCAGTGCAACTGGAGCTGTGCAAAAAAACCGCAGCGTTTTTCGGGACTGGCTTGTGTGCATTTCTAAAGCACACTAGATGAGTTTTTTGGGGGTTTATATCAATCAGGTTACATAGAAACCAATCATATAGATTAGTAGCGTCCTGTTGAAGTTGACGGAGTGCGCAAGAAAAATCTGTATTAGATGAGATGAGGAGGGTGTCATCTGCATATTGGTAAATCTGTGATGAAGTTATAATGCCGGGGAGGTCATTAACATAGAGATTAAATAAGAGGGGTGATAAGATGGATCCTGGGGAACACCACTATATAAGTCTATAATTCTGCTTTGCACAGGTCCAAGTTCCACCATTTGAGATCGCTGAGACACATAATTTCTTAGTAACATTTGAAAAGGACCACGAAAACCATAGCAAAACATCTTTTCACAGAGAATATCATGGTGAACAGTATTAAATGCCTTCCTGACATCAAGAAAGAGACCAAATGCCACTTCATTTTTATCAAAACTAGAATGAACGGAATCCGACATCTTTTCTAATAACGTTTGGGTACCAGAACCAGCAACAAATCCGTATTGATGTGGGCTAAGCACGTTATGCCTCAGCAAAAATGCTGACATTGTACATAAGACGTGTTTTTCTAGAATTTGTGATATACACGACATGATAGATATTGGGCGATAATTCGAGATATCATTTCTTTTGCCACCCTTGTAAAGTGGTATAACACGTGCTTGTTTAAGAGAGCATGGTAAGAAGCCACTTTCAATCATATCATTTAGCATAAAAAGAAGGACACACTTCAAGCTTTGGAAGTTTCTGGAAAGGTCGCTGATAAATATTCCATCAATTCCAGCTGATTTGTTATGCCGTAGACTGGAGATTATGCTGAAAAGATCTGGCTCTGTTATGTGTGGAAGAAATGCTGAGTCAATCACAGAAGAAGGAAGTAACGGCGAACGTGATGTGGCACGGGCAATGCGCTGTTCTTTAGAAAAAAAGTTATTAAAATCATTTCCCAAAGAGGATGTCAAGTGACCAAAACTATGCTCGATTGCGTCCTTGACCGGTCTACGCTGACGCCCACGTAGTTCATTCACGATAGCCCAAGTTTTGGCCACGTCATGGTGGCAACTGCGAAACTGGCTAGCATAGTAACGCCTTACAGCAACCCAAGGCAGAAATTCAACTTAGAAGCCACCTTTAAGGAGGCAATCAAAATCGCAGGCAGATGTCCCTTAGTTACTATGGGTGATTTCAACACGGCCCATCCGGAGTGGGGTTACAAGCAGGCAAATTCCAAGGGTCGGCAATTGCTAGAATGCATTCAAGACCTAGGAATCACACTGCATAACGATCCCTGCACGCCAACGAGAGAAGGATCAGGAGGAAAGGTGGATACTTCTCCGGACCTCACCCTCAGCAGAAACATTACTAAGGCAACCTGGGCCACCACAGGGCAGAACCTAGGTAGCGACCACATCATCATATCCCTCACTTTAGGAAAGGGCATCGCGGTGAGAAAATATAAGAAGCCAACCATCACGGAGTGGGATAAATTTAGGGCCATAAGAGAAGCAGAACACATGGGCAGCATAACCGACATATGCGAGTGGACCACCCTGCTGAAAAAACACGTAGAGGACACTACAGTTGAGGTAGAGGACAAGGACGCCCCACAAAACGTGGACAGCAGGCTTCTGAGTCTTTTTCGGCAGAAAACGACCCTCGAGGAAAGGAAAAAGAAAAATAAGAACGACAGGCGGATAACGAGGGACCTAAGCAAACTCAACAGGGAAATAGAAAAGCATGCCTTTCAGGTATGCGAGCAAAATTGGCTAAGCGCTTGCGACCAGATGGAAAAGGGAATGAGTCTGACAAAGACGTGGAATATAATCAGACACTTATTGGACCCAGATAAAACCAAATCAGAGGCAAGAGTTAGACAAACGAAAGTCAGGCACAGTTTCAACGGCACAGATGAACAACTATGCGAGCGTCTGGCAGAAGTATATATCAACCAGGAACCGGCTGGGCCTCTACCAGAATATGGTGGTGAGGACAACCCGGAGCTGGATGCATCAATCACGGAAGCGGAGGTGCGTGCTGCGTTATGCAATCTAAAAACTAAGTCGGCACCCGGCTCAGATGGCATTGGCAACAAGGTACTTAAAAACCTTGATGATGCATCCGTCACCAACCTCACGGCCTACTTTGGGAAAGTATGGGAAACCGGAAAGATTCCCAAAGCCTGGAAACATGCAGAAGTAGTATTTATACCAAAACCGGGGAAACCCGAGGAACTCAATAGTTTGCGACCAATCTCACATCCCGTGTAGGAAAGGTAATGGAGCATGTAGTGCTCAACAGACTTTCCAGGCATATGGAGGACAATAACAAATGGCCACACGAGATGGTTGGCTTCAGACCAGGGTTAAGCACTCGGGATATAATGCTAAGACTAGAGCAGGATATAATCAGGAACCGTTCACATGAGTTGAAAGTTATATTAGGCCTAGACCTAACTAAGGCATTCGATAATGTTAGGCATGAAGCTATACTTAGAGGCATACAGGAAGCAAACCTGGGCCTAAGAACATACAACTACATAAAGGACTTTCTCGCAAACAGAGAAGCGATACTGAGGTTTCAGGATGCAAAGTCGGAACCAATTAAGATAGGGGGGTCCGGCACGCCACAAGGGGCAGTACTATCCCCATTTCTTTTCAATATAGCAATGAGAGGACTCCCACCCCTGCTCAACAGAATTAGCAACCTCAAATTCAGCTTGTACGCCGATGATATAAATCTTTGGATCAGCGAACCTGGTACGTTCGAAGCCAGAGATAAGCTACAACAGGCTGCGGACATCATTGTTAAATATGCCAAAGAGAGAGCGCTGGCCTGCTCTCAAAAATAAGAGGTTCTAGTGTACGCCAAAGGAATATACGGACCTAAGCCAGACATCAACATCATAGTTGAGGGCCGCAAGGTTCCCAGAGTTGAGGAAATCAGAATCCTTGGTTTCTTCATCAATTCCAAAGGCAAGAACGCTAGCACAATAAAGAAACTAGAACAGTATACAGATAAGATAACAGGGTTAATTAGAAGAATAGCTACCAAAGGAAGGGGGTTGAAGGAGCGGAACCTGCTCAGGCTCACGCAGGCTTTCATCACAAGCAGGATCTGCTACGCCACCCCCTTCATGGAACTTAACAAAGGGGAGGTAGACAGACTGAATATAATCATTAGGAAAAGTGTAAAAAGAGCCCTAAGTTTACCTGTAAATACATCCACTGAAGAACTAGAAAAAATGGGGGTTCATAACACATGGGCGGAGCTTAAGGAAGCAGTTAGAATTTCACAGCTTGAACGACTTAGCAAAACCCGGACAGGCAGGAAAATTATGGAATGGGTGGGGGTACAGCCTAACAGCAAAATAGAAGGCAAGGTAGATATACCTCTCGACATCAGGTCCAAAATAAAAATTCCTCCCATACCGAAAAACATGCACCCTCAGTTCAACAAAGATAGACGAAAACATAGGGCCAAGGCTATGCCAAAAAGTTCAGAGGGCTGCCTGCTGAGGAGGTAGCATATGTAGACGCTGCTGGGGGTCTGGAGGGGGCTGCGGTTTCGGCCGTTGTAGACGGTCAGGGAAAACCCCTGATCACAGCCTCAGTCAGAACACGGAAACTGATGAAGAAGTGGCGGTGGCGCTCGCCCTGGCAGGATCTAATGCAGGGTACATTCTTTGCGACAGTAAATCCACTGTCAGGAATTTTAGTAAGGGCTTGGTCTCTTGGGAAGCCAAACGCATTCTGGAAAGCATGCCAAAACATAGGTCTGCTGCACTATTCTGGATACCTGCACATGAAGAAATAGCTGGTAACGAGGCCGCTCACCTGCTAGCCCAAGTAACCTACATCCGGGCAGCAGCGGAGCAACCGGTCTGCACAAATCTTAAGGATGCCCCAATCACGTACAAGGAAATTACGGATGGTTGCAAATTAGGAAGAAGAATATACCCTCCTCCAGACGTATCCCCTACTCACAAAGAGGCGTATATCTGGAGGAGGATCCAAGCAGGGGTATACATATCGCCAGTCAAAATTGCTAAGAACCCAGGTGACGAAAAATGTATCGACTGTGGGGAAAGGGGTACACTAAACCACATTACTTGGGAATGTCTTAGCTCACCAGGGGCTAAGGAAGAAATAAATAGTTTTGAAGCCTGGGAGGCGCTGCTGCGGAGCGAGGACCCCAACGCGCAGCGCAAAGCCACCCGCGTGGCGGCTGAGGCCGTGAAGCATCAGCTACACCGTCCTCAGCCGACGGCCTCTTCTCCTAATCGGGCTTAGGCTTCGGCCGAGCCTGAGAGGGGGTAGGGAGACCACCATCTGCCGGAAATAAAGTTTTTCTGAGCTGAACTGATCTGAACTCGTTCTCAACCGGATGGGAGTCGCCGCGCCTCTCTCGGCCTGTCCCTAGAGGGCCTAAGTGTGCCGAGGGCGCGCGCTCGCGTGGCCGCTGCTAAGGCGCGCAGCCAAAATGAGCGCTGCGCGTAGGCTAAATTTTTACCACTGAGGCGAAAATGAGCCTGTCTCGCTTACCACGCGTTTTCTGCTAGTGTCAAAGAATGAATATTTACCATACGATAATGTTTCGTCAACTCGCATCATTATTCTCGTGAAATATCCTGCTTCACAAGCCCAGTTTGCATTGCGTAGCTGGACTGAAGCGCGTTTTGTGCATGCACATTTCGAGACGTTGCCCAGGATGCGAGCGACGCTGTAGTGGAAGGTTTCGGCGTGATTTCAACCACCTGGGTTTCTTCAACGTGCACAGCTGACTCTGTGCGTTGCGCGCCATCGAAACGCGGCCACTACGGCGAGAATAGCACGTTGTAATGCGTGCCGTAGGACCTCGCAACTGCAATCGCGTTGGCTGAAGGCGCCCCAACGCACAAACCAGTTTTTGTCGCCGCTTGCCAATCTGTAGCATGTATGCCATCTTGACGCTCATGTAAGCAATCTCCGACGATTCTAGACAGTGAAGCAACACAGCTGGCCATGAAATCGTTTATTTACAATTGAAGGCCCCATTTCAACAATTAAGCAGCAAACCAGAATTGGCTCCCTTCTGGGACCGGCAGACCCCAGCTCAAACCAGAAGGCTTCCTTCTGGGACCAGTAGGTCTAGCAAAACACCATTTAGCGCCCTACAGGGACCGTTTCAACCAGCTGCAAACCAGGTCTACGGCTTAATTTTCTTCTGGGACCAGATGAAACCATTATAGAAAGCAGAATCCTATTAACAAATTTTCACCTGGGGGGGGGGGGACTTTTGCAGAATTTTATCTACAACACGCAGATTTCCGTTTCTTCTCACTATCTGGGCCCATACCCTTAAGCAAAAAGTGAATCCTTGTGAGGCAATAAAATCGTACACCCGATGCTGTTGGCGCAACAGAATTAATGCTCAGAACAACCAATTTTTTGCACGTCACCAATTGACTGTAGAATCTCTGCCGTAGCTTCAGCTGAACGCAAGTTTGTTTTCCCGGACGTTGACAAGATTGTCAAATGATACTGACGGTTGTAAAAGGCCCCCAAGGTCCAACTCATTAGTTGCCTCAGCTGGAAGTTGTTTGGGTATGTTGTCTTTATCACAGACATGCTGTTCTGCTGGGACTCCGGAAGTTTTTTCGAGTGGGGGGCAGGCCTTCGAGTTTTTTTTAGTTGTTCGCCTGTTTATTCCATCTTTTATTTAAATGTTTAGTTAAATTTGTTTGCTTTTTGTTAATATCTTTATATTTGTCTGTTCAAAAGTGTATGTATAATGCATATAAAACCTTAATTAAAATGGGCAACTTTATATATATATGTAAAGATGTACAGATGAGCAGTGATCGACTGCATTGAGAAAGTTTGTTCATACTGTTTCAATGCTAGTAATCATGCTCATGAACAGATCTCAGTCAATTAACAATTTCTGCTGGGACATGATTGGTTTAGGTTACTGAAATTAAGCGTTTTAAGGCTGGGCATGAAGCGAACGAGCTCAGCCTCAATGTGCTTTATTACATCTATAACGTCCTGAAATTGCAGCGTTTGTCAGAAATCTGATCCGAGTGCAAGAAGTTGGAGACTTGGGGGGGGGCTGCCCTCCCCCCCCCCTGTTCCGGAGTCCCTGGAGCTTCTGCAGGCTTCACAATGAGTTGTCAAAACACTCTTCTTAGCCACATAGCCTGCCATGTAATATATCAGCCGCGCATCGCTTTGTCGCTCAGCATAGCTGTGATGGTCTACAGCCACTTCCACTTTTTCCGCAGCCACTTTTGCTGTTGAAGGCATCTCGCCCTCGCATAAAAGAAAACGCTGCTATAGACACGCCAATACAGGCGACGAAACGAACTGAACTGACTAAAACTGCAACGGCATGTGCAAGGCCGACGCGGCTGAGCTTACTGCGCCGCTAGCTGCAACGCCGCCTTCCCCCTGGCGGCATCGGTGCGCAGAGGGGTCACGCGCGGCCGAGGGAAAGCGCCGTGATTGTCACACCTCTCCATTGTAGCCACCTACCGCCTTGAAGAAGCTTAGGCAGGTAAGGCGGTCGACATATGTTGAGCCAAAAGGGTTGCCGAACTTGGGGCATGCAGGAGAGGCACTTCGTAGAATCAAGAGACCATGAGGTACTTATTCCCTTGACGACTGTTTCTTTTTTTCTGTAGAGAACCGAACGTCTTGAGTGATCGTTCCTTCGGCACACGTTTGTGTCGCATGTACGTGTGCGAAAGAGAAATCAACAATAATAATAATAGTAGCTGGATTTGGGGAAAGGAAATGGCGCAGTATCCGTCTCGTATATCGGCGGACACCTGAACCGCGCCGTAAGGGAAGGGATAAAAGAGGGGTGAAAGAAAGGTGATGTAGTGGGGGCCTCCGGAATAATTTAGACCACCTGGGGATCTTTAACGTGCACTAACATCACACAGCACACGGGCGCCTTAGCGTTTTGCCTCCATAAAAACGCAGCCGCCGAGGTCGGGTTTGAACCCGGGAATTCCGGATCAGTAGCCAAGGTCAAGAATGTCTTAATTGTAGTAAGCTGTCTCCGCCTGACGGATGAGGAGTCTTTGCTGATCCGGGTAGTGGCTCCGCATCAGCTCTTCCCAGGTGGCAAGGTCTGGGAAGCTTTGTGATTTTTTAGCCCCAGGAGAATCCTGACACTCCCAAATTAAGCGATTTTGCGAAGTCATTCTGTGGCAGCTACTGCAGAGCTCAGGCCCCCCAGTGTCTTCATCGTGTAGTACAGAGTACGGAAAGAATCTGTTGACCTGAAGCCTCCTCCAGGCCCTGCACTCCTTTGGAGTGAGCGACCTATCTGGAAGTGAGAGTGTTCTCCTATCCAGTTTAGGTGTTTCGGTTATTTCTTTATACGTTATGAGAGGGTCTTTATTCCCACTCATGAGCACTTCCAGAGCAACTCGGATGTATAATTCTCGAGCAAAGCTGTGAGCAGCCTCATTCCCCGGAATGCCCTCATGAGCAGGAAGCCATATGAGGGAGACCTCTCTGCCTGAGGGATATCTTCTTAGTAAATTGGCGGCTTGACTGGAGACCACCCCCTTACAAAAGTTGCGAACAGCTACCTTACTGTCAGACAAAATGATCTTGGTTTTGGTACTGATGCACGCTAGGGCAATAGCAGCCTCCTCTGCCACTAACGCATTCCTAGTGCTAATCGATGCTACAGTCACTTTCTCCCCATTCCCATCAACGGCGGCAATGACGGAGGCGCCAACGAACCCTCAGGCTGCGTCGCAGAAGGCTATGTTACCCGGCGGCTCCCGGGCAAGATTGTTCATTATTGTTCGAGCTCTATGTCTTCTCCTTTCTTTGTCATGCTCCGGGTGCATGTCCTTAGGTATATTGACAATTCTGAGATGCCTCCGCATGTCTAAGCAGATTAGCTCTGCAGTATACGGGGGTTTCCTCTCGCTCTCCCCTCAAGCTATAAGTAGCCATGCCATTTAAATTTAGTGCCAAATTTACAGCCAAATAGAGCAGCAGTGAATGCAGTTGTTATTAAAGAACAATAAGTAATAGCATTTTCAATCAACGCAATGAACAGAATAAAGAACAAAAAATTGAACCTTTTGCTAGGTCTTCTACCCACAGGTACGTTGTAAATTAAATAAATGAAACATTAAATTTCAGTGCACGTAGATAGTGACCCTGCAGAGGTAATTCAGTAAAATTTAGCCATCTCGGTAGGACATTGATCGAAGCTGCCTTGACTTGGAGCCCTAGACCTAGCCTGATACGTGGAATCACCATAAGCCAATCCAACTTCATTTTTGTTGCCCATCTATTTTTTGTCACATTCACACTGGAGAACACGCGCTCAGCATCAGCATTACAAACTGGAACTGATCAATTTTCAGTATGTTTTGCGCCAGGTGTGTAAAAAGGGCGTTCGCCGCAACTCTCTTGAGTGCCATAAAATGAAATATGATGTGTAATCAAGTGCACGCTAATAGTTTGCACTATCCGCATTTCTGACCCGCGGCTTGATTTATGTACGCGCATCCATAGAAACGAAGCGGCAGATTCAGTATTCCTTCACGGCTATTCGCGCTTTCTATGTCATCAGGGGATTCGGGAAAAAAAAACATCCCTGGAAAAAACGTCTTTGGATAAAATGTCCCCGGAAAAAAATGTGCCTGGAAAAAGTATCCCCGGAAGAAAGGTCCCCATTTTAGAAGTAGGAAAAAGTGCCCCCAAACGATGCCACCAAACGTCCCGTAACCCCGTGTGGTTTGAGCATCTTCCTCACATGTGAGAGAGAGAGGTTGGGGGGGGGGGGGTGCGCTGCCTGGTACCCACCAGTTTTACAATGAGCACACGCTTTCCCCAGGCTCAGCGTATACGTTACGTATAGTACCGGTAAACAGTGCGTTCCAAACTGGATACTTATCCCCGCTGGCGCTGTGCTAAATGTAATGGCTGCAGAACAGCTTTAATTGCGAACCGCTCCACAAGAGACTAATGCCAGAAGCTGCCCGAGACATACTAGACTGCTTTGGTACACGATACGTTTCCGGTACCTACAGGTGGGTAAACAAAGCCACTCTTGGTGGAGGACACGTGACTAACAATCGTACAACATTGCACGCTACAGAAATTTCACCCATCGGCGTGGAAATGACTAAACAACGAAGAGATTCCGGGCTTCCATACCCCCGACGGTGCTGAGACAAACATAATGGCCGCCATCGAGAACCCTGAGGGCCCCCCTTACAAAAAAAATTTTAGACTGTCTATAGACTGCCCATAGACTTCTGTCTAAAAGTTTGTAGACTCTCTATATACAAATCTTAAAGAACAGTCATAGGCAATACAAATCCTATAGACAGTCTGTAGACTATGAATAGACAAAAAGAAATATTTATAGGAAGTCAACAGAATCTATAAGAAGTCTATAGACTGTCTATAGACCATTTTTGTAAGGAGGGTCCCGAAATGAGCGGCGATCAGTGTCATAATCACTATTTAAGTTTTAGAGGACACTGCCCTTATGGAACTGTGGTAGGGCCACAATCATTTAAATCAGTGACTCAGGCGGAGCAATTGCCGACAGGCTATTTCGTCTAATTCATTCTTTGGGCAATTTTTCGCTTGGAGACGTTTTTTTCCTAGTGGCCACTTCATCAGGGGACATTTATTCCAGGGACGTTTTTCCCTACACCCATAGTTTCTACCACTTCTCTTTGTTCGGTCGGAGCAGCTGTTTCCTAGAACTAAGATCTCAACACAAGGGCAGCAACAAAGAAATTATTATTATTAGTTGTGTATGTCCTGCCTCGTATATATTGAAGCCCACTGGTGAGATAAATAATTTTTCGCACTTAAAAAGCAGTACACAATTTGGGTACTTTACCACCAAGCATAAAAGGTTAACCTTCACTGCAATTCATATCACCGCTGAAATAGCCATTTAAAATGTCTTAGAACGTCACTTGGGCACGGCATTCTTCCAGCCGCAGGTCGGTTATGTGACAGCACTGCCACTGCTTTACCCGGCGCGGCAGCACACATGTCACGTCACTGGGCTAGTCAATGACGGAGAACACACCACCTCTTCTTGTGCTCACGGGCAGGGACACTTTATTTTTCGTTCTTTCTATAGTCCCACAATATTTTTTGTCCCGGTGCCAACGTTTTTAGATAAGGAGAGTTGGAAAACTTGCTCCGGGGATGTGGCCCCAGTTACGTCGCCGCTTTAATCTAAGAGGCGCGAACAATATCCCTATATAAAAAAAATTACCACGCCGTTGGTTGCGCTTGGTAACGGGATCAGTTTGCTGCACAAGTGGTCCACGCTGGCTCGCGCCTCGCATCATCTGCGCCGGGTTCGGCTGCTTCTAGCCGCGCGTCGCTATGATGTTCCCTGCTTGGGTTTCGTCTACGTATAGATAAGTTCGCGTGCGCTCTACACGTGGGGTGCGAGAGGGCTCGGGGTTTAGACAGCGGCCGAAACTGAAAGCCCTTCTTTCCATGGTTCCACATTGTGAAATAGCAGTAACACGACGTGCCGCCTGGCCCTTGGTAGTTTGGCTTGATAAAATTCTTCACAAGGGCAATATGCGGCTGTGCAATGTAGTTTGCAGGTCCGCTTCGTCGTGCCTCAAGAGGCAGTAACAGCACTAAATTTCGCGAAATACGGGCCCCCTTGCAGCACCGACTACAGGAGAAAAGCACCTTATTAGGAGATTTTCCCCCGGTTTTTTTCAGCAGCTGTGTTAAGGAATAAAGGGTTTAGTGATTGACATTCTCAGAAATAATTGAAACACCTGCTGAATTTGGCAGCCTCGGCCTGTGTGCAAATTTCCGTTTACTTCATAAAATAACGCCGTTAAATACGTGATCTGACGTTTAGAAGCCGCCAAAACTGGCTTTTAGTGAGATAGCGGTAATAACTGGTCCCGGCATGCATGTAGAGACGGTTAAGGAAGCGCGAACAACGAGCTTTTAAGCTTCCACTACGGAACACAGCGTTCCCTCGCTATATCGGCTCCCTGAAAGTTTGCAAAGCTATAGGAACACAACGAGACGAGAAGCCAAGGCGTCTTTAACGTGCCCGGCTAAAGTTATGGTTTTATATGCCACTAAATCGTCTTGTTTCATTATTACAAAAGAGATGAAGCCGAAGCAGACGACGTGGTTGTCGTCACCACGGTTATAGTGAACTACCATGGTCTTCACAATGCTCAGATGGCGGGGGGGGGGGGTCACTTTGTCAGTGCCTCTGAGTAGAAGATTGGGCTCTTCAAAAACGATGAGAGAAGCAGTGGTAGCTCTGCCGGCGCTGTCGTGCGTGACATCGATGCGCTGACACTGCTCGTGCAAGGCGCGACGTCTCCTGCTTGTGGCCAGCGCCAACTCTTCGTCTGTGAGTCGCTTCGAAAGCTCAAGGGACTTTCGTCGTTTCTCGAATTTTGATGTGGAAAGCGTAAATGCCCCGAATATGTTCTGTCTTCATCACACACCTCGAGGCGTGCGGCGGCAAGCGGAGACAAAAGCGAACAGCGAAGTTAGGAGAGCGGGAGCTCACGCGGCGGCTTGGCTACTAATGTGAAAGCAGCGGAAGACCGTTTACAGCGCGCGGTTCTTCCCTTTGAGGCCAGGTGGCGCTAGGAACATGGCGCCATTACGGGCCTCCTAAGTCGCCAGCGTGTATGCGTCGACGCAGCAGTGGAAATGTCGCGGGTGGCTGCCCAATGTGGAACACATTTCTACAAATATGTGGAGAGGCAGAGGAAATACGTGCTGTGGATTGCAAGAATTGCGACAGAGAGGTAACAGTGCGACATTGAGATCGTCTGCGATCATCACGGAACCGGACTGCGCAAGGACGAGCTGCCCCTGTTCGCGCCCGTCCGGCATGCACCCTTTCCGAACGGGCGAACGCAACGAACACGCTAGCCTGCGCTAGATAGCCAATATAGGAAGAAAGGTTTCGATCTTGGAAAATATGCGAGGATAAGCGCACTACATAGGCTCATGAACAAGCTGTTCCGCCCCAGGAAACCGTCACTTCGCGCTTTCATAAGCTGTGCAGTTGCGTATGCATGTGTAGCGAGACCCGATTGTGCGGCCATTAGTAACAGGAGCGCCCGAGGATGAATTAGGAATGGAAAAGAAAGATGACTTACGGTCCTACATACCGCTACTGCAGATTATGCAGAGCACAGGCGCACGAGCGGACAACGCTTACCGTCTGTCCGTGTATTACATGACGTCTTGGTGCTACTGTTGAACTTCGGTCCAAGCAGCGTGGTTTTCGTGGACCACGTTCGGAATAAAGCATTTGCGTTACGGCTGGTGTGCTGGGTGGTTGTCACTTCCTCGCGGTCCATGCGAGACAGTTACTAAAAGTGACTCCGCAGGCCAGCGCTCAGAGTGAAGCTGATTACTCGCCACCAACGAGACCTCGAGCATTTTCATGCCCGCATGTCGAGCGTAGAGCGTACCACAATTTTATATGTGAGGCTGACAGTTAAACTTCTTGCCCTCCTTCTGACGGGACCGCCGGTTTGGGCTGGTCGGTTGCTCGTCGCGAGCGGTGGACGGTGATGGCACGCTGGCCGGTGATCGATGCACGGATGTTAGCAGTACGAAGGGATTAGCGGTCTTCGTCCGCTCGTCTGGCGACACACTGCCGGTTGGGGCAGCAATTCCAACTTCTTGGCAAGCATACTGATTTATTCAAGACGGGATCGACATAAAAAGGCAGGTGAGCAAAAGGCAGTTTAAAAAGGACAGTTTTAAAAAGGCTTAAAAACGGCAGGGCTTGAGACTCGGCGCGCTCGTCCCAAGTCATTGTTTCCAGCTGGTTTTTAACCCCTTCGATAATTGGGCGGAGCTTTAGTAAGCTAGCTCTCGCCCAATTTTAACCAATAGCAGTGCAGTGGCTCCGTATGTGCAAGTGGGCGGAGCCCAGGGCTCCCCGGTCCGAGCCCAGTGGACCCCGAACCTCCTGGAACGTGCAGGGCGCGTGACTCCGCGTACGCAGCTCGCTGCATGAGCATTCCATCGAGTGCCACGCATTGGATGTGCCTTCTCCGCTGACAGCAAAGGAATGTTTTCAGCGGGACAAGGTCGTCGGCCCCCTGTTCATCAGCAGGGGTGACTCGGCGCCAGAGCCGAAAGGATTAGTGCCTGTAGCCGGCATCGAGGCATCCTACGCGCGGGCGTCGCGCTACGTCGTACATTCCTCTATTTCCCATGGGCATGACTGCTCCCAGGAACAGGTGCGGGAGGGGGGGGGGGGGGGACGACCCATCGGCTCCGTGGGCTTCTAACTTAACACTGACATCATTGTGAACTTCGTGTAGTATTAACGCGTTTTCATGCGCGCCTTCTTGCAATAATATCCGGGAATCCTTCGAAATGCTCACCAGCTCCTGAAGACTCCTTTAAGCATGGTGCTGCTACCATGATATAGTTCACATTTGTGTGTTTATTTTTGTCACCTTTCAGTGTTTAACAAACAGAAGAAAATATTTTGGGTTCCCTTAGCACCGCCGACAGGATGTATACAAATGGGTACAACGTGCATGTAAGCGTTTTAGAGTGGTGTCTGCATGCATGTACACAACATGCCCACGACCGGCGCTGCCGCAGCAGCATTAAACCTTGCCGCTTTAGACAATAACAATAAAAAACATTCAGCAAAGCTTTTAGTGGATGCAAAGACAAGCATTCAGGTGATCCATCCCTTGGCTCGAAGGAGAGCTGAGCGGCTCTGCGCGACATGAAGCCCGATCACGTTTTGACGAATCAATTGATCAAATTAGGACTCTCACATCTCCTTTGAAGCTTTGGATAAGCCATACTTGTCGTCTGCCCACTTCTTTACAACCGTATCAGCCGAAACACTGCCTCTCGGAACCGAACAATCCGGCGTGGTAGCCGTCGTGAGGAGGCGCACGCCGTGTAATGGCGACGTGATCACGTGATCAAAGATGGCAGCCCCCATGGTACCGCGCTGTAAAGCCTGTATACACCATTTTACAAGGAGCGGGCGGGCAGGAGAGGAAGAAATACTGCAATGAAGTCCCTCTCAGAATTACACAGGTTATGAAGTACACACGCTCCGATGACTATACGAAAAACACTGCATGATTGTCTTTGCGTCGACAAGGTATAATCGTCTGAAACGTTGCTTCAGAAGCCCGAAGGTGTTCTCAATGGCAACTCTCTGTTGGCTGTGAAACTTGTTGAATCTTTTCTTCCATGCTGGAAAGCTTGAGCCATTTGTATGACGTTAAAAGCCAAGGCAGAAGGGGATATGCGGAATCTCCGAGTATATAAGAGTCGCCGCATTTGGCCGCAGCTTCCTCAAAGAATGTGCTTTCCCGCAAAACTCGAGCATGGTGTGCTGAACCGGGGAATCCAATAAATACATCCAGAAACTTGTTTTGGTCGTTGCATACACCTTGAAGTATTATCGAAGGAAATTTCTTCCTAATGATGTATGATGCAGTTGATTCCTCAGGCTTCAGAATTTCGACATTACAGCCATCGATACATCCGACGGTATTGCGGGGACCTTTCTCCCTGCTTTTCAACAGGAAGGCCGTTTTACTGCGGGCTATGTCAGCAGCGCTTGGCCAGCATATTACCTCTTCGCTGATTGAGTGCAGAAAATTTAGCACCCTTTGTGTGCACAGCACAACCGATGACTCGGATACGTCGAATCTATCAGCTGCAACTGAATACATACTTGTTTGAGCTCCAAGGTAGCACAATGTAATCAAGCAACTTTTCTCTGCTGTGATCTGAGGACGACCCGAAACACATTTAGGATAATACGGTGATAGTTGAAACCACTTGCACAAGCCCTTAAAGGTTTCACGCGAAAGTCTAAACAGTTTCTTAAATTCAAAGTCGAAGTACTTTGTTGTCACCAGTTAGAAGTAGCCGTTCACTGGATGACGCTCGACCCGCGCCACTTTGCACAAGGCAACATAAAGGGTGGTGTTAAATTCGTAATCACTGTCCGAGTCAACGAGCTCCATTGCCGCTGCCACCAGGTGCTCCATTTTCCACACCGCACAGGTTTATCACCACAAACACAACGCTGCGCACATGTCAAATGCGTGGAGCAATGGCCGCAGCCGCCGCAGCAGACGAAGGCTTGCACACTCCTGCACTTTTACACTCGATTTGGCCGCTACACTGAGAGCGCTAGTGTCTAGCTACACTTACACTTTCAGAACTAGCGTTACACTGGACTGATAATCCGGCGCGCGGAGCAACGTTCGGCTGGTTAGCCACCGGTCAAGCGCGTGTTTGCGTCTGTACAACAAAAGCTGCAATGTTGTACGGAAAGCCAACGTCCTCTAGACATAAATGTTTTATTGCCGGTTGTGGCAATAGTCGACGGAAGTAAAAAAAAAAAAAGCCGCAAGTATGTACGCGTACCATGTTATGGGAAGGTCTCAGCGTGTCTGCGATGTGTTTCTTCACCGCTTTCCCGCCCCGGCCCCGAGTTGCATTGGTAGTGGACGTAGTTGGCGAACAGAAAATACTTGCGCCAATAACAAGCTTACGCATCAGCGCATTTTGTAAATGAAATTCAGACAGAAGCAAATCATTTCCCGTGCTTAATGTCGGGCGCGGAACGAAGCACAGCGCCTGGTTTAATTTTAAGAGATCAAGCTTTTGGATGGTCTTAGCAAAGCTGTTTTAATTCAGCAGTACACGATGTAAGGACTTCGCAAGTGTGGCCACAACTTCGTTTCGCCACGCCGCATGTTCACGAATATCGGGAGCGTGTGGGCATCGCCACTTGAAAAAAAAAAAAACATGCTGTTAGTACAAAAATACTAACTTCATTTGCCCAATGGCATGAATGATTGTGGAGACAGGAACTTTTACCCAACTGCAAAGTGAGCATTCAAAAATGCCAACACGGCAACGTAAGAAGAAAGAATATATACGGCATGCGCGGGAAATCACATCAAATGCATGCACTGTAAGAAAATCCACTATATGCATGACCATGCCAGATATAAGACAAACGCAACGAATTGAGCAGTGCCCCTACCCGACTGAGATTGGAATTCTCAACACAAGTGCGGCTGTTCGGCCTGTCAATAAGCGGCAATAGCGTTCCATTAGCGTAACAACCTTTTAGCCCGTGTAATTACACATTTTCTAGTAATTGTGGGCCAGTAAGTACTGGCGGCAGCAGAGTAGGCAAGAATGCGTGTTGCTTTCAGTGAACTGGCATGTAACGCTCGTAGTATGAACAGCCCTACGCGAGCGGCAGGAGGGAGCGAATTTCAATTTCTTCGCGCGTATCGCCGCAAAGCAAACTCTGCAATGATCAGACGTGGATTCGTTTCGGTCACAGAGCTTGCTGTTGTCTCCCGAATGCTCAGTTTGTGAACAGAGTACTCTGTCGTAAGCTCTGCATCTAAATTGTCACACTCGCCATGTCCAGGCAGGCAGCGCAAGCGTTAATTAGAAACTGTGCTCCACGAAATACGAGATAATTAATCGATTCATCTAGGCGATCTTGAGTCTCAGTACATTTCGCTTTCGTTTTTCAAACATGCAACACGGTGCAACGCTTGCCGTACAGGCAACCGGCGACAAAAACTACACGCGTGAACTGCGAGCATGGCACTCACCAATGCTGATCGTTCGCTCTGTCGAAGCATGGTCGCTTGCTCCCGCTGGTTGTTGCAGGCGCTAATGGCAAAGCACACACGAGGATTAACACGAGGTGAACCCCCACGCACCATTTTTAGGCTTGGCAGGAATAAAACGGGCGGATGACACTGCTAGAAACCACACGCTGTTTCGTCTGCAGCCCACGGGCTGCAGATTATCAGCCCATGATGGCATCGGCGGTAAGCGGCGCTCGGGTAAAAACAAAAAAAGATGGCGGCGCCCAGGTATCGAAACGCAATCGGTGTTTTTTTTATTGAACAACTTTTATTGCAATCAGAAAAGACGTTTGTCCCCGCCCCCGGCACGGAGGCCTGGAAGACTGGAAGTTGCGCGTCCGCGGTTAGAGGCTGGCTGGCAGTCCTTGACATGGTAGCGGCCTCTTCCCTCAGATGGATGGTCGTGCGCTGGAGCTCAGCGTCCGGGCTTCTTAGCAGGGTCTCCAGGCTTCTCTACTATAAATATTTTTGCCCGCCCCGGTAGATTTTGAGCACTCCCAAATTATTTGGTCGAGGGTCCCTCTCGCCCCAGTGTGTGCATCTATCATGCAACCTCAGCTCATGGTACGCGTGGTAAGCCCATACCGGGTTCATAAATGTATTAGCTTGTAGCTGACTCCACGCGCCAGCTTCTACATTTAATTTTGGGTCTGGTGGGGGCGCCAGCCTACGTCCCAATTTGTAATGGTCAACAACTTCCCCGTAACGCTCCTCTTTCCCACAGTGCTCGGGGGGCTCCACGGCTACCCGGCTACCGACTACGATCAGCTTGTGCGGTTTTGGCTATCATCGACCTTCCAAAACCGATGCACCAAAAGAAATTCCATGGAATCGCAAAAAGAAACTGGAGGACGCTTAAGCTTCGTCTTTAAGAGTGAGACGCGACAGCGTGTCGCATGGTTGCCGAGGAGTACACGAAACGCCATCACCTGATCGGCGCGACGCGTGGCCCGTTGGACAATTTAAGGAAAGGACGTCTGTCTCACATATCTCGGCGGACACCCGAACCGGGCCGTAAGGGAAGGAAAATGAAATGAACAGTTGCTTTTAAGGAAAGGAAATGACGCCTGCCTCACATTTCTCGCTGGACAGCCGGATCGCGCTGTAAGGGAAGGAAAAATAGATCGATCGATTAATCCATCGATCCACCAATCAATCAATCTTTAACGCTGTCGCGTAAAAATCCCATCCCTTACGGCGCGTTTCAGGTGTCCGCCGAGATGATCCATTTTTCGCCCACGGCCAAAGACGCCTACGCCGACGACACCGGCTTTTCTGCGACACGAGCTCCTTAACGCTGTCGCGTTAAAAAGTGCATTCCGCGGCCATGAACACTGCCGAGCAAAATCTGAAGACGGCCTGTGAGATCGAGGCGCGAGTCGGCGGCGCAGGCGCCGCTAGCTGTTATGTACGACGGCACATGGCAAAAGCATGGACACTTGTGTCCCTTGATAGTGGACTGTGCCTCGATTTTGAAGTGTTGTCGAATTACTGCTTGGCATGCAGTCGGCACGCAATATTGAGCAGTGAAGAAGAAGATATTCGGCAGGCGTTCCACCGGCCCATGTGCGAAAAAAAATGAAAATTGGTTTTTGAGCAAAGTAAATGACCCCGCCGCGGTGGCTCAGTGGTTAGATTGCTCGACTACTGATCCGGAGTTCCCGGGTTCGAACCCGACCGCGGCGGCTGCGTTTTTATGGAGGCAAAACGCTAAGGCGCCCGTGTGCTGTGCGATGTCAGTGCACGTTAAAGATCCCCAGGTGGTCGAAATTATTCCGGAGCCCTCCACTACGGTACCATTCTTCCTTTCTTTCACTCCATCCTTTATCGCTTCCCTTACGGCGCGGTTCAGGTGTCCAAAGATATATGAGACAGATACTGCGCCATTTCCTTTCCCCCAAAACCAATTATTATTGTTCTTATTATTAAATGATGCAGTAACTGTCTCACATATCTCGGTGGACACCCCAACCACGACGCAAGGGAAGGAATAAAGGAGGGAGTGAAACAAGAAAGAGGTGCCGCGACGTTAGAGAGCCAATTAAAGAGCCCTCCTCGCTAGGGCCCGAGCTGCCGAGGAAGCCACGGGGGTCCCAGACTAGGGACCTAGCTCTCCCAGAATTTGTAAGGGCTGGCCCCTAAGGCCAGTCTCCACTCTCTCCAGTCAATAGCCTTAAATAAATGTTTTCAACTACCACCACCGGAATAATTTCGACCACCTGGAGATATTTAACATGCACTGACATCGCCCAGCGCATGGGCACCTTTTGTATTTCGCCTCCATCGAAACGCGGCCGCCGCGGTCGGATTCGAACGAGGTAAAAGGAGGCAGCACTTTGCATTTGGCAGAGAACGCCGTTGTACGAGACACCACTACGCTTCACTACATTTTTGAGGTATATGGAGGCAGTATAAAGCGTGCACTGCTGTATCCGAGGCTTAGGTGTATGGTGCTGCAACCATATGGAAATAGGACTGCACCAACCATGTTGCAAAGCCCCTCGGCACAGCCCTTCGGCAACTAAAGACCCTGCTTCCGTGAGGGAGAAGCTGAATGACCCCACGATACAGAAACTGCAGGTGTACTGCCAAAAAAGTCATGAGAGGGAAATAACTAGAAGAATAAGAATGGGATGGAGCGCATATGGAAGGTCCTCTCAGGTCATGAATGGCAGTTTACCAATACCTCTCAAGAGAAAAGTACACAACAGCTGTATCTTACTGGTACTCACTTACGGGGGAGAAACGTGGAGGCTAAAGAAAAGGGTTCCAATTTGAGGACAACGGAGCGAGCATGGAAAGAAAAATGATATGTGTAACGTTGAGACCGGAAGCGGGCAGAGTGGGTGAGGGAACAAACGCGGGTTAATGACATCCTGGTCGAGATCAAGAGGAAGAAATGGGCTTGGGCAGAGGATGCAATGCGAAGGCAAGATAACCTTTGATCCTCAAGGGTAACGGAAGGGGTTCCGAGAGAAGGCAAGCGTAGCAGGGGTGGCAGAAAGTTAGGTGGGCGGATGAGATTAAGATTGATTGATTACAAACGTCTTTATTTCTTCAATGTTCTCCGAACATGTGGGTGGACCGCCTAGTCCGGTAGTCCACTGGCTGCTGCTGCTGCGCTGGCCCTCCCCACCAGCCAGTGCTGACGGTCAGGATCATCGCTGAGCAGAATAGCCTCCCACTGCTCCTCCGAGGGGTTGGGAATGGGGTCAACTAAGGGATTATATTGGCATGCCCACACCATATGGTAGAGGTTGGTGGGCGCAGCTGGAAAAGGGCAGGGTTGATTGGAGAGACATGGGAGAGGCCTTTGCCCTGCAGTGGGTGTAGTAAGGCTGACGACGATAATGACGAGCGGACATGCGAAAGCGTTTCCTGCCCCCGTTTCTTCCTCCATTTTTCATTTTTTATATTTCCCTTTATTTTTGTTGAATGTTTGTATTTCTGATTTGTTCTTTTTTCACTTTGTTTGATTGACAGGTGGAGCGGACACTTAATTGTACACGCTTCCTGCGCACACTCATGAGACAAGAAAGGCTTTCACCTTAATAGCAGCAACTAACAACAGCGGTGATGCTCATGCTATCATGTACTGCAGTATCTGGGCATCCTAGCTGCATTCGTGCCCAGCGATGCAGCTAGTAGCCATAGATATTGCCCAGAGGGTGCTTCATAACGACGTAAACACAGGCGAGCTGAAGCCCTTAGAAAGCCGCCACCAGACCACACGCCCCTCTTGACAAAAGCCCAAGGGAAGGCATTGCTGCCAATGCATAAGCGGCTGACAGATGACAAGCTGCTGGCTCGTTGCGTACGAGGTAAGATGCAAAATGCTGCAGAATCGCTGAACTGCAAAATTTGGTTGCTGTGTCCTAAAATGAGGTTTGCATCTCAGACCGCTGTTGAAACGGCCACAGCCCTTGCGGCCTTGTGGTTCAATAGGGGACATACAAGCTTTGATCAGGTACTGGAAGAAATTGGCACTCTCCCATCCAAGGGATTCCTTGTGCTCAGTGACAAAACGCGCATCCAAGAGACGTCTACATGGCAGACTGCTGAGGCAAGCGCTCACCGCCCAAGCATGGAGAAGGAGGCTCCAATGGAGGACGCTGCTCGCAAGGACCATGAGGGATTAACCTATGGCGCTGGGGCATTCTAGTGATGGGGGATGATTGCTGTGTAGCCCATGATTCTCCATGCCAAATTTAGTGCAAATTTCGGTCGCATTTTGTTGAATACAGAACTTTCAAACTTTGAAATGCATTTTTCTCCTTCTGCAGTTTTTACTGAAAATTGAACACTGGCTTTTTGGGGAAAGGAAATGATGCAGTATATGTCTCCTGAACCGAGGCCTCATAAGGGAAGGGATAAAGGAGGGAGTGAAAGAAGAAATGATGTCCTTTTGTTGTGGATGCTCATTACTGTTGTATCCAACCTCTCTAGACTAATATTAGAAATTCTAAAATTATGAATAGATGTCCGGATCAGTAGCTGAGCGCCCTAACCACTGAGGGCGCTCGGCTACTCATCCGTAGTTCCCGGGTTCGAACCCAACCGTGGCGGCTGCGTTTTGATGGAAGTGAAACATATCAAAATTTCAAGATTGGACACATTGTATTTTGTACTTCTACTTGTCGTATCACAACGAAACTTGGCACACAGATTCTTTAGAATGTGCAGCTTGCAGACATATATCCATAATTATAGAATTTCTCATATTAGTTTAGAGAGGTTTGATACAACAGTAATGAGCACCCAGAACAAAAGGATAAAATCAACCTTTTCACCACACAAGAATCTTTCTGAGCAAATTTTTGCTAGTTACCTGCATTCTACAGTTCGTAAGCTACAAAGCAAGCTATTGATATCCGCCGTGGTGGCTCACTCAGTGGTTAGGGCGCTCGGCTACTGACCTGGACTTCCCAGGTTCGAACCCGACCACGGCGGCAGTGCTTGATAGGCGCCCGTGTGCGATGTCAGTGCATATGCTAAAGATCCTCAGGTGGTCAAAAGCCCTCCACTACGGCACCTCTTTCTTCATTCAGTCCTTCTTTATCCCAATATGTGCGACAGATACTGTGCCATTTCCTTTCCCCCAATACAAATTCAATTAAATTCTTCATTCCCAGTGAAAATTTTCTATGCGAGAGCATGTGCACAAAAGGCCTTTGTTTTATGCTTGCTTAGCAGCACTGAGCAAAAAGCATGCATGCTACAAGAAATCTAAATAGCGCTCTGAAAAACGCAGGAAGCACAGTGAAAGCACACAAAATTTCATTGTTCTAGGAAGCTTATTAATTTTATTTTTTAATCAGCACCTCTCCTAGCTTCTGTGTCCTGTCCGTGTGTCTTTTCGGTTCGCCATATATACATATACTGCGTGTTACGTCGCTCAGAGAAAATCGGAAAAAAAATCGCGGCTGAACTGCCCGCTTATTCGCGGGCGCTCAGTTTTCGAACAGCGGTGGCATTTGGCGGTGGTAAAGGTCTTTCCTTAATCAGCGCGAATTAATCGGTATTCCGCATCGTATGCGAGAACGCCCAATCGAAGACAGTTTCAGAACAGCTATACTGGCACCACCAGCTCTTGTCGGCGAAAGAACGACGAAAGCAGACAAACACAAGACCCGTAACGAAGAGCGACTCCCGACCTTTAGGGGGCGCTGTTGGAACATCAGTTGCAAAACCATTTTACGCAGTACCTTAGCAGTACCATATTGAGGCTTTGGATGGGCGTGAACCAACACGATGCGAGCTAACACAGGCAGCGGTAAGCTAGAGGCGGTCTGGCTGCAGTGTTCAGGAAGGCTGTAGTACAGTGTACTGGATACTGTAGATGTAGTCTGGCGATGGTTCGGCAGCATGACCGACTGGCATCCCACGGCCACTGGATGTGACGTCGGTGACGAAAGCTGGACCAAAAAAAAAAAAAAAGTTTCGCAACTGATGTGCCGACAGCGCCATCACTCGCCCCTTAAAGGTCGGGAGTCGCTCTTCGTTACGCGTCTCGTGTTCGTCTGGTTGGTTGGTCATTTCCTTTCCCCAAAACACCAACCAACAAGACAAACACGATTTTGAAACAGCGAAAAAATGAAGCTGGCAGATTTATTTCAAAATAAACGTTGTTCGTGAACTATCCAGGACAATCTGTCAATGTTCAGGCTCGATTTAATGACAACGAAGCGTCCACTTCCCCGAAAATTTTTGCACGTGACGTACTTACGTTGCTTTACTGAACTCAGTATTAGCTGAACAAACAACATAATTTTGCAAACCACGCATTTATTTTCAATACCTCAAATGCACCTGTGTAGGGGTTTTACATGAGGGTTATATTACATTATTACATGCTGTTATTGTTGTCCAAGAAAAACTTTACAGTAAATAAGAATGATCTGCTTTGGAGCTCAATGGTTTCATAAAAGGCAAGCACTTCGAAAAAAAAAAAGGCATACGACTGGGAAAGGATGCACGGCTAAATACACATTTAAAATAAAACAATAAATGGAGTAATATACACTGTGCACCAAGTGCAAAAAAAAAATGGTATGTACTCTGAAATGCAGAATATAAGTGACGCAGTCACTGCCATAACTTGTTTCATGCCAAATAAGGTGTTGGGTTTTATGGCACATAGGCGGCTAAGGCCATCATGCGCCAAACGCAAGGTATAGAAAATTGCCTTGTGCTGGATTTTATACAAAAAGAAAACAAAACGGCGGCGTAAAGGACCTAAAATGTGATTTAATATTACCTAGTGAAGGTAAAGGGCAGAAAAAGTTTTAAAATGGCTAATGGTAAGAGCTTTAAAGAAGGTCAGGTAACCTCAGCGGCTATCCTTTGCAGGGCAAGGATGTCGAGGCCCCCAACCAATGAAATAGACACCTCAGCCTTCTTCTCAGGAGTGAGAAAGTGGCTGAGGTTTATCTAAGAAAAGTGAGGCATTCACAGTGTATTAAGACAACCAGCCTCTCGTAAAAAGTTCAAAAGATCGAAAATGTCAACAGTTGCATTATCACTCATGAGCAGCGCTGGGTGAAATGGAATGCATTGATTATAAAAATGACTAAAATACTTCTTTCTTAGCTTTTCTAGGTTCGAACATGTAAATAAGATGTGTTTTAGTGAGAGCTCTTCCCCGCATCTTTCACAAACAGGTTTGGCTTCTTTTGTGAGTAATTAGTTGTGTGTCAAATATGTGTGTCCTACACGAAGGCGACATAAGATTACTTCAGTGAAACGTTCTTGGTGTCTGCACGACTTCCATTCCCCCAAGGTAGGTTTTATGAAGTGTAGTTTGTTGTTCAGTTCATTATCCCACTCTTTCTGCCATTTGTTCTTTAATTTGTTATGTATCAACTTCATGCAGTCTTTAAAAGGTATGTGCACATTTTTGATTTCACCATTTTGAGCTCACACTGCTGCCGAGTCTGCTCTCTCATTACCCTCTATGCCGACGTGGCTCGGGACCCAGCAGAACATGATCATATGTCCTTGTGTTCTGAAATTTTCTATGTTGTGTATGATGCTGCCTACTAAGGGTTCAACTGCATTCCTTGCCTGCAGCGCTGCGAGTAGGCTCAGGGAATCGGTGTATATTACTGTTTGCAATGTTCTCATGTACTATTTTGTCCATAGCCATACACACTGCATAACATTCGGCAGTAAAAATTGATACATAACTTGGCAACCTTACTATTTTTTCCCATTTCCCCTGTACTACGGCACTTCCAACGTACATTGCAGTTTTCGAGCCATCTGTGTAAAACTCCATGTAGCTTGAATATTTCTCTTTCAAAGCCAGGTATTCTTGTAGTATGTGTTCATGTGGTGTTTGTTTTTTACGAAACTGTGTTAGACTCAAGTCACGCACAGCAGGAAGGCAGTACCATGGTGGCAATGGGTCGTGTCTCGTATAAATTTTAGGTAGAGCATCTACTAGTATTCCCAGTTCTTGACATGCATCTTCGAAGCATAATAACAAGGGTTTGATTGATTGCGGTTTATTATTGAATAGCCTTCTAGATGTGCACTTGGTAACTATGGGGTAACAAAGGTGTTTTGGTAAGGATCTTATTTTCAGTACATATGCACAGGTAAGCATTGCTTTTCTGTTTGCAAGAGATGGTTCATATGTTTCTACATATAGACTGTTAATGGGGGATGTTCTGAATGCACCAGTCGATAGACGGAGACCCGGGTTTTGTATAGGATCCAGTTTTTTGAGGTATGATGGTCTTGCAGAACCATACACAATGCATCCATAGTCCAAAGTGGACCGTACTACGGAGTGGTAGATCTGTAAAAGGCATAACCTATTGGACCCCCAGTGTTTCCATGAGAGTACCTTCAGTATATTTTGAGATCGGGAAGCTTTCTTTTTGAGGGTGTTTTCGTGGTGTAAGAATGTGAGCTTTCTGTCAAAAGTTATGCCTAGGAATTTATGCTCGTTTTACTTGTAGAACAGTTTCATTCAAGTGCAGGGTGGGATCAGTGAGCACGCCCCTTTTCAGTGAGAAAAGGCGGCAACTGTTTTTTGTGGAAAAAACTTAAATCCATTTTGGTCTGTCCAAATCGCTAGTTTGTTCAGTGTAAGCTGTATCTGTCTTTCGCATGTTGGCAAGCTGGAAGATGTGCATGAAATTTGAAGGTCGTCAACATATGCGGAATACATGATGGACTTTGGAATCATTTGCGATATTGAGTTCATCTTTGCAATAAAGAGTGTGGTAATTAGAATGCACCCCTGCGGTACGCCATTTTCCTGGATGAATGTTTTCAAAAGCATGCAACCTAGACGTACACGAAATGAGCGGTCAGAAAGAAAGTCTTTCAAACAGTTCAGCATCCTGCCACGGATACCTAGATCTGCAAGGTCACGAAGAATCCCAAACCTCCAGGTGGTATCATAAGCTTTTTCAAGGTCAAAAAATACTGCCAAACAGCGCTGTTTGTGTATGAATGCTCCACGGACTGTGTTTTCAAGACGGATGAGATGGTCATTTGTACAGCATGCTTTTTTAAATCCACATTGGTGGATATCAAGAAGTTTGCGCGATTCGAGGATGAACATCAATCTAATATTTAGAACACTTTCAAAACTTTTAGCAAGACAACTTGTAAGTGCTATTGGCCTGTAACTGCCAGCCGAAGTTGGCAGTTTTCCACACTTAAGGAATTTCACAACCACGGCGTTTTTCCACGCCTCTGGCATTTTTCCAGACTGCTATATATAATTGAAGAATTTTAAAAGAACTTCTACAGCGTCTTCAAAGAGGTGAGAAAGCATTTCATAATGGATTTCATCTGGACCTGGTGCTGTCTGTCTGCCTGCTGACAGTACTGTACGGATTTCTTGTAGTGTGATTAATTTATTATAATGTTAATTTGCACTGCCACTTGTTGGCAGTCGTTGTTTTTCTGTTGTGTTCTTGTACTTTGTATATGATTGTGTGTACTGCGAGGAACTAGAAACTGTGGCGAAGTGTTCCCCTAGTTTGTCGGCCTGTTCGCTAATGCTTGTCTGTGTATATGGACCTGTTAGGAAAGGAATTGTAAAAGGAGTAAAGCTGCCATTAGGTTTGCAGACTTGTTCCCACATTTGCTTCGATATAACTGAACTATCTATGGACGACACATAGTTTTTCCATGAAGTTTTCTCAGCATTGTGACATATGTAACGTGCTTTTGCTCTCGCCTTTTTAAGCTTTATGATGTTGTTGAGTGGGATATATTCAGAAAGTTCTGCAGGCGGTTTTGTTTCTTTTTTGCTTCTTTGCACCCTTGTGTGTAGCAGAGCTTATTATTTTATCGTACAATGCCTGATGATTGAGGAATGGCTAGACGTGCAGCCGCAATGATACATGTGAAAATTTCATTTAGTTCGTCAACGCTAAGATTATCAGAAAATATTTTCTCCAGACAGGCCTTTTCTTGTAATAGTGGCCAGTCCGCTAAGTGCAGCTTCCAACGGCATGGTTTTGTTGGGATTATTGGTGGTGGTGATGCAAAATTAATTACCACTAGAAAGTGATCACTTCCATACGGGTAATCAAGAATATCCCACTTAAAATCGGTAAAAAACAGATGGAGAGCTAAATGAGAAGCCTATGCAACTCAACTTACCTGAGGACGAAGAGCAATATGTGGGTTTGCCTGTATTGAGCAAGGAGACGTTGTTGCACAGAATAAAATCTTCTAAAACTCGATCTCTAGTGTCTGTCTGTTCACTCCCCCAAAATGAGGAGTGAGCATTAAAATCTCGGACTACCAGATATGGCTCTGGTAGCTACCTAAAAAGCTCCTCTAGGCCTCGTAGTGTAACAGTGAGATGTGGTGGAAGATATATAGAGCATACGGTAATTGTTTTAAAGCTTAGGACGGTGACTGCAACGGCTTCATAATTGGTCTGGAGCTTTATTTCATGGGTTGCAACGCCGCTCTGAACTACAACAGCAACGCCTCCAGAGAGCCTATTTGCTTGCTCACGGTCATGGCGAAAGACTATATTGTCACGTAGTGGTGACGGCAGTCGAAGGAGCGATGAAGACGCACGAAAGTTCTTATAAAAGAAAACTGTTTATTGGGCTGACTTGCACCCACAATGGACTGAATCACTCGGCGGCGGCGAAGCGACAAGCTTGCTCGGCAGTCGTCGAACAGAATGCTCGCCGCTGTCGGCCCTGCTCAATTTAAAGCTGATAGTGAACTTTCGAGATAAAGCGTGCAAAGTTACTAGAACATTCCAGCACAACGTAGAATCAGCTCTGCCTGGCTGCGATCAATCGAGATAAATCTAGTCGCGTCTTGCGTGGCAAACAAAGCGATAAACTGGTGTGGTGGCAGATTTGAAAAACGAACAAACACTGCAAATATTCGCGGCATTACACCCCTCTCAAAGAAGCATCGACCTGATGCATTAAAACAAATAATGCGACTAGTAAGGAAAAAAAAACGGATCTTGCGAAAATAGAGCATGGAAATGCAGCGGCCTTTAGCGTGCATATTACGGCTTCAGACGGACTACATGGACAACTTCTGGTCGGCAATATTTTTTAAAAATATTTTTATGAGAAGGTCCCAAGTTGGTCTCCTGCAGACACAGTGCTACAGGAGATAGAGAACTTAGGATATCTGTTGCGTGACTATATTTATTTAGAATTCCACGGCAGTTCCAGAGGATAAGGAATGCCATGATGATTTTGGGGGGGATTGTATTGAGACCTTAGGTCCCTCCTTCCTGAGGGCCTGTTATTAAGGTTTTTTCCTTTTTGCGATCAAGAGAGTTCTGCCTCCGCAGCGACGGAGGTGAGCTCTGACTTGTTTTCATCGCCTCATTGGAGGCGTTGGAGTTCCGCGGGGAGCCTGCGGGCAGGGAGGTTGTGGGCTTCTCCCGAACGAGGGAAGCCCACAACGGGGGAAGCGGGCCCTTTTTTGGGGGTGGCATAGCAGCTTTCACTGCATCTGCCAGGGGCGCGGATGGCCCTGCCTCAGCCTCACTAGTTGTGAGCAGAGCAGGTGCCGAAGGCCGCTGTGGTGTGCCGCACCCACGCACCACATCGGCGAAGTTTGTACGTGCAGTGAAAGAGAATGTGCCCTGAGTAGTTGCGCAACGTTGTCTTGCCTCTTTAAATGTTATATATTTTTTTAATAAGCGGCGTGGTCACTTCATAGTTTGCGCAGCACGGTGCAGCATCGCATTCGTTTGATTGTTGATTATTGAAGGGACATCTGGCGCAGGTATCGCGACCGCGGCAGCTTTGTGAGCCGTGGCCAAACCTCTGGCATTTGAAGCAGCGTCGAGGGTTAGGTATATAAGGATGGACGGGAATTTTTGCATATCCTACCTCGACTGACTCGGGGAAGGTGAAGCAGGCGAAGGTCAGAACCAGGCGCTTTGTCGGAATTTCCTTGTCTTCTTTACGAATTTTGATTCTATGTACATTAGTCACATTCTGATCTGACAATCTTTCGAGCATTTCTTCTTTGGTAAGTTGCGAGAAGTCTTTGTCAGAAATGACACCACTCACTGTGTTTAGAGATCTATGTGAGGTCACGGAGACAGGGATATCACCAAAAATTTCGATGCTTGCCAGCTTTTAAATCTGAATGATATTGATCAGTTCGAGCAAAAGGTCACCAATAGCTAGTTTTGTTACTTTATATTTAGGAGAGAGGTAGCCATAAAAAAAGCGTGTTCTTCGGCCTTGGTGCCAGCCACCCACCATGCAGCCCAAGGGGGCGGAACAGGAACTTGTAAGTCCTGCCCACGCCAGTTGTACACCACTGCTATAACCAAATATGGGCAACTCGTTAGTTACGCCACACAAAGTTAACTTTTGCCGCCTATGAAATATGCAAAAAAAACGAGAAGAGAGGAAGAGACAGGAGAGTTGTGAGAAAGACGATAGGAAAGTAAAATATAGAGAGGAGGAAAGGAAAAGGCGACTGCCGATTTCCCCCCGGTCGGGTCAGGCCGGAGGTGCCGTCTACAGGAAGCTGGGGCGAAAGTGCTGTGTTGCCTCTGCCGAGGGGCCTTAAAGGTCCAAACGCTCTGCATCGGCTCAACCACCAGGATCCCCTTTTACCCGGACACGGAAATGCCATGCACGGCTAGGCGCGGGTGCTCGGGTCTGTGGTGATGCACTGTTCACCATCATCCCCCTGCAGGGATGTCCCTGCAGATGCTCGCACGTGGCGTCGCCACTCACCAACGACTGAAAGCTGCAGACGCCCCCCTGCGGGGAGCCAAATTGGAGCTCCGAAAACAAAACACAGGACAAAGTTGGAAAGCCTTGATTAAAAGCTATAAAGGTGACCTTTATAGTGTCTGTTGTAAATAAAACGCACAGCACACTTGGCACGTACAATTATCACATGTAGTTGTGCTCATGCTGTACATTTTCTTCATAAAGTCTTGCACTCGACAGTTGTGTCCGCATGTTTTGTTACCCAGGGGTGGGTCAGCACCTCATCAAGAGAGATGCGGTCAGCAGGCAGTCTCTTCAGCAACTGTTCCAAGAAAGAAAGGAAGCCGATGTAGAGTACAGGCACTCTCACGTGCTCGATTGAAAATGGTCTGTGCCATTTAGGAAAAGAATTCATGGATCACAAAACCCCCATAATAATTAATTTCTGCTCAGCGTAGGCATGCAGCTTAGAACCTGCAATTTTTTTTTTCACATCTAGGAAGCAAGTGAAAATTCGTCTGCTACCCAGGAAACTGGTTGAAAACAAATGAGTGAGGTTCTGCTGTGCCTGCTACTGGCACAATTCATTGCAACACAATGCCAACTGTACGTGCGAAGTGCAGATGTACACTCGCAGCCATCACCTGCACCTGTCACCAACACGTGGCGTAAGCTGGCGATTTTTCAACCAATTTGTTTTAAACTAGGGGACAGAGGAGAAGAAGTGTGGCACGTGCAGGAAAGCTGTGCGAAAAAGGCAGATTCAGAGATGCAGCGGGAACTCGTATAAGTGCCCATCGTCTTTCCTAGGACAGCTTTCAATGCTATTCAAGTAATTTTTCTTTTGTGGCCCTGGAGGTCGCTAATATTTCATCCACAATAACACACTAGCTTTGCAGTCCAATACTCTGTGCACATGGTTACACTCCTTCAGAAATTCGACCTAAAGATGCTCACACAGAGCTGCAAGAAGTTGTGCCCTAGAAAAAAGAGAGACAGTACAAGGACTGCACATCTGCTTCCAAGAATAAAGAGGAAATCTTAGGCGTTGCATAGGGTACTCCTGAGTGCCACTCAATTCTATTTGCTTTGTATTTTGCACAGTGCTTGCCTTCACCTGGGATCACTTGCACGAAGAAAATTAGACAGTCTATTTCCCAGTCTAATGTTATTCACAGTCTGCACCCTCCCTTGATTTTAAAGGCAAGGAAAGTTGCATAACCGGCTCACTTTGTAGATAGACACCAGCGGTCTAGGAGGAAAAAGAAGGCTACCCAGCAACTCAAGCTTTTAGTCTGGTGCACCTGAGGCGTCCACCGATAAAGTGAACCAGTTATGCGCCTTTCCTTTTCTCAAAACCAAGGGAGGGTTTAATCCGCGAAAAAGATTTGACTGGGAAGTAGACTGTCTTATTTTCATCGTGGCCTAGGTGTTTTCAAACGAAAAGCTTTCTAGTGCCATTATGTGTAGCATTCTTGGCAAAAATTTTGAATATTGGAATACTGTAAGTTACTGTTAGTGGTCACTCTTCTAATGCATAGAAAAGTCTTTCTTTTAAAGTTTTTCATCACTCACAATGAGCAGTTAAAACTGCCACAGAAAACCAATGGGAACATTTTTGATGATAGCAAAAACGTTGACAAAAAATGCAAGCCTGCTGACAGGACATCTACCAATATATTCATTGTTATAGTGAAATCTTACACAATATATGAAAAAATTGTGTTCATAAACTCCTTCCCATCGAAAAACGCTTTTGTCCAGAATTACACTGTATATAAAATTTTTATTGTCCCCCAGAGGAATGAAGCAGGATTGTGACTTATGAAATAGAGCGAAAGATAAATTCAACTTTCTAGACTTGCCTCGCCTCTGTGCCATTATTAAGTGTTGGAGGAAGAGGGTGCATGAAAAAGAAATATTCTCGGTTACCGTATTTACGTGCATAATTTGCGCACCCTTAAATTATCACACAGGTTTACAAAAAAAATTTTTACTCGCATATTTTACGCACCGCGCTGCACTAGACCACCATCATGCACGCGGGCTCTACCCTATGGCTCTACCCAGTAGCATTCGGCTATTCCGTGTGTTTGTTCGGAAGGCTTTTTGAATATTTTGTGCACTGGGCGTTCATGGTGGTGTCAGGGGCCGCTGTTACAATCGCGGAGGCACCAGTGGCATCGCCACTCGAAACGGCCAGCAGTGCTTCCAGGAAGGATCGGCAGCTGATAGAAGAGCCAACACCGCTGTTTGTTTGGCTGATGCATGTGACTCGACTGCCGGCTACGCTTTTCTTGGTGGCTCTGACGGCTTATGTTTGGTTGTTCGGTCGTGTCTTGCGATGGGCTATCACAGCTATACGGCAAGTTTCAAACTGCTTGTCAGCACCTTATCATGGCGTGGATCGCGAAGCCAGCAAGAATAACCGCGTGCGCACAAGTTTGCCCATAGACGAAAATCGCTGTGCCGGAAAACTTGTGCGCACGTGGCTATTCTCACTGCCTTCTCAGCTCCACGCCGTGATAAGGCGCCAACAAGCAGTTTGGTCGACGCTCGTGCGGTAGTGTTAAAGATTTGAGTGGTGTGATAATTGATTTACTGATTCGCGGTTGCTTTCTCGGACGAAGTTGCGAAAGCAAACTTATGGAATCTAGAACTACCGAACAATTGGCTGGTCCGCAAGCGATGACGCTGTTTTAGCGTCTTATTCAGCTTCGTGCATGCACCTTCATGCCATCCCGCAAGAGCGGGGGGGGGGGGGGGGGGGAGGAGGCTGTGCAGCCTTTTATTTAGAGTGAACTTTTTTTCGGGGGCCGGCCAGCGTAGGGTGCGGGTCTGGGTGCTGACGTATACGCAGCAACATACACTATACCTGTATTGCGTGTTATGACCTTTGTGGAGTTTTTTAAGTCGCGCTTGCAAAATCCCTGCGTAATTTGCGCACCCCCTTCTTAGAGCCCTAATTTCTGAATAAAAAGTGCACAAATTATGCGTGTAAATACGCTATTTCAGAAGACCAGCATATCAGATTGCAGCATTTCACCAACTTGTGATTAAAGATGCACCAAAGACGACTCTGAACTCGTCTTTTTACCGTGGGAACTCCATCTACATGTTCCGAGCATTCTTATAAACTTCAAATTATTGTCCTGTGCGGCTGATTTCCCTAATTTAAGGCGGGTTAAACGACCCGGTTGCCGCCTTTTTCGAACTCAACACTGAAGGTTTGAGGAGTCAAACAACGCATCTAGTGCCTTTACGCCAGTCCCGTGGTGGCTTTGCTTTCACTTTTATTTTGTTTTCTAGGTTTCTGTGAATATATAGTTTCAGTCGCAGACAACACAGCAGCAAATCAGGCCCATGGAAATAAAAATACACGTGGACTCTTCGAGATTTACATATCACTTCACCGATGGCAGAGCAGCAAGCCGCCACGAGACTGGCTGAAAGGCACTCAACGCGTTATTTGACTGCTGCTACCTTCAGCATTGAGTGAAAAAAAAAAAATGCGGGAGCCAGGGCATTTAATCCGATTTAAGTTAGAAAAATTGACCGCACAGGACCATAATTCGAAGTTTCTAAGAATGCTCGGAACGTGAAGATCGAGTTCCTGTGGTAAAAAGATGAGTTCAGATTGCTCTTTAGTGCACCTTTAAGACAGACGTGCCTCTCTGATTTGGGTCTTGCTTTGGCCTATAACTATAAACTTCATTTGTGGGAGTGTCCCACCAAAATGTCACTAGGATATTCTCTCCAGCTGGGTGTGGCTATGTGACAGCTTGGCGAAACCAAGCAAATAACAGCACTGCCAGCAAGCAGGTGCACTACAGGTCCCTCCGTCAGCTGGCTTGGCGGCAATGTTCCTTACCTTTCCAATGATATCACGAGCATCGGCGCTGACATGCCGCGGAAACTTGACTTTGGCACCACAAATGCGCCGATATGTCTGCTGTGTGGTGCGTGCTTCGAATGGTGGCTTGCCAACCAGGAACTCATAGATGAGGATGCCCAGGGCCCAGTGATCTACTTTCTCGTTGTACACAGCGCCCTCGATCATCTCTGGTGGCAGGTAGTCCAGTGTGCCACACATGGTCTCTCGTCTGCAAACCCAACCACAAGACCCGCACACTTGAGTGTGGGCACATGACAAAGGAACGCTGTAACAGTCGCTTTACATTCAGAGAAGAATGAGCTTGTTAAATGGGCAAGCAGAAGAGCAGTTTGGGCAAACACAAGAGGATAGCATTGCATTTCAGTGGGCAA
This sequence comes from Amblyomma americanum, assembly GCF_052857255.1. Taxonomy (NCBI): domain Eukaryota; kingdom Metazoa; phylum Arthropoda; class Arachnida; order Ixodida; family Ixodidae; genus Amblyomma; species Amblyomma americanum. The sequence continues at coordinate 220,470,539 of NC_135497.1, read as the reverse complement.
CAACAGACGGCTGCCTGAAGTTAGCTGAGAGAGAAAAAAAGACTACATTGTTACTGGCCGTCTAAAATCTTGATGGAAATGCTAGGTAAAGATGCTGGGCCTCTGATGACACAGACTGGCATGTGAAGTCTTTACATGAGCACACCACGCATATTTCCACATACTCTAATAATAAACTTTTGTGAGGACCATGTGCCTCACCATTTTCTAAATGCTTGCTTCCGAGACTTGCCAGTAAACTGAACATTCTTCTTTGATTCTGGACCCAACAGTGCACACACAAAGTTAGTCGAAACCTTGAAGAATTCATGGACAAATTCCAAATAGTTGGAAAATACCCTCACTAACAGAGCCCACAAGAATGACTGATAACAATGGCTACGAACAATGGCTCGTAGCGATAATCAACATTTAATGGCTGACAATAACAGTGATGGAAGCAGCATTTCACTTTTGAGAGCATGGCTTGGAGCGGGCAAAATATTAATTTGGAGCAGCTAGAGATACATTTGGAGCAAGTGCTGATACAAGTTTGTTTACTATTTAAACATAAAAATGCCTCGAAGAAGGTCATTTGTGCTAGCAAGATTTATTGCCCATGAAAGCAAGAAGCAAAAAAGAAAAAAAAACATTGTTCAAGACATGACTACGAAAGGTCTGTTCAGTTTGCACCATTAACCTTCAAATATAGAAGCTTTGTTCAGCAAGTCAGAAAAACTTTCCCTCGTTTGTCCAATTTACAATGGACAGTTCTCCAACAATCTCTGCCACCTCTTTCCATGCAGCTAAATACTACACATCCACGAGTGCTTATGGCTTCGCACAGGTGCGGCACATAGCTGCCACTCACATAAGTGAAAACAGTCTCGCGTCATGAGACGCGTGCACATTTCGCATTATACAGTGTGCGCACGTGTGCGTGTGGTTGGGTTTATGGGGGGTTAACATCGCAAAGCGACTAAGGCTATGAGCGACGCCGCAGTGAAGGGCTCTGGAAATTTTGACCACCTGGGGTTCTTTAACATGCACTGACATCGCACAGTACACAACACCCTAGAATTTCGCTTCCATTGAAATGCGACTGCTGCGGCTGGGATCGAACCCACGTCTTTCGGGTCAGCAGCCGAGCACCATATCACTGCTGAGCCACCACAGTGACTGTGTGTGTGTAGATGTGTGTGGGTGAAGGGAGGGGGGAGGGGTTCGTGGAATCACGAATCACATATTGAGAAAATAAAAGGGAGCATGGATGGAGACAGCCACAAATAGCTTCAGAAATTTCCTTTGAGCTTGCACAGCGAATCTCACTCGAGCGGCCAAGTGAAATAAATGCAAGCAAGTGCCAAATAAATGCTGGGTGCACAGTGGCACACTTTCGTTCTCTGTAGTGGAGTGACAATATTGAAATTTTGGAGTATGAAGGAAAAAGATGGATTTTAATATAGAGTAACTACTGAGTATGAAAAAAAAAATATCAGGTAAAGATAAACATGCAAATATTGTTGTTTTTTACAAACAGTGTATTATGGTCTTTGCAACTGGAATTACACTGACTGAGCACTATATAGAAATGATGTGCACCGAAATGTATATAGCTTCTTTAGATGGCATAACAGCATACAACATGTAAAATGAGAGAGCAAACGAAATCCATGAATCGACACATGACTGGCAGCTAAAAATAGCATGCTGAGTAGTAAAACCTCATTAATTCGGATTTCAAGTGACAAGAAGCAATGCCCACATTATCCGAGGGTAGAGTTAGTCAACCCCCCCATCTCCCCTGGGTAAAAAGATGCTGACCATATGCTGAACAAGGAGGCCCTATTGTAAAAACAGTGAACAGCCCGTGATGAGCATGCAGTTTGTGTGTGCTAGAAAAACGACGACGACGCCAGTTAGGGTAGCTTACAATGGCATCAGAACGGTGAGACTGCTTCTAAAGCAATGAAGAAATGATCAGTGCCGCACCTGTTGGCATGTGAAAGCGCCGCAGACCTGTGTTTGGACAGTTGGCGAATGCGCGGCCAAAAGCTACAAGCACACAACCTAGCAAAGCTACAGGGGCATTCCGTATGTCATTATGCCTTTCGTTACGGGCATATCATATGTGCACGGGTTACAATGCACCATGCGATTTTTTACACCATCGCTTTCCTCATCGGTTACACTGAAACTCGGGTTTCCTTTTGGATTTTCTTTTGAAATTGCACAAGTGGGCTCTCCCGGTTACACAAAGTTGAGCTAAACATAATGAAAGAGCTCATGATTGAAGTGTTTTCCACGCAAGGGGACGAGTGCCATGGGTGTGGGCATTTAGTATGAAACATATTACGGAAGTATAAAACACGAAATATGCGTTTCGTGTTGTGTTTGTTTGAAATGGGTGGTCGACCAACATGTTTTCATCCTGTTGTGTGTGGCAAAAGTCCACTTGCTAATATTCGCAGGAGATACAAGCCTAGCTACGTCTGAATGTGAATGGTCCAAGCGCCGAACAACGGACAAGAAAGCAAAAATGATGCTTTTGCAGATTTTTTCCTGAGAGTTTAATCTGGATTTTTGGATAATTTGTCCAGATATTGTGGTATAGCCATAGTCAAAGTAATTAAAGTTGGCGGTATTTGGTTGCTCTTGAATACTCAAGAATTTTTTAATATTCGGAAAATTTTAAATATCCATTTCTCGAATGAATATAAATGGAATAACAAACATACTCGATTCGTGCTCAAATATTCGCATATGCCAAGTTTTCAGTTTTGTTTTTGACAGTGCAGCGTTTTTTCAGCGAAGTGGATGGCAATGTTGGCCCGATATATTTTGTTTTTCATTTAGCCTTGTCTTGGCGCAGGTCTGGCGCAGTTTATCACTAAAATTCCTGTTTGGGACAAGATGGAGCGGAGCAGCAGTGTGTTCGTGGTGCAGCTCGGCACAATTGGAGCAGCCCTTCTATCACTATTGCAAACTGGAATACCTTTCGACAACTGCTCCCAAAAGCATCCAGCTTAGCATTGACCTGCAACAATGGATGAAATGATGACTTGTGAAAATGGCCAACAAGAACTGATTATCCTTTATCGCTTTTCTTGAAAAAGCTACCTGGGAGAACTGGGTCTTCACTGTTACCTTTAGAGTAATAACTGCTGCTTGTGGAAAGACTGCCTCATTTGTTTGTTCTACAATTTCAAACAATTATCACATAATTAGTTCATGAATACTAATAAAGAGAAAAGCATGCCTGTAGCATTCGAAGATACAAACATTAGAAAAAAAAAAAAGTTCTATTAATATTCCCCAAATACACATTTCTTAAAATTTTTAACCTGCGCTTAAAAGGATGAAAAAAATACAGCACTTAACATAACCAACCAATTCACCCAAACCTGTCAACAGGAAGGTTTTACTGAGGCTGTGCTATTGAGGGTGCGAGCATCATCATGGCTAGTGCACCATTTGCATGACCGTTTCTTCACGCCAGTTTGCGCAGTGTCGAGTTTCGGAAGCAATTCACAATGTTTTTGCATGTTGCTAATTAAGTACAATACTTTTCTTTGTGGAATGCTATGTGTGCAAGAAGTTTGCAGCAGTACTCCACTGCACAGAGGTAGTATATCAGCGCTGTATGTTTAACGATGCAGTTAGACGGTCACCCTAACTTGCGTAACTGCTTGACAGCAAAGCCAGCGGCTGCATGGTATGCAAGAACACAGCCTCTAGCATTTCATAGGAATTGATATGTGTGCGCTACTCATACAGGATACTTAGCGAAGAAAAAGCGCAAAATTAATTGACCCAAATTCCAGAGCTAGTACTGCAGAAATGCATATCTTAAGTAGCTGTCTTGGGTGAACTGCCAGAGCTTCACACATGCTATTCCGTTCGCAAAGCAAAGCATCTTAGGTTGCTTTATTTGTGCAACAAAACAGTAAAACAAATGCTCTAAGGCACGTGCCACAGCACAAATGGCAGACTAAGCGATAAGTGACTAAATGTTGATTTTACCAACATAGCGCTCGAATGCACATATGGTCTGGATTCTAGGTCAGTAGCAGTGCAGTAAGCAGCAGTTCCGCTATACTCAACAGTAACTTATCACTTACAAGTATAGCCGCACCTCGTTAACATGAACACTGTGTTCCCAAGAAAAAGTGTCCGTAACGGGAGTCATCCGTAATAACGAATCATGAACAAAAACAAAAAGAAATATTAAGATTACAGACCGTTCTGTGCATAAGTGGCGAGCAGTGAGGTGGAAATCGGGCAACCTTAGCTGGGGGGGTTGCTCATGTTGCAGCGTGGCCTCCTCATAAAATTTGTGGAAGGATCAAACGCAATAATAATAAGTGCATTGCCATTGACAATGCCATTATTTACTAGATAACACTATGCACTGTCTAGACAAGTGAAACATGTATTTTTTAAAATAAAAGAATGTATTCGTATGTCCTAAAAATCGTGGCAGACAAGACTAGAAGACATAAAACTGAGCAGGGGACAAGACACAGGAGAGAAGGAAACAGGACGAGCTCGTCCTGTTTGCTTCTCTTCTGTGTCTTGTCCTCTCTTCAATTTTATGTCTTGTAATCATGTCATACCAACTATCTCCTTATCATTCACTCGTGGCAGACATAACTGACACCAATGCTTCCATGTTTTCAGGCATTTGATAAGTAAAGAAAACATCACAAAAAGTCGAACTATATCGGTCCGGAACCAGCAAAGCAGTGCATGCCGCTGATATGAAAAACTTAAAGGCCGTGAAATTAGCAAGTAGAGGACAAATATTTTAATGGATATTTGTCGTTCAAGAACCTTTACATTTCTGTACATATGCAACGGCCAGGGAAAAATCTGAATGCCACTGTCCTTCGCTCCGGTGTACTGTGCAGCAGCAGCTGTCACCGGTCATGCATTGCGAGTAATTGCACCGATTTTTATTTTAGTCGTAACAGCGAGCCATCGATATTCCCTTGAAAGTTTGTGCTAGGATGGGGCCCCTTGCGTTACATGACTCCAGGTGCACGGGTGTTGCCACAAAATTGAACACGAGTTAGCAATGTTTGGGACAAAATGTCCTTTCTAGTCTGAAAAAGACAGTGTAGGTGACAAAATCCGGAATGACTTCCAGCGCCGGTGGTTAGTTTGTCAGCGAAGCATGACAGTTCAAAAAATTTTCATGGGGGTGGGGGGGGGCTGAAGCCGCATAACGCCCCTGAACGGTACGGCACGTCGACCGGTCACCTTGCCACTGTAAAGCATGAAACTGCAGGCACGCACTACAAAAAGGCCACTACTAAGGCATTTGCACATTCACCTGCCTATTGCTAATGTTCTAGCAAAGCTAGTGTTCTAGTTCTGATAGTGTTTTGCTAGTGTTCTGAGCTCAAGTTATAATGGGCTCAACATCTAGCGGAGGCACTCATTATTTTATTCTCATCACTGTCCACATTAACAGGACGCAGATACATGGGTCCCAATGGGCTCTGTGCATTTTCACCCAGTCCATTGTCTGGACAGCGAGTTTCCATTTAAAGGGACACTGAGGAGAAATTGAAGTTGGCTTGTATCGATAGAATACCAGCTCCTGATCACAAAAATGCCGCTCTTACTGAAAACAAAGCTCTTGTAAGGTAGAAAATAGCAAGAACCAAAATACAGGTATCGCCGCCACAAGCCAATCTCGCAAGTACAAGCGTGGCGACGTCATAGGACGAGAGACGCCACCTTGGAGGGATTTTCCTTCCTACATGGAGTCTCGAATCTCTGAGGCCGACAAAGGAAGGTTGCACGGTTCAATATTGAAGTAAGTTTTGTTTTAAAACCGATAATGCACTTTTATCACACAAGGAAGGCAGACAAAAGACAACCTGAATGTTGGAAGCAAAGAAAACCGATGCTTGGCGGCGCCACAGGTGGCCAGGAGAGTTTCGATTTTTTATGGCGCTTTGCGTCTAAGAGCTTTGCGTGCCCAGTGGTTTTGTTTTTGACGCGCCTAGATATACAAACGCCGAACAGCAGAGCAACTCCAAATGCCGCTTCAAGTGCTAGTTAACCTTTGAAGGAGCCTGTTAAGGATGATCAGATGATCGCCACGGTCGATGAAAAACTATGATGGCACAATGCTCGGTGATCACACAAGGCAGTTCGCAGTATAAAGAGCACTTGTGTCTTCGCACGCTCGCCCGGCGAAACATTCACGGCTGTGCCAGTCAACTTCAAACTACTCTTAACGGAAATCGTTTATTAGGGACGGGAGGCAAGGTACAAGGCAGTAAGAAAAATTGCTGATGGCCTAGATCTGTTAGGCCAGGACATATGTAGCGAAACCGAGGAGATTTTGCATCGGAAGAGTGCACTCACTAGATGCGCCTTTATTGATAGTTGCACCTTGAGCCGTCGTGGCGGAGTGGTAGCGTCTCCGCCTCAAACGCCAAATGCCCTGGTTCGATTCCGAGCCTCGGCACAGATTTCTTTTTTTTATTCAGTGAGTGGGCGGGGGGTTTCAGTGGCTCCCATAGATGCCGCCACCGAATACGTTGGTTAGCGGTTAAGCGCAGGCTCTGTTAAGGTGCGTTTATGCGCGCGCACTGCACGGCGATGTACGTCACGTCGGCCAAAGCGAGACCCTCTATACTCCAACTGCGCTTGACCGCCGATGCGTTCGGCGGCTTCGGCGCACTCTGATTGCACTGGTGGAGACTTGGAGCATGTCTCGATTTTGCGCCGAGTGCGCAAGCCACCGCCTGCCCGGCTAGACCGATTCGGCTCCGCGGCGAAGTGTGCGTTGTGACGTAATTCAATAGCTTCGGCAGTTGGGCGGAGCTGTTCTTTTCGAGCTCTTGGCTAATTTAATCCATTGACAGTACACATGTGAAGGTACATGCAAGTGGGCGAGAGAGCCCGATCTAGTATACCCGTTTGATCTAGCGGAAGCCGCTGAAGCGTCGTGCGTTGGCTTTAGTTTCAAGCCGCCAACTTCAAACGCGACCACTCTTGAGCACCCATCCGTTTTTTGTGGCAAAAATAAATAAATAAATAAATATATAACTTGGCCCTTGCAACTGTGGGAGACCTCGACGACGCCTGCTGCAACGTGCAGCCGCGCCGTTCAAGGAAACACAATCCGTTGGCTCCAAAGCCCCGGCCAGCCTCCGATAGGCGCAACGCGCCGACCTTGTCCTGTCCCCTCGCGACTCCCCGCACTGGGGTTATGTTTTTATTTTGCAACGGTTGCTCATGGAGGAAGGGGGAAACGACCCGCTGGCGCCTAACCTAACCGTGCTCCCTCAAAAGCATCGCACGCTCTTTGGGGCTTAGGTCACTGAGATGCAGGCCGGAGTTTTTGCGAGAACTACGTCGTCGGGTTCGGGAACGGGATCCATTGTAACGCTGGCAAGACGCCGGTGCAAACGTAAACAAAGCGACGATACCGACCCCCGATAAATGCCTTCAACGTGCGGAGGCGGTAGGTTTCATTTCGGCAGCTGCTAGACCGCACCGCTAGCCACCAGAAATCACGGAGTCTGCGTTTACGTCACGTTTCAAGTCACTCCGTCCTGTGACGTCATAAGAGTTCTCGAGTTCGGATTGGAGCGGCGGGAAAAAGTTTTTCAACTTCGAATCCAAATTTCTTTGAAATAAATGAATCTTTCGCTCCCGGACAAGCGGCAACAAAGCCATGAAATGCCGAACTATCAGATTTTGCTAACAAAAAGAATTTGATAGAGTTCTCCTCAGTGTCCCTTTAATGAGGCATAAATACATCGAAAGAGTTTCATCCCCAGAAAAACTGTCCATAATTTGAGTTGTCCAATGGGGCATGACTGTATATAGACATGACAATTTAGGCTAGCTAAGCTAACCAACTCATCGCAAATTACCTCTCCAAAAATTGCTGCTGTCTGTCAGCACCCTCGAGCATTGCTCTCAGGCTCACCTGCTTGTCAAAAATTGCCCCCTTTCACAGATTTGTACGCTTCGATTTCTGCGTCTGTAGCAAAACATGCAAGAGGCCTCTGTATAACTGAATTCAACGAGTGGAAGTTGCCCTGTATGAAGTTGCACACTACGCCTGCACCTCCGCAGTCGTATCAGTGTATGTTTTAACAAATTCAAACCTTTTCAACATGTCCACTCTTGCCTGTTTCACTTAGTACAAGGTCACACAGCAAATACTTACAACGAGACGCGAAAGATACCCACGGTTCACAGATCACAACGAGTTAAATGTCGTGGCTGGCTGTGATGTCCGTGCATGCAACAAAAAATATGGTGAATGCCATGCCAGTCACTAGCGCCTCTTGCGATGACATCAAGTGAACACCTACTATAAATTCATGCCCCATAAATAGGACTATGGACAATTTTTTCAGGAACCAAACTTTTCAGATATATTTGACGTCATGTTAATATGTAAACTCGCTGTTTACACAACTGAGTGTCGAAATGCACAGAGCCCATCGGGCCCCATGTACATTTGTCACGCTAATACGATCAATGATGGGAACCAACTGGACTAAGCAGATGTTTCGAGTCCTACATTTTGAGTGCAGGGCACCAGCGAAAGGCAGGGCAAGTTACAAATGCCTCATTGATGAACCTTTCCTTGTTGCTTCATGCCTCACATTGCCAAGGTGCCCAGTGAAAATACCTTACCATTTGCTGCAATGCATGAATGTTTGTGAAAGAAATAAAACTATACAGCATCCACAATGTTGAAAGCTATGTAGCTCTCAGCTGACTGAGTACTACAAATATGTACTAGTGGTTTGTGGGTTGCATCGTCAAGTCATGAGATGCCATTGTGCATCTCGTATGCATCTCATGGACCGCTAGGCATTTCAAACAGCACTGCATCATTTTAAAGATAAAGGCTATCAAGATAATGCACATGGAGCTCTCAAGATTTCGTCCATTTTCACTCCACAGTCAATTAGAATGTACAGAAGGACGAGTCATTAATCACAAAATGCAATGTTTCTTTATCTGTAATCTATTCCTTATTATGGATGACCTACTTTATGGGTGGTTGTAGTTGTAGGAAAGCACAACTACAAAGGAAATATGAGTGCATTAGAATCCCACCACATACACTGACCACAAAACAGCGCAATTTTTTTGACGTGCCTCTCAATCATAGTGCATTTTACATCCCCGAGAAAATGTTCAACTGAGGCATCACAGTACATCATCAGCCTGACTACGCCCTGACTGACCACTGCAGGGCAAAGGCCTCTCCTGCATCTCTCCAATTAACCCTGTCCTTTGCCTGCTGCACCCACCGTATCCCCACAAACTTCTTACTCTCATCCGCCCACCTAACTTTATGCTGCCCCCTGCTATGCTTGTCTTCTCTTGGAATCACTCAGTTACCCTTAAGGACCAGCGGTTGTCTTGCCTTCGCATTACACGCCTAGCCCAAGCCTATTACTTCCTCTTGATTTCGACTAGGATGCCTAACGTACGTTTGTTCCCTCACCCACTCTGTCTGCTTCCGGTCTCTAAACGCTACACCTACCATTTTCTTTTCCATAGCTCACTGCCTTGTCCTTGACACAAGCTGAACCTCTTTCGTCAGCCTCCACGTTTCTGCCACGTAGGTGAGTACTGGTATGATACAGCTGTTGTACACTTTTCTCTTGAGAAATATTGGTAAACTGACATTCATGATCAGAAGGAACCTGCCATATGCCAGATGTACCAATGTGCCGGGCAACAGCAAAAGCAAACAGACGCACACAAAACAAGGCTGAAATCCCCCTTAGTACAAAGAAACGAGACCTGCTGGCTGGGCTGTGCTTGGTTGGCACATTTACCTGGAAGACGGTGCGTGCACGGACCAGCCGAAGTCGGCAATCTTGATTTCGCCATTGCATCCCAGGAGCAGGTTCTCGGGCTTGATGTCTCGGTGGATGACCTTATGGCTATGGCAGACCTTGAGGGCATTGCACAGCTGGTAGATGTACTGCACAAGGAGAAACAGGCCCATAGGCACCAAATAAGCTAATGCAGTGAGGCAACGATGCTTTTCAGTTGCAAACAGCACCACCTTGCGGTGGCATCTCAATCAGTGTCTAGAGTGTGGTCACTATTACACAACAACAGCACACCACTTCTCTTCACAAATATCATCACACCTGCAAAGTACTAAGGGAGCACAGAAAGAGGTCGTAGCTATATTCGAGTGTGGCAAAAGCCTGCAATCATCATTCAAATAAGCAATGCAGGTACCACCAGGCAGCATGGATACAAGCAGTGATGTTCCGAAGGGCGAGCTGTCAGGCTAGTTTGTGTTGCATTATGCAAAGAAATTAGTGCACAAAACAGAGACAAAGGCAATGGAAAAAGGACAATGAGTTTCCCCCGTTGTCGTTAATCTGTATTTTGCACTAAATCCTTTACATAGTTATGTTCCATATGGAAAATGTTCCCTTTAATAGGGAATCTTTGGTTTAAAACTGGCCCTGGATTGTCACAGTTTTAAGGATAAAGTAACACAGAGGACAACTCCAGTGAATTTTTTTCTTAGCAGGGGTGGGACTACAAAAAGTCATTTTGGAGGAATTTTTGGAGCGAATAAAATTGTGTTCTGGAGCAATATGGCTCAGGCAAATTTGCACATTGCAGCAGTTTGGCGCAGCCAAAACTGTACTTCAGAGCCTCTTCGAGCAAACTAATTTTCATTTTCGAGCAATTTGAAGAAGATAAAATTTTATTGTGAAGCTGTTTATATAATATAGCTGGAAATTTATGTGTCAAAACAATTTTATGATTATGAGGCATGCAATAGTGTGAGTTCTTTAATACAATACCCGTGCCTCTACAGCACTTCACCTCTATCAAAACGCAACTGCCTCTACCGAGGTTGAATCCGCGTCTTTCAGGTCAGCAGGTGAGCACCGTAAGCATTGTACCATCATGGTGGCTCCTGAAGCAGTTTGCAGCAGGCCTATCTAAATTTCGGCAGAAAAACTGATCATGGAAGCACGCTTTGAATGAATACGAGCACTGTACTGCAACTGTTTCACTCAATGTGATCAGCTTACATTTGAAGCAGATATACCCCATACTGAACCCACCTAATGAATACAATAGTAATAGGCACTATAGGTGTTTTAACAGTGGTAGCAGTCATAAAAAAAGTATATACTCTGCAACAACGAATCTGACGGCAGCACGGCGCAGGATTTCCCGTAAAACCAAAAACATTGATGATGCTACCATAGAACTATGTATCACAGCGTCAACACTCATGACGAGCGAAAATGCTGGTTTAGGTTTGGTTTATGGGGGGTTTAACGTCCCAAAGCGACTCAGGCTATGAGAAATGTCGTAGTGAAGGGCACCGAAAATTTCGACCACCTGGGGTTCTTTAACGTGCACTGACATCGCACAGTACACGGGCCTCTAGAATTCTGCCTCCATCGAAATTCGATCGCTGTGGCCGGGATCGAACCCGTGTCTTTTGGACCAGTAGCTGAGCGCCATAACCACTCAGCCACCGTGGCGGCACGAGCGAAAATGCTCCCAAACGCGCAGCAGTAACATATTTTGAGTGACTGCCGACTCAGAGTGTCGCGGTCGACCACGGGCTGGTAAAAGTAAAACTGTTCCAATCTATCTTTACTCTAAATCCGCCATGCTCTCAGAATCAACATGGCTCAGCGTCCCACTAACGCCCGAGTTTGCTCGCCGCGCCCTCAGCCTCCCCTTCAATGTTTTGAGCGTCTTGGCCGTGCTGCTCGGCCCACTCAGCCCCATTCAGTTCCTCAGCGTCAGCAACGACGACAGCTGCAACTCGGAAGTGGTCGCGCATGTGCCACCACTTGCTTGAACCGCCTTAAAGTGCATGACAAATTATTACAAACTGTACGGGAGGCATCCACTGCACGGATAACGAATGGCTGCATTTTGTTTTAGAAAAACTAATAATCGCGCTGTTCCTGACTGCTGCCGGAGGACAGATGCGGAAGTCGTTCTGGCCGTTCTGGAGCAAATTGGCGCAAGAAGTTGCGCTTGTATAAAATTGACGCAATTGGAGCAGGTGTCCATTAATAAAAATTTCTGCGGCTCTTTCTTTGTATGTTTATGCTTTTTTCACGAGGAAAAGAGACATTTATTGCTGAGAAAAGTGTACTTAAAATTTTCCTGCCGTTCAATAACAACTCACAACGCCAGTACTGAAAAGGACTCTCTGATCACTGTCTGGATGTGAATGGTGGTGCAGCCTGGGCTCTAAAATCAGTACACAAAAATTACCGCGGTTTGCTTACGAAGGTGGTGGCGACACTTGTATTTCGTTTTTTGAACTTCATTTTGTCTTCATTGCTGCCTTAAAGGGACTATGCAATAAATTAATTGACGTTACATAAATCAGACGAGAGATAGGCATTCCAGATCTCGTCACCCCAGCGCAAGAATTTCTGAGCCAGCATCAATAACAACCAAAATATAGAAGATTAAAAACTACCCCCCCCCCCCCCCCCCCCCCCCCCCCCCCAAACTCGTACACATGGGGCGTGGGGCACCAGAAAAAAAAGAAAGATAACAGCTCTGGGACTGGGCCCCGCCCATGAACACGTCATCCGCTGACGTTTGGTTTGCAACTTCCGGTTGTCGCACCCAGCACCCCAGCAGAGCTTCGGCAGCGTCTCCGCGGTCTCTCTTCAGCTTTCTGGATTGCAGCGCATGTCAGATTCCCTTGCTTGTTGTCTGTTGTTGCAGGTGAAAAAGACACTGCGGGTGGCTCCGGAACTCCCGACAGAAAGAGGCGCCAGAGGTAAATTGAAACCACCATATGCGCGAAGGCAGTGACCTGGCTCGCGCTTGCCCGAGGGGGTCGCACGGCGGCACGAGCAGACGACTTTCACGGCTACCGGAAGTGTGCCCGTGGCGTCGTGGCTGCCGTGGCTCCAGCTAATGACAGCGTGTTGTGGCCTGCCGACATCACTGAACCAGTGAAGCCTATTTTCACGATTTTAGTTCCAAAATCCGTCACTACGAAAACACCACCCGCCCGCGAATTTTGAAAAACACGATTTTTCAAAATTCATAATAAATTGCCGGCTCAGTTCCGAACGCTCACACTTAGTGTGAATGCTCCTTAGCATCATTTGTACACATTGAAAACATTTACAAGCGACTTTTAATTCATTGCATAGTCCCTTTAACCCTTTCAGGCATCATTTATCATTTGGATTGAAAACAAATTTTGCAGCCTAAATAGCACATCCAGGCCTCAAGAAAGCCAATTCACAAGTTTTTCTGAGGAAAACACCAATGATTAAGTGTTTACATGCACACTCTCAAAACTTTGAAAATAAACACCCTAGGGATAATGGAATAAATGTTTCTTTTTTTTTTGTTGTTGGCTTGGGTTTTATGGCACATAGGCAGCTAAGGCCATCAAGCGCCAGGCTCAAGGTATAGAATATAATAAGTTTTGTGCAAAATGTTTACAAATGGGAAATACTATCGATGGTGTAGATGGCCTAAAGTATTGTACTGTCTAGTAATAACAAAGGGGAAGAAATCTGGAAAAGGCTAACTGTAAAAGCCCTAAAGTAGGTTAGGTAGCCTCAGCGGCTATCCTTGGCTGGGCAAGGATCCTGAGGCTCCTAACCAACCAAAGAAAGACCTCAGCCTTCTTCTCGGGGATGAGAAAATGGCTGAAGGTGTATCATGCAATACAGTGAGGCAGTGGTTCAAAATTTACAGTTTTTCAAGTATGCCTGCTTCTTTTAAAAAGATAAAAATAGAAGGTATGTTAACAATGGCATTATCATCTAAGAGCAGTGTTGGATGAAAAGGTATGCATTAATTATAAAATTGAGTAAAATACTTTCTTCTTAGCTTTTCCAGTTGCACACAAGAGAATAAAATGTGGTTAACCATGAGTTCATCTCAGCATTAGTGGCAAACATGTTTGTCTTGATTTATTAGTAGGAAGTTGTGCGTAAGGTGCGTGTGGCCTATTCGGAGACGACATATGATCACTTCCTTGAAACGTTCTTGGTGCACACACGACTTAAATTCACCTAAAACTGGTTTTACCAAGTGCAGTTTATTATTTACTTCATTGTTCCAAGCCGACTGCCATTTTTTCCTTAGTTTCCTTGCTACTAATTTCATGCAATCATTAAATGGTATATTTACTTTTTTTATTTCCTTGCCACGAACTTTAGCAGCACACACATCTGCTCTCTCATTGCCTTTTATTCCCAAATGACTCGGGACCCAGCACAGTTTTATATTTTGTCCTTTAGCTGTGGCAGACACTATGTTGTGTATGATGAAACCAAGCAGAGGGGTGCTGGCATCTTTAGAACGGAGAGATGTAAGTACACTTAAGGTGTCTGTGTAATTAATAGCATTTTTGAGGTTCTCACTTAGTATTTTTTCTATAGCCACACATACTGCGTAGCACTCCGCGGTGAAGATGGAGGAACACTGTGGTAGTCTATTTCCTCCGAACTCCCTCGCACCACTGTGCTTCCTACGCATATGTTTTTGATCCATCAGTATAAAATTTTTCTTCTTCTTCTTCTATTATTGTATTATATGTTGCTGTGGAGTTTGCTTTTTACGGAAATGTGTAAGAGTGAGGTCAAAGATTGCAGGAAAATTGTACCATGAAGGCAGTGGACCTCGTCTTTGAGCAATGCCAGGTAATGGATCCATTACGCCGAGGTTTTGGCACATCTCTTCAAAACGCAGAAGTGGCCGTATAGCTAATGGTTTGTTGTTAAATAGTGTTCTAGATGGGCACTTTGTGACTATTTGGTGACTTATATGTTTAGGCAGTGAACGGATTTTTAAAACGTACGAGCATGTGAGCTTGGTTCTGTCTGTAAGTGATGGTCCGTTGGTTTCCACATAAAGACTGTTTATGGGTGACGTCCTGTATGCACCGGTGGAAAGATGCAAACCCGAATTATGCACTGGATCCAGTCGTTTAAGGTACGATTGCCTTGGTGACCCATATACTATGCATCCATTATCTAATGTAGAGTGTACTATAGAGCAATGAATCTGTAAAAGACAAGTCCTATCGGAGCCCCAGTGTTTTCGTGAAAGTACTATTAGTATATTCAGAGATTTAGAAGCTTTCTTTTTGAGGGTGTCTATGTGTGGTAGGAATGTGAGCTCTTTGTCATAAGTTATTCCTAGAAATTTGTGCTCATCTGTAACCGGTAGTGTGACTTCATTTAGATAAAGGGATGGATCAGTGTGCAGTCCTCTTCTAAGCGAGAACAGAAGACCTATGAACTTTTGCGTAGAAAACATGAAACCATTTTCATCTGCCCATGTTGTTAGTTTATTTACTGTCAGCTGTATTTGCTTCTCACAGGATGTAACACTAGAGGATGTGCAAGCAATCTGGAGGTCGTCGACATAGTCTGAATACATGATAGATTTTGGGATTATTTTTGCTAGGGTATTCATTTTTACTATAAAAAGCGTTGTGCTTAAAATGCACCCCTGAGGCACGCCGTTTTCTTGAATGAAATTCTTAGAAAAGAGTGGCACCCAGGCGTACTTGAAATGAACGGTTGGTCAAAAGGTCACTCAAGCATTTCAGCATTCTACCACGGATGCCGAGGTCTCCAAGGTCCCGCAGTATGCCAAACCTCCATGTGGTGTCATAGGTTTTCTCTAAATCGAAAAAGACCGCAAGACAGTGTTGCTTGTGTATAAATGCTTCTCGGACTGTGTTCTCTAGGCGGACTAGATGGTCGGTTGTAGAGCATGCCTTTTTAAACACACACTGATAGATGTCAAGAAGATCACGTGATTGTAATAGAAGCATTATTCTAATGTTAAGAACGCTTTCAAAGGATATGGCAAGTACGCTTGTTAGGGCTATCGGCCTATAATTGCCAGGGGAGGTAGGTACCTTTCCCGGGTTTAACAACGGTACAATAATGGCTTTTTTCCAAGCCTCCGGTATCTCCCCTGATAACCATATTTTGATAAAAAATTTTAGAAGCGAGTCTACAGCGGGTTCGGACAGGTGAGCGAGCATTTCGTAATGGACCCATGTGGTCCTGGTGCAGTCTGTTTATCGGAAGAAAGTACGCTGTTAATTTCTGGTAGTGTAAATGGGCTATTATATGCTTTGTGAGCACTGCCCTTTATCGGCAGTATTTATCTTTCAGCTTTGTTTTTATATTTTAAAAATGATTCTGTATAGTGAAAGGAATTAGATACCGTGGAAAAATGTTCACATAATATGTCAGCTTGTTTTTTTGATATTTGTCTGTACACAAGGGGCTGTCAGAAGAGGAACTGTGAACGGAGATTAGCAACCATCCAGTTTGTGTACTGCCTCTTACATTTTTTTTGATGAGACTTAGCTGTTTATCGAGGAAATGAAACGCTGCCAAGATGAGTTTTCGGCATTTCGACGTACGTACTGCACTTTTGCTCTTGCTTTTTTAAGGTTTATAAGGTTCTCCTGTGTGGGGTTTCGGCAAAATATACCCCAAGCTTTAGTTTGTTGTTTTTTTGCTCGTTTTCAATCTCGTGTCCACCACACTTTATGGTTGCGTTGTACTATTCCTGAAGATTGGGGGATAGCCAAGTGTGCGGCAGCAACAATACAATTTATGAACTTTTCATTTATTTCTTTGACATTAAGACTTTCTAACGCAATATTTTCTAACGCGGCTGCTGTTCTAATATGCTGCCAGTCTGCTAAATTGAGCTTCCAGTGCCGTGGTTTTGTCGGGGTGACTGATGGTGGGGATGACAGGCAGATTTCAACAGGGAGATGATCGCTTCCATATGGGTTGTCTAAAACATCCCATTTAAAATCGCTAAAAACTGGTGGAGAGCTAAAAGACAAATCTAAAACACTTATTTTTCCCGAACTAGGGGAGCAAAAAGTAGGTTTACCGGTGTTCAATAAACAAATATTGTTGGATAGTATAAAATCCTCAATAACCTGACCTCTGCTATGATTTTCTCACTGCCCCCAAAACAAGAGTGTGTATTAAAATTGCCAACTATCAAGTATGGCTCCGGTAACTGTTAAAAAAGGTTCTCTAATTCATGTTGTGTTACTTCGGGATGTGGTTGGATATATATGCTACAAAGTGTAATGGTTTTGTAACCAGCCACAGTGGCTGCTACGGCTTCGAATCTAGTTTTCAGTTTGATCTCGCCAGCTGCTACTCCAGGTTGTACAATGATGCCTACGACCCCGAGAGTACGCAAGCCCCCTCTCAGTCACGGCGGAAGACAGTATACTTCTTTAGCACCTTTGTGTGCTGAGGGCCTAGATTCGTTTCTTGCACACATTAAGGAATAGGAGAAATTGTGTTTCAAATGTCTTTTATGTTGTTATAGTTTTTATGAGACCTCTGCAGTTCCAGTGTATTATGAAAACCATCTTAATGTTGTGTGCGTGTGTGCACATAAAATTAGATTAACTTTGATTTGGCCCCGTGACTCGTAGTCTCACATTATTTGATGGATCCAAGCAGCTCCGCCGTCCGTCCAACGTGGACGGCACGGGGCTGCCCTGGGTCGTGTCCATCACCTCTGCATAGGCGCTGGATGACCGTGCAGGACGCATGCTGACTTTTGAGTTAGACCTCGACCTGTGGGAAGAAGTCTTGAGGCCCACTGACCCGGGGGTCTGCGCAGCCTGCATTGTGGCTGGCGGAGTAGTGTCAGCTACTCCACCATGGAGCGCAGATGGCCCTGCCATAGGCCCATTGCATGCAGCCTGGACAGGTGCCAAAGCCTGGTGTGATGTGCCGCGCCCACGCACCACATCGGCAAAGTTTGTTTTTGCAGTGAAGGAGAATCTGTTTGTTTCGGCGTATCGCCTTCTTGCTTCCTTGAGAGATGTGTTCAGTGGTTTTCAGAGTAATTATTTTTTTTTTTTTCTTCCATGACAGACAAGCCCCGGAGTATGCAGCATGGGCTTCTTCACAATTTGTGCACCGCGGGGCAGCAACACATTCATCTGACTGGTGGTCCTTCGAAGAGCATTTCGCGCAAGTTTTGCGGCCCCGACAACTCTCTGAGCCTTGGCCGAACCTCTGGCAATTGAAGCATCTGTGTGGGTTGGGTATATATGGCCTTACATTTATTTTCAGGTACCCGACTTCAATGCTTTCAGGTAGAGTGCTAGTGTTGAAAGTGAGGATCAGGTGTTTTGTATCTATTTCCTTGTTATCCTTCCGGATCTTTATCCGCCGAACATTTATGACATCTTGGTCGGCAAGGCCTTCAAGCATTTCTTTTTCATGAGAGGTGAACAAAATCAATTTTTGATATGACGCCTCGGACTGTGTTCAAAGATCGGTGTGACGTGATGGAGACAGGAACTCCGCTATCGATACAATGCTCGCAAGTTTCAAGTGCTGGACGGTGTCACGTAGTTCGAGCAGTAAGTCGTCACTAGCCATTTTTGATACCTTGTACCCAAAGCCCAAGGTATCTGTCAGGCACTTTGCCACCAGGAAGGGGGAACTCAGTCTTGCTTGTTGCTCTTCAGCTTTGCTATGAATAACATGAAATTTTGGGAATGACACTTTTGTTTTTTGAAAAAAATCTTCATCGTTCCACCCTCTTTTTAGAGAGCAATCAGGTTTGGAATGGAAGGAAGCCATAAAAAAAATTTAGTTTTTCAGTCATGGTGCCAGCCACCCACCACGGAGCCCAACAAGGGGAAGGGACAGGAACTTGCACGCAAGTCCTGCCCACGTCCAGCTGTACACCTCAACTATAACCAAATATCACGAAACCCAGGGTAGTTCGCCATACAACGCTAACCCTAGCCACCCAAGAAGAAACGAAAAAGAAACAAAAAACTGGGAAACGAGCAGGAGACACCACAGTAGTCAGAAAAGTAAAAGTAGTCAGGAAAGTAAAAGATGGAGAGGAGGACAAGAAAAGGCGACTACCGATTTCACCCGGTTGGGTCAGGTCAGAGGTGCCGTCTACAGGAAGCTGGGGCCAAAGTGGTGTGTTGCCTACGCCAAGGGGCCTTTAAGGTCCAAACGCTCGGCATCAGCTCAACCACCAGGATCCCCCTTTCCCCACACATGGCAATGCCACGCACGGCTAGGCGCGGGTGCTCGGGTCCGCGGTGATGCACTGTTCAACATCATCCCCCTGGAGGGATGTCCCTGCAGATGCGCGGGAACCCCTGGTGTCGCCACTCACCAACGCCTGCAAGCTGCAGACGCCCCCCTACGGGGAAATTCTGCGTTTCAAAAATGAACATGATGCAAGAAATCCAGAAAAAATAATGACATTCACTAGCTGACATAAAAAAGGATTCATCTGCTAAGTGAAGTACGCTGATTTTGCCTGAAATGAAGACATTAGTGCTAGCTAACTTGCCGTGGTGGCTCCGTGGTTAGGGCACTGGGCTACTGATCCAGAGTAGTGGGGCTCAAACCCAGAGCGCGCGTACCGTATTTACACGATTGTAAGTCAACCCTTTTTTTGAAATTTACAATTCTGAAGTGTGGGGGTTGACTCCTTGAACTGCCAATAAAAGCAAGAAAAACAAGCTATCAGGGACGCTACTGCGATGTTAGAAGTTTTTGTTTGCTCTACGGCTCCAAGCGTAGCATTCAGGAATTCCGCGGGCTTTTTGGCCAGGATATTTCATTTTTTTGTTTTTACTGCGCACACCGTTACCCACTGGGATGGTTCAGTGCTACTGAACAGGATACCCGGGTTAGAACCCGACCGCGGCGGCAGCGTTTCGATGGAAGCGAAACGCAAAGGCGCCCGTGTGCTGTGCGATGTCAGTACAGCAGGTTAAAGATCCCCAGGTGGTCGAAATTATTCGGGAGCCCTTCACTACGGCACCTCGTTCTTCCTTTCTTCTTTCACTCCCTCCTTTATCTCTTCCTTTACAACTGGGTTTCCGCTGATATTTGAGACAAATACTGCGCCACTTCTTTTCCCCCAAAACCAATTTCATTTCATTTCACTAGCGGGAAGGGCCGCTGTCCCGCTGTTCCAATCGCGGAGTCTGCGTCAGCGCCCGGGAGTATCGCTAGCTGATGGAAGAGCCGCTATTTCAGTTGGTTGCGCAATACGTAACAGCGGCGCTTCTGGGGAATGCCGATGTTTGCTGGAAAGAGCCGACGCCCCGACACCGATCACTCTTTGTTTGGTGGTGCTTGGAGTTGGTGCTTTTGACTCGACTGCTGGCCGTGTGTTTCGCCATGAGCTCTCCAGGTTCGAAAAGCATTCGGTGCTCATTCACTGCAGCGTTCAAGAGGGAGGCCATCATTTACGCCGAAGAAACCAACAACTGCGCGGTGGGCCGCAAGTTCGACGTTTCTGAACGGTTGGTGCGGGAGTGGCGGAAGCAGCGAGACAAAATTTTCGATTGCGACTCCAAGTCAAGAGGTTTCCGCAGGCCGAAGTCGGGACGCTTTCTGGAGCTGGAGGTCAAGCTTGCAGCGTATGTCACCGAAATACATGATCGGTCCCTTCCAGTGACATGCAAAATGATCACGCGACAAGCCCAGGTCTTTGCTGCGGAAGCTGGAATACTCCGAACAGACTTCAAAGCCAGCAGGGCTTGGGCTTCGAAATTTATGAAGAGGGCTGGCTTCTCTCTTCGTCAGCGTACTAGTGTATGCCAGAAGCTGCCTGCTGCTTACGAGGAGAAAGTTCTCGCCTTCCATAGGCACTACCTCAAGCTCAGCGACTCGCGGCGATACCTGCTCGGCCAAATCGGCAATGCGGACCAGACTTTCGTCTACTTCGACATGACGAGCAACACAACAGTGAGCGTGAGGAGAGCTCACGAGGTTAAGCTTCGCACGACAGGAAACGAGAAACTTCGGTTCACTGCTATGCTATCATGCTTGGTAGATGGCACAAATCTCTGACTGTACATCGTCTTCAAAAGAAAAACTATGCCAAAATTTGAATTTCAGCCCTTTGTGTGCCTTTCCCTCTCCTTTCATCATTTTTTGATTGTTCAAAGGTCCCCACAACTGCGGATGGACCCAGGAGTTCCCCCATGGGCAGAGCTTCCTGACCCGCCAGAACAACAAGGCTGACTGGCAGTGGCCAAGGTAGCTGCCCGAGAAAGAATCTAACAGTCATCTCTTGGCCAGCACACACAGCATGCCAGGGAGGGCGCGAGTATGAAAAAGTCGCCAGAAAGAGCTCACCAGCATTGTGGGCTCTCTGCTATGTGTAGAAGTGTATAATTTGGCCCAGGTGTTCACGACAACATAACGTAGTGAAAACTGGCTTTTGAGGAAAGTATCTGCACCTGTCTCACATCTCAATGGACACCTGAACGGCCCTTTAAGAGGAGGGATATATGAGGAAGTGAGAAGAAACAAAGAAGAGGTTAGTGGAGGAATAATTTCAACCATTTAATGTGATGGCGCCTTCTGCCCTTCACCTTCATCAAGACGGCAGGGTTCGAAACCGGGAACTCCGGTTCAGTAGGCGAGTGTGCTAACCACTGAGCTGCCGCAGCGAGTGCAACGTAATGATTGAACGAGTTTTGACGGGCTCTTTTCAGGTGTTTCAGAGTGCCTTTAAGGTGAAACACCAGTAACATTGCAGGCATTTATATTGCCTGCCGGAAATTAACAGAATAAAAAGATGGCAGTTTGATTTTATTTATCTTCTCACGTGTCTTTACTATTGTCACTGCACTATATGCAAGTACTGTCCTGTCTCCAGTGACTCATTTCTTACAGCGCCAGTGCATCAGTGACATCTTGCAGCTTGGAGCTTTTGTTGGGTGACCTATACAACAATCCAACCCAAAATTTTTTTTTTTTTTTCCAGTTCAGGAAGCTAGAATGTCAACCTACATGATGAACTGACCAATTTCAGAGTAACTACAATAGCCGTGTGGAGCTAACACTAGCCTGCCTTGCAAAAGTCCCGTATGAGATCAAGTTCAGCAATCATTTGTGTGCTTGTTTCCTTTGCTTCCATTAAGAATAGGCTTACTTAATTAGGCTTAAAACCGGTTTTAAAAAATTTATTTTAACATGTAGCCTTGGATGGTGATGCTGGCCAACATATTTGATGGGTTGCTCCTGCTTGAAATAGAGTGTATAAAAACCGACAAAAGTACTCGCAACCTGTAGTGTAATAGGGAAATACTATAAAACAAAACAGGAAAAAAAGTGCAGGCAATTTCCAAACTTCTGCAGGAAAAACTCAGCCAAAACATGGATTTGTTGGCTACAAGTACAGGGATTATTTGTGAGGCACTGAATGTCACAAGCTGCCAGCACCAGTGGACTGCATGGAGCAACAAATAACCGAAACCAAAGCACCAAAGGTGTCACAGTCAGGGGAGCATTCATGGGTCACGCTTGGAGGTGGTGGCACCATTTCAACCATGTATTTCTTGGACTTTTGTCGAAAAGTGCGGTCAACCACGGTTTACCTACTATGCAATGTGGTTTTAGCTGCATGACATACTTGACAGGCCTCTTGGGAACAGCAAAGTGACACAGAGCAAGTTATGGAGGACTTCAGTTCACTGGCCTCAGTTAGCCACATGCATTGTTTAAAAAGTGAAGGATGGGTAGCACATGTGAGCTGAATCTTGTACCATCAGATGACAGCTCTCATCTGCATGGAGATATTGTCATGTTTCAGTTCAGAGCAGAAGACTAAAGCACATTCGCAACATTCAATAAACTGGATGCATTTTTGCGGTACAACCAGAATGTAGATTTCCGGGGAACTGGAACATTTCCTATTTAAGTACATGCATAGATGTTTCCTCACTGCTTCAAA
Source organism: Amblyomma americanum (assembly GCF_052857255.1). NCBI lineage: Eukaryota > Metazoa > Arthropoda > Arachnida > Ixodida > Ixodidae > Amblyomma > Amblyomma americanum. The sequence goes on along the minus strand of NC_135497.1, from coordinate 220,447,775 downwards.
GGTGTCTAAAAATAAAATATAGACGTTACCATCTCCAGGCAACTTCGCAAGTAAACTGTGGTGCACCAACAATTGTCTGGACGTTGATTCCAGAGGTTAGGCTACACAGCCTTTCACTTCGAAACAGTGGTCATGGAATTCTTTCCGGTGTAGGTGTCAACAGATTTAATTGAGTGGCGGAAGCTTTTAAATGCAATTTTCTCTGCAATAAGTGCACCTTTTGCTACCGGACAAGCATCATGCCCAGGAAGAGCCACAAAAGAGATTTTTTCTAAGAAGGAAAATTGGATGGCATTAAAGCTGCGTAGTCTCATTGGGATCACATAGAAGACATCACAGTGGAAAGGGCCACACAGGGTGCTCACCGTCGCAGCCTTCTGGTTGGTGAATCGCTTCGCTTTGGTGAGGTGGCGGTACAGCTCCCCCTGGGGTGCATACTCCAGTATGAGGTAGATGCGCGTCTCGTCATGGAACCAGTTGTACAAGCACAGGATGTTTGGGTGCCTGCACCAGGGACACAGTAGCTGTATTTGATTCAGCCGTGGTTCACTGCACCTCCTGCACAGTTCATGCTGTGCTGCACCAAAGCCCTCGATTCACAGCGCCCTCTGCACCGCCGTCCGCGATTGATTGGGGTGCAGCCGTGGTGCCGCTTTGTTGCAAGGTACCATGGCACCAGCCATCAAGGAGGTGCAAAAAAGTTGTGCACGTGCAGACAGCTTTCAGCAAACGACGCTAACATGCTCGTAAGTACTGAAGGTGAATTGAGGGAGGTCTTCGCTGCCGTCGACGGGTCCTATGTCATTTTGCAAGAAAATGATGCTGAAATATACGCGACAGCAGGTAACTTTCTGTTTTTTGTTGTACCTGCTACTTGTAACAGCTAGCTAAGTTGTTGGTGTGCGTGCGAGTTCACATAAAACTTTCTTTTTTTTTTTCAGACGGCGCAACAATGATGTGTGGGCTGTTGGAAAAATATGGGCAGGGCGAATCCGGGCGTGCTTTGCCGGCGCCGTTACCTCTGCCTGCTGGTTCGCCGCTGCCTAGACATCCTGCTGCAGCTACGGAGATGCCGGGGCTGACGCTAAGCAGCGAGGTAGCTTTTAAACTGCTTATAAAGAGCTAAATGAGCGAGGTGGGCTCTCGACGGTAATTTGTGGGAACAGGGCATTGAAACGCGCCGAAAGTTCTTCGAACGACTCTCTAGAGAGTATAAAGAGCCCCAAACATTCGAAATTCATGACAGCACTTCAGAATTCGGCTGTGATCGGTCCAACCAAGTGAGTTGTGGCAAAGGACAGCAAGGAGTCGGTTTCCTTGTATTGCACTGTCAGAAGAGTAGAACTACTCCATAACAAGGAACTATGTGATATCCTCGTCGTCGACCATTTCGAACTCCATGGATTATGCAAGTCTAGTTATGCACGAAATCGACCGCACACAAAAAATACAAGAGAGAACTGAACCACTGAACACCTCTACAGCGAGCAGACGACAAGACCTGCCTGCACGTGCTCAATTCAAAATTGTCACAAATAAGGTGCGGCGCTGCTGACGCACTGCGCTGCCACCAGCGACACTTTTTCAGGATTGGTGCCGTGAACCAGCTCTGAATCGAATTAAGCTAGTGGTCAGTAAGGAACTGCACCATTTCCCACTGGTCATTACATGCAAGATCAGCTAGCACAGAGCTGCAGCTAGAGAACCTGGGTGTGGCCCTTCTTGTTGTTGGAGCTGTGCTTAAGTGCAGCAATGAAGCAGCACACAGCAATGCAATGGTGCAGTCTGCCACAAACAGCACAGCCTTACCCACCACTGGTGATACTAAGGAGGGACTTTCTCATGGCTTCCCGAAAGAGTGCACCATAATCTATAACTGAAATGCAAAATGGAACATTCACCAGAGACAGATATTGATGACGCACACTACCTAATTACAAGTGAAGCCATCCAGGGCAAGATCACACAGTACAAGGTTTGGTAGGTGCCAAGATGCACATGTGGTGACCGTATAACTAAGCAAAGAATTTGCAAAAGGACTCATGATGCCCAATGAAAAGTTTTGTTTGAAAAAAAAAAAACCGGCAGCTTTGGAGGAGATTTGAAACTAGAGTTCATTCATAATACAATTAACAGACTAGTTTTTTACCTAGATTCTTTTTCCGGCAACTTCTATGGCAATTAAACAGCCTAGCAGCGCCTGCTGGCTCAGGACATTGCAGAGGCCGCACGGAAACTGCAAGATTCCTACTGCCGAACTGAGCCTGAATGTGTTGTAGACACTGCTATCACGTGCAACACATTATCCTTTCTGATAAATTATATTGTGACTCTTCCAAAGCAACAAAGTTTAATTGTACAAGAAAATTTATTTATTAAGAAATTAAGGTAGCAAAAAAAGACGCACACAGGTAAACTAAGAAGAAGGGGAAGAAAGGAAAAAGGCTGAACTATGAGCTGTTTATTCGAGAGTTCAGGGCTCAAATATACATAGGCCACTTAGTCACATGACCCTCTCACATCAACCTTTCGTCGTGGAAACAAAATTTACAGTGACCGCAACACCTTCTATCTTACAAATGATGTCACAGTTACTGTGTCTACTTCTAGTCAAAAAAAAAAAAAAAAAATCATCTTTGCAAAGCAGCATCAGATAATCATGGCAAAAAACAGTCATATGCAATAAAACCAAAAAAGAGCAAAAATTGGAACACTTTCAGCATATAAGTATCAAACAATAAAAACAACATGCAGAACAGAATTTTTCATTCTTAAAACACACACATTCATCATCAAATGAAAAAGATTCTATGAAGGAGATTTCCTTACTTCGAAAGACAATGGAACAATCACTACAGCATGCACATTTTTTCTTTGCAATCAGAAAGGCCTTTAGAATCTCACACACTGTCTTATCAGGACTCCTGCCCAGAATCTTGATACCATCAAGCACCGGCTCACATTTGCGCTCTTTGCAGTGTAGGGGCAAATTGGACCCAGTTCCCTTTTCTAGCGACTTAGAGTGCTCCCACGCTCTATCGTTAATACAGCGACCCGTTTGGCTTATATAGACACCGCTGCAAGTCAGTGGTATTTCATACAACACGAACTGCACAGTCGACAAAGGGTTTGCCATGCCTCTTTTCACACTGGGGTTTCTTCCTTCGCCCAATATGTGCGCACAAGCCACTCAGCTTTCTCGGGGCTGAGAAAACTACAAGCTTGTCATACATGCCAGCAACCTTTTTTAGGCTGTGGGCCACATGGTGCATATAAGAGACCACTTGTGGCCTCCCTTGTCATGGCTTGGCACTGGTGCTTTTCTTCGCACTCAGGCACAAGAGAACATGGGAGCCTGCAACGCACACCCTAGCCCAACAACGTGTTTTACTGCACAAGGAAAGTAAACAAATATCTGAATGCAACAAGAAAAACATTCAAGAACTCACCTTTGATCAGTAAACTGCTCAAGAAGCACAAAATAAGGATGAGGACAAAATGGAAATTAAAAAAGCAAGAAAACAAGTGGTGCAACAACCTTCATGCATCAAGTGCCATGCAATGCAGCACAATACGCTGCAATCTATCCCCAGCCAGCTCAATCCCCCAGCTATGCACATAGGAAGTAAACTTCAGTAAGACGGCGAGTTGAGCTAGTTGGTACTACACACTGACTGTGAATAACAGCCCAGAGAAAAGAAACTGCGGAAGAAGACAGCGTCGATCTTGTCTGCTTCCTCTGTCCCTTGTCTCTGCACTGTTATTCACTGTCCGCACACAGGAAGCAGACCAGCCTCACCTGAGGTGAGACTGAATCTCGATCTCCCTCCGCAGCTGGTGCTCCACATTGTTCTTCTGCAGCTGTGACTTGAACATCACCTGCAGAGACGTTTTCCACATAACTTTTCTTTCATGGGGATTATCTGTGGGCTAAATGGTACTGCCACAGCACGTTAAAACCAAGTGTCTGACGTTGTTGCCAGCTATCAGCAACACCAGCTTAGCATTGCTTTGTGTTGGGTATAGTGGCGCGTAAGCATCTAAGGCCACCATGCGCCAAGCTCAAGGTATACCAAAACTCTTTTCCGTGGAATTTTACAAAAAATGTGAAAAAGCACTTGTGGAACAGAGGGCCTAAAAAGTTATTTTGTACTTGCTAGTAATGAAAGAGGAAAAAATTTTAGAAATGGCTAATAGTAAAAGCTTTAAAGGAGGTTGGGCAACCTCACCGGCCATCCTTGGCTGGGCAAAAATCTTGAGGCTCTCAACCAATCAAATAAAGACCTCAGCCTTCTTCTCAGGAATCAGAAAGTGGCTGAGGTGTATCAAAATCAAGTGAGGCACTGGGTCAAATTTACAGTTTATCAAAAAAGCCAGCCTCTCTTAAAAAGCTAAAAAAAAACAAGAAATGTTAACAATTGCACTGTCACCTAAGAGCAACGCTGGATGACAAGGGAAGCGCTCATTATAAAATTGACCAAAGTTCTTTGTCCTTAGTTTTTGAGTTTCGTGCATGAGAATAGAATGTCATTAACCGTTAGTTTGCCTCCACAACTTTCACAAACAGGTTTGTCTTCTTTTGTTAGCGGGAAATTGTGTGTGAGCTGTGTGTGTCCAATAAGGAGACAGCATAAAATTACTTCTATGAAATGTTCCTGGTCCCTACAGGTTTCCCATTCACTTTTTACTATGGGCTTTACGAAGTGAAGTTGTTATTCACTTCATTGTCCCAAGTTTCCTATCATTTAGTCACCAAATTACAGTGTATTAATCTCATGCAGTCTCTAGGGGATGCGTTGACTTTCATGATTTCACGACTGCGAGCTTGCGTAGCACATAAGTCTGCTCTTTCATTCCCATCTATTCCAATGTGGCTGGACAACCAGCAGAATTTTATCCTATGTCCCTGTGTTGTGACTTTTTTTATGTAGTGCATTATGTTTCCTACCATGGGTTCGACTGGGTTTCTGGAATGTAGTGCCGAGAGCAGGGTAAGTGAATCCATGGAGATTAAGCTGTTTTCAATACTGTCATTCATTATTCTGCCTATAGCTACAGAGACTGCACAATATTCGGCAGTAAAAATGAATGCACAGTTTGACAGCCTTAATATTTTTTACCAGTTCTCTCGTATTGCCACGCTTCCGACATAATCTGCTGTTTTTGAGCTGTCAGTATAAAATTCTGTGTAGCTCACACATTTTTTTCTTGTAGTGCCGGGTATTCTTGTAATATGTGTTAGTGTGGTGTTTGTTTCTTTCGAAAGTGTGTTAATATGAAGTCACATACAGTGGGAAGGCTGTACCATGGGGACAGCGGGTCGTGCCTTGAGGCGACATCATCGAAGGTGTCCAGTGTTTCCATGTTTTGGCAACTATCCTCAAAGCGAAGAAGCAGAGGTCTGATTGACTGGGTTTTACAGTTGAACAGTGTTCTGGAGGTGCACTAGGTAACTATGGTATAACAGACGTGTTTTGCCAGTGAAAGGATTTTCAGGACATGTGAATGTGAGCACAGTTCTGTTTGCAAGGGAGAGTTCATTGGTTTCAACACAGACCATTCATGGGGGATGTTCTGTATGCGCTGGTTGTGAGGCATAAACCTAGGTTTTGTACAGGATCCAGTTTTTTCAGGTATGATGGTCTCATAACCCATGCACAATGCATCCATTGTCTACGGTAGAGCGGACTACAGACTTGCAGATTTGTTAAAGACATGTTCTATCTTATCCCTAGCGTTTTCGTGACAGTACTTTGAGTATATTCAGGGATTGAGAAGCTTTCTTTTTGATGATGTTTATATGTGGTAGAAATGAGAGTTTTTTGTCAAATGTTACGCCCAAAAATTTGTTCTTTTATTGGAAGTATGATTTCATTTAAGTGCAGGTTGAGATCAATCTGTAAGCCTCTTTTGAGCAAGAAAAGAACAGCAACTGTTTTTTGTGGGAAGAACTTAAACCCATTTCTGTGAGCCCAAATCGCTAGCTTGTTCAGTGTGAGTTGCATCTGTCTCCCACATGTTGACAAGCAGGAAGATGTGCATACAATGTGAAGGTCATCAACATATAAAGAATACATAGTGGACTTTTGAGTGATCTTAGCTATGGAATTCAGATTCACGACAAACAGGGTAGTACTTAACTACACCCCTGTAGTACCCCATTTTCCTGAACAAAGTTCCTGAGAAGTGTTGAACCAAGGCGTACATGAGATGAACGACCAGTCAAAAAATCTTTCAAGTAGTTGAGCATCCTACCATAGATACTAGGTCTGCTAGGCCGCATAGGATTTCAAACCTCCATGTAGTGTCGTAGGCTTTTTCCAGATCAAAAAATACATCAAGGCAGTGTAGTTTGAGTATAAGCTTTTTGGACAGCATTTTCACGGCGGACAAGATGTTGAGTTCATGAACCGGGCTTTTTGAAACCACACTGATGGATATGAAGAAATTCATGAGATTCAAGAACAAACATCTGCCTAATGTTTGCAACACTTTCAAAATAGTTAGCTAGACCGCTTGTAAGGGTTATAAGGTCTTGTAAGGGCCTGTAACTTCTAAGGCAAGTTGGTGGTTTTCCAGGTTTCAAAAATGGTACAATAACGGGCTTTCTCCACTCTTTGGGTATATTTCCTGACACCCATATTTGGTTAAAAATTTTCAAAAGTGCTTCTACAGAGGCTGAGAAAGATGTGCCAGCATGAATTTGATCAGAGCAGGGTGCAGTCTGTTTGCCGGCAGATATAACTCTGTTTATTTCATCAACTGTAATTAAACTAGTGTACGGCTAGTTTGTGCTGCCACTTGTTGGAAGTCTTTGTTTCTCTGCTGTGTTTTTGTGTTTTAAAAATAATTCTGTGAAGCAAGAAGAAGTAGAAACGCTAGAGAACTATTCACCTAAGATGTCAGTTTGTTCCTCTATACTTGTTTGTGAAAAGGGGCTGTGAGAAAGAGAACTGTGAAACGGAAGAAGCTGCCATTTAGTTTACGAACTTGTTTCTACATCTTTTTGGATGTTATGGAACTGTTTATGGATGATATGTAGCTTTTCCATGAAGTTTTCTCTGCATTGCGATGGATATGTCGTGCGGTTGCTCTCACCTTATTGAAATTTGTAACATTCTCAGCTGTCTGATACCTGTGAATAATTTCCCCTGGCTATATTTCGTTTCTTTTTGCTTCTCTGCAATCTTTTTTGTACCGAACCTTGTGGTTTTGTCGTACCACTCCCGAACACTGAATGGCTAGGCATAGCAGTAATGATACAGGATGTGAATATTTTGTTGAGCTCATCGACACTGAGATCACTTGAAAAAAGTTTCTCCAGTGTGACCTTTTCCTGAAATAGCACCCACTCAGCTACAAGGAGCTTCCAATGAGGTGGTTTACTTGGAATGATTGATGGTGGTGATGACAAGTTAATTACCACAGGAAGGTGATCACTTCCGAAGCGGTTATTCAGAACATCCCATTTAAAATCGATAAAAGCAGGTGTACTAAAAGACAGGTCTAGGCCGCCGCGGTGGCTCGGTGGTTATGGCGTTCGGCTGTTGACTAGAAAGGCGTGGGTTCGATCCCAGCCACGGCGGTCGGATTTCGACGGAGGAGAACTTCGAGAGGCCCGTGTACTGTGCGATGTCAGTGCACGTTAAGGAACCCCAGGTGGCTAAAGGCTAAAATTTCCGGAGCCCTTCACTACGGCGTCCCTCATAGCCTGAGTCACTTTGGGATATTAAACCCCGCATAAAATAAATAAAATACACGTCTATGAAGCTCACTCTTCCAGAACTTGGAGAGCTGTACATGGGTTTCCCTGTATTGAGCCGGCAGACATTACTGCATAGAATAAAATTAAATTACGACCTCTAGTGACAGTTTGTTCATTTCTCGAAAAACCAGAAAGGGCATTAAACCTCCAATTACGAGATATGGCTCTGGTAGCTGTTTAAAAAGTGCTTCTAAATAATGGAGTGTTACTTTTAAGTGTAGCTCGAGGTACATAGAACATACTGTACGTGATTTAAAATGTAAAACAATGACTGCAACAGCTTCATATGTAGTTTTAAGCTCAGCTTCGTGAGTTGCAACATCGCTCTGCACTATAATAGCGACGCATCCAGGGAGCCTACTTGAGTGCTCCCTGTCACAGCGGAAGACTATATTACTAGAAAATATTTTTATGTTTAGGTCCTGAGTTTGTTTCCTGTGCAAAGAGCCATGGGAGAAACTGAGTTTGAAGAGGTCTATTACATCGCTGTAGTTGTTCAGTAGTCCTCGACAGTTCTAATGAATTAGGAATGCCATTTTTACTGTTTTTTGGGAGATTCGGTTAGGAAAATAGGCTCCTGGCTTCTTGGGGCCTATTACTGAAGTTTTTTGTCTCCTGGCAAGCTCAAGTGAGCTGCGCCACCACTGCATCGTGGACTTGCTGGAGATTGTGTCCATTGCCTCACTGGAGGCGCTGGAGGTTCGCGGGGAAGCCGGCAGTGAGCGAGATGCACACCTCCTCCGATTGGGAGGAGGGGGGGGGGGGGGGGGGGGGGGGGGAAGAATCTTTTGGGCTGCTGACTCGAGGGTCAGTGGGCCCTTTTATAGAGATGGCAGGGCGGCCTTTGCTACGTCTGCTGGGGGCACAGATGGCCCTGCCACACGCTCACTGTATGTGGCCTGGGCAGGTGCCGAACCCCGGTGAGGTGCCCCGACATCAGAGAATTTTGTTTTGGAATTGAAAGAGAACATGCCAATGGAATGCAAGAGTCGTTGATGTGCTTCTCTGAACGAAATGTTTTCCTTTGTTTTCATAGCTTTTTTTTGTTTTCCATGTTGGGCAAGAGCTTGAATAAGTGGGGTGATCTCCCTCGCACTTAGCGCAGCACGGTGCCGCTTCACAGTTCTCAGAAGCATGCTCATGTGAGGCGCATTTCGCTCAAGTTTTGCGGCCATGGCAACTCTGAGTCTTGACCGTATCGTTGGCAGTTAAAACATTGTTGCGGGTTCAATTTGTAGTGGCAGACATCTATTCCCAAGTAACCAACTGCTATTGCTTTGGGGAGTGTACTTGAGTTGAAGGCGAGGACAAGATGCTTTGTCAGTAGTTCGTTGTTTTCTATACTGATTGTGATAGAGTAAACATTGATGACATTCTGGTTCTTGAGACCGTCCAGTATTTCTTCTTCGGTGAGTTCGAAAAGTCTGCTTCTGAGATTGCCCTCCGGATGGTGTCTAAGGATCTGTGAGCAGTTACTGAAACTGGGGTTTCCCCAATCGACATTATGGTGGACAGTGTTGAATATTGGGCATTATCTTTCAGCTCGAGTAACAGGTCACCACTAGGCACATTTTTAACCTTGTAGCCCATGCCCAAGGCAGCAGTCAGGCTTTTTGCTACCAAGAATGGAGATATTGTTCGGACAGTTTTTTTCTGTCTCTTCATGGTGTAGAACGTGGAATTTTCTGAGAGTTTCCGTCGATTGCTGTAATTACTGCGCATTCATCTTTGTCCTCCCTCTATTGTGACGGCAATCATCTTGTGGGAAAGGGGGAACCACGAAACGTGTGTATAGTTTGGCCACAATGCCAGCCACCCACCATGGAGCCAAACGAGGGGATCGGACATGACCTTGAAAGCAAGCCCTGTTGAAGCCAGCTGTGCATCCTAGCTATATCCCAATATGGCACAACACAGGGTAGTTAGCCACACAAGGTTAACCCAAGCCACAAGGAAAAAAGGAAAAGCCAAGTAGAGAGGAGGAGAGAGGGGAATTCTGAGAAAGATGGTAGGAAAATAAACAGTGAAGGAGAGGACAGCAAAAGGTGACTGCAGATTTTCCCCGGTCAGGTCAGGCCGGAGGTGCCGTCTACAAAAAGCAGGGGCCACAGTGGTGTGTTGCCTCCGCTGACTTAGCATTGCATCGGCAGTATATGCTCTAATGTAGCTCTAATGCTCCTGCTGGCTAAAGCAGTTGTTATCCGGGAAAACCTGAGCCATAAGAAACATGCATGTCAGAGAGGGGGTGCTCTTGAGAACATGCCACCAATGGTCACTTAATGCAGGTGGAACCGAGAGCAGACGCACTTGCGAGAGGGGTGAGGGAGCATGGCACAAGTACCCCTGCTCATTCTTCGCTCAGGGGGACAGTATGGCGGCAGTTGCCCATTGCCACAGAGTGCACAACAGCATGAAATGTGTTGTGTTTCGTTCACAGAACAATGGTTTCATCACATACTGTACATTACATAGGCTGGTGCCCTGCCATGGATCAATAATGGGGGAGCATCTCCTCAGAACTCACGGTGCACATGTCAATCCAACATGTGTTTGGTGCACACTGGGGTTGTGGCTCCATCTACTGATGCATGCATGCATGCACACACACACAAATGCAGACACCAAAGTCCCAGGTTGTGAGTCAACTTGCATCGCCTCTAGCAGTAAGTTTCATCTTTTTCTTTTATGTCAAACTCTCGCAACCTGCGGGCGTTTTGCATAATTAAAGCGAGTGAAAATTACCTACAACAACTGTTTTTAATTCCATCAGAATGGAATATACACATGTGTGCCAGCACTTCAGCCTGTCAAAGGTAATGCAAATGTAAAAAATAATGCATCCAGTTACAATATAAATAGAAGTGAATTTGCCTTAAACAAAGAAATCATGTCCAGGCCTAGCACAGCTTCAGAAAATCTGTATGTTCGCTTTGAAAGTTTACTATGTTCAAAACTGCACTATGCTCAAAAAATGAATCGTGAACAAGACAAATGACACAAACAACAAAGTGAGGAGATCTTAGCCGAGGGAAGCTCTATAACAGAACAGGTTAATTTCACTTTGAAGGTGTGAATATTGTGTCTTTAGAAATGTTAATTAGCCTTGTTTGTGCTTCCTCTCATAAAGCTAATGTGTTTGTGTTTGGTGTTGGCATTTCAGTTTTCTTGTTCGCATTTCATTTGTTCAGTATTGTCCATGGCAATAACACTTCAATGAAATAATAAATGTTTTATCTCTCTCTCTCTCTCATGGCTATAAGCACACAAATCAGACACTACGCACACAACTGCATACTTAAGTGTCTAGAAGGGTAATGCAATGGGTTGTGACCATCAGAATCACTTTCAAAGTTTTTGTGGCTTACACCAGACGAAATTTAGTTTCTTACAGAAAGCAAGCTAGCAGCATCTATCTACTAATTTCAAAAACAATTTCACAGGGAAGCATTCATGATGCAACATGCTGAATTGTGCAATGGAACAAACATTAAGATGCTAAATGTACAACACAACATATTCAGAAGTGAATAGTACTTCACGCCTTAAATAGTTATCAGTGAAACAGCCTTGTTACAGAAGCAAAATTTAGCACCAATTTAGTGTCTATATGCAACTTGTTTTATTTGTCCCCGCCCATTTATATGAATGTAGTTAAACGGGTATACCGGGCATTTTCTTTAACTGTTTACAGTTGCTTTTTTTGTAACTCTGAGAGATACATCAGTACGGTCTGTGCAGGTGGGTTGTACAGCAAAGTGGGCATTATGTACATGATAGAGTGCAGTGAAGAAACGATTAATTAACTAAAATTAATTTATAAACCTTTCTGCTTTAGATTTCAAAGGGCCAACATTGTAATAAGAAATCGAAGGCCATCGACAGATTTTAATTTTTCTTTTATATATGTATATATAAACTTGCAACTTCTCAACTGTTCCTTCACCAGCTCTGATGTAATGAAATGGCAACTGCTAGAAATATTTAAGTGTTTGCTTTAGCCGCCGCGGTGGCAAAGTGGTTACGGCGCTCGGCTGCTGGCCCAAAAGACGCGGGTTCGATCCCGGCCGCGGCGGTCGAATTTAGATGGAGGCGAAATTCTAGAGGCCCGTGTACTGTGCGATGTCAGTGCATGTTAAAGAACCCCAGGTGGTCGAAATTTCCGGAGCCCTTCACAACGGCGTCTCTCATAGACTCAGTAGCTTTGGGACGTTAAACCCCCATAATCCAAACCTAAACCACCATTTTGATATCCACATCCACAGTATGTTCTCAAGTTGCGCAAATACTTGAAACGTCAAAAGGTACTTCAGACTAGTTCAACCCACCTTAAGAGCCACAATGAACTTTGTCTCCTTTTCTCGGGCGAGGTACACATTGCCAAACTTGCCCTTCCCCAGCGGCCGACCAATCTCAAAGTCTTTGAGGCACCACTCCTTGACAGACCTGCAAGTCAAAAAATGGTAACGCATTGAAACAAAGACAGAAAAAATACGAACTGCAGACAAGATCTGATTGTTATATCAGCCGTGTTTTCAACAGTCCCACCATTGCGTGAAACATCGGAAATCTGTAGCAATAATTTCAAATTGGAAAACTGCGTTGACCCAAAAGTCCAAGAAATACATTGATCAAACGAGACCGCCCCGATAACAAACATCTCATTATGTTGAGAAGCTGTACTTTTCGTCTTTAATTACGAGGTTTACAATAGAGAGGCGGGTAAGAAAACGCGGTCTGGCGCTAAATATTTTCAACAGCACTCACATGTTTTCGGACGCCAAATGGCACTTCACAGCAGTAAAATGCAGCTGCGACAACTGCCACAATGACCTTCACGATACCGTAACGCAGGCAAACAGCACGGAGAAACTGCCGGGATCCGCAACCTGCAAGTATGTGTTGGTTTTTTCTACTGAATGACCGGTGCTTTCTGCGACTGACGTCACTGACGTGCAGCGGGATTTGAATTCGCGGACATACGGCTATTCATAAACCGTTACGAGTTAGAACATGAGGGCGCCGCCTGGGTGCGCCACTAATCAGGGAAAGCGATTGGAGGATTGGTGGTTCAAAAGCAGAGAGGTGACATAAGTTTTAAAGTGTAGAAAGACGTATTTTAAAGAAAATGTTGAATTTTGTTAACACTTTTCAGCAGAATAAACAAAAATAAAGTAAAAACTGAGCATGGTGGCAACTACTACTGCCCGTTTCAAAGGGGGACGCTTCTAACTTCCATTCATCGATCCATCTATCTATATTAGTGTGCATCAAGAAGGCAGTGTTGCCAGATTGGGCTATTTATAGCCAAATTGGGCTACTTAAAATATTTCCTGGCTGCTTTTTAGATAATTTGGCGTTGCGGCTATTTTTGGGCTATACGCTCCCAGAACATTTGAATGGCAAAAAAAAAAAAAACGTGTTTTGGGAAGTGCGCTACGTTTTATTAGTAGCTGCTGCAGCTTTTTCGCGGTTTGCTTGCATTCTTTGCTTCCGTCTACGTGGCGTGTTTCCATGGTGACCGTCGCGGCATTTGTTGGCTAGGGATTCTGCGTACGGCGCTTTTAGCCAAAGCCGCTCTCCGGCTCGCTTGCTTGAAAGTGAAACTATAGTGCCTAGTGAAACCATGCATGCTTGAAAGCTGCTGCTGTTGTGCTCGCTCTGTGTGTTTGTCTCGCCTCTTCACCTGTTTACAATGGGGAAGTGGGCAAAATACCCGAGGAAATACCAGAAAGAATGGGAACAGAATCCAGATTTCAAAGGTAGGTATCTGCTATTAGCTGATTTATAGTTTACGACAGATTTATGGCATAAATTCACAGTTTACTATTTTTTAAATAGACTGGATCATGCCTTCGAGACAGGAGGGCAACGGAGACGCCATCGACATGGTATACTGCAAAGCATGCAAGTGCAAGCTGAGGCCGCACGTGCAGGACCTCAAGGTCCATGTTACGAGGCACAAGCACATTCAAAACATGAAATCGATGAAGCTTGCGGCTGCAACCAGGCCCATCGAGTCGCACTTCAAGCCCGGGCCTTCGAAACCAACATCAACTCAGTTGAAGATTGCAGAGCTGCGCCTGGCAGCGCATGTCGCCGTGCATAGCTCGCTGTGCTCTGCGGATCACTTGGCTCCGCTGTTGGCGAGTACGTTTCCCGAGTCAAATGTCGCGGTCGGAGTAACGCTAGGACGCACCAAGTGCACGGCTCTGGTCTCAAAGGTTCTTGGACCTACCTTCCGCGAGATGCTACTTGAAGACATCGGAGAGCAGCCCTACTCACTTATCATCGACGAGAGCACGGACATTTCATGCGAAAAAGAGATGGGCGTTGTCGTTCGGTACTTTTCTATGAAAGCAGATGATTTTCAAACCAGGTTTTTGGGACTGATTCGTATCACTGATGCGTCTGCTAACGGCATGTTTGCGGAACTCAAATCTTTCCTTGAGTTATGCAACCTAGATTTAACTAAATGTGTTGGCATTGGTACGGACGGTGCCAGTGTGATGTGCGGCCGGCACCACTCGTTATACTCTCTGCTAAAAGAGGAAAACCCAAAACTGATTCTTGCGAAGTGTACTTGCCATTCCCTCCACTTATCCTGCAGTGAAGCAACCGCTGCTCTTCCTGCTAACATTGAGTTTCTTGTGCGGGAGTGCTATAATTGGTTTTCATGTTCACCAAAACGACGAGAGCAGTATCGCCTTATCTACTCTGCTATCAATGAGACTGACCCAATCAGGTTGGTCAGCATAGCGAACACGAGGTGGCTGAGTGTTGCTGTAGCTGTGAATCGCATTATCGACCAGTGGACGGAGCTGCGGTTGCATTTTAAGCTAGCTCAAAGCACAGAGCGGTGTTATACAGCACGACTACTGCACGAGATGTTTCGAGACGAAAAAAATTATCTGTACATGCTTTTCATTCAGCCCATCATCTCGGAATTCGACAGAGTCAGTAGGCTATTTCAATCGGAAAATCCTGATCCAGTTAAGCTTTTTGAAGATTTAGATATGCATGTCAGGTCGATGCTGTTTAGAGTGGTCCTGAAGGAGCATGCTTGTCCAACAGCAGATTGGGAGAAGCACTTGCTACACGTACGTGCGTGTAACTACGGAACCGTTTTCTCTGACGCCTTTCACAAGAGCTCGCTTTCAGACGGCGAGAAGGATCAGATGCTGGACCGCTGTCGTGTGTACCTTGTGGCGTGTATCAAATCACTGCTCAAAAGGCTGCCTGACAACCTAGAGCTACTCCAGAACTTCAAACTGTTGAGGCCCAGATGCATTCGTGACACGCCGTTTCGTACATTTCAAAGAGTCATTTCCATTGTTGCAGCACCGAATAGCACATCAACCCTTGAAAACGAGTACGGAACTTTGCAGTCGATGCTCCAGTCTCTCGCACTGAGTGACAATGTGAGTGAATTCTGGCGAGCGGTCACGAAACTCACTAACAGTGCAGGCGAACCTCTCTTTCCAAACTTGTCGGCAGTTGCCTTCGCACTTCTGTGCTTGCCAGTGTCAAACGCCGCTGTAGAGAGAGTTTTCAGTCAGGTCACCGTAACTAAAACAGACCACCGAAACAAATTAAGCGTGCGTACTTTGGAAATGATACTCCATGTGCGATGTGGCTTAAAGGAGTACGGGTGCTGCAACAATTTTGAACCAAGCCCGCGTTTCTTGGAGAAGTTTAACAGTGCTGTCATGTACGAGTAGTGATGTGAATGAATGAAGGGCATAAACTGGTGTGCGGTAATCTGAAACATGTTCCTTGAGTCGCCATGTGTCAACGCGGGTAAGATTTTTATAGCCTAGTCAACTCGTTTTTTTACAAATGCGATATGTTTCGCATTCTGCTGCTTCACTTGTTCTAGTCAACCGTAGGTATTTTTAGTCACAAGTTTATTGTTTTCTGTTCGAATTTTTAGTTCCGAATAAAAAAACTTCCTCTCACTTTCCGATGGGCCATGTTGGCTGCATTTTGGCTACTAACTCTCTTGGCCTGATTTTGTGGTTGGCTATTTTTGGGCTACAATTTTTCTATACTTTGGCTACGGCCCTTCGCGCCATCTGGCAACACTGCAAGAAGGTTATATTAAAACTTGTGCATCATGTCAGCGCCGGGTGGAGACAAACAATTTTAGCGACGCCGCCATAATGAATCACAACTTGCCTCTCCCATGTACCACGAAATGCTCGACTGGTAGCCCAGTGTAGCTCTCGCTACAAAAGGCTGTTCAAGTTAAAGCACTTTGAAGCGCGCCTAGAGCATGAACAGCCCGTTACAAACGCTAGCGCCGCTGATCCCGTTTGATTCATTATGGCGGCGCCGCTGAAGTTGTCTTCACCCCGGCGTCGCTGCGATCGAGGTATCCTAGGAATACTTTACGATCTTAATTAGAATTTCGAATGTGGTGGTATCCATCGGATGTTGATGTAGGCTATCCTTCCTGCATAATTCAGGCATGTAGACGCATGGTGTATTCGGCTGAGCCGCACTGCCTGCGTGCCGGTGCTTAGGAAGTGACGTCAAATACTACACGAGTGGCACGTCCACTTGCACCCCAGCCGAACGTGCGAAACATTCACAGTGCCGTTGCTCTTTCTGCCCTCTGTTCACCGTGGCCTCTGAAACCTTCACAGATCTCAGAGGCCATTTTTACGAGCGGCCGACGCCGACTGCAGTCAGCAATTTGTACAGTTAGCAACAACCTCTTCAGTAACAGCGCGCAGGACCGGCGTTCATAGCAACGGTGGGCAATGCGGGAACCACGACCATGCTCATGAAATACTGCGACTGTGCTTGTGCAGGTTTGTCAGACACACCACGGCGTTATGCTTGCTGGTTTTGACGCATACGCTTTAGAGCAGCTATAGTGACTTCCGGAAATATTTGCCGACGATCCTCAATCCAATCTCAGCTCCCCACATTGTCACTGTATTGATATATCTTTTAACCTATGCTCACGCTGACAAAAAGTATGATGTCATAAAGTGCATGCGTGCCAGATGAACCGCATTTGCCGTTCGCCGCACTAAAAATATTGACGAACCTTTAATTTTTTCAGACGGTCAAGGCACAGCGCTCGCCGGCCAGTGGCTGCATGATAGCAGCGCGAATAAATGCATCGCAGCCGCTACAACATTCAACATTTCTTTAAAATATGCCCACTTGTGATGCTTCGTGTTTTTTCCACTTCGTTGATGCTTCCTATCGGCCACTGTGTAGTGATATTGTCTGCGCCAACAGCATCGTCCGGCCGCGACGTCTGCTAGCGCGAGCTGCACGACGGGATTGCACCGCGCACCACCGTCGGTCTCCACGGTGGCGCGGTGGCGCGCACTCGTGTCGTGCTCGTCCCAGCCGAACGTAAGGCACTGCACGAGTGGCATCCAGCCGAACGTGGGGCACTGCACGAGTGCGTGGAAAACTCCACGAGTGCCGTCAGCCGAATACACCAACAGTCACTCTGCGATACGGGCGGCTTGGTGGTACAATTATTCTGTTGAGCAAGATGGTGTCGGTTTTTTTACTACAAGGATGTAATAGTTTTGTAATTTGTCTATGTTGTGAGTATTCATCTGCCTAGCAAAGATTCCAGAAAGTCTCACGCCTGCATGCGCGCAAACAAAATATTCACCGCTAGGATTTGAAGAAATGTCATATTTGCATCGTTCTGTACTAGGTTAATAATAAGACAAGTAGTGGTGGTGGTGGTTGTTGCTAAGGGAAAGTAAAATTTAAGCGGGTAGAAATAACCAAGCGAAGGTTATCTGATTGCTGGCTAAATTCAAGGTAAGAGTAAAATTTCATTAGTCATGGCTAGGTGGCGTGAGCCACCGCCCGATTTAAAGTGCTCAGCCATGTCCATCCATCCATCCAGCTATGAAGGGGATGGGGATACTGGTTCCAACGTATGTCACAAATGCACAGGGAGGCAGTGAGTTGTGAGCGAAAAGCTTTATTGAGCTCTAGATTCGCTGGTCTTCTGCGGTCTTCAGATGGCTTCGTCCATCTTCTTGCAGAACGGTCGGTTGCCCTTAGTCTGCTGGACGCTGCTGCCAGTTGTGCTCGCCGAATCAGACCTTGGTTGACGTGCGTGTTTTTCAGCGCAAACCCAGCCAGGCCACTGCTCATTGGCTCGCTGTAATGTACGCATCACTTTCGCTGCAATTTGTAAGTAAGCATTAAAGTAAATGCTTGCTATAAGAAACTTTCTTCACGGGCATTTTACATGTACAAAAAATGTAATTAATGTATAAACCTAGGTTGATACGTTTAGTTTGGTCACGTGACTAGTTAGATGGAAAGTGGAGGAATTTTTGAACGCCAGACACTGTCAAGACAAGTAAAATATGTATTTTTCATAAAAGAACATACTCGTATGCCACAAAAACCGTGGCAGAAATAACTGATATAAATGATTCCATCTTTTTGTTTATTTAGTAAGTAAAGAAAATGTCTCATGAATTTTAGATCTATATAAGTTGGAAACCAGCAAAGCAGTGCGTGTCCCTGATATGAATAATCAAGTTTGAGGACAAATAATTTAACGAATCTTTGTCATTCAATAACCTTGTTTATGATTTTGCACTAATGCAATGGCCAGAAAAAAAATCTCAGCGACGCTGTCCTTCGTTCCAACGTATTGCGTGGACGCAGCTCTCACCGGCCTAGTATTGTAAGTAATTGCTCCGAAATTATAGTCGCAACAGAGATCACATATAAACAGCAGGAATTCTGCAAAATATATATTAGAAATGCGAAGCTACAATGGAGTATCATGAATTCGAAGATACAGCTTGAGAAAGGGCAAAAAAGCGTCACTGGAAACAAAGTTCACTGCAAGTATACACAAAACATGGAAAGAAGATATTTAAATATACATATATTCTCTAATAAATTTAAATACCTAAGTTAAAGTTGCTGTATATAAAATGTCAAACAAGTCAAATAAACATGCTGCGCAATCACGTAACCTTCACGCATAGGAAGACAGGCGATCCTGCAAGAATAAAACTGTGATCGCAGAAATCCTGCCATGTATTTGTGCTATATGTGCGGTCGCGACAGCACCATATGGATAGAAATAAATACGAAAATGTGTATTTTAGCTGCCTGCAAAGCGGCAAGAAACATTCTGCACAGAAAATTAACGAAGGGTATTGGTCTGGTTCAAGAAAGAAGTAAAAGCAGGTAGCTGAAAAAAAGGAAAGAAAAGGACAAACGAAATCCAGAGATGATGAGACATAATTCTCAGATATTCTCTGCCGATATATTTTTTTAATTTTCTTTTTAATTACTCTGAAATTTCACCCAAGGCACAATCATTAGCTTGGCACCAGTCTAGCCTATTCTGTGGGGTCTCCCCACTGAACCCTGGCCAATCCACTGTCGTGGGTACGTGTCATGTCGGCAACAACAAGTTGATCTACCCAATATCCGAGAGTGTCTGTTGGGAAAAGCCGTGTGAGCCGGGCTTTCAATGAGCAAGGTCAGTCAAATTGGTTATTTATGTCCTCGTAATTTTCGTATTCGCATGGTAAATTTGATCATGATGGTAAATGTAACAATAAACGGCAAAATATCTGCGGTGTTAAATGCTACTGAACAGTCGTATGTTTTCCTAATTACGCGTTTGTGGACCTGAAGGAACAGAACTGTTTACTTGCATTGGCTTTGCTGCTTCTCTATGTAAATGACAAGAGAGAGAGAGAGAGGGAGAAAGACAGAAAGGCAGGGAGGTTAACTAGGCAGCGCCCGGTATGCTACCCTACACGTGGGAAGGGGAACAGAGGGAGAGATAGAAAGGAGAGAGAACAAAGGGATATGATCACTTTTCCACATGTCCGTTGGCCGTTACTTGCAGGGTACACAGGGCACACACTGATAGTTCACAATCTCGCACTCAGTCCTGAGTCCTCCAAGAACTTGAAAAGT
The DNA here is from genome assembly GCF_052857255.1 of Amblyomma americanum. Taxonomy (NCBI): domain Eukaryota; kingdom Metazoa; phylum Arthropoda; class Arachnida; order Ixodida; family Ixodidae; genus Amblyomma; species Amblyomma americanum. The sequence goes on along the minus strand of NC_135497.1, from coordinate 220,428,067 downwards.
GCCTTCAAAGCTGTCCTCTGCGATGAAGGCTTACTCCAAAGACCCAGAACCTTGGCTTCAGTAAGGGGCCGAGGATCTAAACGGCGGAGTGTTGCAGCCAGGAGTGAACGCTCACGCTGAAACCGAGGGCTGAAACAGTGTTCCTGAAAAGAAGTGACGTTTCATGTCTGGTTAAGCGTTTATTTCCACGATAATAACATTTCCGTGCAATAAACACAGCAGTGCTCGTCGGCCATGGCGGCCATGTTGGCGGCGGCGGCGGAGGCCATTACCACCTGAACAGCTTTCAGGCCTGCGCGTAACGGGACGCGACGTCAACGACCTCACTGCGCGCCGGCTGAGGGCAGCGAGCGATTGCCGCGCGCTCGCCTCGCGGGAACTGATACCACAGACAGGCTCGTCGACCGCCAGGTCCGCGCGATTTATCAGGGCAAAGACAAATAATTAAGATCACGGGCAGAACTATACATATTTATTTATCACAGCAGACTCTGTCTGTAGGCGTATTTACAGATTTTTACGACCACACATCGTTCGCGGCCAAATTACATGACAGAAAGAAAACGATATTGCGCTGTAATGTAGACGGATGTTGCCTTTTATACTGCGTGCTATAAAACCATAAACAACTGACAGCCGAAACAAGTTGTTGCACCAATTAGACATACGCACCACAGTTACAATACCAATCTCTATATTAAAGTAGGCCCTGTGGCACGGTACGAGTTTCAGATGAATGAGAGGAAGCAGAACATAGCACATTGCAATGCCAAGAGGTAGAAAACGAAAACCATACTCGCAGCTTAACTGTAGGTTAGAAGAAAATATTATTTCATCCATTTTTCAGAGTAGGTGGCCGCCCTTCAATGGAATAAAACACAACATATTACTTTGTAGAGTCGAAGACATGCAAAGAAACCACAGTACAATTAACACACTTGTGACTAAACTGTGGACTAGGTTATAATAAATAAGTGACACAAAGAACCACTTATTTCACTGCTGCAGGTACAGGAATGCACAAGGAATCCACTGAAAAAACTGCATTGCGCAATAATACAGACACTAATAAAATAATACATGCAGACACTGCAACAATAGTACAATAATAGACACTGCACAAGAAGAGCACATACAGACAAAAGGTGTGACAAATAAGTCATTCACCTACCACAGCAGGCACTGTCTGAGGTTCAGCTCAGTAAAAAAACAACATTGCACTGAATTGCCAGAATATATTAAAATTTCAGATTGAAAACAAAGAACTGTCATTTAAACTCTGGGCTAGAAAGCATGCATGACGCAAACAAAAGAAGGCTCATTGCACTACAACAGGAAGAAGTTCGCCAAAGAAATCACATGAGGAAACTGCAATAAAATACCTGCAGTGCAATTTAAAGTAATTAAATGTGCGGTGTACAAGTTATGAAAAATTACTTTTCAAGAAAGATTTGGGCTTTTCTGCTTTTGCCTTCTGTTCTTTTATAATATGAAGTTGATCATTCCTTTGTTTGCATAAGTTGTTAAGCATTATGTTTGCTGCACAGTTTGCAACAAGTGTGACAAGGAGCTCGTAGGCATGCTCATTTTCACATGCATCTATCTCCTCAAGCCTCGGTAGAGAGTTGAGCGTCAGTTGCCGAAAAGACATTCCTTTGGTTGGGCCCATGGATAAATTGTGTGCAGGCACTGGGTGTCACAAGCTTTGTAACTACAACCTCCGTGTACATGACTATTGCAATCACAAGGGCAGAGGGAAACTTGAGTCCACCTCGGTCCAGTTGTGCGAAGAAGGAATGGGTGTCTTCTTCCATTTCCGTCTCACTTCCGGTAACAACCAAGTGCCCTCGGCAACTTTCACACTTTAAAACTTTCATTGTAGCATGCGCACAATACCCGCCAACATAACCAATAACTGGCATTCGTTCTCTGAGTGCATCAAGGTCAGCGTCTACAACTTGAACACCAAAGGAGGTTCCTACATCTCTGACACTGTTTGCCTCTTCGATGTTTCTGAAGTCATCAGTGCTCATCTTTGGCAGGGCATTTTGAAGGCGAATCCGGCCCTCTGTCTCACAAAGCTGTCGAACAGATATGTGGTACTGTTCCCTAGCCATTTGCCGGTACTGTCCAAAACGACTCTCGAGAGGATCCGTTTGAACTTTCCCTAGTAGGACGTACTTAAAATGAAGTTCACTTATGCAGTACTTTGCCAATGCCAGTAAGGATTAAGCAGATAGCCTTAGGGCACTCAGTGTGTCTTGGGTAAGGACCCCAGTGTCATGCCCATAAAATTCCCAGACATCAATCGAGGTAATGAAACCATTCAGAAAAGCTACTTTTGGGTCATCTGTACTGCAAGACATGGGTTCTTCGTAAACAGTACGATGATGGAAGCCTTTATTTGGCGCTTTTACGTTGACAATACTCCACCAGCGAAGAATGATTTTGATGAAATCTGCTGTTGCTGCCGCATGCTGAAAATCAGCTTCACCACTGCGAGCTGCCATGGCTGTGGCTACGTGCGGATTAAAAACCTGCAGTACCAGCTGCACATTTTGCCGTTCCAAGTTGCTCGGATTAAGTGCCTTGGATGTCAAGCCATACTCAGACTTTATCAGTAGAGATGACTCCTCTTTATGTAAATCTCTCAAATTTTTAAATAAGGCAGTCATTTAGCATTCAGGACGAACATCATTGTTTGAAACCGCAAAGCGTGGGTAGAAAAAGCAAGTCCCCACATTTTTCTGATTCAGCAAATTGTTTCTGATACACTTCGAAAGATGTACAGCATCTACCACATAAAATAATGGCCGATCTCGATCTGCCGGATGTGGATGAACATGACGAAGCATTGGCTTTGGCAGAAACATCTTCATTACCTTTCTGTTTAGAGAGTTATTGTCACAAACAATGGCTATGAACCTGTACCCAATATCTTATAAGCGTATGATCGCTTTCTTCGGTATAGCATGAAGTTGGTCGCCCTGTATGGTTTTTACCGGAAGAATGTGGGCTACCTCCTTGAATGAGCTCAGCAGACTTTGTATCATAAACACGTATACAGATGTGGCTGCCTCGCTAGAATTCACTGTAGCACCACATATGCTGCCCCCCCCCCCCCCCCCCTTATAATCAAAACAAGGCTTGATATGAATTTCGTCAAGCATCAACGACACTGTCTTTTCATGTGGCTGCAGATGTGTAAATCTCTGGGAAACATACTGAAGAAAAGTTGCATCACAAGAATCAATTTCTGGGCACATTTGTACAGATGAGCACACTTTCCTAATAGTGATCGGATGGCGCAAGACTAGTGTACTTGTTTTTCTCAAATACTTGTAGGCATGCGGCGATATTGTGTGGAGAATGCATGCAAACACCATTACCTGTATGCTGAATTGAATACGCTCTGCAGAGAGCAGTGTTAGCTATTCCTTTGAAAATTACACAGTCCCTTTCTTGTTTTCATTAATGCTTGATTCCAATTTGTCTAGAAGGGAATTTACTGCAAGCGACAGGTGGCGAGAACTACAACGCTCGCCAGACTTGTCAGACCGCATGCAGAGGTTGTTCAAAATTTCCAACAAGGAGCTTACTTTGCAAACCGAGTCTGGTACAACAGCGCTACCAAGATTCTTGATCGCGGATCCTTGGTAGCGGCTGAGACTTGGAGGTTTTCGAACACTGTCAATGACGCCTTCAACCAAGGTTCGCGATCGTTGGTGATGTTCAAAAACATCTTACACTTTTTTATGAATCACACACAGTCCACTGCACTGACACTGAGGCCACTTGCAGGCGCGTCTTTAGTTCTTCGAGTGACGAAAATTGGTTATCCTGGCATCTCTCCCGGCATCCCGGCATCTCTTCGCCCTTTTGCTATGAGAGACTATTCGTGCTTTTCCGTGTAAATATGCCATTTGTTTACCGATACCCCGAGATATTTGTATTCGGCCACTCGGGGTATTTCATGGCCTTGTATTGTGAGCTCCTGATCCGTTGTGCCGTTGAAAACCATCACACCTGACTTAGTTGCGCTAAAACTGAAACCTAGACTGTATCCTTCGTCTCCACAGCAATTAACCAAAGTTTGCAAATCTTTCTGGCTATCTGCTGACAGTGCAATATCGTCCGCATACATTAAACCCGGTTGTCGTTGCTCAACAGCCTTTCCGCCTAATGTGTGTGAAAGATCATAACCCAGATTGCTTCCTTGAAGCCTATTTCCATACTTATCATATAAAACATGAACAGCAGCGGTGATAGAGGACAACCTTGCCTTAATCCTTTGTGTATTTGGATAGTTGTTGTACTCTTAATTCCTTCCCATGTTTTTTCAACTTCATTTTCTCGATATATTTCCTGTAGAAAATTAATTACCTCATGACTGACACCTTCACCTTTTAATATGTTCCACAGGAGTTCCCTGTTCACGTTGTCGTATGCACCGCTTATGTCCAAGAAGGCTAAATACAGAGGTCTGTTTTCCGCCTTAGCTATTTCTATGCACTGGGTAAGCACGAACAGGCAATCATCTAAGCGCCTACCACTTCTGAACCCGTTCTGAAGTTCTCCGAGTATTCTATTAATTTCTACCCATGACTGCATTTTTATTTTCACCGCCTGCATCGCCAGCCTGTATGTAACTGATGTTATCGTAGTCGGTCGGAAGGATTTTATGTTCGTCTTATTGCCTTTTCCTTTATAAATCAACTTCATTTTACTCTGTTTCCAGCTGTGCGGAATTTGCTGATTCGTTATGACTACCTCCAATACTTTTATCAGCGTTTCCTTGCCTCTTTGGCCAAGTTCATTAATTAGCTTGATTGGAATTTCGCCGATCCCTGCTGACGTACATCTTGGAATATTTACCTCCGCCTTTTTCCAGTTAAGATTCGTCAGTTCCACTGTGTTTTCTATTGTGCGTTCCTGTGTTGCTCCCTCATTTGGGATGATTACTCTATCGTCTTTCTTAAATGACTCAGCTATAACTGATGAAATGTAGTTCACAGCGTCATCTCCCTCTAAACATTTTCCTTCGGCATCGTGAATCTGTTCCTGCTTTCCGTGATTCGCTTTGCCCAGCCAGCTTATATGGTTCCAGAATTTTCTTGGCCCCCTTTAGTTGCATCGCGAACTTGAGCCAGCCAGCGATCAGAGGACTGCTTTATTTTAGCCTGGACGAGGACCTGCACTTGCTGTTTCTTTTGTCGATAAGATTCCCATTTTCGGCCTATTTCCTCTTCAGATAACTGCGCCCTCTTATAATCCCACTTTTCCATGGAATGTGTCTCTATTGCTTCCTCTATGCACGCCGCTATTTGCGCTATTTGTGATGGCAAACAAGTGCCACCGCCGCCCCCACACGGCGGCCAGGAAAAGCAAGCCCGCTCTCAAGTCAAGAATGACGCGGCCGATGCCTGGGCCAACGCCGTCAAAAATGGCAGACAGGTGAGCGGTTCGGGTAGGGTTGCCTAATCCTCCCACCCCCTCTCCCCTCCCCCTCGCTCGGCGGCTGACGCTGAGCTCCACAACCTTGTAGCTTCTCTCCGGGCACAAAACGAGATGCTACTCGCCAAAATTGAAGCCTTAGAGGCTATGACAACTCCCCTTTCCCCTAGTACCCCCCACCGCGGAGGCTATGGAGAGCGAGACGGCGGTGGCGCCGGCTCCGGATCCTTCCCTTGCCGACATCGAAGCTCGACTTAATGCCAAATTAGATACCCTGCTTGGGGCAGCGATGGAACGCCTCATCGCTCGAGTCATGGAGGCTATCCCCTCTATGATCTCTCAACACGTCGCGACTAACCCCCGCCCTTCTCGCAGAGCCGGCCCCCTTAAGGACGTATCTGGTCGGCAATCCTATTTGTCCCGCCGCGTCACTGCCCTCGAAGATGACGAAGGCAGCTACCCCCTTCCAGGCGCTGAGCTGCAGCCCCTAGTAACTGGCTCGGGGGCAGCCTCACTTTCACGTCTCACCCCTAAATCTGAGCATAGCAGGACACCCTCGGTGTAGGCGCTCCCCCCCCCCCCCCCCTCCAAATCGGCTTCCCCATTACGATTACTCAATGGAACTGTCGGGGACTCCGGTCCCGTTCCAAGCGGGCCGACCTCCGACTTTTCCTTTCAACCTTTGAGCATTTGGCAGCCGTGGTTGCCCTCCAAGAGCCAAGGATAGGCGCCACAATAACAAATTATACGACGTTCCAGCAGGACCCCTTGACTTGTCTATGCGTCCATAGAAATTATACAGTCAACAAGGTCGACTTAGACCTGCAACTTGAATACTCCTATGTAATGGTGACCCTCCTTCCACTACGCAAGCAGGACCCCCCGTTACACATACTCAACGTATACTGCACTCCAAAATTGCCGAATGTAACATTCGCGGACCTCTTTAGTTGCGCGCTAAGAGTTGCGGGTCGGGACCCCCTCTTGATTGTCGGCGATTTCAACGCTCCCGGTCGGGCGTGGGGCTACCGCCGTGAAGAGAAGCGAGGACGCAGGTTGGCGGAGCTTGCGTCAACGCTGGGCCTCACTCTCCACACTGACCCCGTCCACCCAACTCGTATAGGCAACACCGTGACTCGGAATACGTGTCCGGACTTGACCTTCACCCGCAACATTCAGTATGCAGACTGGGTCAACACCGGGGAAACCCTCGGCAGCGACCACTGTCTCCTCAACACTACGATTAGGACCTGTCCTTTCTCGTGACCCACAACACAGGCCCGACTACCGGATTGGACCAAGTTCAGGCAAAATTATAACACTGCGACACCCATACATAGGCAAGACTACCAATCTTGGTCCCAGCAATTGGTCTCTAGCCTTCGCTCCTCCGAAACTCAAATTCAGCTCTCAGAGGCGGTCTCGGATGTGGATAACCACCTCCTCCGCCTCTGGGAGGCCCGGCATTGCCTTATCCGTCGGTGGCGCCGGCAAAAGTACAACTGGAAACTTAAAGCTCGCATCACCGAGCTCACCCAGCGAGCGGCTGAGTATGCGGCCCAACTCGCAGACTCCAACTGGGTGGCCCGATGCAATACAGCCGCGCGGCATATGTCTAGCCGTAACACCTGGCGACTCTTTCGCGCCCTAATTGACCCAACGGAAACACGCACGGAAACTCAAAAACACCTCCAATGAGCAATACATAGCTTTCAGGGCAACGCAACTCAGTTGGCGCACAAGCTCCGGGACCAGTACTTGTGCACCATCCAGGACCCCCGCGGGCCGGCGTACTCTTATGCAGGCTCTGAGAACGTTGAGCTGGATCAACCGTTCCAGCTACACGACCTGAGGGCGGCCCTCGCCAAAATGAAACGTGGCACTGCTCCGGGTCGGGACAAAATTAGTCAAATTGTTAGCCAACCTCCCCGACCCGGCATACCTATCTTTATTGGATTACATTAACTCAGTCTGGCTTGGAGAAGTGTCCCTCCCATTCGACTGGATGACCGCCCTGGTCACCTTCATTCCTAAACCTGGCAAGGCCATCAACACGGACAACCTCCGTACCATCTCTCTGACTTCCTGTGTGGGCAAACTCATGGAGACGATGGTACGCGACAGGTTATCCGAGTTCATGGAATCTCAACACATTTTCGCAGACACCATGTTCAGGTTTCGCCCACACAGATCTGCTCCGGATGTCTTGCTACTACTCAATCGGGCCGTCCTCGACCCCGTCGAATGCCCCCACAATGACAAGGTCGTACTCGCCTTGGATTTGAAGGGAGCATTCGACAGCGTTACCCACGAGATCATTCTGACCCACCTCTCTCAAACTAACTGCGGCAGAAACGCCTTCGAATACATTCGGCAATTTTTGACCGACAGGCAATCTTACATTCGAATCCAGGATAAGGAACATGGTACTTTTCATTTAGGAACCAGGGGTACCCCTCAGGCGCGGTGCTCTCTCACCTGTTGTTCAATCTGGCTATGATGCAACTGCCGGCCCAGCTGGGTGCTGTCGCCGGTGTGCAGCATGCGCTGTACGCCGATGACATCACCCTGTGGGCCTCGCAGGGCTCCCTCGGAGACATTGAGGCCAACCTGCAGCAGGCGTCGACCATAGTGGACCGTTATGCTCGCCGCTGCGGCCTCCAATGCTCCCCCCAAAAGTCTGAATTTGTGCACATACGCCCCTCACCAAAGTGCGCAGCCAAAATTGCATTGTCTTTTGAGACAGGTCCAATCCCTGAAAATGTCGAAGTCCGGGTACTGGGACTCTTTATACATCAACACAAACGGTCAGAAACGACATTGACCAAACTCCGTAAGCTGGGGGACCAGGTGCGCCGCATGGTCCGCCGGGTTTCTAACAAGCGCGGGGGGTTACGATGCAAGGACGCCTTGCGGCTGGCGCATGCATTTGTAACCAGTCGAATTTTATATTCGACTCCGTACCTCCACCTGCGGAAGCAAGACGAGGATGCACTCGAAGACATCCTCCGCAAAATTATTAAGCGGGCCCTGGACCTCCCCGTGAACACCTCCACCCACCGTCTCCTGGGGCTGGGTATGGTTAACACGTTTCGGGAGCTCCGGAAAGCCCACTTGACCAACCAATACACACGCCTCTCGAAGACATCGTCGGGTCGCCGCCTCCTTGCCCGATTACATATCCAACACACCACTCTCATGGAAGAGCGCATACGCAATCCATCCCCGTGGAGATGCGCCCTCCACGTGCGCCCTCTTCCCGCGAACATGACCCGCGAGGACCATAATGGCCGGCGCCTGGCGCGGGCGGAAGCCCTGGCCCGCCACTATGGATCGAAACCCGGCATATTCTACGTGGACGCCTCCGGCCCACACCATGGGGGGTGGTACACGGCCGCAGTCGTCCCCCAATCAAAAAGAGATAACGGCCTTACTTTTCGAGCCCGTGACAACACACGCGGAGGAGGTCGCCATAGCATTGGCTGCATCTCATCCCACTTACAAAACAATTATTTCCGACTCGCGAGGGGCCTGTCGGAACGTTGAGCAAGGCTGGGTACCGTACCTAGCCTACCGCTTTCTCCAAAACAGCGTCTACACCGGCGACCCCGCTCACCGGAATATTGTTTGGGCTCCTGCTCACATGGGCCTTGAGGGAAATGAGGCAGCTGACGCCGCCGTCCGCGCGCTTTCTCACCGGGCATTCGCCTCCCACCCCGACGATCAGGAGCTCGAATTCCCTCCGGCTTACTCTTTCCAAGACATTGTTTTACTCTATCAATCTGGCCACAGCCTTCATCCGCGCCCGTGTAAAGGCCTTTCAAAGGCGGAGGAGTGGCTTCTGCTCTGCCTTTATACTAATACTTTGCTGTGCCCGGCAGCTCTCAAAGATTTTGACCCTTCTTTCTCGGGCAGCTGTCCGCACTGTGCGGAGAAGTCTTCGGACATCTACCACATGGTGTGGGCCTGTCCCTCCAACCCTGCTATCCCCCTCATCCCAACCCCACCCGGGAGGACTGGGAGGCGACCCTGCTCGACTGCTCTGACCTATAGGCTCAAAAGGCCTTGGTTGAGCGTTCCCGGGCAGCGGCTGACGCAACTGGGGTCCCGTACTAGGGACCCCACCTAGTGTTTGTGAGGGCCGGTCCCTTAAGGGTCGGTCCAATCATACCTCCCTGTAAATACTCTTTTCTAGCCAATAAAAGTCTTTCACCACCACCACCACTGCCTGCAGTGCACTCTTGCTGGCGCTTCACGCTCTCAGCACCAGGTGGCGATACGCTCTATGGACATTGCGAGCACAACGCAATTCATACTTCACCGCGCGCTGTTCTTGCTCATTCATGTTCAATGCGGCACTATGGGGAACTTGCGCTGAAGTTTGCGGTGCCGATTGCAGCGCCATAACACACTGCCTATCAAGATGAGCAAACAGTTTTGGGTAGTACTCTCAGTACCGATCCGCGCCACCTTCAGGCGCTTATTGGCTTGAGCCTCCGCGCTCTGTCGAAGGCGCATGTGCCGTGCGTCAGCTATCTGGGCTTCGCCGAGAGAAGCTAGGGAATGAAGGCTGTCAGCCAAACGCGGGTATCTAATCGGGCAGAATGTGCTCTCGCGTTTGCAGTGGCCCAAGCGGCTGATAAAAGCAGTTTTGAGTCACCGAATGGAACAATTGCAGTGCCACCTTGGCAGCGCAGGTTCCCCATACAACAAGGTATGCGGTTGGTTTCTGAAAAAGTACACAAAGAAAGCGTGCGAAGAAAGCGTGCGTTTACGGTCGCTGCTTTACGCAGCATAAGGCGCCTGCGCCTGAGAGAACCTTTCATGATTAGTTGCTGATCGCTGTATATCTTAGTGCCTTCGAGGGTATGTTTTCCACTTTGCCGACAAAAACCTACTGCCGCGATGGCTCAGTGGTTAAGGCGCTCGGCTGCTGTTCCGGAGTTCCCGGGTGCTCGCAACGGCGCTCGTGTGCTGTGCGATGTTAGTGCACGCTAAAGATCCCCAGACGGTCGAAACTATTCACGAGCCCTTCACTACGGCACCTCTTTCACTCCCACCTTTCGCCCTTCCTTACGACGCGGTTCCGGAGTCCACCGATATACATGTGAGACCATTACGGCACCATATCCCTCCCTCAAAAACCAATTTTGTAATTTTTCTTTCACTCTTGAGGAGAAAGGGCAGCATTCTTAAATGCTTTTTTCCAAAATTATTTCGCTCCCTTACCATCGGTCGGTCCTGCTTCCATGCGGCAGTGAGCGAACTGAGCTGCGGATGACGATGATGATACCAACTTTATTTTCTACTAGATAAGGAGGCCCCCTACTCCCCGCCCCCGGCACGCAGGCCTGGGTGACGGGGGCGGGGATCTCAGCGATTAGAAGCAGGCAAGGAGGTCTTGACTCCTCGCGGCTTCTGCCAGGCGGATGGCTTGCTGCTGTGGTCCAGGGACCTCTCTCCGCAGCCGAGCTTCCCAGGTTTCTCTACAACTTATATTTTCTTGAGCTGCGGATTTAAGTCGTGACGTCACTAGTCGCGACAGCCAATGGTAGACGCGCAAAAGTGTGAAGCTGGCAAACAAGCTTTTCAAAGTATGACTCTTGGCGAATCCAGGTTGTCACCACCCAGGCTGCGCACTTACCTTTCTTCACAGTTTAAGAGAGTCCCTTACAGCTCAGGTGTACAGTTATGGCGAGACAGTTACCGCAACTCGCTCTTCTCCATCACCTCCTCCTTACAGTGTAGTAAGAGGGGAGAAGGCTACGCAAATAAACAAACGGTCCCACCCATTCAATAGGCCGACAATATATAAACTATGTCGTTATATTCCTATGCAGATTAAATGCAATGAACCAATGCCACACATGTCTCTAGGGCTTAAACATGTTAAAAGAGCGCCAACCACTTTAAATCGGGCTATAGAGAAAGACTTGCAAAAAAAGCTGGAGAGCTCATCTTGAGCGCACAAACTCGCGTGTGCAAAAGATGGAATCTCGGCCGCATCCGTACTGACAGGCGACATGAAAATTGTAAAAAAATATTGAATTATGGAAACTAAAAACTATGAAACGGACTGGAAAAGAAATAAGCTACAACATCAAATATTATTAGCCATTGGAAAGCGACTGAAGCTCAATGACGGATGAGGTTTGTCCACATTCGAATATACGCAATCTTCGACGAGTTACCAAGAGTTTTCGCACAATCTCTAACCAAATGGGAGCTTTATTTGGGTGTCAATGAATACGTATTGCGAAGAATACAATAACAGTCAATTATTCACAGCAAGCATATCTAACAATCAACCCGAATAAATTTACATACACACAGTCAACACCCAAAAGGTATGCAAAATGTGGAACTGAACACTGATCGGAGCGGTCGCACATCAATGAAGAAATTATTAAAAATCAGCAAGATCATAAAAAATCCCAGCTTAATCTTGAAACATGCGTAAATGAAATATTTACAAGAATGTGAACAGGATATTCGCTACAGCGACGGAAAAATTTTCGCGTGTTTTGCGGTGTCGGCGCAAGTTGAACACCAGGCGGTCGAAATTATGTCCGAGCCCTCCGCTACACCGTCTTCGCCCACACCAGTTCCGTCTCTTCCAATAACGTTTATACCATCACCCAATGCACATTCAACAATCGACAGTAATCAAAACTAATTGCACACTATCGACGTGAAAAACCAACAAGCACGAACGCTAGTGCCCCGGCAAGCGGTTACACACGTGCTGAAATATACAGAATGAATACCCAGGGGCAGTAGATATGAAAAAAAAATCATCAATGGCGCGAACCCCAATAAGAACAATTACTCTAAATCACGTAAAAAAACGCACTTAAGCTTCATGCGTACAATCAACTGACCGACATATACTGGATGCATGGACGCTTGAACCAAGGCATGTTCTTGCAAGTAGGCTTCACCATGGAAGGAGCCTGCGGTGTAAGATCTCGTACGCAATACGCCTGCGAAAGTACGGCATGTGCTTCTGCTCGAACAAAATCTGTGCGTCCCGGGTCAGGTACTCCGCGTAGCGACACATGAAGACAGCAGAGACGCTGGTGCTCTTCTGGAGCGGCACTATACGTGGGTAAAAATGCCAGCCGCTCCAGTCCAGGTCACAAAAACGCAAGTGACTCACCTCTTCCAGGTAGTGCGCCAATGCGTCGATGCTTTCAGCATGCGGCGGCTGCATGGAGGAAAAACGCTAAGGCGCCCGTGTGCTGTGCGATGTCAGTGCACGTTAAAGATCCCCAGGTGGTCGAAATTATTCCGAGTCCTCCACTACGGCACCTCTTCTTCCTTTCTTCTTTTACTCCCTCCTTTATCCCTTCCCTTACGGCGTGGTTCAGGTGTCCAACGATATATGAGACCGATACTGCGCCATTTCCTTTCCCCAAAAACCAATTATTATTATTATTATTTCAGCATGCTCCTTGCGCGGGCCCAGGGTGTCGTAGATGGCCATCTCGGGTGTCCGGAAATCCACCACGGCGAGCCACCAGTGAGAGGCGTCCTGAGAGTGCACGGGCACCAGTAGATTGTCGTAAGAGAAGAGGTCGACGCCTTGCGTCCAGCGTTTCACGCCGCCAGGTCTACAGTGATACAGCTTGGTGAAGAAAATTGTGCTGAACGCGTACACGCGCGGCCCGTCTCGCCTCTCGGAGCATTCCGCGATCATGGCCACGTAAAAGTTCACGACATAGTCATTAAGCCACTTACCTTCTCTTAGCGTGGCTTTTGGGCCACTATAGAATGAGTGTCTAATGTTGTTGCGATTTTCTCGCCAAATCTCTGATTGAAACTGGTTGTCTTGACCCGCTGCCGTGGCTCAGTGGTGAAGGCGCTCGTCTACTGAGCCGCAGTACCCGGATTCGAACCCGACAGCGGCGGCCGCGTTTTGATAGAGGCGAAACGCAAAAGGCCCCGTGTGCAGCGCGATGTTAAGTATGCGCAGGTGATTAATAATAAAGGGGTTTTGGGGAAAGGAATTGGCACAGTATTGGTCTCATATATTGGCGGACGCCTGAACCGCGCCGTAAGGGAAAGTATAAAGGAGGGAGTGAAAGAAGCAAGGAAGAAAGAGGTGCCGTAGTGGAGGGCTCCGGAATGATTTCGACCACCTGGGGATCTTTAACGTGCACTGACATCGCACAGCACACGGGCGCCTTAGCGTTTTGCGCGGGTGGACAAAATTATTATTCCCGACATCACGGTGGCACCATTTCTTTCAATCCCTCCTTTATCCCTTCTCTTACGGTGCGGTTCGTGTGTCCACCGACGTATGCGAGACAGTTACTGCGTTATTTCCTTTCCTCAAAGCTCAGTCTCTCCTTTATCCCTTCCCTTACCGTGTGATTCGGGTGTCCACTGACATATGTGAGACAGTTGCTGCGTTATTTCCTTTCCTCAAAACCAATTTTCTTTTTTTCCAGTTGTCTTGCCCCTATAAGGTATGCATGGGTCATCTCCTTCAAGAACGTCGATGCGCCTTTTATCGAATTATCACGTAGAATAACAATAATCGGGCCCACTAATCTACATTAATTCGCCCACTGATCACCACTAATGCGACGCAATCTATATCCTGGAGTGGAGTGCCAGCAAAAGCCGTCACCTTAACTGCCCCACTGCGCAGGAGAGGAAGCCCATGAAAGCCAGGATGTCGTATTATGGTTCTGAGATAAGGCTCAATGCTCAGCGCAAACAGTATTGGTGAGGCGAGACAACCCTGCCGAACCCCACGGGTGACGGGGAAGGGGAACTATCCCAGCCATCCGTAGCGAGAGTTCTGTGGATACTCTCGATGCCTTACGAATGAGCTTATCGAGCCCTTTCGGGAACCCCAAAGCCCTTAGTGCTCCTCAAATTTAACCATGCTCGAGGCGGTAAAACGCCTTTTCCTGATCTAAAGAAACAAAGAGACCTCTCACCAAGCGCCCCTGAGTGTGCGAGGTAATATCGCGAGTGACGAATGAGTCTGTGAATCCCTTTGCCGGGAACGGAGAAAGCTTGAAAGTTATCAATGAGGGTCGCCATCACACCCTTCAAGTGCCGGAGCACAATAACCACAAAAGCTTTGTAGTACACATTGAGGAGCGTTACTTGCCTCCAGTCTTCCGCTCGAAGCGACCGTGGATTGCGTTTGGCTAGAAGAATAATTCTTGCGCTCCGGAAACTGCCAGGAAAATCGCAGCTCTCGAAACACCGGCGCAGAAGAGACGTTGCAGATGGACCTAGGATTCCCCAGAACGCCAAGTAAATTCCACCGACAGACCATCCGGGCCAAGCGCTGTTCTCTGTTTCATTGAATTTATTGCAGCGTTCACCTCCTCCTAAGTCGGAGGGGCACAGAGCGCGTCACGTAACTCAGGGGCAGTTTGCGGCAACGCCTTCAACAAGGAATGTGCTACAGCTGCCGCCTCGTCTACAGCGATCGCTGTTTGCGTTATAGTCTTGGAACGCGACAGAAATGTGCCTGCGACAACACACTGGGCGATTGACCACCTGGTCTTGAGCTGTGTACTGGATCTTGTAAACCGCAACACATAAGGATGTGCACAAGGGCCGCGCCTACATCGCCTAGCTGAAGCAGAGAGGGACGAAGCGGCAACAACGTGCTGAAACCGCTCCTGAAGCTCATTATACCGTGCGCGCAGAGGCGTCTGGCGGTCAGACCTTTGGGCGATTTTAGGTTTCGCTGCCGTGTCTACCAGGTCATCTGACACGCGACGGCGCAGCGCAGGATCTTCCAGGGAGCAATACAAGCGCCACTGCGTCTTCACGTGTTGCGGCTGCTGTCGACCAGCAAAGCACTCAAAGCATGTGACAGACTCGCATTTTAACGCGAGCCTTCCAGCAGGCGCACATCTAGACGCCACGGCCTACTAGTTCTAGCTCCAGGGAGTACACCGTCGTCGACGGCAAAGTGACGGCGTTCGTCCGCTACACGTACGCACAAAGCGCGGACCAGACTGCTGTCCTATCCACCGCTCCGAAATGGTCAACAAAACTGCGGGCCGTTTAAGGAGCCCTTGAGCATCCACCAGCGAAAATAGTAAAAGACGCCGAAGCTGACGAGCGTTCCAGCTCGACCGACCCGATTCTGGGCGTCGCAAATCACCACAGGTGCCAGCAACCAAATTGTGAAGTCGCCCATGACCATTACGTAGCGACCATATTTACGCGTCGATAAGCAAAATGATTTCAAAACTGTTACTCTATCACCTCTGAAAGAGTACGGACGAAGGACAAAATGGAACTTTATCAAACAGCCGAGCAAGGTTTGATTAGAAAAAATTAGCTGCGGTTCAGCTACTGCCAAACCTGGGGGCCTATTCTCGAAAATTCGCCATTTTGTTCAAATTGTGACGTAGGCGTGACGTAAACATCAAGGCGGTGCCAGGACACGTAAGCACTGAAAGAGGTTACGAAATGTGAAGAATAAAAAAAAAGATAAACACAAACGATGTCGTCTGCTACTGTTGGCGCCAAGTGCGAAAAAGAACGACGTTCCGGGAGCGTCATTATAGTCATTCTGCTGCGAGGCCGTCTTAAATAGCACTCACTGTGCACCAGCTGTAAACAGGATCAAACGGTGCGTGCACACAGACCAGAGCGGCCTCGGTGAGAACACGCACATGCAGCGATTGGCGCGCACTTTCACTGGCAGAGTAAGGCTTGCCCTTGGCAACTGAGCCTTGCAAAGTTCCATGGTCGAAAAACGAA
Source organism: Amblyomma americanum (assembly GCF_052857255.1). Taxonomy (NCBI): domain Eukaryota; kingdom Metazoa; phylum Arthropoda; class Arachnida; order Ixodida; family Ixodidae; genus Amblyomma; species Amblyomma americanum. Next base: position 220,411,867 of record NC_135497.1, on the reverse strand, counting down.
AAAAAGCACTTTAAGCAACGCCTCGGCCGCTGGAAACGAATTTCGCTCCATGGCCCCAGCATCGCACCGTTGTATATGAGTGGTTCTGGTGACAAACAATGCCGATGATTTCGGCAGCTTCGTGATGCGCTAAAAAAATGACGCTCATCCAAAAACTAGAGGCGTTTCGCAATCAGCAATTAAATAAATGCAACTCAATTTTTTTTTCGTACACTTGCTACTACACTGAAAGGGGGGAGGGGGGGGGGTCTGCGACTGAATTCTCGTGAGCAGTGTGTTTGTTTTGGCAGTCGTCTGCTGTCGTCTGCTACGGAGCGCGAGTGACGAACAAGGAGCCTCCGTGTGCGAGCGTGGCCAACAGTAAGCAGCGCGGTGTTTATACACCGCGTTGTAGCGCAGATCAACTTGAAGTCATGCTCTCTTTTATGGAGCAGCACGCCGGTCTGGGCCGCGGGGCCAGCGAGGCGATGTCGGCAGAAACACGCCAGCGCCTGTGGGTGCAGCTCGCGGCCGAGCTGAACGGGCTGGGGCCGGCAACGCGCTCGCCGGAAGGCTGGAAGCGCTTCTGGCAGCAGCGGGTGAGGCAAGCGCGAACTGCAGGCTCGCTAGTCGGTGCCGAGCACAGGTGACCTAATCTGCTCTCGGTGTGTGGCATGGCACGGTTACACTTTCACTATCACGTGTGTGCTCTTCGGTGCTTGCGAATTTGGCCCGCTCGTCTGGTTAGGAGCGCCTGTGCAAAGGCCAGTGTACTGCTGTGCACTTGTGCTTACCCAGTGCAACATGCGCAGACGCACCGAACGTCGTCACGCGATCTGGCGGTTTCTAAACAACCAGTGCTGCAATACATGACTTTCAGCACGAGGCCTGTTAAGAGACACACCGTTCAAAACTGGACATATTGGAATACCTTACTCTGTGTAATCCAGCAGGGCAACCTATACATTTGGCATATTAGGCTGCAAGCTTTTTGTCCTAGATTTTGTCAAGGAATAGTCGGGCCTCTTGGAATGCTTATAACTCTCCCGTCTCACTTCCTCTATAGGTATGAGAGCCATATCTTTTATTCATGCAGAACTACAGGCGGGGGGCTGCCGAACCCGGAGGCAGTGCTGAGCCCAAGTGATGCCCGCATTTTGGCAATCGTTGACGAAGACTGCTCCGTGGTGTGCAGGTCCGCGGCCGTATTCGGCATGGCACAAGCAGCCGCAGTTTCACCCGTGAGTAACTATGAAAGAATTTTCCCAGCTTGCAAAAAGATATGTCAGCACCTTTCCACAGCAAGCGGTGACTGCTATCAGGCAGGAGCTGAAATCGCAAGACAACTCTGTAAGCGCATTACAGAATGACGCAAGCATGCATGCTGGCCGTGCGTAAAATGACATAGCCTTTGTTCCCATATCACCATGGTACATTCGTAACATCCTTCTGAAAATATGCCACAGCAAAAGATGTCTCAAAAAGAATGAAGTTGGAATCATAAATATATAAAATCATTTTTATTCAAAATTGAATACAGCATGGCACAGCGTCGAAAGCATAACCAGAAACCAATGCTTGTGTTGCCGCTGAAGTATGACTGAACTGTGAGTATTCATCTTATGCACTCGCAGGCACCGAGCCCAGCGCCACAGGCGCCACAAGCCATGGACGAGCATGACTATTGCTCAGTACAAAGTTTGTCATGTACTTCAGTAGACAACAGCTTTCTAAGCATGGTGCAGGTGACAGTTGCAAGCATTGTGAGGCATAGCTTTTAAGCATTGTTACAGGAAATGGGATCATAACTATCACACTGTCAGTTGGCTAATATATATGCTGATGTACATTGAACAAACTTGTATTTTTAAGTAAAGCATTTCTGTTTTTGCAGTCATAACATTAGTTTTATGCATTTATGGCCAAACTGTGTTGTATACATGGCGCCACATTTCAATGTATGCTACCTGAAATGGAAAAAAAGGTGTACGACCCAAAAATGGTCCTGCAGTAAAGTGAGGCATAAGACAATGCAACAGAAATGTGACGTATGTTCAAAGGCAGAGGTGTATTGTGGCTTCACTACAGGAAAACACACTGAAATTACACATATTCAGAGAACGAGGACCAGCCAGGTGCGCCAGCTGCACCGCCACCAACACAAGCTGCACCGCACCGGCAAGGTGGCTCAATCAGGCGGCCGCATGCGCTTCCACCTCGCCAGCAAGACCACCCAGGTAGTGTCCAGCAAAGGCACAACGCGATCGCCGCCATAATAAAACAACAAGGGCGCCTGGCCACAATACAGGACTAGCAGCTCCGGCAGATGACGACAGACCTGGTACACATCAGGGCCCACCTGGCAGGGGTAAAGTATTGAAGACTATGTTTGTTCAGTGTTTCCCTCAGGACGGTGATAAAGAACGCTTGTTGTCTTTGCAAAAAAAAAGATTGAAAGCCTGCAGGTCCACCAGGTCAACGCCGTCGAGCAGCTGGTGCAGGCCCTGCGTGACATTAACAACACACTGCAGGGCCGCAACCAGGCGCCCTGTGAGAATGGTGGCGATCCATAAGGTTAGTTCAGAGGAACAGAACAGAGCACGACCTTGGCAGTCAGAGCAGTGTAGTGAAAAAATCTATGATAGGCCGTGCAGGTTACTGTACGGAGAGGCATTTTGGCTCCTCAGTTCTAGGATGCAGGTTAAATACCTGTCACAGAGGTCGCGTTTCGATGGAGGCAAAATGCCGAAGAAACCCATAAGCTATGCAATGTCAGTGCATGATCAGGAGCCCTAGGCAGTCAAAATTAATACAGAGACCTCTGCTACTGTGCCTTTTTCTCTCTTCCTGCTTTCATTTCCTTGGCCCACAGCACTGTTGAGGTGACCTCCCAGAAGTGGAATAATAACTGTGTCTTTCCTTTCTATAAAAACCAAATTTCATAGCTTAAGGTGTTAAAAACATAATAGATGGCATATGTGACAGGAGACAGTCCTCGAAGGATAACAATGAATGGTCTGAAGCGGAAAAAGAAAAGGAGGGAGCAGTGGCACATTAAGATGCTATATCATGCATGCTGATAAAGCCAGTCAGGTGGCAACTCAGTCTACAGTACAATGTGTAGCAGAGGTGTTGGCAATGTAGAAATGTGCCCTTAGGTTATAACCACGAACTTAATGGTGACACTACTATGCCATACACAGATGGCATATGTCACCAACAGAAGCAAAAAAATTTCACATTAACATACAAGTAAAATGTAGGGAACGCCTCAATACAGCAAGTGAGGTTTGTATAAGTGCAGCCAAGACACTCAAATCCCTCAAAAATGGCAATGAGAGTGTTTGGAAGCAGCGCAAAGGTGGCAAATGCAACATGGAATATGAGGGCCACTATGACTGCTTTTCACGACATTGTGTTCATCGTGTGTTCATCAAAAACACCAATGCCCTTAACATCATTTCCTTCAATGAACAAGTAATTGTGTATACATGCCTTTCTGAGGTTATACTGAACCTGTAATGCCATTCGACTGTGCAGCACAGGCTGGCAACTCTTTAGAACTCATTACATCTCTGATATAACGTGTCTTGCCCGTGACAGTGATGCGGGAACGGAATGAGATGTAAGGTTGCTCATTAAGGATGTGTAAAAACCACGATTCTCATGCGAAGCACATCAGTCAGAGTTCAATGATATACTAAGTTCGTGACTAGATAAAAGCACAGCGAACATTTCCTCTCCTGTCTTGCGCAAACACTTCTCTACCGGATGAAATTGCACTCTCAGGGAGATACCGTTGGCACCTTGCATCTTGTGTACTGTGCGCACCTTGTGACCTGCAGCGATGCTGATGGCCAGAGAGGTAACATAATGCTCAAGTGGTTGCCAATTAATGCTAGCCAAAACACAACACACACGACACAGGCTCCATACTGGAGGCACTGAGGACAGGGAAAAAGTTATGTTCTTTTGCAGATGGATGGTGAACGCACAGACTGTTCTCTTGGCATGCTGCATACACACTGACACTACACGGCACAGCATACAAACAAGTCCTGAAGATAGCATTAACATACAGCCCATATTTCACAGAGTGTAGGATAGGCGTGATACAAGGTCACACACATGGCCACAGTTTGCTCCAATGGCGGACGACGCCCCCCTCGTTTAACACTGCAATGCTCGCAGGTGCAAGGGCGACGACGACCACTGCGACAATGTCGACTATGACAGGACTTTGCCAAATGCTGCACATGCCACTGTAAAGAGCACTGTGCATAGTAGCAGCTTTTCACAACACTGCACCACCACACATAACTTCACACATGAAACACTCAGCTTGAAGCAGAACACCGTAGACTGCGTTTGTACAGCACCACTGAAGCTTAATTCCTTGCGGGGGCACATCCTCTTGATGAAGACAATGCAATGAGAAGTGAGCAGAGGCTTCGTGCCTCAGGGAAGAAATACTGCGAATACAGCGTTCTGTGCTCACAGACACAACGCAGTATGATGAAACACAGCACATGCTGCGGCACGAATATGTTAAATAAATAGCCGGAACTGAGTTTTCACTTTAAACAAAAGCTTAAAAATAAACAGTGCAACTTACTTGTTGCCGTATGAAACAAAGTATGCAATAATGCCAATCCTTGCTTGCAGGGTGGCTGGTGCAGGCGAGGTGGCTGGTGCAGGCGAGGTGGCTGGTGCAGGCGAGGTGGCTGGTGCTGCCGAGGCAGCTGCTGGCTGGACATACAACGTGTCTACAGGCGAAGCTGGCGCACAAATGTCTGCAGCAGCTGGTCACGCTTATGTCTACCTGCCTGCTGGTATAGAGCAGGAAAGGCACCGTTGTCATCACATAGGTCTGCGTCATCATCAGGGTCACCGTTGTCAGGGGGGTCAAGTTGAGGCAGTCGTGAATATATGCACACATTGTGCAACACTGCACAAGCTGCAACAATCTTCGCTGCGGTCTCCGGTTCGTAGTGCAGTGCGCGGTACCGTTGTAGACACCTGAACCGGCTCTTCAGGGCACCAACCGTGCGCTCGACAACAGACCTCAGCGATGAATGGGCACTGTTGAACCTGGCAGCAGGACTGCCAGGAGCGTGACATCCTGGAATAGGTGTGACCAACCATGGCTGCAGCGGGTAGGCGCCATCACCTGCAGGCCAATGAAGACTGACATTTTTCAAAATGCTTGCGCTAATAGCGCAACATCTGCAATTTGGGTGCATGAATTTTTCAGTCCATTATTTATTTCATCATTTATTACTTTTCTCCCCTCATTACAAAGGCCTCAATTTATGATACAATAATTATTGCTATCAATGTTATCAGCCATGATACAGGCAATATGCCAGCCTATACGTTTGCTGAATACAAATGGTGACATGTACCTGTAGACATATCGGCTTTGAAGAAGAGCCTCAGCTATATCTGACCTCACATTTTCTGAGGTACAGCATAAATATCCCTTAATTTTCCACCCTTTCGGTTTACAAGTAAAAGCAAATCTGCATCTTGTGATATTTATGTTGTGACATAGTTGTGATACTACTGCATATTGCATTGCTCACCCGTGAAGGAGCATGAACAAATATCTTATTTTTTACTCACTCTATGTGCAGGAATAAACAGGTCTGCATCCTGTGTTATTAATGTTATTATGTACGTATGTTATGTTATAAATACCTTGAAGGAAAGCCTCAACTCTTTCTGACCTCCGATTTCCTTGCCGATAGCAGTTTCACTAATGCAACACCTTCGTTGACACTACTGCTGACATGTGGAAACCCTGGATTTGCATTAATTTGAAAGCAAATTGCCTCAACAATGTGTTCACTGTACATATGCTTAACCAGCTACATGCAACTGATGTCTGAGATCTACTGACTGGATTTACATTTGTTCAGTGCAACTATTTCGCCCTTGTGCCAGAATTCACATACCTAGTAAATATTCCCCAGATTGGAGAAAATTGTGGTTGCACAGTGCATGATGCACTGGTGATGTCCGCCACACGAAGGAATCATGCACAGACCTTGGGAATGTAGTGTCAAGTGCCCTGATGCGAAGATGGGCATCGTGAAGAAACATGAACAAATATTTATTCTTTTACCCGCCCAATTTACAAGTGCGAACCAATCTTCGTATTGTAACATTTATGATGTGGCGTAGGTGTATATTTTGTGTTGCAATTTAACTACTTCAGCCGCCGTCTGTGTTGTTGTTAGCCGTTTTTTTACCTTATGCCATAGTTTTTGCTAGCACAGACATGCGCCAAAACACTGACTTTCCTCCACTGCATTATCAACTGCACACTGGTAGAGTATGTTGCACTACAGCAGACAGCATACCATAAAACCAAAGTGATTGATTGTGATACTTGACACAGATGAGAAAAAAGAGGCTCCAACACTCACTGGACTGAACACTCGGAATCTAATCTCACAGTGAAGTGGGAACACCCGCATCACCCACGACAAACTGTCATAAAACAATGAAGATAACATAGCACATGACATGAACTGTGCAAACAAGCTCATACTGTGTAATCCTTGTCCAAGAGAACCTTGTTTGTGCAACTCCCACTACTCCAGCAATGCACACTGTTCTGTCAGTAATGTGCAGTTGCAGGGCTGACAGGAACAAATACATGGGCATGCAATGAGCTATGTGTACAAGTGCCAGTCTACTACCTCTTTTGTTTCTACCTTTCAGTGTCATGTTGCCAGAATATAAGAACTCAGACGCAGCAAAATACAGAAAATCACAAAGGCTGCACTCCAGGCAGTTTGGAGGCTCCGTGCATTGTATGTTTCTTTTTCCGAAGGCACGATTGTGCCATTTTTTTCTTCTTTCCTTTACAGGCACAAATGTTAACCCGCTTTCTCCAGCAGACCGTTCTCCCTTTAGTCTAATAAAGCATGCAGGTAAGCACGCCGCAAACGAGTGCCGACGACGGCATGTTTCTGGTTACAGGAGACCAAAGGTCATGCACCGAAGAGCGCCGCTACAAAGCTTATTGTTGTCGTTCTTACCACCATGACGTTCAAGGCATAGTATCCCTTGCGACAGAAGTACGCCGGTCTCTTGACCTCGTCAGATGGTGCGGCTATGCAGACAAGTGTCCCATCGATGGCGCCAACACATCCCGGGAATCTACTGTCCAGCAGCTCGAAGCCTTCGCGTGCGGTCGCCAGTTCAGCCGGAGAGCATGGGAAGGAGATCCACTTGTGTCCCAGGCAGTTCAGAATCGCGTTGGTGACTGCATGGATGCAGCGACTCACACTCGGCTGACTAACCGCTAGGTGTTCGTCGCTTGCGATCATGCCCTGAAAACTGCCTGTGGCGTAAAACCGGAGCACACACAGCACCTGCTGCTCCACGGTGAGCACAGTTGCCGTGTTGACGCGCTGCCTCTCCAGATCCTCCCGCAACCCGTCACACAGCCACCTCACCAAGTCTTTTTTTCAGACGAAAATGCTGCCTGAACAAATCATCGGGCATCTCGAAAGCGTCTCGACGCTCACGATAATGCCTGTCCGAAAGCACTCCTAGCCAGTCCAATACGACGGGTAATGCCGGAAACAAAGCCATCACCCGAACTTCTTTCTAGCGAAATTCTAGCTAGTCCGAACGTCGTCGTTGTTGCCTCAAATACGATGGCCCATACCGTCGCACGTTGCCTCCGCGTCTTCGTCGTCGTAGAAGAGACGGTGCATTGATGATGCCGTAGTAACGTCTGCGAAGTGTTTGAAGCAGAAAAGTACGTAGAGACCTCCTGAGACGATAAAAAAAATTTACCCTTCTTTGTGTCGGTCCTTCGAACGAATAGTTACTATATAAGTGCCCTTAAAAAGCAGTTTCAAAGTTTTCTACATTCAAAACAAGATTTACCTTGCCATAATTCATCACTTCAAATAAATTGGTACCAAACTGCGGAGTCAGACGTATAACTCAGCCTTGTATCCGCCATTTTCTTCTTACCGTAATCCAACCACCTCGCGGCCATACCAAATTACGGCGGCCAAACGGGGTATTTTTCAGCAATGGCAGCATTTCCTTTGCGTCACTAAACGTCATTTTGACTTCATTGAATTATGCTTGCGTATCACGTGAATCACGTGACATTCCTCCAGCCAATCACATTCTAGGAAGCAACCCTCACAGTTTGAACATTTTTCTCAAAATTGCTAAAACGAGCCAAGTGTCTTCTTCCATGCCAGCTGTAGCTTCGTTTCCCCTCCACAGACACTTAAATTTACCAACCCGGCACCAAATATAGCTGTGCTAAAAATCAGTCTTCGAGTACACGTCATTTTGACGTCACGGCAGAAAGCTATTTCGAAGCCTAATGGTTTCGCGCCACAAATTTAAAACTCGTGACTTGCACGTGATCGCCCAATGAGCCAATCAGAGAGACAATATGGCAGCGAACGGCGGCCATGGGTGTCGAGAATAGGCCCCCTGGTTAGATAGCAAAAGCTGTGGTGTACCGGGCAATTAGACGTGGCTTGGTGTCTGTAATGTTGAGCGCGTTCCGCACACTGGATAAGCGGTGCGCCCACCCTGCCACTCTGGCACGTGGCAGTTAATATTTGATCGCGAGAGGTTGCTCACCGAGTGAACGCTGCAGCCTATTGCTTCAGTGCCGCGTGTCCGCCACAGCGTTGTAAGCGCTAATTCATGCAGCCCACATCTCTCTTTCTTACCCCCGCCACGTACCTCAAAGCACGATTGAGGCGTCCACTGTAAACCCGCTTTACTCCACTGTCCCAGGGAGCCAGTTATGCGCCTTCTGTTCCTCAAAATCATCGGACTCTACAACCCTGCCAGCGCCACCGGCAATGAACACAATGAACGCCGACGGTCTATAGCTTCAGCGCAGCGTTTCGGCTACAACGTTGTGAACGCCAACGCATGCAGCGCACATCTGTCACTACCGCCACATAGATTAAAGCGCGACTCAGTAGCCCACTGTCCCAGGGGCCAATTATGCCCATTTCGCTTTTAAAGAAAGTTGAAGATTGGTTTTGAAAATTGCTTTTGAGGAAAGGAAATGCCGCAGTAACTATCTCACATAAATTAGTGGACACCCGAACCGCGCCGTAAGGAAGGGATAAATGTGGTTGATCTGAAGGTCGTTCAAAGACATTCTTCGGCCTACTCGACGACTGCTTCACCTAGCGTAGCGAGGCTTTTCACCTGACTAGATTATTTCTCGTTCGCAACGCAAACAAAAGTTATTAGAAAAAATTGGCTATGGTTTAGCTCTGGCTAACCCTAGTTGAATTGCGAAAGCTGCGTTTCCTCGGCACGTCGTCTACGCAGCGTCTGCTTCCGACGCTCTCGAGAACTCAAACCGGTCTCTTCCGCAGTTGAAGAGTCACTCCGGGACGTGGCACGACTTCCTCTATATAGCCGCATCTTCGTTACGACGCTTCCCGAGTTGTACGGCGCGTTCTTCTGGCATCTCTTGAACGCGGTGTTTCTACCTCGCTTCGTTCTGTCGTTGTTACGTTGTTGCCTCTCTTTCTCGCTCTCCATAACGACTACAATACACTGAGGCGGAGCGATATATATATATATATATATATATATATATATATATATATATATATATATATATATATATATATATATATATATATATATATATATATATATATATATATATATATATATATATATATTATATATATATATATATATATATATATATATATATATATATATATATATATATATATATATATATATATATAGGCAAGGGCGGCTCAAGGTCGTGCATAAGGCATACGGCGCGACGAGCCGAAATGGCTCGCTGGCTGGCGTAATTAACCTTCGCTTTAAAAATTTTATTTACATATGTACACATGTTAAGGTTACCGGAACATTTACATTCACGAGTAGACATGACGCTAAGCATTTAAGGCGAGCCAATTAAAGAGGTACCATAAGCATTTTAGAGCAGCTAACAGGAATTGCTTCTTGGCGATGTAAAACGGGATAGCATACCTATTGACAGAAGAGTGAAACAATCTGACACTGAAAAAAAAAAACCTTAGCGCCATTTTGGTCTAAAAACCAGAACAAAACGATTGTTAACAGAAATGAATGGGCGCGACCACTGCCTGCAGAAAATCTTCTCTCCCAAGAGTTCCTCCGACAAGAAACTGATCGGCTCCCTTCGAAATGGGCCATGTATTGACTGGCCACACAGCGTGGCATCGATTGCGCCATAAAGTTGTTGCTATAAACTGGTAGAAATCAGCAATGACCACGTAAGATTTCAGTTAACAGTTGAAAACATGCAGTATATGTAGTAGTACCGTCAAACCCGTGCTATACCGATGTAAAAAACCGTTCGCACGATATTTCAGCAGGAGGGGTCATTGCGCTGAACAACCGAGCATGCTCAGGTTACTTCGGCAAAGAAGTTCAAATTACCATCTGGATTTTTCTCCTAAAAATTTCTCTCCAAGCTGTTAACTATTTCCTGCCTTCTCTCATAATAATAATAATAATAATTGGTTTTTTGGGGGAAAGGAAATGGCGCAGTATCTGTCTCGATCATATATCGTTGGACACCTCAACCGCGCCGTAAGGGAAGGGATAAAGGAGGGAGAGAAAGAAGAAAGGTGGTGGTGGTAGTGGTTTTATTAAAAATAATAGTAAAAAGGAAGGAAAAGATTTTTGCTAGCCCCGGCATCTGCCATCGATACTGAAGCACCTGAGCTGGGGCAGCGGAAATAAAGGACAGCAGGCAGAATGGAGAAATGAAATGAAAGAGGTGAGGGGACAGGAATAGAGGATAAGGGGAGAAGTAATAGAGAGTTTTAGTTTCACGTACGTAGAGGCTTCACGTACGTAGAGCTCTTACGGGTGACCAGTGCGAAAGCGCAGAACGCAAAGGACGTGAGATTCGGATTCTTACGTTACGGCCTTTGCGTTGCTTGCGTACGTAGCGTTCACAAACATGGCAGCGCCCTACCCGCCCGCTTCACAGCGATAACAGCTTCGTCGCTAATCCCTCGACGCGATATCGTGTTCTAAACTGCTGCATTCGCCATCGATTTGACCATTCTTACCCTCGCACAAAGTTTCAAGCGACAAATAGCTTTTGTTTTTCAGACAGAAGGGCGATTTCCCAGCTGTTAAGCCTGACGAAGTAGCGTTGGTCGTCGTCATAGCAACCGTCTCGCTATGAATGGCTTGGCTTAAAGACTTGTCTTGGATGATTAAGGCTACAACCAGTGTCCGTGTTTCTTAGTAGATGGCGCTAGGCGTAACGCGCGGCGTGTTTCGCTGGACAGGACAACTGACTCAGCTGAAATGCCGAAATCAGCACGCTGCCAGCCTGCCAGCTCATAGCTGGAGAATTTCGTACAACGCTGGACAGGACAACTGACTCAGCTGAAATGCTGAAATCAGCACGCTGCCAGCCTGCCAGCTCACAGCTGGAGAATTTCGGACATAACCGAAAGGCGGGTTACTCCCTCTTATTCTCAAGCAAACTCAACTTCAGCGGGAGCTACGAAGTCTGGCAACCAACATGGTACGAGCATAGCGTTGGGGCGTTAATTGACCTGCGTATTGTCGCTGCCAACCCCTCTCGGGTTTAGGACACAAGAGTGACGCAGTCGCAGCGGTTCAGGTGACGAAGAAGCGACTTGAGTATTGGTGGCAGCACGGAGCAGTGCGCAGCGGACGTTGAGGGATATTCTATTCACTGCTCGAAAGTTTTCACGTGTTTTTCTTAATGCGAAAGCTTTACTGGCCACGAACTTGCGATTTCGCCGTGGCCGTGCTTCGAGGAGGCACATGACGTCACAACGCGTGCCTCGCCACGAATATTTCGCTTTCTCGCTCCCTAGTCACAACTGCACATGCGCCACTAGTAACACCGAGCCACAGGTGTTCCGCCGCTGCGCAGCGCCGCGTTTTCCCTCAAAATGAAACTTTCAATTTTCAGTTTGACCCGCCGCGGTGGCTCAGTGGTTAGGGCGCTCGACTACTGATCCGGAGTTCCCGGGTTCGAACCCGACCGCGGCGGCTGCGTTTTTATGGAGGAAAAACGCTAAGGCGCCCGTGTGCTGTGCGATGTCAGTGCACGTTAAAGATCCCCAGGTGGTCGAAATTATTCCGGAGCCCTCCACTACGGCACCCGTTTCTTCCTTTCTTCTTTCACTCCCTCCAATATCCCTTCCCTTACGGCGCGGTTCAGGTGTCCAACGATATATGAGACAGATACTGCGCCGTTTCCTTTCCCCAAAAACCAATTATTATTATTATTATTTTCAGTTTTCTCTTTCTTCTTTCCCTCTCTCCTTTATCTCTTCCTTTACTGTGCGGTTCGCGGGCTCACCGAGATACGTGAGACGGTTACTATGCTTCGCGCGCTCGCCGCGTCATCTGGCATGACGTCACACCGCACGGCTCGCCGCCGCTGCCGTTTGGTTTTACGCCACAGCGCGTTCCTCGTCGTTGCGCTCGCCTCCGCTCGCTTCGCCAGCTGCTTCGCATGCCTGATAACATGCCGGAGGATTGAAAAGGAGGGCTCGCGTACGCCGCATCCAGGGACTCCCGCGTGGTGTGCACCATCATCTTATCTGCTACCTGATTTAATATCGGCTGCGGGTCCTTGGACCCAAGATATTAAACTTATTTTCGGAATATGGCGGAGTGCTTAGCTTGAAGCACTCTTGCACGGCTCTGCCCGGTATTGCACTGCCTGGGCAGAGCTCGTTAAGAACTCTCCCACTGTTCCTTCAAACACACCCACTCCACCTAAATGCTCACACTGCGCAAAAATGGCACACACTATCGACAAGCTACGATCCCAGGTAGCGGAGCTAACCCGCAAGTGCACTCCTCTCACCACCCCCCACGTTCAACCTACCCCACCTCCTGCGCCCCGGGACGTCGAGACTTCCCCCAAACCACTGCTACCACCAGTGGCGACACCCACTCCCACACCTCGCCAACCGACAACCACCCCCCTCCCCAACACATATGAAGAAATAGAGGGACGTCTCTTGAATAACATTATGAAAAACATAAACCCCCTTCTCAGAACATTCACCTCCCAGCTCTCAGCCCAAATCGCACAAATAGGCGCGCGCCTGGACGCACATGACGCCCAATTTTTTACTCTACAAGCACTGATAAACACCAAAGCCCCAAGCAGAAAACGTGTTACCAGCTCTGACAACCCTCGAGCAAAAACTTACCGGTCCGCGACCGCGGCGGTCGCTATGAGTAGCGACAACGAATCTGTCAGGAGCTTTACCAACCACCAGGATGGCTCCACTCTCTAAATCAGGCACTCCTGACCGCCTAGAGATCTGGAAATGGAATTGCCGAAGTTTCAGGAGAAAACAAAGCCTCTTGAAACAATACATCAATGTCACCTCCATTTGACCCGATATAATCTGCCTGCAAGAGGTAGGAGCCGACCCGGCGCCGACTCTCCCAGGATATTACACAGTACACAACGCGAGCTCGCCAAAAGTTGCCACCCTTGTTTCTAAGGACATCACGGTGGTCAAACACTCCTTGAGAGAACAGGAGATCAACTACAACATGATCGAGGTCATTCCCAACAAGAGGGGCCGCATGAGAACCTTCGTTCTGAACGTGTATTACCCCCCACGAGCAACCAAGGCCGATTTCTCGGACATACTTCAAGAGGCAGATCAGCTAGCTGTTTCGCATCAGCTTATCGCACTCGGTGACTTTAACGCCCTCCACAGGGAATGGGGCTACAAAACGAACTCGCTTCGTGGTCTGAGCGTGGTACGTGCTCGGGATGCCCTGGGCCTCGAAATACTTACTGATCCTTTATACCCAACCCGCGAAGGAAACAGCGTCACGCGCGATTCATGCCCTGACTTTACAATCGTCAAGAACATCCATAACGCTACGTGGACAAATCTCGGAGAGTGTTTAGGTAGCGACCACTACATCGTAAGCACGTCTATCACCTCCACAAACATTCGTCGCACCCTGGGAACAGCCAAAATCCCGGACTGGACTAAATACCGTGCACAGCCCGTTCCGGAAGACCCCATTCAATCAATCAGTGAATGGAGTGAACAGATTCGGAAAGCACACAAGGAGGCCACCACCGAAGTACAATGCACACCCGATAATCCAGCGGTCGATCGTCACCTTCTGAAGTTGTGGCAGACCCGACGGACTCTGGTTCGCAGATGGAAACGCCAACGCCTCAATCGTCCCTTGAGACTCCGCATATCACAGATCACGGCAGAAGCACAAGAGTATGCACAACACCTCTCTCAACAGAATTGGCAGGAATTTTGCGAGTCACTACGCGGCAATCCTCCGCAGCCTCGTCGATCCGCAAACATCGCGGTCTGCCACTAACCGTACACTCAAGAAAATCGCCCATCTGTACCCCGGAGACGACGCGGCCCTCCTCACCGCCCTCAAAACCAAATACATTGGCGCCCCCATCCTCCCAGCACAATCTCGTACACGGGAGGCCCAAATGAGAGGCTGGACGCCCCCGTCACCACTGCCGAGGTTTACGCCGCGGCTCGATCTGCCACACGCAACACGGCAGCTGGCGCGGACAAGATCACAAATGGAATGATTAGAAACCTGGGCAAGTCGCAGATCGAGGTCCTCACTACCTACATAAATGACACCCTATGGGAGGCGGGAGAACTCCCAGCAGAGTGGAAACACTCCGAAATCGTGACTATCCCAAAACCAGGCAAGCCACCAAGCCTGGAAGCATTACGACCCATCTCCCTCACCTCTTGCCTGGGCAAACTATACGAGCGCGTTATCCAGACCCGCCTCCAAAACTACACAGAGGACAACAACCTCTTTTCACCCACTATGATCGGCCTCAGGAAAGGTCTTTCTACGCAAGACGCTTTCCTCCTTCTCAAGGAAGAAGTACTCAGTAACATCCCGAGAGGCGGCGAGCACCTAATTATGACACTTGATCTGAAAGGCGCTTTTGACAACTTTTCTCACGACGCCATCTTGAAAGAGCTCAACGCCCTCGATTGCGGACCCAAGACCTTCAACTACATCAAAAACTTTCTCAGCAACCGAACGGCCACGATTGACATGGGAGATGTCCGCTCCGGCACAGAGAAGACACCCAACAAAGGCACTTCCCAAGGCTCTATCATCTCTCCTCTCCTCTTCAATATAGCTATGATCGGCATGGCAAAAGCACTCGAGGCTATTGAAGGCATCGGCTATACTATCTACGCTGATGATATTACCATCTGGTCCACCAGGGGTTCCTTTGCCGACAAAGAAAACACCCTACAAGAGGCAGTCAATTGCGTAGAAAGACAAGCAGCAAATTTCGGCCTCCGCTGCGCACCCGACAAATCCGAAATTATCCGCATTCAGGGCTATGCCTACAAATCTATCCGGCGACATCGAGGTTTACCTCGAAGGCACGAGAATAAAGGAAGTCCCTCTTATCCGCATCCTGGGCCTTTGGCTTTAGAGCGACAGGAAAGCCAACCACACGTTACAGCGTCTCCGACAACTGCCCTCCAGATCTCCCGCATGATTCGGCGCATCACCCGCAACCGAAAAGGCATGAGAGAGGAGGATACAATTCGACTGATACAGGCTCTAGTTATGAGCCGCCTGTCATACGGTCTCCCATTCCTACCACTTCTGGGGAATGAGCGAGACAAAGCAGATGCCATCATCCGTACCGCCTACAAACATGCGTTAGGCCTCCCGATGTACACGGCCAACTGCCACCTCGAGGACCTGGGACTGACCAAGACAATAGAAGAAATTCGAGAAGCCGTCCTAGCATCGCAAAAGGAACGCCTCCTCACCACCAAAGCTGGACGCGCAATCTTGGAAAGAGTGGGTTCCCCGGCTGACATACGCGCCGTCCAGGACAACCGAGACCTACCCTCAACTCTGCGAACTCGCGTGTATGTAGCTCCACTCCCGAAGAACATGCACTCGGACTCACAAAAGGGACGACGAAAGGCGCGAGTGGACTATCTGCGCCGCACACATCGACAGGCACAAAATGCTGTATACGTCGACGCAGCCATGTACCCCGATTCAACAAACGCGGTGGCGGTCGTCTTGGACACCAATTTCAAGGAAATCGCCAGCGCCTCCCTACGAAACTGCTCTCCCACAGTAGCAGAAACTGCTGCAATTGCCCTCGCAATCCAGCACGGCGATGCTACGGGAAATGAGTTAAAAATTATTACCGACTCCCAGTCCGCGTGTCGCCTCTTCCTCTCTGGCAGACTTCCACACTCCGTCGCTCCCATTCTGACTACCCCACAAGTTCAAAATTCCACATGCAAGCACCAAATCACTTGGACTCCTGGGCACGAGGGGCTCGAGGGAAACGAGGCCGCGGACAGTCTAGCTCGAGGATATACTAACCGAGCGACTAACCTCCCCGACCTCACCCCTCTCCCCTCTACGTACGGCGAGCGCCTCCTCCTTCTCCGAACACAAAGACAAGTCTATCCCCCACCACATCGTAAGCTAACGGCGGCAGAGGCGAGGGAATCGCGACAACTACAGACGAACACCTTTCCTAACCTACACAAGTACCACATAATCTTCCCCGACAGATATGACAGCATCTGCCCCTGGTGTGGCGGAATTCCAACAACATATCATGTAACATGGGGCTGCTTCGGTCCCAAGCCCCCCGAACTAGACAAACATCACTCCGAGGAACAGTAGGAGTCTGTCCTGCTCAGCTCTGACTTGGCGACGCAGCGAAAGCTGATATCCCAAGCAAGAGCAACTGCAGTGAACATTGGGGTCCTGAAATAAGGATTCCATCCAAGATCTGTATTTTCGCCTCTCTATCCTACCTTTTTGAAATAAATGTTATCTACTACTACTACTACTGCCTCCGGGATCGCCCCGGGGCATATTAGCGCGCGCCTTTTCATTCTATTTTTTCTTTCCTATCATTTAACCCCCCTACTTTCAGCACGCGGCAGCGAGCATGGCTCGTCTTGAGCCAGTAGGCAGGCCCGTGCACATTACTTTTCTTTCTTCCTATCAGCAACAGCAGCAGCGCATCCACAGTTGTGTCGTCTTTAATGGGACAACAACATAGCTAGACAACCAGACTAACCTGGACTTGCAATCAAGATTAACCAAGGCTAACCATGCTATGTCTTGCCTTTCGCTACGTATATCCTGGCATAGCCGAGCTAAGGCAGTGTTATTTTTTTGTAACGTAAGCTACACTGGCCGAGGTTGACCAGAATCGCGTGCATCCTGGAGAGCCGTGCTGCGCATGCGCGAGGAGCAGTGACGTCTCATAAAGGTGAACAAAAACCTTGTGTCGAGGCTGGGAATCGAACGAGGGCCTTTGGCGTTTGGGGCGGAGACTCTACCACTCCTCCACGAAGGCTTTTTTTCTTCATTGCCTATCTTGACATAGAAACAAAACAAGTTTCATATAAATGTTAAAACCGCGACAGCGACACGTTGGCTATCACGACAGGTTTAAAATATCTTCAAAAACAAGTTCGTTTAGTGAGGTAATCCACTCAGGTGGATCTGGTAGTGCCCTGTATGCTTCTGTAAGGAGCACCACACTTTCAATGAAGTTTTCGCGCACAGGACGTGTATTGAGATCTGAGGAGCGGGCGGTGATGAGTTTGGCGTGAGTGATGAGGGTGAGTGAAAACAGGTGTGTCATTCTTCTTGGTTTTATAATAAAGATACTTCATGCATTATGTCTATGTAAATATTATTACTCATGGAAAGACAAGAAAATTCCTTCTCGATAAAAACTTATTAAAATGAGGCTATGGTTTAGGTAAGATAAATGCTGTAAAAATTGGAAATTCAAAAATAGCATTGATACCTACGTAACCCGAAGTGAAGGCGTAAGGCATGACGCCCAGCCCTGCCGACAGTGCAGACTGTGTGCGTACATAGCAGCCAATAGCTATGTTAGTTACCTTGTCTGTGTGTGTGGTTAAGTTTTCCATTTGATGTACTAAGCTCCAGTGTAGGCAAGCCTTGACACATGCTTGTGAGTTATGCCGCATTTCTCCTATATCGTGTTTTTCATTGATCATACTGTTTTTTATTCTGCACTACTCAATCATTGCCACACTTGCTACTGTTGCCTACGAAGCCTTAAACAGGAGTAAACTTAAAAAGTGAGACTACTACGAGACTACTCCCCTCAATAATGCCTGCAGGGTCATGACGGTATTTGAAATAAATAAATATAAAGAGAAGTATCTCGGATGTAGGCGCATAATTATGTACAATATGCCACTATCTTGGGGACACTGAAACATCAGCGCCTTGTTACAGCAGCGTGCAAATCTACTGAAAAGAATTGCTCACAGCCTCCACAACTAACTCACTGTTCAGCCTGTGTGGCTTCTTATTCAGTGCTTAAAGGAGGTTTTAACCTCAAGTGCGGCTGGATATGAATGTTAAAACTCCTCTCCATGTGGATGATGCATGTCGACGCACATAAAATCTAAAAGGTCCTCCTCCTTGTGAACGAGCAACGCATACCTTCCAGCTCGCGTCTCTGCTGTTGTGCTCGCGCTTCCTTCCTGCTGTTGAGTTCGGAGAATTTGGACATGAGGAGGATTCCCTGAGGACCACCGCGAGGGTGGGTGAGCCCTCTGGGGGGAGACGTGGCTGCAGGAATGCCGGAAGCAGTGGCGATAATAGCGTCCTCACGTGTTAGAACAGGAATGCCGGAAGCAGTGACGACCATAGCGTCCCCACATATTCGTTCCGGTCCTCAGACGATAAAGTGCAAGATCAGTGTTGCCCTTTTCAGTCACGCTGGGGTTGAACAATTGCCCGAGTGCCGCACCTTCGACAGAGGTTCCGCGTTCCGGTCATCAGTACAAGATCTTTCAACCCCTGCTGGGAGACAGCCTGCATTCCTGTGTCACGCAGGCGCCTTCCGGGTCCACATAGGCGCGGTCCGGACACACGTGCGCGCCAACCTGGAGGCCGAGTGGACGACAACATGACCGGGTCCTGTTCCCTTTCCCTCGACCGAGCTGCGAGAGAACATCAGGACCGCCCTGCCGTGGGTGGTACCATCAGTGCCATCGTGTGATTGGACATCTTTCTTCGAACTATATTCCCCAGCTATGGATCTGGGGAATACGAAGAGTATTTAAGGAGCTGCTGGTTTGATGCCAAGGGAGCCCCCTTCTTGAGAGGTATCAGAGACTCCTAAGAAGCTCTCTTTACTGAGGAGCACTCTCAGTTGCCCGTACTTGTTCATAATGTAAATAGTCCTTGTATAAAGTTTTCCAAGTTTTCTTGCTCCGATCGTCCTCGTCTCTTCTCCTGCCCAGTCACGCTACCTGAATCCCAACAACTGGTGCCAGCGGTGAGATGCTGCTACCTGAGTCCCAACACTGCTTACCCGCCGCTTTGTGTGTGGGCTTGGCTCCTATAGGGTAGCGTGCGTCTTTCACCGGCCTTGTCGGCCGGTCGTCGCTTCCTCGTAGTCCAGGCAATACCAATACGGGGTTCATGCTTCAAGTGTGCAAATTTACACACTGGCGAGCGGCGCCAAATTGGTGAATGATAGCGCAACTGACATTTGTCGCAGTTACGCGCGCGGGATAATATTGAGCCCGGTGCCAGTGGCCCGTTGAGGAAAGATGCGGCGAAAAAAGCCGCCAGTAATAGATTGCTCCCCTGCAAGCATTTAGTGATAGCTGTAACTTGACTCAATAGCACGAGATTGAAGTGCACTCTTATCCCAGCTCTTGCAGTTGTTTATGCGTGCCGACGTCAGACAGATGAAACCCGGGGACTGCGTCTAGAAGTGCTTTCTCACTAAAAGCATCCCTCTGTACCTTCTCTAGCCGTTACCATAGCGACCAGTACAGGGCCTCTTCCATTTGGATAAGCCTCAGCCGGTCGGGAGTAGGCGGGCAATCCAAATTCTCAGATTCTCGAATTAACGGGAGTCGAATTAAAGAACCCGTATTATAATTAACATTCCATTGTATTAGAGCTTAAATTGTAGTCATACAGCTTCCGGTTTCTGTGTAACGAAATTTCCTTCTCAGTCGAGAGAGGTCACGTACCATAGTGACGTCATTACAACCAGCCCATGTGCAGGTGGCAACTTTGCCACCCGACTGTGAACCTGCCCACCATGGCATGTGTCATATGGACACCCATAGTTTAGAATTTAGTCAATCCCCTAAAATTCCAACTGACTCACGAAGTTTTTCAAGTCGAACCACCCCACAAAATGGATTAAGTCGCATTAGTGGTGATAAGTGGGTGGATTAATGCAGATTGGTGGGTCGAAGTTGTCTAATTTCATATAGTAATTCGATAGAAGGTGCTCTGACATTATAGAAAGTGATGAGTCATGCATGCCATATAGAGGCAAGACAACCGGAAAATGAAAATTGGTTTTGAGGAAAAGAAATGACGCAGTTATTGTCTCACATATATCTCGGTGGACATCCGAAGCCCGCCGTTAGGGAAGGGTTAAAAGGAGGAGGAGGAGGACAGGCAGGGAGGTTAACCAGAAAAATAGCCGGTTTGCTACCCTGCAAAGGGGGAAAGGGGTGAGGGGAGAGAAAGGTGAAGGAGAAAGGACAGTTGCAGGAAATTAAAGTCACTATGCGAAGTCACAGGGTTCAGTAAAGTCACAGCCTGTCGTGCAGGCCAGAAGTCCTCAAAAGCGACCGCCGCGGCCAGTGGCCCAGAATCTTCGTTTCCGTCAGTGGGCGCAGGTCTAGATGCTGCAGTGCACAGCAGAGACTGCCTTTCGGCGCTGTAGGCAGGGAATTTGTAGCAGCAGCAGCGGCCTTGCGCAGCAGGAGCAGCACCAGTCGTCGAAGATAACGACGTCGAAGTGCGGTCGAATTGAGCTCGCTCCTCGAGTAGATGCCTTTAACTCTCGGCCCCTTCAGTGTCAAAACTGCTGGCGATTTGGCCACAGCGGCAAAGCCTGCAAATCGGCCTTACGCTGCTGTGCCTGTGGGGAACGTCATTGCAGAGAGGAATGTCCTGAACAGCAAGAGAAATGTTGTTTGTGTAGCGGTGCTCACCCTGCTGATTCGCCTGACTGTCCTGCACGAGCACAAGAAGTTCAGGTGCTCGAGCTTATAAACAAGCGCAGATTCACGCGGAGAGAGGCTTTTGTCGCAGTCAAGGAGAGAGCCTCAGCCTACTCTAGTGTGGCCGCCAAATGACCACCCATAATGGATTCTAGTTGGTCCCAGGCTATTACAGCGGCAGTTGAGAAAGCTGTGGCAAATGCAATGGATCGCATTATGGAAACCGTGTCCACGTCCATTTCGCAGGTCATAGCTGCTCAGATGACCAATCTTCTGCAGGCGTCCACCGCTCCGCTCTTGTCTTCTTTGGCTTCGGAAGCTACCCTCCTTCTGTAGTAATCGATTCCGCTCCACAGGGCCAAAAACAATGTGAGCAACAAAAGACCTCTCAGGCCTCTCCTTCGCATAGCGTTATGGACGCATCAAACTCCCCGATCTTCTCGCGCTTGTGTCCTCCCATGACCCTCACATTATTGGCATCACTGAAACCTGGCTACACCCTGACATATATGACTCGGAATTTACCCCACCTGGTTACCTTGCTATCCGTGCCGACAGACATGAGGGCAAAGGCGGGGGTGTAGCTTTACTTCTTCGTTCATATCTTAGGTTTTCTATACTACCCGCTCCTTGCAACACTGAGTCAATTTGGTGCAAGATTTATTTGGAAAAAAAGACTGTTATTATTGGCGTTTTTTACCGACCCCCTGGAACTTCTGTTGATGTTTTGCACTCTGTTGGCCAGTTCATGCATAGTCTTTCAGTACCAAACATCATCTTCATGGGTGATTTTAACGTACCTGGTATTCACTGGCCATCGATGTCTTATTCTGGCCGTGATGCTTCTTTAGCAAAAGAATTGATAGATCTTTCGCTCTCTCTTGGTCTCACTCAAATAGTTTCGTTTCCTACCAGACTAAATTCATTGCTAGACCTAATCTTCCTGAGCCACAACCTAATAGAGACCGGATTTCAGTGCACGGTTGTCGATGGTATTTCCGACCATGAAGCAGTTCTCCTTACTCTATCCCGCTTTAACAGTAACCCACAGTGCACGTTCACGTCATTTCTGGATTTCCATCACGCTGACGACAACTCCATAATCGACAAACTGGCCGAGTGCTTCGACTCCTTTTGCGCGCTCAGCCGTGACGGCGATGTTAACGACCTTGTTGAATATTTTGAAAAGATTGTTAGTCTGTGCATTAAGTTGTTTGTTCCCGTCAAAACGAAGAAAAGAAATCCTACTCTCCCTTGGATTAATCGAGATGTTTTGCAGATGTCACGTCGTGTGTCTCGGCTGAGGCGCATGACACGTAACAATAACCCTGATTCCATTGCTCGATTTCAAGCTGCGAAAAATGAACTTCGTAATAAAATGCACTCTGCTAAAGATTTCTATTTCCGCGTTCAGCTTCCAGGGCTGCTTAGCAATAACCTTCGTAAATTTTGGCGATCTGTCCTACCCTCAGGCACTTCATCTACCTCATTCGTTATTAATGGAGAAATTGTCTCTGACCCCGCTGAAATATCTGATGCATTTAATGTTTACTTTCATTCTGTCTTTGCACGTGATAATAACATCATTCCATCTTTCCGTCTTCCTAATCATGACCATTCTGATATCACGGTTAGCACTCAGGGCGTTTTAAATCTTATCTTGCACCTTGACTAAAAAAATGCGCTGGACCGGACAGTATCCCAAATACCTTCCTTGCACGTTATTCTCTTTGGTCGTGTCGATATCTCTCAATTATATTTCAACAATCTCTTTCTACTGGCATTGTCCCTTCCTCATGGAAACTTGCCAATGTACTCCCGCTCTATAAATCCGGCAACAAACAACTTCTTTCTAACTATAGGCCGATCTCTTTAACTGCACATTCATGTAAGATCCTAGAGCACATTATTTATAAACACATCATGGAATTTCTTGAAGCAACTAAACTTCTGTCAAGGGCTCAACACGGGTTTCGCAAGGGATTTAGTACAGTGACTCAGTTAACAGAATTTGCGCATGACATTTTTCTCAGCATAGATGCCGGTAACCAAATCGATGCCATATTCATCGATTTCTCAAAAGCTTTTGATACGGTTCTTCACTCTAAACTGTTATGCAAACTAAAAGTCATTCTCAATAACTCTCAACTCGTTGACTGGATTGCCGATTTCCTCTCGCACCGCTCCCAGTCTGTTCGCTTCAATTCTGTCGATTCTTCGAAAGCTGACGTAACCTCAGGTGTTCCCCAAGGATCTGTCCTTGGCCCTTTGTTGTTTTTACTTTATATTAATGATTTGCCTGACAGTATAACCTCAAAGATCCGTCTATACGCCGATGATTGTGTATTGTACCACACTATTAACTCTGTCAGTGATCACTTCCTTCTGAATGAGTCTTTTGGTATATTCTGTGATTGGTGCAATACGTGGCAGATGAAAATCAACTTCAGCAAAACAGTTGTCATGTCTTTCACCAACCGCCTATGCCCTTCTAATTACAATTATTCATGCCCTTCTAATTACGATTATTCATCCCTGCAAAGGGTACATGAATATAAATATCTTGGCGTTGTTTTTTCACACAATATGTCATGGTCAAAACACATCGATCATATCACAGCTAAAGCTCTTAAAAAGGTAGGTTACTTGAGGCGCACAGTACGGGATGCTCCTAAAGAGACGAAACTGGTCGTGTATAAAACTCTTATTCGCCCTATTCTTGAATACGCTTCCAATGTTTGGAATCCATATAAGCAATGTGAAATTGATCAAATAGAATCTGTACAACGAAAAGCTGTAAGATTTATTTTTCTCCGCTACGACTTTCATTTTTCACCCTCATCTGCGATATCTTCCTTAAACTTAAGTCCACTCGCATCCCGCCGGAAAACTGAGTCCTTAAAACTTCTTCACTCAATAGTGCATTCTGCTAATTGCCTCTCAGAGAGTAAGCATATCACGTTTTCAAAACCATCTCTAACCAGGAGCCATCACGATCTTAATATCCAACCCTTTTTTGCCCGTACTAACGCTTTCAAATACAGTTTTTTTTCGCGTACCGTGGAGAGTTGGAACTCTTTAAATGGAAATATACGTGCCTTTTCTGTGTCTGATTTTGCGTCCGAAATTGAGACGTAGCATTATATGATGTTGTATGCAGCGTTTGTTTCACATTTTGCCATGTACCCCTTTATGCGCGCAACTGTACCGCATGATATATGTAACCACTCCTGCTATAACCCCTGGAATGGGGCTGCAGTATTTTCAAATAAATAAATAAATAAATAAATAAATAAATAAATAAATAAATAAATAAATAAATAAATAAATAAATAAATAAATAAATAAATCCTCTATGGATTGTATGGATATGGAGTCTGATCTCCGCGCCCAGAAACGAAGTGGGTCTCCTCTGAATATTACAGGCCCATCTTGCCCCCAGTCAAAGACAAAGAAAAGTAACGCAAGTCAAAACGCTAAGACCAGGATTCTAGAAAAGGCAGTCGCGGCTGCGGCACTTCCGCCAAGATTGGGTTCTTAAGTGTACTCCAGTGGAATTGTCGATCTATATTCTCAGCTTCAACAGATTTAAATTGCCTATGCAATCAGCTTCTACCAGATTTAGTTGCTTTACAGGAAACATGGCTAACTTCAAATTTCAATTATCATCTCAAGGATTACCATCCGTTCCGGCTTGACCGGTCATAACGAGGGGGAGGGTTGTTAGTGCTCATATCTACAAAGTTTTGCCACAGGGCATGCATTTCTTTTCAATATGCGGACAATGAATGTGAAATCCTTGCGGTTGACCTCAGTGTCCCAAGTCAACAGCCCTTTACGGTAGCTAATGCATATTTCCCGTCTGGTGTGCGTGACAATCGGCCCCTTGACTCACTCATGTCTAGTAGCCGATCTCAGGTTCTATTACTTGGCGACTTCAATTCGCACTATGTGACTTGGGGGTTTAAAACAGACAGCTTTGGTTCTAGACTATTTGATTGGGCTTCTGGCAACAACTTGATCTGCAACAATTCCGGATTGCCTACGTTTGTTCGCAGTCAATGCCGCTCTGCCTTGGATTTAACTTTTTCCTCCCCAGGAGTCTCTGTTATGTCTTGGGCGCCTGTTGACTGTGCAACAAACAGTGATCATCTACCGATTAGTTTCAAGTTTGCGTGTAAATTAACTCTTCCTGAGCGACATCAGCGCACGTTAATAAATTACAATTGCATTAAAGACACGCTCAAATCAGCCCTCCAAATCACTTCAGACACTCGCGCTCAGAGAAGTGCCTAAAGCAAGGCTGCACATCTATGCTCAGTACTGGACCATGCAAGGCAAAAGCCTGAATTTTTGCTTAAGAGAACAAAGGGTGCAATCGCGAACAATTGGTGGAATGCCGAGTGCACGCGTGCATATAGACGACGGAAAGCAGCTTGGAAGAAACTTCTCATCAATCAATGCCCAAAAAATTGGCTGGATTATAAGTATGTTGCAGCAACATTTTAGCGCACTGTCGCCCGTGCAAAGGAGGAGTATAATACAAATCATTATGATTTCCTTTCCCAATCAGGAAATAAACTAGCTTTGTTTAATTTCATGAGGCGCAACAAGGTGATTCCTCCGGCTGCCAACATTGAATCCCTTGTTCAGTCCCCTGCTGACATCGCAAAGGCCTTAGAGGATATTGAGTGTGGCATAGAGCTTCGCTTTACATTTGCTTTACCTTCTCCTACTATATTCACATGCACCTCAAGTGATTTCACTGAGGTCTCTATGCCTGAGCTGTCGCAAATTGTTCTGCGCTTATCCCCAGCGCTCCTGGCACCGATAAGGTCACTTCATCTATGATCAAAATTTTGTTAAAGAATCTCCTGCAGACCTGTTGGCTCTAATTAACCATTCTGTTAAAGGTCCTTGGATACCGCATGAGTGGCGTCTTGCTGAAATAGTTCCATTGCTTAAAAAGCAAGAGGAGGGCTTAACTTTAGACAATATATGCCCTATTTCGTTAACATCGAACCTAGTGAAATTGGTGGAAAGGGTCCTTCTCAGCCGTGTCATGTCATTCATTTCAGAAAATGCTGTATTGAATCCATGTCAAATTGGTTTCAGGCCGTGTTGTTCAATTTGGTGTGCTCATACTGACCTTGAGAGTCGTATTAAATTAGCTCGTAATAGAAAAAAGTTTGCTGCGCTTGTCACCTTGGATGTCAGTAAAGCATACGACAGCGTGGAGCACTCGACTCTATTACTAAGATTACAGGAACTCAACTTCCCAAGCTATTTTGTAGCCTGGATTTCTGTTTTTTTTTTTGGAAAATAGAGAATTTTACTGCTGCCAAAATGGTGTTTCCTCAAGGAGATTTTTACAGACAAGAGGTGTTCCGCAAGGATCAGTTCTCTCACCTGTTCTTTTTAACATTTTTCTAAGCTCAATTCCATGCATTCAAAATGTGAAAACTTATGTGTACGCCGACGATATTGCATTTTTTGCATCAGCAGGTGACATTCACACTCTCTATCAAACCCTGCAAAATTACCTCAATGTTCTTGACAACTGGCTAGGAAGAATTCATCTGTCCCTTAATGTGAAGAAATGCGCATTGTTAGTATTTCCAGTTCCTGTTCCAGTAAATATCTGCCTGGTCTATAGAAATAACATAATACCTCAAGTTCAGACGGTGAAGTATCTCGGTGTAATATACGACTCTACTCTCTCCTGGCGGCCACACATTGAGCAAGTTTCTGCAAAAGGACTTCGGGCCATTGGCATCCTGCGCAGGCTTTGTAGTGCTAGGTCAGGCATGAGAAGGCATACGCCTCTGATGATTTATAAAATGTACGTCCGCCCAATTTTGGAGTTCGGGTGTGTTTTATTCTCAGGAGCTCCTGCCTATAAACTTCGCCGTCTTGTGCTTTTGGAGCATGAGGCGTTGCGCCTTTGTCTGGGGCTTCCAAAATACGTCGCCAATGCGGTTCTGCACCTTGAGGCGCGAATGCCTTCGTTATCAGCCAGGTTTCGCCTTTTAACAGTTCAAACATTTTTAAAAATGTACGACTCACCTCTTCACGCTTCCAGTATAATATTTCTTAGTCAACCTTCCTCCTTTTTTAGTGCTGCCTGGTCTCGATTTCATACCCCGCAGATATGTTATGTGCAGTCCCTCCTTGATCGCATAAATATTCATTTCACAGATGTCCGCCAAATATATAACAACTCCTCATCTGTCCAGATTGAATTCGATGACATTTTCCCATCGAATGCAAAGCTGCAGCCCTTCCCGCTTCTTCAGGGTCTATTGCAGGACCACCTAAGGTCCTTTCCCTCTCATGTTCTTATTGCTACCGATGCCTCGCAGGATCGCGAAAGGCAGGTGTGGGAATTTTTTCGCCTTCACTGGATTGCTCTTTTTCTCTCTGTCTTCCTGACTTCACTCCAATTTTTCTGGCTGAATTATTAGCAGTAATCTTAGCCTTACGAAAATTAGAATCTACCATTTCCCAGGTCGTGGTTATGACAGACTCTCTGTCCATTTGCTCTTCCTTATCCTCACCCACTGACTCTCGGCCATTACGCCTCTTTAAGTTCCTGATTCCGCTCCATCTCAATTCGGTAAGGTTGCTTTGGGTACCCGGTCACATGGGCTTTCACTTAAATGAGGTTGCAGATTCCTTAGCAAGAGCCTCTCTCTGCGGCCCAATTGTTGCTGTCCTGCCATCGTGTGCATATACAGCTGCGGTGAGGTTTCGCAGCTACACAATATTTCAGGAATTTGCTGCCTCGGCTCTTACATCATCTCCCGAATATCAGCATCTTCTGCATCCTTGGAGTAGCAAAGACTGGCGCTCACGCAGACTAGAGGTCTCTTTCACGCGCTTGCGTTGCCAGGTTCCCCTTCTAAATTTTTGCCTTCACAGATCTGGCCTGGCAGCTCCCCCACTGTGCCCTTTCTGTGCCGAAATTGAGGCAATAGATCACTTCCTGCTGTTCTGCCACCGCTTTTCTCATTTGAGGAAGCGTCTTTTGCAAATTCCATTTCATCAACTGGGCTTGCCTGTGTCTTCCGCGGTTGTTCTTTCCATTGGCGCTTCTTTGCTTGGACGAAGCGACAGTAGTGTGCGCTCTGCTGTACAAAATTTTCTTCAAGAAACGCAGCGACTCCCATTCTAATTTCTTTTTCCCGCCCTCAGTCAGTACGACATGGCAACATTACAGGCATTGTGTACTATTATGCACATTAAGCAATTGTCCCGTCTTTGACCTCCAAGTTAACTGGACCCCTTTCCTTCCCTCTTCCAATCTATCAGACTACATACTATTGCCACTGCTTTTCCCGTCAAAACTTTCCTGTATCCAGTAATTAACCGCCTGTGTCTTGGCCACTCCCCCGTAGTGGGTATGTGCCAGCAACGTCTGAGGCCTTCCTTCCTTCCTTCCTTCCTTCCTTCCTTCCTTCCTTCCTTCCTTCCTTCCTTCCTTCCTTCCTTCCTTCCTTCCTTCCTTCCTTCCTTCCTTCCTTCCTTCCTTCCTTCCTTCCTTCCTTCCTTCCTTCCTTCCTTCCTTCCTTCCTCGTGCCGGTGTCACGGGCTTTTCGGCTCCATGCCATTAGACGTTCTAGAATTCCAGCCATTAAAAGCAAACATTTTTCCTTCGTCATGCCGGCCTCATGCTGATGGGCGCAACAAACTGGTGATTCCGGACGTCCGCTCGAACACCCGCCTCACCTTGGCCAACGCCGAAGACAACGCCTCCGCCATGCCAGGTAACGGACCCTCCAGTGCAGTCTCTGCGCTGTCCCTTCGCCTTCCCCAGTTCTCGCCGGCCGATCCTCAACTCTGGTTCGCGCAAGTCAACAGCGAGTTCACTATTGGCCGCATCACCAGCCAGGCGCAGAAGTTTCATCACGTCGCTGCGTCGCTACCACCTGAGATTGCCACCGAGGTCCGCGACATCCTCATAAATCCACCCGCCTCAGCCCCGTTTGACACGTTCGCTGCAGAGCTCATCAAGCGAACAGCCGTCTCGGAACATCGCCGCCTGCAGCAGCTTATCTCCTCCAAAGAACTGGGGGACCGCAAACCAACACAGTTGTTGCGGCGGCTCCAGCAGCTCCTGGGCGACAAGGCTGCCACCTTCGACCAAGCCTTCCTACGTGAGCTTTTCTTTCAGCGTTTGCCGCCGTTGGTCCACCTGGTGCTTGTGCCCGCCCCGGGGTTGTCTTTGGAGAAGCTCGCTGAGCTGGCGGATTCCGTCATGGACGTCTCTTGCTCAACACTTTCTCTCGGCGCAGTATCCCAGCCTCCCACCCCGCCATCATCTCTTCCCTCCCACGTGGACCTTCAGAGCCTCCGTGACGACTTCAAAGCACAGATCACACGTCTCTCCGACCAAATCGCCGCACTGTCGACCTCCCGCTCTCTTTTGCCTTCCCGTCGCCGGCCCTCATCTTCCCGACGTAGTGCTACCCCCCTCTTCAAGCCAGCGAGTGCTGGTATCACCGCACCTTTGGTGAAGCAGAGCATCAGTGTACCCCTCTCTGTCGCTTCCAGGGAAACTTCCCACGACACCACTAGAGGCGGCAAGTGGCGTCACCCCGGAAGACAGCCGCTTATTCTTCATTCGGGACCAGATCTCGGGCCTCCGTTTTCTTGTCGACACCGGAGTAAAGGTGAGCGTCCTCCCCTGCAGCATAACATCCTTCTCGCCGCACCGGCCGATCGCTACAAGCCGTCAACCTCACCCCCATCGCAACGTATGGCGAACGCGCTCTCACACTCAATTTGGGCCTCCGACGTGTGTTCCGATGGGTTTTCCTCGTCGCGGGCGTACGTTACCCCATCCTCAGAGCTGATTTTCTGCGCCACTACAATCTGCTGGTCAACATGCATACCAAGTGTCTCGTAGACGGCACGACGAAACTCTCTGTTCAGGGCCTCCGTCATCGCGAACCTGCCAGTATACCCAGCCCACATCAGTCTGCCTACGAAACCCTCCTGGATGAATACCCATCGCTGCTCCGTCCTTCCAACTTCTTACTGGGCGTCAAACACCAGGTCACGCATCACATTGTGACCACTGGCCCACCCACCCACGCTCGAGCCCGTCGCCTTGCTCCAGACCGTTTACAAATCGCCCGAAACGAGTTCGAACACATGCTGGAGCTCGGCATTATCCGACCTTCATCTAGCCCATGGGTATCCCCTCTCCACATGGTACCGAAAAAATCCACAGGGGACTGGCGTCCCTGTGGTGATTACCGGGCCCTCAACAACGCTACCGTTCCGGACCATTATCCCTACCTCACATCGCGGACTTTACCGCCGCGCTGCATGGCGCTACAATTTTCTCTAAAATCGATCTCGTCAAGGCCTACCACCAAATCCCTGTTGAACCATCGGACGTACCCAAAACTGCAATCATCACACCATTCGGCCTCTTCGAATACCTCCGCCTGCCATTTGGCCTCCGTAACTCTGGCCAGACATTTCAACGCTTCGTCGACACGGTTACAAGGGGTCTACCTTTCTGCATGGCCTACATCGATGACCTCCTCGTTTTCAGCCGTCATACGGAGCAGCACTTGCAACACCTTCGACAGCTTTTTCAACGTCTCTCTGATTACGGCCTCATCCTCAACAGAGCAAAATGTGAATTCGGCAAGTCGGAGCTCGACTTCCTTGGCCACCGTGTCAACAGATCTGGCATCCGGCCTCTTCCATCAAAAGTCCAGGTCATTCAAGACTTTCCTCAGCCTGTCTCAATCCGCAAGCTCCGTGAATTTTTCGGCCTTATCAATTTTTAGCGCCGTTTCATCCCTCACTGTGCGACACTCCTCAAACCACTGACGGACATGCTTCAAGGCAAGAAAACAAACTCCGCACAACTGACATGGTCTTCAGCTGCTCTGGATTCTTTCCAGGCCGCCAAAGCAAAGCTCTCCGACCTCGCTCTCCTTGCCCATCCACGCCCTGATGCACCCCTCCGCCTCATGACCGACGCCTCCGACTCCGGCGTTGGAGCCGTGCTTCACCAGCTCATGGATGGTCCTTGGAGCCCTCTATCTTTTTTCTCCCGCAAGTTTTCCGCTGCCGAAAGCCGCTACAGTACTTGTCCGCTACATGCATGTCCGTGCGACATTTCAAGCACCTCCTAGAAGGTCGCAATTCCACATCGTCACCGACCACAAACCACTTATTTTTGCCATCAAATTGGGGAGCGGTAAATTCTCGCCCCGTGAAATTCGTCACCTTTCGTACGTGGCAGAATTCACGACCGACATCAGACATGTGCACGGTCTTGACAATGCCCCGGCGGATGCTCTGCCACATGTTACTGCTTCCGTCGTCTCTGCTGCTCTACCAGTGAACCTCGACTTTTCCGCCCTCGCACAAGCGCAGCAACATGACTTGGAAGTTATCGACCTTTGTAAGAACCCTCGTTCACTGGTTCTCCGTGAAATTCTCCTCCCTTCGTGCCCCATCCCCATCATCTGCGACACTTCGACCAACACGCCGCGCCCTTTGGTGCCCTCTGCCTTTCGTCGTCTTGTTTTCGACGCCCTCCATGGCCTGTCCCATCGCGGAATTCGCGCCGCGCAGCATCTTCTCACAAAACGATACGTCTTGCCCAGCATCAACAAGGACGTCCGCGCCTGGGCCCGTACCTGCCAGGCTTGCCAGCAGTCTAAAACCCAGCGAAACACGACCTCTCCCTTCGGCTCGTTCCCTCCGCCGTCAGCCCGTTTTGACAACGTCCACATCGATATCCTGTGACCCTGGCCACCTTCCGCTGGACAATCATATCTTCTTACTTGCATCGATCGGTTCACTCGCTGGCCCGAAGCGTTCCCTCTGCCTGACGCCACCAGTGACACTATCGCCAGAACCTTCGTCGTCGGTTGGGTCTCCCGGTACGGGGTTCCCTCAACCATCAGCACTGACCGTGGCACCCAGTTTGAATCTTCACTTTTTCATAACCTTATGACTTTACTTAGAACTTCCCGAATTAGAACTACCGCTTACCACCACATCGCCCGAACGCTTCCATCGTTCGCTAAAACATCCCTCAAAGCCCAACTCGACACCACCCACTGGACTGCCTCCCTACCGCTGGTTATGCTCAGCCTCCGTGCTACACTGAAACTAGATCTTCATTTCACTCCGGCAGAACTTGTTTTCGGCTCACCTCTGCGTCTTCCCGGTGAATTTTTCGAATCTGCCGATTCTTCTACAAGCTTCGACCCTACCGATTACGGGACGCAGCTTCGCAATTTTTGCCGCCATCTCAGAGCACCACATCTCCGACGCCAGTCTCGACCATCTTCCCACGTTCGATCTGAACTAGCGACTTGCACGCACGTCTTTGTTAGCCGTGACTCTGTCCGCAAGCCGCTTCAGCGCCCCTACGACGGTCCCTTCCGTGTTCTCGAAAGAACACCCAAGTTTTTCGTCGTCGACATTCATGGGCGCAATGAGACCATTTCCATCGACCGCTTGAAGCCAGCCTTCACAGAGGACACCCCGCCCACTGGAACTTCATGTGTGCTTTCTCTGCCCCAACCTGCTGGCTGCCCTCCTCCGCTATTTTTCTCTGCCACTCCTGAGAAGCGGAAAGTATCGTTCCGGCTCCCAGCTTCACCGGACTCCTTCTCTAGCGGGGGGGCCTCCTGTAGCAGCAGCAGCGGCCTTGCGCAGCAGGAGCAGCACCAGTCGTCGGAGATAACGACGTCGAAGTGCGGTCGAATTGAGCTCGCTCCTCGTGCCGGGCTTTTCGGCTCCACGCCATTAGACGTTCTAGAATTCCAGCCATTAAAAGCAATCATTTTTCCTTCATCATGGCGGCCTCATGCTGATGGGTGCAACACATTCACAAAGGATGTGGGCTAAAGTCTCATCATACCCGCAGATGGCACATGCAGGGCTGTCAGCCATACCTATTAAGAAGGAGTAGTGCTTGGTGAAAGCTACACCAAGCCACAGGCGACTCAACAAAGTTGCTTCACGTCGTGGTACGCGGAAGGAAGCCGAATCTTCAGATCTGGGTCCAAGGTTTTTAAATAATAATAATAATAATTGGTTTTTTGGGGAAAGGAAATGGCGCAGTATCTGTCTCATATATCGTTGGACACCTGAACCGCGCCGTTAGGGAAGAGATAAGGGAGGGAGTAAAAGAAGAAAGGAAGAAGGAGGTGCCGTAGTGGAGGGCTCCGGAATAATTTCGACCACCTGGGGATCTTTAACGTGCACTGACATCGCACAGCACACGGGCGTCTTAGCGTTTTTCCTCCATCAAAACACAGCCGCCGCGGTCGGGTTCGAACCCGGGAACACCGGATCAGTAGTCGAGCGCCCTAACTACTGAGCCACCGCAGCGGGTCAGGTTTTTAAACGCGAATGCGAGAATTGACCTAAATTTCACGCGGCAAGCGTGATGTCCCGCGGCAGTAGCCTAAGCCTACCCGCTGCGTCGGCATTCGAAATGGGGATGGACATACAATCGCTCTCATGGTGAGCAGTTCGCGCGGCCTCGTCCGCGCGGTGGTTGCCTGCGATGCCACTGTGTCTTGGCAGCCATTGGTAAACAATATCGTGCCCTTTGTTGATGGCTGTGTGGTGGAGCTCTCGGATTTCCGCGACAAGTTGTTCATGGGAGCCATGACGAAGAGCAGATTGTAACGCTTGGAGGGCTGCCTTTGTATCGGTGTTTCTTCACCGATATGCTCAATGGCGACACGAATAGCAGTAAGTTCTGCACCAGTCGATGAAGTCCGGTGTGATGTTTTCACTTTCTTAACTATGGTCTTTTCGGGGATGACTACGGAACCCGAGGAACAGGAAGGGGTGACTGAGCCATCGGTGTATACGTGCAGTCGGTGTCCGTGTTTCTCATTCAAATATTCTAGAGTGGTCTGTTTTAGTGCTGTCAACGATAAATCAGCCTTCTTTTTGATGCCCGGTATGGAAAGAAGCACACGAGGTTGGTGCAGACTCCATAATGGAGAAGACGGTCTAGCGGCTGGTGCAAATTGGGTTGGTAAGAAGTCGCGATGGGCATCAATAATTTTCGCAAACGATGTACTCGGCCGGTTAGCAGGAAGACTGGCAAGATTGTGTGCGGGAATCCGAGAGAGGTGACGAATACGCGCTCTCAAGCTTCGATAGTGATATAGGCAGTCACTGGATTCTCCTGGGCGATGAGTACTGTTGCGGCTGTAGACGCACATTTTGGCAGTCCTAGGCACGTCCGCAGAGCTTGAGCCTGAAGACTTTGCAGAGCCCGTATGTTCGTTTTCCTCAGGTTTCCTGCTGCAGGGATTCTGTACCGAAGGAATCCCATGAATAGTGCGGTGTACAGCTGGAGCATCGACTTCACTGATGCTCTCCACGACTTCCCTCCTAGAAAGGAGATAACGTGAACATTCGATGTCAGTCGCTTTTTCATGTACGAGACATGTGGGCTCCATGTTAGATTGCGATCAATGATTGCGATAGCTTGCGACCAAGGAAGCGATGACTTCTTTCGTAGGGTATTGTTGACCCATTTATGCGAAGGGGGGATGGGACATGCTCTTGCGTGTAAGGGCAACAACGGTACATTTTCAGTAGAAATCTGCAAGCCTTGCAGGCAGAGATAGGCAGCAAAAATGCTTGCCGCCTTTTGAAGCCTTTCTCAAACTTGTGGTCGCGTAACTCCTGATGCCCAGATATAAATATCATCTGCATAGACTGAGATTCTCGCCGACTGTGGTAGTACATCGACAAGGCCGACAAGCGCAAGATTAAAAAGCGTTGGGCTAAGTACTCCACCCTGTGGCACCCCACGGCAAGTGTAATGTGAAGATGTTGGTCCGTCGTCAGTCTTCATAAATAGTGATCGGTTGGATAGATAACTGCGTATCCAGCTGAACATGTGACCACCAAGTTCTGCAGCTTCCAGAGAGTCCAAAACAGCCTGATGAGTGGAGTTATCGTACGCCCCTTTAACATCCAGAAACAACGTCATGGTCAAGCGCTTCAGGCGCTTCTGATGTTTAACTGATGACACCAGGTAAATCACGCTATCAGTAGACGAACGTCCCCGCCGAAAGCCGGATATTACATCTGGGTATATCTGATAGCGCTCCAGATACCACTCAATTGGCGTAAGTACCATTTTTTTCATGATTTGCACA
Source organism: Amblyomma americanum (assembly GCF_052857255.1). Classification (NCBI taxonomy): domain Eukaryota; kingdom Metazoa; phylum Arthropoda; class Arachnida; order Ixodida; family Ixodidae; genus Amblyomma; species Amblyomma americanum. The sequence goes on along the minus strand of NC_135497.1, from coordinate 220,376,619 downwards.
CACAACTAGCCAGTGCGATTGGACGGTACGATGCTAGGTCAAGCGGTGGTTTTCCAGGTTTAAGGACTGGAACCAGACGACTTGATTCCCAACGCGTCCGGAACTGTACCCGCACACCATGATGAGTCGAAGTGGTCTAAAAGAACACGTCGAGCCTCCTGACCAAGGTTTGCAAGTGCAGAGTATGTTACTCCATCGGGCCCCGGCGATGAAGACCGTCTGCAGCCGGCCATGGCGGCGTCTAGTTCTTCCATGGAAAAAAGAAGGTCCATTGGTGGATCCCTAGATCTAGGCACTTCGCAGCAATTCAGAGATATGGATTGGTTCCTGGGAGCTACTATTCTTGCGCAAAGATCTACACCAATCTCCGCTTCGCTACGTCCTTGGTGAAGTGAGAGAGACTTGAATGGTTGGAGCTGCTGAGGAGATGTTCGCAAACTACGCACCACACTCCAGATGCGTGAGAGAGGCTTTCGAGGATCCAGTGATTCACAGAATGCCTTCCAGCGGTCAGCCTGCAAGATTTAAATTCTGCGCTGGATTTTCTTCAGTGTGCGCCTTGCATCCCTTAAGTCGTGCAGCGACTTTGTGCGCCTGTATCTTCTCTCTGCTCTTCGTCGAAGTGATCGGAGGCGCTGCAGCTCCACATCGAAGCCTGTGAACTTTGGCATTGGAGTGAAGAAGCATGTCGCGTGTTCCATAGTCTCCTTGATGCGCTCTTCAATGCATGTTGTAATGTCTTCTCTGCAGGCTTCTTCCATAAAGGTTTTAAACATAGACCAGTCTATTCGTTGGAAACGTTTGGCAGATCTGCATCCAGCGAGACCAGGAACAATAATATATGTGAGTATGTGGTCACTTCCATGCGTTTCTACGCCGGCAAACCACCGGACGCGTCTCGCAAGGCACCGACACAAACGCCAAGTCCAGACAACTGCTGTAAGACAGTCCGCGAATGTACGTTGGAGAACCGTCGTTAAGGCATTCTAGGTCGTAGTCAGAGGCGAAACAGACAAGACTTCTCTTCGAATTTATCCGGATGCCTCCCCACATGGCGTGATGCGCATTAAAGTCACCAGTGACGATCCAAGGCCCAGGTGTTGCAGCCAACAAGTCCCTTAGTCTGCCGGCGTCTAATCTTGTCGTTGGAGATAAGTACACCCCCACAAGCGTAAACGTCAGGGTGTTCCATTTCACCGTTGAACAGACGTACTGGTTATGGTTGTGAGGGGGAACCATATAGTGCACATAAGTAAGCTCCCTTAGAATGTAGAGGACGACCTAACTAAGTAATCAGCCACCTCATTTGAATGAATACCTGTCTGGCCAGGCACCCAGACAAAACGGACCTCGTTCAAAGTGCATGGGACAAAAAATCGCAGGAAACGGATCAGAGAATCTTTTTGTGATGTTTCAAGGGAGACTAAAAATGATAAACAATCAGCGAGAATAATAACGTAAGACACGACATAGAATTTTGTGCAGGCCAATCCAAGAGCCAAAAATTCTGCAAAGAATATAGGAATATAATCACGGATGCGGACACAATAGCTCCAGGCCAAATCCTGCGAAAAGATGCCAACTGCAGCTTTTTGGAAGCTGACAGAGGAATCGGTAGAAAGCACCGTATGATAGGGTTATTCCTCTATGTGATCAGGGAGAAGGCCGTTTAAAATTTTTGCTGGCATGTGTTTCGCATGAGATGGGAAGATGGGGTCAAAATGGAATTCCAGTGCTACCGGCGTGTCATCAATCCACTGCAAAGAACTGAGATCAACACCAATCGGTGTTAAAAGGTTTTGCGTTAGCATAATTTGAGGCATTTGACACCGTGGCTAGTGATTAGAGGAGAATAAGGCCGGCTGAGACACAAAAATAGGAGTACTGACATTAGTCACCGGGTCCGACGTCCTGAGGAAAGTTCGCACCGTGAGTATTTGAAAGCTGGAACTTAGATCAGGGATACGGGCCTCCAGGTAAAGCAGGGCGTTTGGAACTGATTCTGGGAGACCAAGGCAGAGGCGGAGAGTGCGCCTTTCCTGTAAGATTAAGGGTTGAATCTTGTAGTTTGCACTACCAGAGAACAGAATGCAACCAAATTCAAGTCTAGGTCTTACATAGGCTTTGCATAGTAACAATAATGTATCGAGGCGCATCCCAAACTTTTTCTTGGCGATTCTTGTCAGCCGGCCTAGAGCGCATTCTCCTTTAGACACATTGTTCTTTATATGAAGGCTCCAATCTAATGCTGGGTGATAAGTAACACCTAGATATTTAACGGATTCCACTTGTGGAATCTTGTTAGAGCGATGTAGTAATGAAATGTGCAAAGGCGTGTCTAGAGGAAATACCAAAACGCCGCATTTGTCAACATTCAGGGTTAAATTAATACCGTGCAACCATACTCCCAGAGCATCCAAATATTCCTGCAGAATGTGGTAAAGGGAATGGCTATCCTTGGCCGAGGCGAAAAAAGCTATGTCATCTGCATACACAAAAACTGTTATATCAGGATGAATGGGGATGCCACTAACGAAAATAATAAAAAGCAGCGGGGATAGCAGCGACCCCTGCGGCACACCTCTTGATTGATACCTCGATAACTTTATTGAAACGTTTTCTTCATTCATTTAATAGTCCTCTTCTTTCAACCATCATTACATACCCATTTCGCGCTCTGAGGCAATAAATATTGCTTAAAAAAAGCGCCGTTTCGTGCCTTATTTTACTGGTACGCGGGAGGCCATTTTCCAGGGAGTGAGAAACATGTTTAATGCACAGAATAAATCGAGGTTCGTTGGGTGGGCCCTCATTCAAGGATCGTATTGACTTTTGCCACCGCTCTTGACCAGAGCACCAGCCAAAGCTGGTCTTCCGGGTAAAATCCTTGGACAGCGCCGCCTCCCAGTCCCCAGTTGTTGGGTTATCGATTCTCGGAATATCTGGATTGTTCTGGCATGCCCATACCATGCGGTATAAGTTAGCCAGTTCACCGCAGAAGGTGCAGTGCGAGCCGTATGAATTCGGAAACATATAGCTGAATTTGACTGGGTTGATATAACTATTTGATTGATGACCTCCTGTTCCATTTTTTTTGTCCAGTTCAGTGTATACTTTCCTTGTTAATCTCAACTGTAGGAGTAATTTCTATATAGCTTAATAACGGCTCTGAATAATTATATTCCTGTATGGGGGAGCCGGGGTAATAGCACGTGGGCAGCGGCGTGAGCGCCTTCGTTTCCAACATCCGCAGTGTCCTGGGGTCCATATCATTGTGGAATTAGTCTTTGTCTTCTCTACTTTGGAGTATTATTGCGTGTTTGCCAATCCTTCTTCTGGTATGATTCCGACATGCAGTCTGGGAGTCCGTAATTACAAATGAGAGCTTCCGGCAAACCACTGCCAAAGCAACCGCGGCCTCTTCCGACTGGAAAATTACCTGGCATCGAAGCGACGCCTCATTAACTAATTTCCTTTGAGCATCCGTGCATACTATTGTTCATATCCCACTGACCGGTCCTGCCGCGTCCACGTAAACGGCCTCTTCTATATATCCCGCCCCATGTACTCCTGACGGCCTTCGCCTTTCTTTCTTTCTTTCTTTCTTTCTTTCTTTCTTTCTTTCTTTCTTTCTTTCTTTCTTTCTTTCTTTCTTTCTTTCTTTCTTTCTTTCTTTCTTTCTTTCTTTCTTTCTTTCTTTCTTTCTTTCTTTCTTTCTTTCTTTCTTTCTTTCTTCCTTTCTTTCTTTCCTTCTTTCTTTCTTTCTTTCTTTCTTTCTTTATGAAATTCCGGGGGCAGATTTCTCGAAATGGGCCGCACCTCGATATTGCTTCAATGCTGTCCTTCCAAATCCTCTCTGTCTTCAGTGGACCAAATGCATGGGCGCTCTAGTATATTCAGTAAGTCCCTTTCCGTCCCGCTAGGGCTTCTCGCGCAGTGCTCAGGACGTTGTTAAGATCAGAACAAGTAAATGCAAGGAGGCAAATTTTTTGGCAAGTCTTCGGAAGGGTGTATGGCAGCATACTTGAACCAGAAGAAAAGAAAATAAACGAAGAAAAAAGCACGAGCGGTGAGTGCCGCCAGGGCGATCCACGTGCTGTCTCGCGGAAGAGCAAGAAAAAGAAAACGCGTCGAAGGGCCGCAGGATGGTCGTCCCGGGCACAACGACGACAACAACGTATGTGGACGGTTTTCGTGACGTGTTCGAGGGCATGGTCGGACCCACCGTGGCGACACTCATCATGCACCCGTTCGACATCACCCGGACGCGCATGCAGGTAAGCCCCGGCACCGCCTCCAGGCGAGCACGGGTGTCGCGGCATGTGTTTGTGTGTACGCATTGCTTAAGGCAGCCGCTGCGGACTGTGCGACCCCCTCGAACATCCGCGCAGGTCCAGGGCGAGCTTAAGCGACGGGGCTACTACGTCGTGACGTACAAGGGCACGATTCAGTCGCTGCGCATGATGTCGCAGATTGATGGGCCCTCGAGCGTCTACCGGGGACTCGCGCCCAGCATCGCCTACCGCCAGGTCACGCATGGACTGCGCCTAGGGTTTTTCCAGGTTAGCACTTATCTCCGCTCATTTCTGAACACCTGTGCCTTGTGCCCCGGCTGCTCCTTGAGGGAAGGAGGAAGCGCAATACTGTTCGCTATTTTTCTGATAGTGTCTTTACCGACATGACTTGTAGCATTGTCTTGAACCGCTTTGAGTTCTCCCACAACGTTGCAGCGATATCGTAGAGAGAGCGGCACCGGCACCGCCTTTGTACTTCGTACAACTGATGGGTACTGTGGATTTAGTATCATTGTTTAAGACGATTTCCTTAATTTAAAAATTGTTATAGATTCATTATTAGCCACTTCGGCTAAAGATCCAGACGACTAACGAACCCTTCTTCAGGCCGTTTGCTGTGAAATAAAACGTTGTGCTTCTGGGTCTGAAATCTAAAGCTCCCGCGCTTATTTGCTGCATGGAATTGACGATGTCTTCTAGATCGGCTGGGGAGTTGAGGTCCTCGATAATGTGTGCTCTGTATGGTCACGGATATGGTCAGGGACCCTGAGGAGACGGCTGAGCCTACAACGAAAGACTTTAATCACAAGATACGCTTGTAAGCAGAGTTCAGCAAGTTTCGGTCAAGCTCTGTCGCGCAATATCTCGCAAAGCGTCACCGTACTCGGAGGGTCTCAAGTTTTTTCGCTCCTTCTCCCGACAATGGTCCGTCACCACGTAACAAAGCACAGAATACCGTGCTTCGCCGGTCGAGGATCAAACGCTACTGGCCGTGCGCGCGATACATGTTTGTTAGTTTTTATTCTGGACAACCGTATTTTGCAACTGGAAGATGTTTATGAACACATTTTTTTTCAATATTATAAGATTGCACCATAACAATCAATATATCCCTCCTCTGGACTCTTGTAGTTTTCTGCAATTTATTTGTCAAAAACGCAGCCCATTTATTTTTTATGCCAGTCCTAACGAATCAGTGTGAGCGCAGGGAAAACTTTGAAGGCATGATTTTGCTACGCGTTAGAAGGTTCGACCATTACCATCAGTGTATTCATAACAGTATATAAAATATTCCACGGTTGCCTCACAATTAAAAGTGATGTCCAAGGAAGCCGAACTTGACTCTGTCAACTCAGTGACCTCGCACTTTGCCTCGCTATTTGCTGGCGCTGGAGTGGAAGCTACATTTCGGCACCTGCAAATCAAGGGCCAGATTCTCAAAGCTGTACAGACATCATAACAGTGCGTGATTGGCCAGAATGTCAGCAATCATACGCCGGGCCGCCACGATGGCGAAAGTGCCAGGCACAAGCGAGACACGAATAGTCCTAACGTGCTAGTTGCCATGACCATTCAGCCCTTGATTTGAAAGCGGCAGCTGTGTAGTAGCCAGTTCAGTGCTAGAAGACTACGAGACTGCGAGTATTTATTTATTTTATGTAGTACATACTGTTGGCCTCACTTTGAGGCCTTAACAGGATCGGGTTTACATACATATGAAAAAGTGCGAAAAAAAGAAAAAAAAGAAAGAAACCGCAGAGAAGGAACTTTTTCACTTTACACAAAGGTACACGTAAACGCACATGGTGACACTGTTGTTAATAATTTTCAATATGGCTTGTTAGCTTCGATACAAATGCTTCAGGGGACACCTGCTTCCCAATTTCTGGAGGCAACATATTCCACTCATGAATCACATGTGGGAAAAATGAAAGTTTGAATGTATCACTACGGTATCTGTATTCGGATAGGTGTTTTTCATGTTTTGCTCTTGTGACACGTGTGTTAGGCTCAAGCAGATATCTAGTCTTTTCTAGTTTTGTGCGATCATTCAAAAGGAGGAACAGAAACTCAAGCCGATGCAGTCTGGCTCATGTGTGGATTGTAGAGATGCCGGCTTTTTTCAGAAGCAGTGTGGGGGATTCATGACGACTGTATTTGTTGAAAATAAATCGGACAGCTTTTCTCTGGACACTTTCTAATCTATCAATATATTGTTTAGTGTAGGGCAGCCAAGTAACAATACTGTATTCTAGCACAGAACGAACAAGTGAAATGTACGCCAAAAGTTTTGTTTCCGGTGAAGCAAGTCGAAGGGAACGTCTTATCATGTAAAGAATAATAATAATAATAATTAGTTTTGGGGGAAAGGAAATGGCGCAATATCTGTCTCATATCGGCGGACACCTGAACCGCGCCGTAAGGGAAGGGACAAGGGAGGGAGTGAAAGAAGAAAGGAAGAAGAGGTGCCGTAGTGGAGGGCTCCGGAATAATTTCGACCACCTGGGGAACTTTAACGTGCACTGACATCACACAGCACACGGGCGCCTTAGCGTTTTTCCTCCATAAAAACGCAGCCGCCGCGGTCGGGTTCGAACCCGGGAACTCCGCATCAGTAGTTGAGCGCCCTAACCACTGAGCCACCGCGGCGGGGTTCATGTAAAGAGCAAAATGCGCCTTTGTGGTAATGTGTGTCACGTGCTTGTTCCATCGTAGGTCCGAGGCAATAATAACGCCAAGATACTTGAACTGCTCTACCTTTGTGAGTGTCTTCTGTTCGATTTCATAATTGTAATTTAATGGCTGTTTCTTTCTAGTGACTGTCATGCAGACAGATTTTTCCAGGTTTAGGGCCATCTGCCAGTTGTCACACCATTTCGATACAGAGTGCAGTGAGTTGTTTAGGGCAATTTGGTCGGCAGGGCTATTGATTTCGTTGTAGATGACGCAGTCATCAGCGAACATGCGTACTGTTGCATCGATATTCTTGCTCAAATCACTAATAAAAAGAAGGAAAAGAAGTGGTACAAGCACCGACCCCGGTGTCACGCCAGAGAATACTTCCACCAAGTCCGAGTATAATTGACATTGCTCTAGACGGGCAGCAGGGCAAGGCATCAGGACGATGCACTGTCCGAAACAATGCTTACAGACACATCGGAATGCGTGTATAGCAATTAGTTCAGTCACTTCATGAAATAATGCGGCACGAAGGAGTACTCAGGGACGTTCGTGGTATTACAGTAAGCAATGATCTCGTGGTACCGAAGCGGTGGCCTTGTGGTCAGTAAAGGAAAAAGAAGAGAAGGGATGGTTTTGTGGCAGATCATCCGCCTCGCATTCGGGATGTGCTGGGTTCGATACCCAGTGCATGCCGCCAAGTACGCACCGGTTTTCTAATGAGTGCTAGACTTCCCCCGCCCTGTTCCGATCGGCTTTCTTTAGGGAATGCTGAACGTAAAAGCGCAAAAAAAAACAAGGACGTAGAATAAGACACACAACACGAGCGCTCACTTCCAACTGATCTTTATTACATGCAAGAAACAGATTTTTATACTCTCGATAATGCCTGCAAGGCATTACCACACAGTAGTGAAAGATAAATGAGTTATCGAGCGTCACACTTGAATGATAAAAGATAGGACATCTCTTTTTGTGAGAGCAGAATTGACGGAGCACTTACACAGTAATCCCCAGTGTTGTGTGTCTTATTCTACGTCCTTGTTTTTTTGCGCTTTTACGTTCAGCATGGTAAACCAACCCGCCCAAACTCAGCCTTTATTGGATTTCTTTAGGGAGAAATTCTTGGCGAGAAGGGTCTTAGACCAAACCGTTGCGCTGACGGGCCAGTGATTCGTTCAGACGTCAAACAACCCCATAAATCCGCCTCATGCGGTAAAACCCCTTCTCTGCACCGCAGTGGTGGCCTAGCGGATAGAGCATCCGCCTCGCACGCGGGAGGTGCGGGGTTCAGTCCCTAGTGCCGCCGGGTACCCACCGATTTTTCTAATGAATGCAAGACTTCCCCGGCCTGGTGCTCGTCTTTCTTCGGGTGAGATTGTTGGGGAAAAGAGCCACAGTTGGGCATCACCGTCCCATTCACATTTTAGATGGAACAGCGAAAAGATACACCGAGCTCTCATGGACGGTCTCCAATAAGGAATACAGCTCGTGGCCATATTCATTGCCATATTCATTACTTTGTTTAGAGTTAACAGGTGGTTTTAGTGGGGGAGTAAGAATTTTACATCGAGAATAGCCAGAACTAACATATGGCTGGCGAAAATACAGCAGTGCGCTCATCAGACTGATAGAGCAAATCGCTATTTTTGAAAAATCTTGGAAGCTCTGATATGAAAGTTGCTGGTTCAGTTAACGTGGTGATATTAACAAGCAAATTTTGTCTGTCGTAATTAATACCATAATATTTTCATAAAGCTATCTGATGACATTCGTTACACCAATGACGAGTAACGATATTTTTTTGTCCGCGCTAAACCTGAAAATGAACAGGCATGTATGCATGATGATAACTAGGTGATGTAGGCGTGAGAATGCTCATGCGGGAAAATTGAGTGAACTGTGATGTCGTGTGTGAGAAAACTACAGCCGCGAGCATGGTATGTGGAGGCTGCTTAACGGCTCACTGACGACAAACTGCAGTTGCCCCGTACAGGCAGATTACTCCATTCTAAGGACAAAGACGCTGCTCTTGCTGAAAACGGAGCTTTTATGAAGTAGAAAAGGCGAAAAGAAAAGGATGAAATACAGGGTCGCCATCCACAGGCCGTTTCGCAAGTAAACTGCGGTGCGTAGGTAGTTTTTACGCAGATATCAGAGGTTACGTTGCACCACCACTCACTTCAAAATGGGGATCACGGAGTCCCCCTCGGTGTAGACGTCGAGAGTTTGAATCGAGTGGCGGGAAATTTTTAAAATTCAATTCTCTCGGCAATAAATGCGTTTTTTTTTCTTGTCGGACCAGAGTCAGCATAGCCAGAAAGAGGTACAGAACCGATTTTTACTGAGATCAAAAAATTGAATAGAGTTATCATCAATGCCTCTTTTAGGAGAGGTTTTCAGAGAGTATGACGAGAGTATGATAAAATGATTAATTGATTTGTACTGCCTGATTTTGGACAAACTGAAGCACGTCAGTGAGAAATAAAGATGCCAAGTAACAGACGCGAGTTCTGCAAAAGTTCGTATTTGCGAGGTACGAGCATTCAATATTAAACCTTTATCAGCAGTATAAACTGGGCGCTTGAGAAATCACGGCTTTCTTAGAGTATTACCAGGAATATGATCTGCGTGAACGGTCCGGGCTATATTAAAAATGGAGTAAGTTGTTGCCCGAAGAGGTAGCTACACATCCTGATGTCTTTTATGTTAAGATACCGCAAGTTTTGGGCGCAACTAAACGCAACTAAATTTAACGCATGTAATCTTTTGCATGTCGGTGTTCATAATTGCTATTTTCTGCAGCATGCATTTTAAAGCACCGAAAGGTCCGACCATGTCGCAGTGACGTAAGCGCGGTTAGGTATTTGTTTATCGAAGGCGCTTATATCGGAGAACGACTATGATACAAGAGGTGGCGATAAGTGTGGTGAGCTCGTAACATGAGAGCAATGGGCGTTTAATTGATTTTTTTTTTGTTTCTAAATTTCATGCTTAGATATACTTCCCGCTTGGGATAATCTATAAATTTTATTTGTTTAATTTTCAACTTTATTCTAAGTGCCTAAGGCACCCCGGTCCCTTTTAAAATTAAGGGAAAAGAGATACAGACACGAAGCCGCCTGCAGACCTGCAACTGCTCTCAGTTAATCACTGGCGCGCACACGGCTGGCTGGCTTCGCGCGTTGTGCTCGCCACGCTGCACTGCTAAGCTGCCCCCGAAAGCAGGAACAAAGCGTAACCAAACACCGCCAGACGCATCGGCAATTGTCGGTCCCCAAAGCCTACCCCATGCCCGGAAAAAAAGTTTTGCTGGCTCGAAATACACGGCGGGACTTTTAATTCCGGCGCTCATATTGCTCGCGTACGCGCAATTTAGGCGCGAAAATCCCGCGCTGCGAGGGGAAGGGGACTGGGAGAAGAGAGAGAGGCAAAAGGAAAAATTAAAGATCTTTCATCTTCATTAAGTTTAATCGTGCGTCGCTTCGAGTGCGCACGCTCGTCTGTTCCTGGACGGTGGCGGCGGCGCCGAGCGCGGCGTGTATGTGCGTCTGTGTACATAGAGCCCACAAAACGGGCGTTGCGGAAGGGCCACTCTCTTGAGGTGGGGGAGAGCGACCCGACACGCTTCCCATGCATCGCGTGGCGACGCTGCGCCGCCGGCGCCTGCAGCGGCAGGGCCGCGCGGGAACGAGCGGTGCGGCAATCACCTGCGCACGCACGCGCGAATGCACTGCACGCAACAGACAGTTCCGAGTACTCACACACATATGCAGGCCTGTGTACAATTGCAATTAAACTGAGAGTCGACTCGCCAACCCTTTCTCAGCCTCCCTGTCTTGTCATCGCTCCAACGAGGCTCAGAGCGAGTGCGAGCGCACGCCGCCGGCGTAGGGCAGTGTAGCGGCAATGCCAACTTCTCTTTTTATATATCATCTCCGGCAGCGAGCGCGTTACGCTCTGCGCTCAGCTGTATTCTGCGCCGCCGCAGGTGGCCAGTGGAGGAGATAACGAGGTCTTCGCGTCAGGGAAGGCGGCCGCGACCTGGGAGATTGAGCTAGAAGCTCGCTACTAGTTGTAAAAATAAAAATAAAACTCATAAGAAGGAAGAGCAAACTTTGCTAGACTAAATGGTGTGCTACATGTAATGCGACCCAAGGCTTTAAAAGAAGCTGGAGCCGCGCGTTGGATTTCAAGCTGAAAAAAAAAATGCGTTCTCGGATGAAAGCGCGCGAAATGTGAAATTTCCGCGGCGGTATACTGCGCGTTCTAACACCCTGTGTCGGAAAACACTGCCCTGTTCGCGTCGCTGACATGGTGCGCAATTCCCTCTTCCGATTCCGGAATTTGACACGCTTGCAAACCCGCCGCGGTGGCTCAGTGGTTAGGGCGCTCGGCTACTGATCCGGAGTTCCCGTTTTCGAACCAGACCGCGGCGGCTGCGTTTTGAAGCGAAATGCTTCACTAGGCTCGTCAACACCGGGCTTCGCGTGAGCCACACTACAGATTTGCCACAGCTGCGCATGCGCGAAACCGAGTGACGTCACGCGGAGCGCAGGTGGTCATTGCTGCCGCAGCCGTCGTCGCCGCCGCGCGCTGCCTCCGTCGTCTGACCTTTCGCCATGGAAGGAGGAGAAGAAGACCCAGAAGTGGTAGCGTGCGAGTTGGCTCAAAAGCAGCGAAGATATGAAAAGTGCAAGGCTAGACAAACGGCTGAAACGCCAGAATCACGAGAGGCAGGCCTTACTAAACGCTTTTCGCTTCGAGATATCCAGGCTTAACACTTTAGCTAAGCCTCAGCTCAACTTTTTTATGGAGGCAAAACGCTAAGGTGCCCGTGTGCTTTGCGATGTCAGTGCACGTTAAAGATCCCCAGGTGGTCGAAAATATTCCGGAGCCCTCCACTACGGCACCTCTCTCTTCCTTTCTTCTTTCACTCCCTCCTTTATCCCTTCCCTTACGGTGCGGTTCAGGTGTCAAACGATATATGAGACAGATACTGCTCCATATACTTTCCCCGAAAACCAATTATTATTATTATTATTACACGCTTGCAAAAACAACGATGTTTGGTATGAAACTATAGGTTTTCGCAAATTGTGTCATTTGAGGTTCCTTTAAACTTCATAACTGAAAACTCCCGTTTGTGTCCGGCAACTTAAAGGCGGGATAAGTCCTTCTAGCTAAGTAATTATGTTATTGGTTATAAGGAAATGAAAGGCGCAGTAACTTCCGCACTCCTGAGTGGACACCTAAACCACGCCGTGAGGAAAGAGAGGAAGGTAGTTGTGAAAGAGGAAAGAGAGAGGCGCTGTAGTAGAGGGCTCCGGATTAATTTCAACCACCTGTGGATCTTTAACGTGCACTGACATCACACAGCACACAGCCGCCTTTTGCGTTTCGTCTTCCCTGAAATGCAACCACCGCGGTCCGGTTCGAACCCGTAAGTAATTAGGTGAGCCCAAAGTGAAGCATCCTCTAACCTCCACTCGGCGACTGCTAGCAATACTACACAAGTGTAGTTCCGACAGAAAGTACCAGTTTCTTTTAAGCCTTCGGCACGTTTAGGGGGGACGCCCTGCACAAACAGTGCGAGAGAATGAGACCCTCGGGAGTGCTGGCGGGCTAAAACATTCGGACACACATTCCCCCGGCAGCCAGACACATGTCACGGATGTCGCGCGCAAAACAGCCAAGTCTACTATAGAGCCAAAACCGAGAGTGTTTGTGAAGGGAAATATGGGGGTCAACAGACGTCTGACACGAAAGCCGCCCGTCTGTTGATATCTAGCAAAGTTAATATGTCGTTATCATACACAGGTCACTGGCATCGCCCGTAATGCAAGCGTAACGGTGTTTTCAGTGCCCAATTAGTAAGGATTCAAGGAGTCGCTGCTATAGGTTTCTATGCAGTCATAATGCAGTCATCGCGGTGTTACATTCACGTAAACTAGACTTATTACTAGACTAGTGATTAAACTTACTATTTCAAACATTTGGCAGCGACGTATTGATAAAATAGACACCTACGTACTGCTTTTAAGCACAGAGCTCGTAAACCATGCGTATAACGTTGCATTTATACTGCATGCGGCACACACTAACATAATTTGTTCGTTGTTTTTTTAGATCTTACAGAAAAGTGGAATAGGCTTCCCGAAGCTATTGTTGCATATGCAGTGATCCTTATACGTTTGAGAGTTTACTTGATGCCTGTTACGACCAAAATCGACCCCCCCCCCCCCCCCCCCTCCCGTCAGTTTCGTTAAACTCTTCCTGCAAGTGACCGCCAAGTGAGGGTTGACAATATGCGCAAATAAAAATAAATGAGGAGCGCAAACTTCGTGCATGACAGCGGATTCAGGAGGTTGGGTTATTATTGTTATGCAGGTGACCCTGGAAAGAGAGGGAGGAGAAGACAGCCGCGATCGAATAATGGGCTTCTACGGGCATTCGATGGGAATTCTTTTATTCAATAGTTCCACCCAGCGTTTGCGTATGTGTGAGCGTTTTTTGTGTTTTGTTTTTCACTCAGATATCGTATTCTGCGGTATGGCAGGAGCTTTACCAGTCATGACAGCCAAACTTTTGCAACCGACTGTACCTCAGCTCTAGACACCTTCTTGATTTTAATCGCTGCCGTTTTAACTTCGCGTTTTAACTGTCGTTTTAGCTTAGCGTTTTAACTTTGTGGACAATGGCAGTTTGTGGGAATGTGCAGTTTACTACCAGGAGCGCGCTTCTTTCCGCTGTTGTTTCCGTTGAGCCCGAAACAGGGGAGGTAGCACCGAAATAGGCGCCTATATGGTCCTGTCCATGGCCGCGAGAGTGGGCCCGTCAGAGCTCAATGTGAGTGAGGCTCGTTGGACCGGTATGTCAAAAGACGAAGAAGGCTGGGGCAGGCGCCGACACGCGAAGGCGCGTTGTATCTGTCTCCCGGTACGGCGGGGCCGGAGCCAATTTTAGAATGAGCGCCGCGTCCGACAGGTCACGATTCTCAGCGGCGACGGACTGACACATGCGCCGAGGGAAGAAGGCGCACTCACCCGCGCACATACGCGACGTATGCACACTGTACTCTGCTTCACAAGGGGCCGGCACTAAGGTAGAAGATACGGCTAGCACTGTGAAACCAGGGCCGAACTCTGCTCGTCTGTGTTTGTTCAGAACCATATTTATCCCATGCTTGGATGCCAGGCTTTGGGCACGCGAAACGGCGGCTCACTGGAGCCAAGCTCTTGGTAATCGGGGGCTGTATCTCTCTGCGGAAAGACCGATGAGAACAACCTCTTTCCTAACTTCTAGGACAATCAGCTGTTGCATCACTAATCGCTCATGCAGCGTTTTTCTCGGTTATTGACAATGGTCGGAACTTGTTACCAGTTCCTTTCTGTCGAGACGACAAAGAGTTCCAGAGCCGAACACTGATAATCCTCTCCGCTAATTGTTTCAAGCATCGAACCGCTGCAGTCGGTGTGGGATTCGTGACTCACACGCTGCCATTGTGCGCAGTGTGAGAACGAACACCGAACGAACACCGGAAAGAAGTTCGGGAGTTCAGTTTCCTTACACGGGGTCCGCCTAATATCTGCGTTCCTTACTCGAGGTGTTAACTCGACATCCGAGCGTTAACTCGCACTTAAGCAGTAGGCACGAGGGGATGCTTGTAGCGCGACAAAAAACACAAGGGACAGATACGAACGGGACAAGCGCCACTCTCAACTGGTTTTATTCAAAAAAAACGATCGCAACATTTATACATTTCCCCTTCTTCTTCAAGAACATAATCACCCGATCCCACATGCGAATGACACGCAAATATCACGCTTGAATCAAATCAGTTTATCTAAAAACCTGTACTCGTTAGAAAACATCGTCACCGAATGGCTGCTGACGCATTCCGACCCTTTCTTTTTGATATGGAACGCCTCAATTAGTTCACGCGTCAGCGCATCTTTGCTTCTGCCAATGACCTCTGTTCTGTTTAAAGCATTTGCATGACTTGCAGTGAACTACCATATTTGTTCCGCTCCCATTTTCGAGGCATTTTTCATGCTCGCGCAGGCGCTTGTTCAGGCATCGTCCGGACTGGGCAATATACACCTTGCCACATGAAAGTGGAATCTGATAGACACTTCCCACATTGCAATCAACATATCGGTGTTTATGCCTCGTTTCGCAGTCATGCAAATGCTCACCATTCTTAAACAGAACAGAGGTCATTGGCAGAAGCAAAGATGCGCTGACGCGTGAACTAATTGAGGCGTTCCATATCAAAAAGAAAGGGTGGGAATGCGTTAGCAGCCCTTCGGTGACGATGTTTTCTAACGAGTACAGGTTTTTAGATAAACTGATTTGATTCAAGCGTGATATTTGCGTGTCATTCGCATGTGGGATCGGGTGATTATGTTCTTGAAGAAGAAGGGGAAATGTATAAATGTTGCGATCGTTTTTTTTTAATAAAACCAGTTGAGAGTGGCGCTTGTCCCGTTCGTCTCTGTCCCTTGTGTTTTTTGTCGCGCTACAAGCATCCCCTCGAGCAAAATGAACCAACTCGCCCAGCAAAATGTTTTATTGAAGCAGTAGGCAGTCTTGCTTATTTACTCCGTCCGTCTGCATTTTTTATCCATCGTTTTACCTCGAGACACATGCGTTACTCGTACTTCGCTATAGTGAAGTCTTGCCTGCTTAATTCTCGTCCGCGCTCCTTACCTAATTATTTTAAACCCGAGATCCAAACCTTAACTCGCACTTAAGCAGTAAACATTCCTGCTTATTTACTCCACGTCTGCATTTTTACCCATCGTTTTTACTCCGAGATCCAAACGTTACTCGAACTTCACAAGTTAAGTCTTGCCAGCTTATTTCGCGTCGGCGTCCTTTACCTAATTAAGGCGCTCACTTCAGTAGTGAACAGTATTGCCCGTTTTACCCGTGTTTTGCGTACTTTAAAAATGTTTTAACTCAAGATCCAAACGTTAACTTAATTCGTTTGTAAACAGCCTTTGCCACTCGTGTATGGCGCTGCCGCTGTGCGCGTTTAACAGTCCAGGCGCGCCTGAAACAGCGGCGTTGCGGCGCCCGCGGTTAGCAGTGGCTGTGAACTGTCGGCGAGTAGGAATGGCTCGGTAGGTCCTGCACAGCGTAGTGCAGCGGCGAGCGCGGCTGCGTGTATCTGCTGCTCCGACCACGCAGGCCCGTCGCACTCGTCCGATTCGTTAGTCGCGTGGAATAGCGACTGGCGTGAGAAGTACGCGTGCGAACGATCCTTGTTTCTGGGCCGAGGTGCTCAGTCAAAGGAGCTTGTTCAGGCCTCGTGTGTATATATGTATGTATATATATATATATATATATATATATATATATATATATATATATATATATATATATATATATATATATATATATATATATATATATATATATATATATATATATATATATATATATATATAATACATCGAGAACGTCGTCCGAATTTAGTTCTGTATCTTCCTGGCTTGGGAAATCATCGAGGGCATGGAACACTAGGCAGAAAGAACACGTGTCCATCGCTGCCATATATATGCAGACACGTAGTAAAGGTCGACTATATCCGCAACGCTGCGGAAGCCATTGCCAGGCCATGATTGGGTTCGGTCTGTTAACCAGGTGAGCTGGCCACACATTCTGCGTGCAGCCGAAGCCGAAGCCGAAGCAAATGGCATAAACGATGACCAGCCGGTATGCGGAGGTCCTTTTTGACGTCGACACGCTGAGTGCAGTTGTGAATCAGCCTCGACAGACTGAACGGAACGCCCTCGGCGAAGCGGCGAGACGCTTCCGAGCGCCTAACAATAAACTCGACCGGTTGACTGACTCGTGCAACTGCAACCATGCACGGCTCGATTCACTGCGGCCAGCACAGAGCGGCTCTGCCCAGGAACCCAAAGCAGTTCACGCATGCGCATTTTTCCGAAGTTTACTTACGTTTAGTCGCAGCACCATACAGGAAGGCAGTGCATGCTACCGGGGCCGAGATAACGCCCGTATTTCATTCCACTTCCCTTCTTTTTCTTCTGCCCATCGTTGCACGCCCAAGCGGAACTGCGCTCCCTCTGTTGCCGCTATCTGCCAGTTTACGCGGTGGTATAGATTCGAATGATAAGAAACACCGGCCTTGGGCCGTTTCTTGGAACAATTCTATTCGTGATTCATTATATAACTTCTTTTACATTGGTCAGTCCCACTTTTGACGCTCTAGCCAGCGATTGATATTCCTTGCTTGCTGTCAGCCCTGACGTCACAGCCTGCAGAGGCCGGGGCGAGAGAGTAATCAGAAACACAATCGCTATAAAATACGGCCCATGGTCCGGTGTTTTCAACGTTTTGTTTTCGATCGCATTTCATTTTTTTTTATTCTCTCTACATTGGGGAGCGCCGCGTCACACTCCGCAATCACAAAGGCGGCTAAAAAAAAAATCCAGAATGATTCCATTTCGATTCTGTTCATTTCCTTCAATGATGTCATATACCACGCTGATTATGTTCCAGGTAACACAAGGCATTAAATTAAGGTAATTGATTTGTTATGAATGTTAAAATAACTATGTGTTTTGGGACAACGTTAGCCTAACGCTACGATTTAACAAAAAACGTATTTGTACCGCTCAGAATTTTTATATGACGTTTCAGATAAAACGAAATTATGGCGTAGTAATAAAATAAGGAAACTTAGTGCATTTAGTGTGTGTAATAATGCAAATAATGCATACTGCATCGTAGTGTATTTTGAAATTTTATGTTCTAAACATTTCCATAATGTTTTATATAGAACTAGAAATTAGCTTTATAATGACGCACAGACGTAACATGCAAAAACGTAACACAATGAAGCTTGTTGTACCACTAAGAATGCATGCTTACCATTAAAACAGGCTAGCTATAATGACAGTCAGGAAAGAAATTCCTTATCAGCAAATTGGTATATGTTTCAGTAATGTTTGTGGAACAATAACTTATAACATTAGAAAAACGTTACTGTAACGAGCCGCCGTGGTGGCTCAGTGGCTAAGATGCCCAGCTGCTGACCCGAAAGACGCGAATACGATCCCGGCCGCGGCGGTCGCATTTCGATAGAGGCGGAATGCTAGAGGCCCCTGTACTGTGCGTTGTCGCGCATGTTAAAAAACCCCAGGTAGGCGAAATTATCCGCAGCCCTCCACTACAAAGTCCCTTATAGCCTGAGTCGCTTTGGGACGTTAAACACCATAAAAAAAAAACTATAAAGACCGCTCCTGCCCAGCACAAGCTTACTTCAAACATCTAATTTATGCACTCTTCCAGAGCTTTTCTCCACATTTCAGCAAGTAGCGATGAACTTCAACCAATGGAACTTTGCAATTAAAGCTGTTCGCTTGTGCCAGCCATCGATTATATGCATACTGCCAGTCATTTTAGAAAACCTTAGTTATTAACAACTCATCCCTAACATTTTTAGGTGCACTGCGCATGTGTAGCATACAGCATGTTCAAAATTAATTTTACTGATTAAAAAAAAAAAAAACGTGAAGCGCCGTACGTTAATGCCGCTTTTGCACGTTGGTAATGTGGCCAGGCGGACACAAATTTGTGATAGCAATTGTCCCCATAAATTCAATAATTAACTAAAATTCATTACTTAACTTTTCATTGGCTGAAGTTAGCGTGCAAGTTTATACTGAGAACTTGGAGCCAGTTGCTTCTGAGGGCTATTCCATTTTGCACCATTTTCAAATGCCTAAAATGTGTCTTTGTTAAATGGGTCAAATGCAGTGTATCTTTCCTTCGTAGCCGTATCGTTGCGCTTAAGTGGATGCAAATGAGTAATTACTCCCTTGTTACAAATCTACTCCACCTTGGGGCATTCCCCTAAACATTTCATCAACACTGTTCCCAATTCGAGTTATTGACCAATTCGCTCTCGCCCTACCATAAGCTTGCCGTCCCGGCTAGCTCAGTTGGTAGAGCGCCTGCTCCGGTGAAGCGGTGGTTCCTGGTTCGAACCCCGGCACAGGGCGAATTTTTCTTCAACTGCGAAGTTTCTGAGAAAGCTGCGTAGCTTTCCTTTGTAGGCGTATGGCTGCGCTTGAGTGGATGCCAATGAGTAATTACTCTTCCTTCTTACTAGAGCTTCCTTGACGCCAGGCGGCATGCTTTGTGTTTCTGTTTTTCAGCTGCACTCTTTCAGTGCGGAAGACTACAGGGCCGGAATAATAAAACAAATGTATTTCAGTTGTATTCCTTTGGGCCATTCGTCATAAGCCAAGACGCCGCAACGCGAACAATAAATAAAACGGGAGTGAAATCAATGGCTATATATTACGCTGACCCATGGTTTTCAGACGCCCGCTGTCTATTCAAGCGCAGCCAGCTGCTGCAGAACCATATAGAGGCGAATAGCGGGTCATGCATGACCGCGCATTTCAACCTCGCGTACGTACGCCGCATGCCTGCACGCTAATAGGAGCCGTTCGTGGTGCAGAGGGGTGGTACCATGTTGCTGCAGATACAGCAGGTCTGGGCTAAACTGTCTCACATTTCTTTGACGCTGCAGTTGAAACTATACCTGGTGCCAGCTAATCAAGAGCCGAACTGTCAAACTTGTTCGCGAGTTGGAACGGTGCGTGATTGTCAGGCACGCACGCCGAGCAGTTGCGATAGCCAAATTGACCGATGCTAGCCAGCCACGAGGAGCAGTTGCATCGCAGATACAGGAACAATTAAGCTCCTCATTGGCTGGAATCAGCTGTAGCCTTCACTTCGGTGCCAGTAAAATGTGAGACAGTATTTGGTAGTCGTAGCGCGTTGTGAATTTCTCTAAAGGTAATGACCATGCAAGGGAAGGGAAATGAGGGGTTCGTTATACATATGAAGTGGCCAACAGCCACAGAAACCATGGAGCATATTGGATTTTTTAAAATATAATTTGTGATGTTGGTCAGTGGAGATTGTTAGTGATTATGTTGTCCCATAAAGATAATTGACTAGCAAGGAGAAGAAAAACAACCACATGCCGCCAGTGGGACCCTAACCCATGACGTCAAGACTTAAAAGCACACTAGTCACCGTCTGAGGCTGAGTGGCTGTTTAGCTTGGCCTCAGGGATCCGCGAAAAAAATGCTGTCTCTACTGTCACCGGAGTCTTTTACTTGAAAGATCGACCTATGGTGGCGATAACTCTAATTTCATTTTCTGACCTTTTCTAGCTCATACAGATTCGTTTTCAGTGAAAGTAGCGCGTCTGACATTAAACCGTGGTTTAATCTATCAATCCAGGCCAACTACAATTTGTGCTCAGTGTCCCTAGGAGGTGCCGGGGTGGATCCCAAGGAAAAGCAAGCCTAACAGCAGGCGGATAAGTCAGGTGGCGCACTAGAGGGTCACTGGGAGGTCACTGGAAGAAGCCTTTGTCCTGGCTGTTGATGGTGGCCCTTGTGATGATGATGAATCTGGTAGAGAGTCTCGGCGCAGCACAATCAGCAGGGATGTTCATATGCGCACGACAAAGGGCTGAAGTTTACCTGTTTATTCGGTACATTTCAGTATGTATAGAGGTGACAAAACACCCTAGTCGTGTATGTAAGCGGCAACGGGAAATGCCAAGTAAACGACTGAAAGTGTGCATTTTCTCGTGAGCGCGTGTGTTTGTTCCGACTGACAACGCAGTGTCATAGGTTACCCTGAAAAGATTCCGAATGTGCGTGCTTGTGCGTGCATGTACGTGTGTGCGCTCGCGCTCGTGTGTGCTTCGAAAGCTAGCAATAAGGAGGCTGGTTGCTCCTGAGGCGTTTGGTAAACCTGCGTCTTTCGGAAAGCTTTGAGAACGGGAGTGCACGCATGTTTCAGGCGTTGGAAGCATCCCGGTTTTGCAACTCGGGTACCCTGCTCTGGAGTTTTACTCTGAAGCGGGTGTAACTTGCAGCCGTATCTTGCTTAGCAATTTTACCAGTTTTGCTTGCCAACGATGCAACGCTCGTTCGGTCGTTCCAGCTTAATTCTCTCAGTGTGCGAACAGGTCCGCGGCTGTTATTTGGCTGCGCGCATCCAACGCCTGCCTCTCCCAAAAAAGCGATGTTGCCCCCTGTCTCTCCCTTTTATGCACGCTCCATGAGGATGGACGAACATGCGGCCGTTAACAGGGTGATGCACTGCCGTGCAATGAGAAATCAAACGGACGCCGGCGCATTGAACCCACAAGCAGGACTTTGTTCTTTCTCCGGATATGTGCAGCGGCCTTCGTTTAGTGTTAAATGAAGTTTTCGCGCACGACGGTCTTCCACCGCTGACAAGAGCGCACGGTCGTAGGTTATCGAGGACTGCGGCTTGACGGTGGACGAGAACCTGGAGCCCAGCGTCCAACTGAGCGCCATCTCGGGCGCACTTTGCGGCGGCATTGGCGCTTTCTTGGGCAGTCCGCTGCAGCTGGTCAAGTGCCAGCTGCAGACGCGTGCCTCGGCCCAGATCGCCGTGGGCTACCAGCACCACTACCGATCCAGCTTCGAAGCCGTCCGCATCATCTACCGCGCGCACGGCCTGCGACGGGGCCTGTGGCGCGCCGCTCAGGCCAACGTCCTACGCCTGTCCATTGGCTCGGGCATCCAGATGGGAGCCTACGTTCAGGTGTGCCCCTTTTCCTGGCTCCCGAGCAAAGATACTTGCCCTCGGCGTCATTAACCACACCTTTGAATTCATAGCAGATCTGTCTTCGTTTCCAGAGTTGATTATCAGTCCCAAGGTGCCATTATCGAGACTTCGGTAACATTTGATAATTTTTTCTCTTTCTTTGCGCTGCTTAAGTTCGCCTGCAACATGGTGGAGTGCTGTTCACTTGCAGTTTACGCAGATTAGCTCTCCCATCCAGTGCCTATCGTGGGCGGCGAACACTAATTAGGGAGAAATTACTCATCGGCATCCACTCAAGCGCAGTACAAAGGAAAGAACCCACCACATTGGGGAATTCCCTTAAACATTGGACCAACACTTGCATATGATTAGGTGTTGGACATCTCGGTTTAAACTGAAAAAAAGGATAAAATTTCGCCGAATTTAGTTTTCGAAAACGGTTTTAAAGCCAGTACTCTTAGCATGCAGGACATAGATAGCTGGCTGTTTAATGCGAGTTACACTCAACCAAAGCTGAAATTAAGTAAGCAGGAAGCCAGGGGCATGATGCGACGATGATGATGTTGGCTAAGCAGCGCAGTTGTTCGATTTGGGGAATCGCTCTGCTAGTTTAAATGACTATGAAGACAGGGAAACACAAACTTCTCGCCGCCTGCAAAATAAGCGCTGTTTGTTCGCTATCGTTACCTGCTTAGAGCGGTTAATCGGTTAGGTAGGTTAATCAACTGACACGAAACCGTGCATGGGCATCACTACAAGGTATGTTCTGAGTACCGCGACAATTGACTGGTAGTTCCATCGCTGCCAACAACAGGTAAATAAATTAAATACTGCTAAATTCTGGTAAATAAATTGTTCACGATGACAAAAACACCGAGATAGACTTTAGTTGACCTTTGACCATACAGGATTGCTGCACTAAATCTCCGAAAAATTCGTCGAAAATATTATTCGCCGAAAAACACCGAAACTGAGGTTCTTAAATAAAAAGCGTAAAAAGTCCGCCGAATTTTCAAGAAATAAAAACCGATCAGTACAACCCCTACATATGATGTAGCCCCACTTACACGGTAACTAGTACGCCCCTGTACTTGTTCGGAACCCAGATCCCCCGGCTTGCGTTAAAGAACCCCAGGTGGCCGGAATTATTCCAGAGCCCATTTACATACAGTGTCTCTTTCTCTCTTCATTATTTCACTCCTTCCTTCATACCCTCCCTCACGGAGTGGTTGCGGCATCCACCGGGGGTAAGGAAATTACGGCGCTTTTCATTTCCCCACAACTGACCTTTGTTTTTGTTTCTCCATCGCCTTCGACATGACCCCGCTCCTTATTTCATAGTGACCGAAACTAGCAGGCTTTCCACGCATGTCCTGTGCATGATTTGTCTTTACCCTAGTATTCAGCTGTATGGGGAACCTGCGCTGCCAAGGTGGCACTACAATTGTTCCATTCGGTGACTCAAAACTGCTTTTGTCAGCCGCTTGGGCCGCTTCAAACGCGAGAACACATTCTGCGCGATTAGATGCCCGCGTTTGGCTGACAGCATTTATTGCCTAGCTTCTCTCGGCGTAGCCCGGATAGCTGACGCACGGCACGTACGCTTTCGACAGAGCGTGGAGGCTCACGCCAATAAGCGCCTGAAGGTGGCGCGGAAAAATAAGTACTAATAGTACTACCCAAAACTACTTGCTCTTCTCGCTAGGCAGTGAGTTATGGCGCTGCAATAAGCACCGCAAACTTCAGCGCAAGTTCCCCATACACGTGCACTGCAGTTGATGCACCGCGCTTCGCTTATTGCCTATGGCTGTTTGTCGGGCGAGGCAACAGCGAGGCAGCACTGACTGACAGTATGATCAGTGTATTGTCCTACAGAAGCTGTGACCGCTGTTCTTGGTATGCTTTTTTGTCCCTGACGAGCCGCTTTGGTGGCGCATAAGGGCATGACAATTCAAATGGGCATCTTCCCACTTGACGCAGTCTAGTTTCTTTTCTTCTTCAGTTACGTGCGTGTATTTTAAGATTATTTTTACCTCACATTGTCAACCATGGCAATAAGGCGCCACGCTTACTGCCTCCTCTGCTTTCTCAAAACGCACGATCAGAATTCCTTCAAGCCTATCAGCCAGCGCTGACTTGACGTGCTTAAATTCTGTTCCTTTTTTTTTTTGCCCATGATGCCGCAAAGAGCCGGCCTGTAAGTGAAGTCAAAACTCGTTCTATGCCAGAAAAGTTCACAGAAATTTCCCTGTATCGGCGAAAGACGATTTGATCCGTTGACCTATAATTTACGAAGTGTTGAAGGTCTGCAGTCGGTCTCCCGCACAGCCTAGGATTGAAAATATGTTTTAGGGCGCATTAATTCCCTATTTATAATTTGCGAGAGGCACATACGCAGCCGCACATACCGAGCTGCGCCCCGAACTGTTAACGGCCGCTTTTCGCGCAGGCCAAGCGCAAACTGTCGCAGTACACGGGCGACGACATGCACCACCTGGTCACGTCCGTCGCGGCGGCCGTCTACTCGAGCATCGCTGCCGCGCCGGCCGTCGCCACGCTGGACACGATCAAGACGCGCATGTACCTGCAGCCGGTGGACAGGCGCGGCCGCGGTATCTACTACGCCGGCGTGCTGGACTGCGTGCGCAAGATATACACCATGGAGGGCGTGGCGGGCTACAGCCGTGGCATTCTCATCGCCTTCTTCTACTCCATCACCAACTCGACCATCACGCTGCTCTCCTGGAACGAGCTCAAGTGGCTGCGCCTCGCGTCCAGGGAGCGACGGGAGCTCGTCATCGAGATCATCTACCAGACGGGCGACGACTGAATTCCCTGCATTCACCTCGGACGCCTGCGCCGCAGTGCGCCGCACCACGCCAGATTAAACAGCGGTCGAGAGACCGCGCTCGTAGAGGCACACCGCACGTGCAGCTGCGCTTTAATCGCGTGCATGCACAAGCTGCGTGTGTAATGCATAGGTGGTTTTTACTATTTATGGCTTCGCTTGACCATCGCCATTTTGAACGCTGGCCCGTTAAAGCGGCTGTGAAACATGTCTCAGTTGTGGACGCAGCTTTTCTGCCTCCGAGGCTTTCTCTCTCTCCACTCACCGCACCATCTGCTCTGGAAGCCACGGGAGGCCAGGCCCACGGCGTAGCAAGCACAACTGCCGGATCTTTTTATGTTGTCATGCAATCGGTGAATTCGGTTTCCGCTCTTCTCGTGCGAAAAAAAAAAGGCAAATGGTGACGCAGCATGATCCATTCTGACACAAGGTAGACCGTGAAAGACGACGGCCGATTGCGGGGAACGCAAGGATGCGGCGCTAGGGCCAACGTTTATAGATATGCGGCCGTGCCTGGCTAATATGGACACACTGGTTCCTGAGAAATTGTCCATAAAGCGAGTCGTCCGTAATAACGAATCGCGAAGAAAAAAAATCAAAAACTGACATTCCGAAACAAAGGCGCTTTATGATTACTGACTGTTTTTGTGCGTAGTGGTGGGCAGTGAAGTGGAAATCAGACAATCCCGAAGCTACAGGTGTAATATTCTGATCGCCATTATCTTATGATCTGCGGTGGAGGATTAAACAGGCCTGTATCGCCTCTAGTGGTCCGCGTCTTGGTGTGATGAAGTATCTCCTTCTACGACTTTTCAGATTCCAAGCACTTTGTGCTCATTCGGCTTAAAGCTGACAATTTTTTTTTTTCGCAGCCAGTCATGTAAGGCGGAAAAGGGTAAGACTCGTTGACGAGGCACCTTGCTACTACAAAAGATGAAACCACACATATACAAAAAAGCCATCACAACGGCATTTTCACTTTCACACTGCCTTTCGCTGGTTTTTTGCACTCAAAATACAAGGCGCGGGACATTTGGTAGAGGAACTCTCGATTTTGTTCCCATCGCAGTCCTTATTAAGGGGACAAATACACATGGGTCCCTATGGACTCTGTGCATTTTCACCCTGTCGATTGTCCGGACAGCGAGTTTTATATTAACGAGGCGTATAATACATTGAAAAAGTTTGTTTCCCGAAAATTGTCCATAATTCGAGTCGTCCGTATTAATGGGGCTCGTATTGACGGGGCACGACTGCACTAATGCAGCAAGAGCTGTCATTGCTGCTGAGATGAGGGTAAAGATTATCTTGCTAACAAGAAAAGTGCTCCCATAGACGTCAAAGAACCGTGGATGCGGCGGAAGCGTATCGGGAGGAAGCAGGCTTGGCGAAACCGATTACTGGGCTATATCGAGAATGTTATATGCCGTTCTTGCGAGAGGCTACAAGAACCCTGCACTGCCCAGGAGGCGCTTCAACTGCGTGCCTAAGAACTGCTGCATTCAGCTGTTTGGGCCGCAACAGACGCGCGACCATATTTTGAAGGATTAGAAGAGCGGGTTTCGCCGATAACTTTCCTCGCCCAGGTGCTCTCGACGTAGGCCAGTTAGCTGACGCATGCCATGTGTGGCTTCGACAGAGCGCGCAAGCTCATGCCTGTAAGCCAACGCAGGTGGTGTCAAAAAGCACTACGGGAGCGCCCATAAAATGCTAGCTTGTTTCTCTTATAGTTGTGCGAACGGCGCTGTGATGGACACGGCAAACTTCATCTTTGGTTGCCTTTGTCAGTGTATTACATTTTAAGGCGAAAGCCTTTAATAGATCATACTTCCGGTCGAGATCCTGTCCGTCCGTTACATCACCAACCGAAAGTCACGACAACGGAAGTGACGTCATACCGTGCGCCCGTCCGTCACGCTCTTCAACTCTATAACCAACTCGCCCATCAGTTCGCGCTTTCAAAAAATCTTTGTGCACGATTGGATTCGAACCACCACCATCCTTCCGTTCCGCAGCCGAGCGTGCTGACGGCTACGCTACTTCCTGCCAACGCATATGTAGTTCTCCTTGTCCAGGACGCTGGAGAGTGTTTGCGGAAAGGCGCCGAATCAGACGGATGCCTTCCAAACGCCCTCCAGTGTCTCCAGCGTTTAAGATTCACAAACAATTGTGTACTTAATGAACATCTTAATCACACATCAGTGGCACAAGCAGAAACACTGCGCTAAAGGCTTTCGCCTCACCGCACTTTAGATCAAGAAAGTGCCCCCCTGATTTTTTTTTTTGCTATTCCATATCTGAAGGCACCGCCGCCTCGTAGCTCTGGGCTGTATATGATTAGCTAAAGCGCAAATAAGTTCTGCATGCAAACAGTTTCTCAGCATGACGACTGATCACGTGGCGTATGAGACGGCTATCCGCCAACATTTTATACGGAAAACAAGATTGCCGTGTGAGGTCAATGGATCATCAGGTAGGTGGTGAATGTCGCACGTTTCCATTTTCTGAATTTGGCTGTCATCAGGTGCTACGGGGGGGGGACGGGGACGATTTTTTACATCGTGTTAATAGAAACGTCGTTCCTTAGTAGAGTTAATACCCCCCCCCCCCCCCCCCCCCCCCCCCAGCTTCCTTTGGAGTACAGCGAGGGTAACCGAAGGCGACATTAATGGCATGTGTGCTGCCGAGACGCTGCTGGATGCCACCACGTATACCGCGTACAATTTTCCGCTTTTGAGGTCGGTCGCGGCGAAGACGGCATAAGAAACAACAGCAAAAAAAAAAACGTAATATTCAGCGTTGCGAAAACTGATTTGTCACCAACTGGCGCTTTGCAGCAAGCTGGCAGGAGTGATCGCCTTCGCCCTCATTTGTGATCACACATTTTTTGCGCCTACGTGTAGTCAACCGCTGACTGGCGCTCGATGCTTCTGTTCGCAAAACTGCGTCATTTTGAGGCGTCATTAATCAATTGCGGGTAAGGACGGCTGATTGCCACCCTATGCAGTATTCTTTCGTTCTGTCAGTGTGCATGTGCAATCAGGAACGTGATGATGACATTGTTTGCGCGTTTCTGGACAAATCTGGCCCAACCACGTTTAGGCACGCGGCCATAGTTATGCATGTGGAGAGGAGGACGCCTGCAGAGAGCATACTCAGCCGAATGCGCTCGATATGTATATGTAGTTGCCCATCATGGGCGCGCAGCCTCCAAAGCGCATAATCGTTTAGCGTGTCATGACAAGTGACACGGAGTGTTGCGCGCAGGTGAGCTCACCACAAAAAGTGACTCGTGCTGAGCGCGTAGCTGACTGTATGCAGATTGTGCGGTGTACGCACTTCGGCTTTTGCGTGGTCTTTAGACCAATGCGAATTAGTGCTGCTTTAGAATTAGAGCTGCTTCGTGCTGTTTTTTTTCAGCTGCTCATGTTGAAATTGCCCATTCCCTAAAGTGCGAATTAGAGCTCGGGCGTTTGAAAGACTGTCGGCACTGCGAGCGACATTCCTCAGGGCTATCTTCTGCGATTCATTCACTCATTTCTCAGTGATCGTAAATTTAGAGTGCGGTTAGGCAGTACAATGAGCTCCGAAAGGGCGGTATCGCGAGGGGTACCTCAGGGTAGTGTCCTGTCCCCAATGCTCTTTAATGTTGTCATGGCTGGCCTTCCCGCAGAAGTGCAAAAACATTGTAGGCATGTCCATATGTCGATATATGCAGACGACATTTGTCTTTGGTTAACCGGATATCAACACAAACGCTTAGCTCTATTAGCGCGACAGGCCGTGCTTTCAGTTAAAAGTTACCTTCAAGGTGTTGGGTTGACTCTCTCGGTGGAAAAATCTGGCTTCGTCCTGTTTCCAGGTAGGGGACGACGGTATGCGCGGCTGAGCATAGACCTTGATCAGTCTTGCCTTCGTCAGGTTAACCACATACGTTTTTTGGGCGTCACTATTGACTCACGTCTACAGTGGCGACGAGCTGTGGACTCGATTGTGGCTTCACTATCTTCGCGTCTCAATGTGCTTCGTAGAGTTGCTAGTGAGCAATGGGGAAACCATCCTGCTTCAATGATCAGGCTTCACGATGCCCTGGTGACAAGCCGCATAATGTACCAGCTCCCTTTAATTTCCCCCTCGGTATCGCAGCTGGAACGCCTTGAGGTTTTGCACAGAATGGGACTAAGGAGGGCTCTCGGCGTTCCGCAGGCTGCTCCAAACAATGCAGTACTGTATGAGTCTCAATCGAAACCTCTTCGGCTAGCCGCTTCACAAAGACTTTTGCTGCAAATTGGCCGCCTCAGAGAGACTGTTGCCGGGGAGCGCTTCTACAGCGCCTTCGAAAGAGATCTGAGTCCCGGGCGTACTTGGCTTTAAATACTCTTCGTTCTCTGGGTCTCGACCTTCGAGATCGACCTAAGACGTTGAAGCCACCTTGGTCCTTTCCGAGCCTCGATTGTTCCTTGACAATTCCCCACGTTCGCGCTAAGCGGAATTCTCCTTTAGCGGCAATGCGTTCGCTAGTACTGGAACATCTTGAGACCGAATATGCCAGTCGTCTTCAAATTTTTACAGACGGCTCTGTGGACAAGGTCAGAGGATCTAGTGCAGCTGCTTTTCATATTCCGTCTTTGAAGTATGATTGGTCTGTTCGTTTTACTAAAGTCGTGTCCTCCACAATGGCCGAAAGCGTTGCCATTGAGGCAGCTCTAAAGAAGCTACGGTGTTGTACGCCTCAACCTACTGTCATAATTACGGATTCAAAATCTGCCCTTCAAAGGTTAGAGTACGGGTTCCCCACTGATGCCTTGAGTCTTAGATCCCTACGTTTGGTGCAGAATCTCCATAGCAAAGGCTTTTCTATACGTTTTCAATGGGTGCCCTCGCACATAGGTGTCTTAGGCAACGAGATAGCAGACAACCTCGCCCATACAGCTCTCTCCGGGATTCCAGTGCATAGAGTCCCTCATGAAGTCAAGCAAATGTTCAGAGATGTGGTGTTGTGCCACTTCAGTTCTTTGTGGAGCTCTCCTCATCAGCCATGTGTGACCAAGGGTCTCAAAAGGTACCAAGCCACTTTGCTGCACCGCGTTCGCACGGATTCTGCTCGTACGCCGGCGTGGATGTATAAGACTGGCCTAGCGTTGTCACCATTGTGCTCAACGTGTGGTGTGTGTGGTGACATAGAACATTATCTCTTGTGCTGTGCATTGTACAACGCGGAACGGGCTGTGTTATTCGGATCCCTCAAGAAGGCAGGAGTTCCTCACAGTTCTCTTCAGGACATTGTTTTCCCGCGCGGGAACCAGTCGAGTAGAAGGGATGCTTCTCGCCTTCTTCTACTTTACCTGCAGGACACGGATTTGGCCTCCACATGGTGACCTCAGGAGTGTCTATTTGGGTTTTTGCGGACAGTGTTTGTGATTTCTATTTAAGTGTCGCTACGGTGGAGCAATTGCCGGCAGCAACTGCAAGGCTAATCCCACCGGTAGCTTACAACCACTCAACTCAACTCAACTCAGTATGTGCGTCATAGCTATGTACTTGATAGCCTGAACAACATTTGCATAGAAAGCCTCATCGGCAAAAAAGGGGCCTACGGTCACATAATTCCCACGACTGGGAGTGACGTCATCAGACCGGAAGTGACGACTAAACGCTTTGATGTATCTTCACTGCGTCCGTGCGAACTCTAGACACCTTCGGGGAAGCATCAAACCTCAAGCTAGACGACCTGAAGAGGCGCCTAGTTGTGTACAGACAAACGTATAGGGGTCTGCAAACACAACCGTAAAAGAATGACACAAAACTTGTTGTGAAAGTCTCAACAGCTTCTAATGATATTGCACTGCCAACACATAATGTAATTAGGTGTCTCTAGTTTTTTAATCCAATTTGGAGTGATCAAAGAACTGCTTTCTTACTTAAGCTCAAACTTTCACAAGTATATATTAGCATTTGTGCCGCTTCTCCACCCCTCTGGGAATATAGTTATCATTATCACGAATATTAGCGTAGAATAATGGCAATAATTATAGCTCAAGGGCATGTGAACGCCGTTTCGTTCACATTGTCTGTGCATCTCCCACTTAGCGTGACATACATTAGCTATCACTTACGACACTGTAATAGCGCCCGCAAAAAAGTAGCTCCGCCATATTGGTGCACACACCATAGAATACTTTTGTTCTTCTGGCGATTCTCTCTTACAGTCGCAGACTACAAGCCTCTCAAAACATTGTACTCACAGCCACAACGGCGACCCATCGTTTCGCACCTTGCCACCATTCTGTTCATTACAACGCGCGCATAGGCCACCGAGTTTGTGAGTTTGATCTTGATCAGGAGTCTTCAAAATACGGCCCACGGGCGCGCAGTCGTCTCGACCACGGTGGTTTTGATCTACAGGGACTTCTGTTTTTGTGCGCCGGATTTTTAAAAAAAAATTCCTCTGTGCAAAAAACTGGCCTAATTGAGAGCAAACACCGCTCACAAGGTAGAATATTATTGCATAAGTTGTTTGATATCTAAATGAACATCGGTAGTTGCCTGTATTTGGTGGAAGTGGCGAGAAACTGCTTTCGGCTACGAGTACAGTTTTTGCAGACGCGAGCCAAGCAGCCGGTCTCTCAAGTTGCGCCATCTGCCAGATGAACATGCAACTCAGAAGCGACGTCTTATCAGTTATAAGTGTGTGCTGTTGGTACCACATTTTCACTGCGGTATTTGGTAGCATAAGTAGTGATGTTCCTTGTGATCTTAATTACGGCGGGCAGACGAACCCCATCTTCGAAGAGAGCGCGCTTCTCGCATCCACCGAGCCTAGACGTCGTTTGCCTAGCGGTCCAGCAGATGACATAGCCTGTAAGATCGGCTGCTTGGCTCGAGTCTGCAAGAACTGTACTCATGGCCGAAAACAGTTTCTTGCCAATTCCACCAAATACAAGCAATTACCGATGCTTATTTCGATCTCAAACAACTTAGGCAATAATATTCTACCTTATGAGCGCCGTTTGCTCTCTATTAGGCGAGAATTTTGCGCACAGGAATTTTTTTTAATTCCGGCACATGAAAACGGAAGACCCCGTATGCGAGCTCGTTAAAGTGCAATTCATCCTCGGCGTCGGGAAGATGAGGCTTCGTACTTGGCTTTGCTAGCGTTGAGCCGAAAACGTGGATTGGCAGCTGCGCTGCGATGCTCGTCTCTGCGCGCAGATTAAATTATTTTAATAGCGCGTTTTTCACTTCTAAAATAAATTTAATACAATTGTTAGGGTGGTACTCAAACTTTTTACAGCATTTCTTCGATGTTTGCCTCCAGAAGAGACTTATTGTTCCGGCTGAATCCATGTTTTGCGCTCAGCAATAGCCAAGCCAAATACGAATCTCCATATTCCTTCATGTCTTCCGGCATTTCTGCGCGTCTTCATGGTGGATGAACTATCGCAGCGCCTCTTTTCCTTTTAAGTAATACTGAGAAACTCTATTGTTTCGACTGGCCCGCCGCGGGACGCAACCGGCGCAACCCATTAAATGGCATCCGGCCCCGACCAGCCGCTACCACGAGGCCTGTTTTCGCGCACGCGTCGTGTCGGGGCTCTTATGGATTATCCTTTCCGATTCGTACGCTCCCATGTAAGCTGACCTGTGCCGGTTTTACAACGATAGCCGTTACCCTCAATGAATCCCAACGGATGCGCGTGTGTTCGCGTGAGAACATCCAGGAAATTGGTAGGTGAGAGGCGAAAAGAAGGAAGGACGAAAAAAAAAGAAAATTGGTGCTGACGAAAGGAAAGACGCAGAAACTGTCTCACTTCTCGGTGGAAACATCAACCGCGCCGTTACATAAGGGATGAAGGGAGAGAGTGAAAGAAGGAAGAGAGAAAGAGGCGCCGTAGTGGAGGGCTGCGGAATAACTTCGACCACCTGGGGATATTTAACGTGCAGTGACGACATAAGCTGCCGCGTATAAATGTCCGGAACCCGTAGAGTATTTGTTACGGGTCCAATTGGACTTATTTTTGAAAATGTGGCGGAGAGTTTGAAGGATGCTTCACTGCCGCCACCGGTTGGCCCGGCACTGCACTACCTCTGGGATCGGCCTTGTGTTTAGCGCGTCTTTACTATCCTGTCTTTCTATCCGATCTTTCAACTCTCCTGCTATCTGCACGTGGTAGCGATTGTGGCTCGTCTTGAGCCAGTGAGCAGGCCTGTGCACTTTCCTTTTCTTTCTTCCTGGCAACTATCGATCTATCTATATGCTGCCGCAGAGGTTGCGAGGAAGCATTGAGAAAAACGGCCTGGGGCCTGGATGCACTATCTTGATAGCCTCGAGTGACTTCAGAGAGATGAGGCACGCAGATTTAAAAAAAAAAGTTAAGGAAAGCCGCGAACCTTACCGCAGTGAAAGCGACATAGCTATGTGGAGTGAAGGTGGGCGCAGTATGCTTGGCCTGGCATGGTCGTATTGGCCGCGACCAGCTCGTAGCAGCCGCAGTCCGGATGCAGCCACCATGCAACCGAAATGAGTGCTCGATAGCGAGGAAGAAGCCGTTCGCCATGCACAAGCGGGCTGACCAAACCCTGGCCAATCCCCAAACGTGGGTATGTTCCATCGCTTCTGAGGCAACAATAACTGTAGCCGGCGGCGGCTGGCCCCGTAAGCTGAGCAGCAAAAAAGCGCAAATCGACGTGCGCAGCAAACGACGAAAGAAGAGTTGCAGCGACCGCGAGGATGAGAGTGCAAAGCTGACGCAAAGTCAACCACGAACAATCGCACATTCTGGATTTGGTGTTTGCGGGTGCCTTAAGCGAGCATAAGGGGCACGCGTCGTGTCGGGGCTCTTATGGATTATCCTTTCCGATTCGTACGCTCCCATGTAAGCTGACCTGTGCCGGTTTTACAACGATAGCCGTTACCCTCAATGAATCCCAACGGATGCGCGTGTGTTCGCGTGAGAACATCCAGGAAATTGGTAGGTGAGAGGCGAAAAGAAGGAAGGACGAAAAAAAAAGAAAATTGGTGCTGACGAAAGGAAAGACGCAGAAACTGTCTCACTTCTCGGTGGAAACATCAACCGCGCCGTTACATAAGGGATGAAGGGAGAGAGTGAAAGAAGGAAGAGAGAAAGAGGCGCCGTAGTGGAGGGCTGCGGAATAACTTCGACCACCTGGGGATATTTAACGTGCAGTGACGACATAAGCTGCCGCGTATAAATGTCCGGAACCCGTAGAGTATTTGTTACGGGTCCAATTGGACTTATTTTTGAAAATGTGGCGGAGAGTTTGAAGGATGCTTCACTGCCGCCACCGGTTGGCCCGGCACTGCACTACCTCTGGGATCGGCCTTGTGTTTAGCGCGTCTTTACTATCCTGTCTTTCTATCCGATCTTTCAACTCTCCTGCTATCTGCACGTGGTAGCGATTGTGGCTCGTCTTGAGCCAGTGAGCAGGCCTGTGCACTTTCCTTTTCTTTCTTCCTGGCAACTATCGATCTATCTATATGCTGCCGCAGAGGTTGCGAGGAAGCATTGAGAAAAACGGCCTGGGGCCTAGATGCACTATCTTGATAGCCTCGAGTGACTTCAGAGAGATGAGGCACGCAGATTTAAAAAAAAAGTTAAGGAAAGCCGCGAACCTTACCGCAGTGAAAGCGACATAGCGATGTGGAGTGAAGGTGGGCGCAGTATGCTTGGCCTGGCATGGTCGTATTGGCCGGGACCAGCTCGTAGCAGCCGCAGTCCGGATGCAGCCACCATGCAACCGAAATGAGTGCTCGATAGCGAGGAAGAAGCCGTTCGCCATGCACAAGCGGGCTGACCAAACCCTGGCCAATCCCCAAACGTGGGTATGTTCCATCGCTTCTGAGGCAACAATAACTGTAGCCGGCGGCGGCTGGCCCCGTAAGCTGAGCAGCAAAAAAGCGCAAATCGACGTGCGCAGCAAACGACGAAAGAAGAGTTGCAGCGACCGCGAGGATGAGAGTGCAAAGCTGACGCAAAGTCAACCACGAACAATCGCACATTCTGGATTTGGTGTTTGCGGGTGCCTTAAGCGAGCATAAGGGGCACCCGGCAGTGAAGGGCAATAAGCGCGAGAAATTTGCACCCTGCATATTCCTGCACTTTACGAGCGCATTTTCTGCCTACACGGAAGAGAAAATTGTGGACTCGGAACTCGATTCTGTAGCCTCTCACTTGCCAGGCCTGTTGTTTGCTTCTCGGTTACTGAAAGTGCACTGGGGGTGTACCAGTGGGTGCACCTAGCAAGCCTCTATATCGGTTGTTTGCGTCGCGCCACGCGTGCTGTGACCTTACGACAATTAATATGATGACCAGCACTACAGCTGGTTTCCGGGAAACTGTGCTGAACAGGTTTATCTGCAGCTATACTTACAGCCAGATATATTATGTATAGAATACAGGAAAATGAAGTAAAAAGCTGTAGTGAACCAACTGCTGCGCTAGACGAAATATGTGGCAGTATGTGTCCTTAAAGGCGTAATGTGTACGCCTCGTATACGCATGCACAGTACCGTATATCGACCCTGTAGTTTATGCTGCTAATGGCTCCACCGCACCTTGACCCCTATAGGTCACCATCGGACCTTGAAGTTCGCCCACTTCCAGCGCTGACAAATGCTGAACGAGAAACCACCAACAAAATTTAGTGCCTCGATGCAGCCGTTGAAGGCATACCTTTCTTAATGGGGTATAGAAACACAGAGCGTTTGTGTTAGTGTTTTACCCCAGAAGTAATAATTAAAATAAACCGAGGAAACCAGATCGCAACGTGTCTAATTGCGTAAACACTCGCTTAAGGGCCACTCTTTATTTTAGCGTTTTTGGCTGAGTGTGGCCTATTCATGAAAGCGGCATTTTTGTTTCTGTTGCGTTTTCCAAACATATTCCGGAGAAACTATATTGCTAACAATGTACACTGCCTGTCGCTGTACCGGACGCAATAGTTAGCGGTGTACTTTTGAGTTTCTTCGTCGCTATCGCGGTCGCCGCTTCTGGGGAGCGATTCCTCACCAACCTCGTAAATGAAGTCAGTTTCATCAAATGCATTCAAACTTACTGCTACTTTAAAGGTTTTAGAATTATCCGAGGACACCACATGTCACCCATCAGCAGACGAGCTGCAGTGACGCTCTCCACAGCCGTCCAGTGGGCGTCACTTCGCGGTTTTCCCTTGCAGTTCACTACGAGTACGGGCACCTGAATTCTGCTTTGAATGGCACACAGCTGCACAGGGGTCCATGCTGCAAGAAGATAATAATGATAGTAGCATCAGGCAGCTGTCGTCATATGACAGCTCCCCAGGGGGTGTGTCGCGCAATGAACACACGTGAAACGCAGTTACCATTGATGATTTTTTTTCTTGAAATTATTGGTTCCCGAGTTACATGGAGTGGCCCGTATACACGGGCGCGGCCCTTGGACAAGTGTATACGGTATTTATAAGCCATTTTTTACCGCCAGTTCTGGTATTCCTTGGTACTTGCCATAATGTACTGCCACTCCGTAACTTCACATTCAACCCGCTGCAGCACTGGTGATCACGTTGGCTGGGAAATCTCCGACGCAAGAGGTTCGTCTGCTTGCATCTCCACCACGTGCCTGCAAGCAGTGTGTCAGTATCTACGTCACCATTTTTTGAAAGATAGACTCAGTGGCGTCAAGATGTTTGTTGACTTAGCATTGCAGTTCTCTCACTGCCGATCTCCTTGCAGATGATAATTCCGAAGCCGCTTTCTGGTCAATATTCAGAATCATACTAAATGACGTTCCACTTAATGCTTGTGATAGAAACTTGCTGGGTGGGGTGTAGGAAGAGAGACACTCTTTTTTTGATCGAGGACTTTTCGTGTCTATACCCCTTTACTGTGGATTTTGTAGAACTAGACTACCGCTAGACTAAGGTTTCACCAGGTCGCAACTCGACTTGCTTCACGCCTAACGAAGAAGCCATGAAGTATAATGGCGCAAGGAAACGAACACAGGAAGACACAGAGACAGAAAGAGCGCCTGCTACCAACTGTGCTTATTGCGGAAAACGCCACCTTTATACGCCAGTACATTATCACCATCAGTGCCTTGTCATAGCCAGGACAAGCTAACAAGAAAAATATATGTACAGAAAAAGATTACATTCCCGCATAAAAGCCACAGAATTGCTACTCACAGAACAAGGCATGATAGCCCACCTTTACGATGTGTCTTGAGTCTTCTTGCTTCTCAGAAGACGGTCCGCGTTCTCGGGTGCGTGGCGTCTCCTGTGCCGGTGGATCCGCCTTAAGTGCAAAGGAGACCGACGTGGTGGTCCCCTGCTCTTTATGATGTCTGGACTCTTCCGTTCCGGATCGGCCTGACGAGTTGCGACGTTGACTAGACTTAGATCTTGACCTGGACGTAGAATTGGAGGCCGTTCTTCTGGATTCCTTCTTCTCGAACTGCTCTTTTCGGCTGGTGCGTACAGCTGCCGCGTAGCTCTTGCTGGTGCCACTGGTTGTCGGTTTCTCTTCCTGATCACCGAAATGCTGATGTTTCCTAGGCTTATTGATGGGATCCAGAAACTTTGCTTTACATTCCCTTGAGTAAGTGTGGTGATTCCCCTGGCATGCCGCACAAGTTGGGGTGCAATCGTGAGCGTCCCCGGGATTCAGCTTGCCGCACGAGTCACATTTCGATTCAGTTGGGCTGGGACAGACGTCCGGTCTATGTCCTTCCCTGCTGCACAGTACGCAAAACGGTCTAGTTTTCCTATAAAGAAAACATTTGCGCTCGATCCACCCGTACGTAACAAAGAAAGGGACTTTGTGTCCACTGAACAGCATCACCGCCGAGTTGGATCTGCCGAGCCTTCGGACGCCTAATATCTCGTGGGTTTCCTAGGAAAAGTCCTTCTCTAGGTCTCTGTCTGATGCGTTGGGGTCAATCCCGTGCACCACTCCTTTGCATGAGTCTTGCGGTGTTCTCACGTAGGCGTTAAGGTGGTACTTTTTCCCGTCTAGGTTGATGTGATCGATCTTCGCAAGTACTGTGGCGTCTTCGACATGGGAAGTTGCCGCGATGATGATGTTTTGCTCTTCAAAAACTCTGATGTAAGGTTTGGCGCGTAGCGTCTTGCCACGTAACGCGTTTTCGAACGCGACGGTAAGTGGGTGTACACTCCCACCCCACATTTTTAGGTCCAAACGGTCTTTAGGTCCAAACGGAGCCGAGTGCCCTTGTGCGCGCTGTCCTGCCCTCAGGTATATCGTCTTCCATCCAGGTTCTGGCTGTGAATTCTGTGAATTCTGTTCTGAGGTTCTGTAATGACGCTATGTGATTCTGACTGTACACACTTTGTTTCCAAATGTTGTATAAAAAGTGTATAATAAAATATTTTATGTCGGCACTATAGCCCTTGTCCTTGCCTTTTTGCGGGAAAGTTATAACCCCTTCCGCACCAGCTATCAGATAGTGTGACAAGTGCAAGTTTATTGACAGCGACGCCATGAAAATAGACCTATTACATTTGCTCGATTTCCTCCTCAAAGGTGCAAAGGAGAAAAGAAATATAACCTCCAGTGCTTCGAATATTACTGTAAACGTAACAGATCACTTCCCATGAGTGTTATCGTTATGAGGCTTCCCCTTCATTCATGGTAATTTGCTGACATTGTGCTTTCCGCTACGTGCTATAATGACATCCCCGCCTATTTGATATTCTCATTAACTTTGTAACATAGAATGCAATTCGTGACTTATTTTATTGGTATACATTCCTTTTTAGCGTCTGGTTATTTTTGTTGCACTCTACCTCTCTATTACAATTGTATTTGGTTTGATTTACCAAACGCTGCTGCTTCCAAAGTAAGCGATAGTATTGTTCAGTGCAGTATAATTAGTTTTTCACGTGACCACAGAAATCAAAGCTGCTGCAGGCAGAGTAGCCTGGGAACTGGGAAAAGCTACAATGAAATAATACAAATTCGTTCCATTACGGGCTGTGAGGGACAGCGCACTGGAGGGCTTCGAACTAATTCGACCCCCCGGGGGTAAACAGCCGGAGCGTTGTTGCATTTCGCTTACGCTGAAATGTGGGCATAGCGGCTGGGTCCTGAGCCGGCCTTACATCACCCGGCACCCTGTGCAAGACTTTGCCGCCCCCCCCCCCCTACCGCCTCTCTCTCTCTCTTTGAATGTATTTGTGGGGGTGTTTCTCTTGATTTTTATTGGCCGTTCTAACGGGGAGCACTTCTAGTTTTCATTCTTTTAACAGTCTCAATGTAGTATTTGTACTGGCGTGGGCAGGACACTTAGTTGTTTTTTTTATTTTTCTTCCCCCTCTAATTTATACCCCTTGACATCCTTTGATCTTGCTATTGGCGGTGAATTTTTTACACGTTTTCACAGCATTTTGAAGAAGATGAATCTTAAAAGCAAGCTGCTTGCGATAACACAACTCATCTATTATACTGGTGAAATAGAAAAATTTATTGATTAATTTGATTACAGCCCAGCCTCAAAGGACAGATGCAAACGTTCTTCAAAGGAGGCTCTCAAGACAGTTGCTTCAGACGATTGATATGACATCGCGACTAACCCTGTTAATCCGTGGTTAACCCTCTTGCACCTGGCGGCCCCTTGCGATGTCACTCTGGGAGGTGCGGGAGAATTAACTGCGATATCATGATAATCGGCCGACGAAGCAGCGTAGCAGCGACTGGCAGCCACCATATTTACCATTTTTGTACACCGTTATGAACTGCTTCCTTGATGACGTCCATATAAAAGCGCTTTTTCGTAGCACAGAAGTGGACACAATTAAATTCACCAATTTGTTTGCAAAAATGGAAAAAAGTTGGCGGTATCTTGCGGTATCTTTAAAAGCGAAGTTTCGTACCTCAAGAGCGAAGCCTCAATTTTTCAGTTGTGTTACACAGGATGGATCCCGGCAATACATCATGCATGCATATTACAAAAGTCAGAATGAAAGAACAGCAAAAAAAAGTCGCCAGTAGCTGCAGCAATAAAAGTATGAATAGTGATCATGCGTGAAATTTTTCATTCATACATTCATACTAATATATTTTCTATAGAAACGAGCACATTTATTAAAATTAGTTCACCAAAACAAAAGGTTCTGAACCCAGGTTAGAACTCTAAGTGCAAACTCGAGTCACCATATTCGGACAACGCTAGGGTCACTAATTTGAAAGCATTACAGGTGAACGTGACAGTAACAACCTGAACGTCTATCTAGACGCTATTTGCTTCTAGATTCCAAATTCTGTGTTCTGCCCGACAACAGCTGAACAGCTTCAGAATGTTTCTGAGTAAAGCTATATCAAATTTTCTTAAATAAGTATTAAAATAATAAACTTAAACATTTATATCCGCGAATACTTTTTGATGTCGGCCGTTTGAAAGCCGCTACGCTCTTTAAAAGTAACAAGAATAGCTAAAATTCAGGCGAGCTAGCTCTCATACCCTAATATATCATGATCACACGCCCCAATAAACTTTTTAGATAATAGCAAAGGGCTGACAATTTGCAAAGTTGCTCCACGACAAGCATATATGAACAGCCGCGAATACTTTATGTAGCGGCGTTAATGCATGGTCATCGTAACAACCTTCTTTATTTAAAGCTCCGGTCGAGATACTGGGTTCGATCTCTGACATGTGTTCTTGTCTGCAAGGCAAAAGTCACCCGATAAAAAGGTAAGCGTCGAAATGGACGCAACTTCAGCAGTCCGAACCATTTCTGCAGCGTAGCTCGCTACCGGGCGCCATCATTCATATTTTAGGCAATATCAGGTTTCAATTAAAAGGCCTCAGGAAGCTTCTTGATCAAAGTTATGCCAGATCGTTGGATACCATTTTAAACACCATATATTTGGGTACCTAAACCGGGAAGCATTTTCGATATCTATCCGTGTTACGGTGCTATACAGTTTCAAAGTCTGGAAAAATGCCAAAACTTTGGCCCCCTCCCGTAGGCAGCATCGTATAATATTCAAACGCGCTGAGAAGCTCGTGTATTAATAGCACAGGACTGAAACTTCGGCACATTCCTCAGCTAAGTGTATATTACACAAATCCCCGAAGCATTTTTTGTAGGTGCTTTTTTTCACGTTTTACGATTTTTTTTCTACCCCTTCCCATTCAGTTACGCTCCCTGTCGCCGCCACTGCCGGTAGATGGCGCAAGTAGTAGATGCCCCAGAAAGCTGGGCATGAATTTACGAACATGATAACAGGATTACATAACAAGATATGCACATGACCATCAAGAAATCCAGTTCCCGGCCGCTGAGTTTGACCGACGAAGTGCTTATGCACGTGGACCCACCTTTCTGCATGTGAAATGCTTCGATGACTTCCCTTTCAACTCGCTCTCGGCCTTTACCGAAAAACTTTCCCTCTTCCAGCACCGGTCCGCAATCTTTGCAGTCTCTGCAGTGATCAGGGAGGTTCCCCTTTCTTTGTTTTTTATTTTCCGCTTGTGCTCACTCGCTCTCTCTTTGAAACAACGGCCGGTCTGCCTAGTGTAGACACGCCCACACTTGAGCGGTATCTCGTAGATAACTTCTCGTAGATAGCGCACAACATCAAGAAGATAGGGGGCCGATATGGTGTGAACGTGGCGCTTTCAGCATCTTGTAAGCTTGGCAAGGTATGCTCCATGATGGACAAATGGCCCCCGAGGTGCGCTATCAAGCATAGCCAGCGTTATACGGAATGCAGGTCGGAAGTCATCTACGAGATACTGCTGAAGTGTGAGCGTGTCTGGTTTGGTATGGTTTATGGGGGTTTAACGTCCCAAAGCGACTCAGGCTATGAGGGACGCCGTGGTGAAGGTCTCCGGAAATTTTCGACCACCTGGGGTTCTTTAACGTGCACTGACATCGCACAGTACACGGGCTTCTAGAATTTCGCTTCCATCGAAATTCGACCGCCGCGGCCGGGATCGAACGCGGGTCTTTCGAGCCAGCAGCCGAACGCCGTAACTACTCAGCCACCGCAGCGGCCGTGGGCGTGTCTACATTGGGCAGACCGGCCGTTGTTTCAACTAGAGGGCGACTGAGCACAAACGGACTATAAAAAGCAATCAAAGGAGGAACCTCCCTGATCACTGCTGAGATTGCAAAGATTGCGGATCGGTGCTGGAAGAGGAAAAGTTTACCGGCAAAGGCAGAGAGCGAGTTGAAAGGGAAGTCATCGAAGCATTTCGCATACAGAAAGGTGGGCCCACGTGCATAAGCACTTCGTCGGTCAAACTCAGCGGCTGGGAACTGGATTTTTTAGATGGTAATGTGTAGATCTTGTCATCCAATCTTGTTATCATGTTCGTAAATTCTTCATGCTTTGTTCTGCGAGTAGCAATTATCTGGCTTTAATGCATAAATGTAATCTGTTTCTGTACATATATTTTTTCTTGTTTGCTTGTCCTGGCTATGATGAGGCACTGATGGTGATAATGTACTGGCGTATAAAGATGGTGTGTTTCCGCAATAAGCTCAGTTGGTAGTAGGCGCCCTTTCTGTCTCTGCGTCTTCCTGCGTTCATTCCCTTGCGCCATTCAACTTTATGATGAACCAACTAGCCCAACAGCAAGTGCTTCTGCGAAGGAGTCAGCTGAACTTATGGATAGGAACAGGCAACATAGATGCACAGGTGGTTAATATTTTTTTTTTGTCAGCCGTGTCTGATCTGTTTCTTTCCACAAGCTGAGCTGACTTCCTCGGCAAAGTTTCGCGCAGCACATAAAAAAAAAATTAACCTTTGTGTTGGCACATCTCAAATTCTGGCACACCCAATAAAAACATCATGCACATCAGCTAAGTATCCATTTTGCGACGCCGACTCAGAGGTACTGGAGCAATGAGCAAGACGTCTCAAACGAGCACGCGCGCACAAGCACAAAGAAGACAAACACAAGCATAGAAGGGCAGAGGCAGCACGACAGATGCACTGGAGGAAATGGAAGGGCACAGGCTGACCGGAGGGCCGGGGGGGGGGGGGGGTAAGAGTGCCCTGATGGTGCACGTCCAAGTGTCAGTGCAATGCGTGTAGCCGATGGATGCCACGGGTTCGAACGTGGCAAGTCCCGATTAACTGGCCGCGATCGCCGGCGATGGATTGGCCGTACACCGGGAGATGCGCTCAAGCGGGCCTTCGACGCTCTCGTCCTGTCACGCTCGACGCCAGATGTCAGGGCTTGTTACGCTTCCCCCTGCTCGCTCCACAGACCGCGCCCAGTGCTCTGATGCATGTCTCCATTTCTCTTGGCCCGTCTCCCTCGGCCACGCTCCGTGTGGGCCTTTCTCGCGCGCTCGCTGACGTGGCCGAATTTCGCCTCTCAGCCGTCGGGGCGAAGATCGAAGAGTCTTCGCTCCTGACAGGCGCGAGGCCGGCGTTGCGTCACCGGCCCGTCATTTCCTCGCGTGCGAAGCGAGCGAGTGCCCGGCTTTTCTCGGTCAAGTTCGTCGTCAGTGGGGATAAGAGCGACTGATGTCGTTACAGGAATAGGAAAAATAGAAGGAGAGCAACAAGCCAATTCACAGTCGTTGTAATCCTCTAAACGGTTCCCTGTCGAGAGATGCGCTCTCGGGGCACCCCCATGCGTCGTTGCCCGCCGTGAGTGGGAGGGGAGCGTCTGTAGCGGGCAGCGAAAACAGTTATAGATATAAGCGCTCACCGGTAATACGACATCACTTGAGCTTTGCTCCATCCTTGGATTAATTTAAATGTAGACACGCGTGGTATCTGGATAGAATGATTGTCTTCCGATTACATATCAGTGATATCTTCGTCCTTCGGTCTCTGAATAGAGCGTATCTGGGCCGCCATCGTCGGCGTAGCTAGGCTCTTGGGGCAGGAAATGACCGGAAATATGATAGAACTAGACGAAGGTTGACTACTGTAACACTTCCTTGTTCGGCACGACTTAAATTGGCCTAAAAATACAGAAAAAAACGGAAACCAACAATGTGGGCTGATGCTGCTAAAATGACTGCCAGTGCGAAGAACGCTGGAATTCGTGTTTCATAAGGAGGTATATCTTCCTCACACACATACACTGCTTCCATGAGCTCTATCGACCTTACTCGACTACCCCTGGCGGCATTAGTCAGGAGGGGTTGTCGAATTCATGTAAATAATAAATACGTTTGAAGAACAAAACGGCTCCCACTTTTGAAAGGCCGATGGGCAAATGCAGGTATCGTTAGTAGAGATGCCAGGAGTTAGGGAGATGTGGTGACGCGGTAAGCATCTTTGGCCGCAGAAGACAAGAAGGACCGACTTGTTTCTCCGGGAAGAATTTTACAGCGCAATTTCATTTGACTAATGAATTTTTAACGTCGCACTTCTGTGCCGTTGACTATAAGGGGCATTGTAGTGTACCATTGGGGGAAAAAGTAACAGAACCCC
Organism: Amblyomma americanum; assembly: GCF_052857255.1. Classification (NCBI taxonomy): domain Eukaryota; kingdom Metazoa; phylum Arthropoda; class Arachnida; order Ixodida; family Ixodidae; genus Amblyomma; species Amblyomma americanum. Next base: position 220,332,731 of record NC_135497.1, on the reverse strand, counting down.
CATCCCCCCTCCAAGTTCCGGCACGTGCCGATCTGCGTGGGGGCGCCACCTGACAAAATGCTCCTTATGTCGAGACCGGCGTAGTGGGCCCGTTTTGATACCAGAAGTGCTTTGTCAGGTGGCGCCCCTACACAGAGTGGCATAGTACATAAGGGGCCATTCGTTTCCGTGTAAAATCCGATTGCGCCCGATCCTTGCACATCCTGCCGAGTTATTGAAAGTCTGGTTTAACTCGATTGCTACCCTAAAATGTATCTTATAGTGTAGTTTGCCAGTGTACAAAAGCTCTAGGCACCGCACGGAAGCTATAGTATGCTCTGTGGCATTTTCATTTAGCTGATGATTTTAAGCCTCTTTTAAAGCTTTTTTTTATCCGCACCATGACTTAATCTGTGAATAACTTCGAAAACTAGGTCTCAGAACACAGTCACAGACAGGATGCTTTATCGGAATTGCTGCATCAAGTTAACGATATCCTATGCTAACGACGTGTTGTTCATGCGCTTGTATTCCTCGCTGTATTTCAACACTACTCTGAAAGCGCGGGCGCCGGAGAGAGCTCATAAAGGCGCGTAGGGCAAAAGTACACAGCATGAATACGTCGGCTGCCGCGCAGGACCTCGAGTGTCCCCCCAACACCTGCAGTAAAAAACAAACACCGTGGGTGGCAGAATCTAGTGGAATGACATAAATCTCGTTCGTTTAGTTGAAATTCATTCAGCTTAATTCATTTAGTTTAAATCTCCATGTTCAGTTGCAAGGGTGCCTCGCCCAACATGCGGATGAGTTTACTGCCGACAGCCACGGTAACGCGCTTTGGCACAGTGCTGACACTGTGTGTGTAGTGTCGGATATAACACCGGGTCAGTGGCCATTTTGTAAGACTAATGTCCCAGTTTTATTATGTTGTAGTGGAAAGTGTGCGCCGCCATTTGTTGCGCACACATGCAACGACGCACAGCATTCCCTGATGGCGCAATTGCTCGAGTACAGACACAGAGCAGATCCAAGCACTGTGCTCACCAATTCAATGAACCACGTGACCGAAACATGTCCACATTAAAGTGACGCGGAAATATTAGTGCAAAATTTTCGGACAATACAAGAGCGAAATTGTGTAACTGTTTTGCGTATTTTGGCGATGTGCCAGGCGATATACGTACAACAGGTGACATACTTAGTACTTATTTCCTTCGACACGAGCAGTGGGCTTTATTCATGAAACGCTTTTAGCTCCCATTATCAGCGATCTTAGGCGAACATCGTCCCGAACCTGGGGGCGAACCTTTCCGAAACTTTCCAAAATTATCTTTGCGAATGGTATCCAACGCACATTAAGGAACTGTCCCACATTTAAAGCCCCTGGCGGGATTCGAGCCAGCTCTGATGCAAACAGGGCAGCTTCGCTTCGCGGTGCCTCAAATCACTCGGCCTGTGCACCTTTTTTTTTTCACATTTCGCAAGACTGCGCTCCAGTGTCCAATTTCTGTCAGCCAGCGCCGTACCTTATTGCGAAATGTGTTCGAAATGCTATAGCACTTGCGAGCGGTTGAATCGTATACCATTCATCTTTCATGCGTTCGTTCCGCATTTCGATATGCTAGGCGGCAGTAGTTCTGCAGGCATGGCCGCGCAGTGGAGCTGGATGAGCCAAGAGAAAGGAAGGGTCGCCTTCGTCGCAACGGCTTTTTTATGCAGCCGCACACGCAGGTGCGAAGGCGGCTGAGGCGGACTAATACGTCGCTAAGACAAAAGAAGAGCGGGTCAGCGCTACGGCGCGTCAAGCAGCGAAAGCAGCTAGGTTATCATGAGCACTCTGATCAGCCCCAAAAGGAGAAGCTGCTAAACTCGGTGGCGCGAAAAGAACAAAAAGCGACGAGCGATTCCGATACCCCGTTTGGACCGTCGAACTTACCCTCCTCCCCACCCCTCTCTTACGCGCTCCCAACAGATCCTCTTCAGACGCCTCCGGACCCGCTCTCTGTCCTCCCCTCAGCTTTTATCCCACTATTGTGGCACATCCCCTGCATGCTCCCTATGCGGTGACCCCCACGCCACACTCTCCCATATCCTTTTCGGCTGCCCTGCTGACCCTCCCCCGCGGGGACAGCACGCCATCTCGAGCTGGGAGGACTGGGAGGTCCTGCTCATGTCTGCAGACCCGACATCGGAGCTTGTTGCGGTGACTCGGGCTGCCGACGTCATGTCCCGGCAAGACCTACTTCATGCAGTGCGGGGCCGCGCAGTGGCCCAGGGACCCAGCTGGGTCTAAAACTCACTTGCTCAATAAAGTTTTTCTGTCTGTCTGTCTAAGCCTGTTATACGTAGTGGCACAGGCAGGAGCTTATTGGTTTACGTTTTTTTTTATGGCAGCTCCACCATACTGTCTGTCTGTCTGTCTGTCTGTCTGTCTGTCTGTCTGTCTGTCTGTCTGTCTGTCTGTCTGTCTGTCTGTCTGTCTGTCTGTCTGTCTGTCTGTCTGTCTGTCTGTCTGTCTGTCTGTCTGTCTGTCTGTCTGTCTGTCTGTCTGTCTGTCTGTCTGTCTGTCTGTCCGTCCGTCCGTCCGTCCGTCCGTCCGTCCGTCCGTCCGAGCGGCCGCTGTGCAGCTGCAAGAGAAGCGTCTTACGGCGGCGACTTCTTAAGCCGCACGAAAGCAGCCACAGAGACGAAGCGCGCTGCCCAGCTGAAAGAACAGATGCGGGCGAAGGTGGCGATGCGTCGAACAGCCTAGGGACCATGTAGTTACCTAAGTGCGACGTGGCAGACTTCAGATTTTAAATCCGCCGCGGTGGTTCATTGGTTAGAACGTTCGCCTGCTGAGCCCGAGGAGGACGCAGCATGACATCCCGGCCGCAGCGGCCGCGTTTCGACGCACGCGAAACGCAATAGGTGTGCTGTGCGATGTCAGTGCACGTCATCCCCAGGTAGTCGAAATTATTCCGGAGCCCTCTGCTATGGCTCCGTTTCCTTCCTTTCTTTCATTCTCTCCTTGACCTCTTCACTTAAGGCGGGCTTCGGGTGTTCGCCGATAATAATAATAATAATAATAATAATAATAATAATAATAATAATAATAATAATAATAATAATAATAATAATAATAATAATAATAATAATAATAATAATAATAATAATAATAATAATAATAATAATAATAATAATAATAATAATAATAATAAGTTTTTGGGGAAGGAAATGGCGCAGTATCTGTCTCTTATATCGGCGGACACCTGACCCCAACCGTAAAGGAAGCGATAAAAGAGGGAGTGAAAGAAGAAAGGAAGAAATAGGCTCCGTAGTGGAGGGCTCCGGAATCATTTCTACCACTTGGGGATCTTTAACGTGCACTGGCATCGCACAGCACACGGCGTCAGTGCACGTTAAAGATCCCCAGGTGGTCGAAATTATTCCGGAGCCCTCCACTACGGCACCTCTTTCTTCCTTTCTTCTTTCACACCCTCCTTAAAGATACTGCGCCATTTCCTTTCCCCCAAAACAAATTTTTTTTCCTAAAAGAGACTACCAATCAGGTGTCCTCCATGAGTGGTAAAGTTACTCCGTCTTTCCTTTCCACACACAAAATATATTTTTTATTTATGTCTTGGCCATGGTCTTGCTCTATCCATCCTTATCGCGCTGGCTCGTGCACGTGCTAGGGCCGCCTTTAGACGACAAGGAGTGTGTTCGTTTATAACGAAAGGAAACATGCACGCAAGGATACACGCAGCTACTGATCCAGAGTTCCCCTGTTCGAACCCGACCGCGGCGGCTGCGTTTCGATGGAGGCGAACCTCTAAGGCACCCGTGTGCTGTGCGATGTCAGTGCACGTTAAAGATTCCCAGGTGGTCGAAATTATTCCGGAGCCCTCCACTACGACACCTCTTTACCCTATCTTCTTTCACTCCCTCCTTTATCCCTTCCCTGACGGCGCGGTTAAGGTTAAGGCGCGGGTTCGAACCCGGGAACTCCGGATCAGTAGTCGAGCGCATTCTCAATTTTCATTTTCAAACACGGAGCAAGGGTCGCACACCAGGTGGACACCTGTTCCGCGACAAGAAGGCGGTGATGAATATGAGAGTTAAAGTAGGCAGAAAGAAAGCCTATTTGTGCTCGTCAGACTGCTATGATAAAAAACTAATTTAAAAGAAGTTCGGAAGGGGCAATATTTGAAGGCTATGCGGTGTGCGCGGATATTTCATTGCAATTACGCAGATTTTTAAGCAAAAACCTTAAGAACAACTAGTGCTTGTACGAGCGTTCAGTAGTACTTGATGAAGGTACGAGGTGAGTAACTGCTTTGTACAGAATTAACAATATGTGACCTTCTTCTCTTCATTCTTATCGCTTGTTTATGGATTCAAGATTCTGTATAGGGTCACTGTATACTTTTTTGTGCTGACACACACACCTTTATTAGAACAATCAAAAATCAGAACTTCCATCTAGGATAAAGTTTGATCCTGTGACGAAACGCCTTGGGTGGATTCTCATAAATTTTAGCAGTGGCGTTCATTTGTATTTTGTAACGTGCCCTGTGAAGCAGCACGAGCCGTTTTATAGTGCACCGACCACCTCTACCCGTCAAACCGTGGCCACCGTGCACTGTCTGAAGGGTGGATTATGGCTTATTATTACAGCGTGCATTATGGTGACATGCAAATAAAACGCATTATATCTGTGGCAGATATTTTAACCCCTTGCTCAGCCCCCACTACTAACAATTGTTTATTATATTCCGCATTTCCAAATGAAAAAGAAATCTGAAGTATCTGTTATACTTAAAGGGGAAAATAAATATCTCTGGCCCCTGTCCCACTCCGATGCTCCCTGATAAGACGCCTCCGATAAGATGTTTTGACCAGTAACCTAACAACCAAATTCCAACTTCGTTTCCATGCACAAAATCTTGCAGTCTCACCTGATATTGCAGAAAGAAGTCATTTACACAATATAGAAACAAAGCTGTTAGCACTCGAATTATTAGTAGATTTTAGTGAAACATTCCATCTCCTGAACCACAATATATTACTTTATAGACTGAAAAGAAAAAATGGTTTTCGGGGAAAGGAAATGGCGCCGTATGTGTCTCACATATCGGCGGACACCTCAACCGCGCCGTAAGAGAATGGATAAAGGAGGAAGTGAAAGATGAAAGGAAGAAAGAGGTGCCGTATTAGAGGGCTACGGAAAAATTAATGTCGATTAGCTCAGCTAATCCAGGATATACAAAGCGAAAGATGTTGTCGTTGACGATGTTCTAGACGGCGATGGCTTTGAGGAAAGGAAGGGCGTGTAACTGGCTCCCTGGATATGCGGACGCCTCATTCGTGCGGTGGTCAGAAAGAGATGCGACCTGAATGCATTAAAGCTGACACCGTTGCGGCTGACATGCGGCACTGCAGCAATAGCTAGGGAGCAGCGTTCATTTGGGGATCAATCTCTCGATCAACCATTGACTGCATGCCAGGGTGGCAGGGAAGGCGCGCTGCCTATCGAGTGCGCGGAATGCAATCAAAGCATGCTTTTGCAGTTGGACACCAACACCACGTACATGAAAGCGAGATTGAGGTCTCCACTGACCCACGAAGCCGGCTGTGCGCCTTTACTTTCGTGAAAAAGAACGGCCTTTGCAAAGTTGTCAACGCCAATGAACTATTGAACGCCGTCGGCTCACTTGTTTTGTTTGGTTTTTGAGGAAAGGAAATGGCACAATAACCGTCTCACATATCTCGGTGGACACCCCAACCGCGCCGTAAAGGAAGGGATAACGGGTGGAGGGAAAGAAGAAAGAGAACTGGAAATTGAAAGTCGGATTTTGAGAAAAGGCACGGCGCTGCGCAGCGGCGGAACACCTGTGGTACAGTGCCTAGAATATACTGGCCAGTATATTGTAGGCACTGTACCTGTTTCTCGGTGATACTAGTGGCGAATGCGCAGTAGTGACTAGGGAGCGAGAGAGAGAGAGAGAAATATCCGCGGTGAGGCGCGCGTTGTGACATCATATGCCTCCTCGGAGCACCACCATGGCGAAATCGCAAGTTCGCGGCCAGTAAAGCTTTCGCTATAAAAAGAAATGGCCGGAGGTTTTTCATTATGAAGCGCGAAATGTGCGAAAGCAGTTTTTTTTAGGTGGACACCACTGCCACCTACCTGACAGCGCGATTGAGGTGTCTATTGACCCAGGGAGCCAGTTGAATTTGAATTTTGAATTGGAATTTATTTCAAACAAGCATGTTTACATACATGTTTGGGCTGTATGGGAGTAAAAGCCTCTCTAAAGCAGCTTGACTAAGCTCCCAAATGCGCGTCTTCAGCTTTGTCGTCGTCAATACGAATTTACGCAATGTACGCCGGCGGCCTATGATGCTCCACTGCCGCGTTTCTGCAGCAGTGTTGTCAACGCCAGCACGTATTGCTATAGTCCGTGTTTCTGCCAAAACGTTGTCCGCGCCAACGCATGCAGCGCACATCTCTATGTCACTACCGCCTCATAGCAATAAGCGCGAATACTAGTTTGTTAGTAGTACGAACGTGATGAAAAAGACGATGTGCAATGCACAGTGCGAGAGTGTGTTGCAGTTTAACACGAGACATGCTCGGCTGTGGTGATATGCTGAACGGCTGTGTGTTGAAATGCTTCTAGCTGAAAACAGCGCATCGGCCGTTGGCCGAGGTCTGCCGACATCTGAAGTTGCCACGGACTCGTACAAAGTTGTCCTCCCTCGACTACCTACCGGTAATGTTGTCCTAAACACCGTCTTTCCGCATGATGACCTCCAAGATCGCGCATACCGTGATCCCGACTTCCGAGACGCGCTTGCGCAGATTGTGGACCTCCGTGAGATGATTCTGTGTAATGGCCAGTACAAAATGAGCCACGTTTGGATGGTTACCCGCGAGAGCAGTTCCTCAAAACAGAAGCTTATTGACAAAGCAGAGCTCCACGTCAAAGGTCTAAAATGTATTGTGTTTGACCCGGGCACCAAAAGCGTGAAGCTTAAGCTTCTTTGGCTCCCGTGCTACATGGAGCACCGGAGGATTGTGGAAGCTTTGATGCCTTTCGGAACTGTACTAACTATCGAGCGTGAGAAGTGGCGGTGCCCCGGAATGGAGCACATGAAAACAGGGAACCGTGGAATCTCACTCACGCTCAAATACGGAGTGTCAGCAAATACTATTCCTCACACGCTCAACGTTGTCGGTGTACAAGCTTTAGTTGTGATCCCAGGCAGGCCTCCGCTGTGTCTTCGTTGTAACCGTGTGGGCCATGTACGGCGACAGTGTCGTACGCCTCGATGCACCCAGTGCCGACGCTTTGGGCACAGAGTAGACAATTGTGTTATGAGTTATGCTTACAGGTTCCGCTAAGGCAACTAGGCACATGAGGATGAAGTAGTGTCAGAGCACATTATGGATGTGTCGGATGTTGTGGAAGCGTCGGGTGAACTGAGTCATGAGGTCCGAACAGAAGATGGACCAAAGGCTTCTGCACCGAATAACGGCAAGGCTCCGCCTGAAAGTACGGACAAACAGGAATCCCCGTCTCCAGACATCGCCTGCAAGTACGGACAAACAGGAATCGCCGTCTCCAGACCTAAAGCCACCGGACCCGGGTCTGCCCTGGTCTACTACTTAGAGTCCAGTGCTTGCTGCTTAGAACCCACCTGTCACTCAACGTTCACGAGAGCAGAACGCCCCTGCTGTAGGGTCAGTGGAGGCGCTTCAGCCAGTGAATGTGCCACATGCCTTTTGTGCCGGTGATGCCCCTTCGTCGCCGGAGTGCAGCAGTGCGTCGCATGTAGCGTCAGCTTCTAGTGTGTTCGGTGCCCCGTCGGCTGTCAGCGTGGTTGCGAGTGACGTGGCCCACTCGGCTCCATAGGCCGAAGCCTTGGCTGTCTCAGAAGAGGCGATGGACAACAGCGCACCTTTGAAGCGTCCTGCAGATGATGAGGTGCGTGTCGATGACAATGTGCAGAAGGCACCTAGTGTGGTGGCATTGGGAAGGGTCACCTCAAAACGCAGGGCGATGTCTGCCCTAGAGGTCGCCGATTTGCAGGCCCCAGTACTGGGGATGGCCTTCGATAAGACAAACACCAAAAATGGTGGGCGTCACAGCATTTCAGGTCGCTACCCTTAACATTAGGGGTTTGCGTAACCGTCGAAGGTAACATCAGTTACGGCATCTTTTAAACAAATGGGGTGTGAGTGTGGCAGCCATCGAGGAAAACCAAGCTGTCCTCTGATGAGGAGTCTGAAGCTGCTGTCGAGCCTTTTTTGTCAGAAATAAATGTTATCGTTAGTCACTCGAGAGGCTTATCAGGTGGGTGCATGCTATTCCTGGCCAACACCCTGGGGATTACTGCCGTGTCGTACAGCACAGATGATGACGGGCGACTTATCTGCTGTGATCTCGCAATTTCGGGTCTACAGTGGCGAATTGTTTGTGTTTATGCCCCTGTAAAGTAGAGCGATAGAAGGCTATTTTTCCTGTCATTAGTTGACCACTTGTCCACGGATCGTAAAATTATGCTTTTGGGTGATTTCAGTTGTGTTTGTAGGGATGAAGACCGAGCAGTGTTAAGTAAGCGATATGACCCTAGTGCTACTTTACTCACTGATTTGGCATGCGAATACAACCTGGTGGATGTTGGGCAAGATAAGGGACATAACATCCATTGCACTCATTTTCAATGCTCCTCTAGTGCTCGGCTTGACAGGATTTACGTTTCAGCAGACATGTTATCCAGCGTTTTTGGTTACTGGGTGCGGCCCATATTCTTCAAGCTGAATATCTGCCTGCTCTCAGATGAAATCTTCAAACGTGCTTTATCTACTTGCTTGAAGGACACGTGACTCAATTTTGCGAAAATGGGACTTATTTAAACAAGAAACAAAAATATTGCTATTGAAGCCTCAGCAAGAATCGTGTTTTTTAAGAGACATCACCTTCGAGAGCTCGGCCGTACTTTGGTTCAGCTACATGAGTTAGAGAGGATAAGGCCAGGTGCCTATGTAGAAGATATCACCGCCGTAAAAGCAGAGCTTCAGCAGTTTGAAACCGAAAGATACAAAGGGGCCTTGATAGGATCTAGGACCCGTAGGTTTCTGGATGAGCAACCATCTCGTTGGGCTCTGAGTGACGAAAGGCAGACTGCTCTAGCTAAAGAAATATTGGAAATTCAGTATGGAGGTTGCACATACAGCGATGGTCCTGGTATTATTGAGGCTTTTTTTGACTATTATCGGAAGCTGTTTGGTGGTTGTTGATGCGTCGTCGGCAAACCTTGGCTTGACCACGTGATCACAACGTCACCTCACCGGCGGGCTATAAAAGGGGCTGCCTGAATAAATCGTTCGGTACGGTCGTAGTGGTCGACAGCGTCGGACCATCTTTGTGCGGCAGAGACACAATCAAGGCATTCAACGAGGCTGGGGTGGCAATGCTGTCGCGTGTGGTCGCGAGTGTGCAACCAGTCGAGATAAAAGCTGACAGCACGGAACTGCAAGAGCTGCTCAACGAATATGCTGACGTGTTTGCTCCAGGACTCGGCGTATGCAAGGGACCACCGGTCACATTGCAGCTGAAAGAGAATGCGTGTCCAAAGTTTTTTAAGGCCCGTACGGTTCCCTACGCTTTGAGGGACAAGATGTCTGAAGCGCTGGACCAACTGGTTGCGCAAGATGTCCTGGCGCCTGTGAAAACCGCCGAATGGGCAACACCAGTGGTACCCGTTTTAAAGGGCGATGGGTCTCTCCGAGTGTGCGGAGACTTTCGTATGACAGTGAATGCAGCCACAGTGATGGAACAGTACCCGTTGCCTCGAGTGGACGACATTTTTGCTAAGCTGAATGGCGGAGAAGTATTTACGACGTTGGACTTACGCCAAGCCTACAACCAGCTACCTTTAGACGCGGATGCCAAAAAGATAGCAGTGCTGAACACTCAGAAAGGCCTCTTCTGTTTCAACCGATTACCTTTTGACATAAGTTCTGCTCCAGCTATATTCCAGAGGCGGATGGACGCGCTGCTGGGCGATATTCCAGGAGTTCAGGTGTACCTGGATGATATTATCATCGCTGAAAAAAAGGACGATGTATCAAGGCTGAAGAGGGTGCTGCAACGCCTGCGGGAGTACTGTCTCCGACTGCACAAGGATAAGTGCAAATTCCGGCAAGACGAAGTCACTTTTCTCGGCCATCGGATCGACGCTAAGGGTCTGCGACCAAAGGACGATAACATCAAGGCTGTTATCGAAGCCCCAGAACCTACTTCAGTGAGTGAGCTGAAAGCTTTTCTCGGACTTGTAAATTATTACGGCAAGTTCTTGCCCAATCTGGCCACTGTGCTGGCTCCGCTGTACGCCCTCCTAGCTAAAGGGGCCAAGTGGGAGTGGAACAAGGAACAAGAAAAAGCTGTTCAGAAAGTTAAGCAGGCAATTGTGGCTTCCAAGTTCCTTGCTCATTACGACCCGGATAAGCCACTGCGGCTTGAGTGCGATGCGTCATCAGTAGGCATTGGGGCCGTTTTGTCCCACCGTGTGAACGGTGTTGACTACCCCATCGGATTCCGGTCCAGGACACTCACAAAGGCAGAGCGTAACTACTCTCAGTTAGAAAAAGAAGCACTAGCACTGGTGTTCGGCGTCGCACGGTTCAAGGACTACTTGTATGGACATCGGTTCGTGTTAGTAACCGATCACAAGCCTCTTACTGGTTTATTCAATCCAGGCAAACCAATACCACCGATGGCGGCTGCGAGAATCCAGCGCTGGGCCTTGTTCCTTGGCAACTACAGCTACACATTGCAGTACCGCAAGGGCAGCGAGAATTCCAATGCAGACGCCCTCAGTCGCTTGCCATTGCCGGTTACGGAGCCGCGGGATGTCGCTCCCGACGAGTACGTTTTGTATGCCCAGTGTCTTGAGGAAACGGCGGTCGGCGCCCGGGAGGTTGAACAAATGACAAACCGAGACGCCACTCTTCAACAGGTCAAAAGGTGGATTGCCGACGGATGGCCTCCGTATCTACCGCAGGATCTTGAGCATCTCCGGGCGTACTTCAACAGAAGAACAGAGCTAACCGTGAGCCACAATTTGGTGTGCTGGGGACATCGCATTGTTCTACCTATGGCGGCGGCAAAGCGTTTGTTGGGGCTGCTCCATGAGACGCACCCTGGTATGACGTCCATGAAAAGCACGGCGAGAACGCTGTTTTGGTACCCGGGTCTGGATTCTGACATAGAGCGACTGGTGAAATCATGCTCTATTTGTGCACAGGCCGCTGCGATGCCACCGGCACAGATACCTTTGGCGTGGCCAGCAACCGGGGAAAGATGGAGCAGACTACACGCAGATTTCGCAGGCCCAATGGACGGACATATGGTATTGGTCGTCGTAGACTCTGAAACAAAATGGATAGAAGCAATTCCAATGAAAATTGCCACATCGCAAACAACGGTGGACGCACTACGGTCAATATTTGCACGCTTCGGCCTTCCAAAAACCTTCGTTTCAGATAACGGTCCACAATTTGTGGGCGCCGTTTTTCGCGAGTTTCTGGCACGAAACAACGTAAAGCAACTCACAACAGCCCCTTATCACCCACAATCGAATGATTTAGCCGAAAGAGCTGTGCGCACGCTCAAGGAAGGGCTAAAGAAAAACCGTGGAAAAGACCTGGAAATGCGTATAGCTCGGTTTTTGTTCCGATATCGCCGAACGCCTGTTAAGCATGGCAAGTCGCCCGCGGAACACTTATTCGGCTACCAGATAAGAACAAAGATGGATTGCATCACGCCCGGTGAGAAGTCGGCAGAAAGCCAGCGAAGAGTAGGTGCGACTAAATTGGATGTGGGAGAACCGGTCTGGATGCGCAGTTTCGGAGCAGGTCGCAGGTGGATTCCAGGAGTAGTGCATGGTCAACAGGGCTCCAGGATGGTCTCCGTTGACTCGGAGCAAGGTCTTCAGCGGCGGCACTTGGACCAACTGAGACGTCGGACTGAATCAGAAGACAGAGCCCTTGGAGAAGTTGGCAAGCGGGAACCTGCGGACGACGCTCCGACCACGTCGCAAGATAGCCCAGAAGCATCCGGGACGGAAACTGGCCCGCCTGGTTTGCGAAGATCAACCAGACAGCGACGGCCACCTGTACGCTTTCCTCTTTAAGGGGGGAGAGATGATGCGTCGTCGGCAAACCTTGGCTTGACCACGTGATCACAACGTCACCTCACCGGCGGGCTATAAAAGGGGCTGCCTGAATAAATCGTTCCTTCTTGTTGTGTCATTCCTGCGTGATGCTATATTGCAGTTGTGCGGGCACAAATGAGACATCAGATTACAGTCACTTATTCGAAGCCTTGCCCCGACTTGACGATGAGCAGCGTGCTGTAGTGGAGGGGCCTATCACTTTGGACGAAATTAAATTTGCCATTTCTGACCTGACAGCTCAGAAATCTCCTGGGCCAGATGGCATTACTAGCGAGTTCTATAAAACATTTTACACTTGCCTAGCGCCTGTCTTGATGGAGGTTTTCAGGGCTTCTTACGATGTCGATTTTTTGCCCCCCACTTTCTATTCTGAGCATACTAATATATTAACTCCAAAAAGTACAGATTCAAATCGGTTGAAAAAAGTTGAGGGATATCGTCCACTGTGCGAGGAATAAAGTGCAGGTGATGCACAGAATATTTGCTACATTCGCATGGCGTTCCCAATGGGAACCCACGCGTCGCGATAGCCTACTTCTTTGTCTAGAGTCTGGTGGAATAGGCTTTGTTCAATTGTTCGTGGATCAGCTTGTTTTGCGCTTTTTTCTATTTCAAATCGGCAAACAACCCTTTTTTTAGTAGCTGTGCTTATCAGGCGCCTCAGTGCTGATTTGCATTTCTTATTCGCACCGACTGGACACAACCGTGAGGGGCATATATGGGGATTCCGTAAGGTATTTGCTGACACCTTCAATTTCCTGACTGTGCGCTTTTCTTTAAACTACCTGTATAGTCTCTTCAGAAGGCAGATAACTCAGGCACTTACAGAGTATTTGTTTCGTGTACCGTTGTGTCGGCAACATTTTCAGGAGTTCGTTGACACCAGTGTTTTAAAACGTGTTAGGCGAATGTGCATCTCTTCTGTAGCAAAAGCATCCTTCTTTAAACTGCACACGTCCACGCTGCCCGTAAAGGCATGGCTTCATGCTAAGGAGATGCTTGCGCCATGGACGGTGAATTGCCTTCTGGGCAATACACCAGAGACAACTGACCATCGTTTTATTCAGTGCATTGATGCTATGTTCTTCTAGGACATACTACAACGAACAATTAAGAAGGACATTGACATCACACCTTACAGTATCCGTTTTTGCCTGCGGAGAAAACCTGTGTTGTGCTATATGGTCTATTTATGTTGCTGGAATTATTTAGCCTCTGGAGGAGCCGCATGATGGACCGCCACGTCGAATCACCACGGTCATCTAAATCTTTCTATTGTGAACAATGCGCTTTGGTGCGGGGAGTATATGTTGCCCAGCAAGAGCCGCCTTGCTGGCTCCCCTCTCTGAATGCATGTGTGTACCTCCCAGACTTTTGATGTTTTGGAAGGAGGGTTCATGCAGGGGTATGGTGGCCTGGTGTTTTGTGGCGTAAGCGTATTAGACTTTTCTTTTGGGCCCTATTTCCATGCAACAAAGAAAAAAAACTGCGGTGATATCTATAGTGCTCTCGCGCAGTGGCCAGCGAAGCTGATCTGTTCGCGGCGCCGCGGGTTCGAATGTCAGTCTGCTGATAGTTAATTTATTTTTATTTATTTCTTTCACTTGGCACAAACTCACAAACATGCACGATCTTCGAAAACCCACAAACATTCCATGATCCTGCCCGGAGTTTATCCATTGGAGTAGTGCTTCCGCACGAATATGGCCTCCGAGGCCCGTGTCTTGATCTGACCCCGTCTTGTCTTAGCGGAAGCAAGCAGGTGGTTATCATCAATGGTAGTACCTCCATAGTGCTTCCCATAAGTGGTGGAGTTCTTCAAACAAGCCATGTTGGTCGAGTTTTTGTTTTTGATGTTGCTCACGAGCCTGATTATGAGTTTTATACCAGTGATACTGGATTTTTCTTAAAAGTTCTTCCTCCACTTATGAGCTCTTTATTGACGGTAATGCAATTTTGAATGCCTTAGGTGAGTAGTCTGCAATTAATGGCATTTTCGGTAATACTAAAATATCCAAAGCTGATGTGTTTGGACCCGTGATTGGAGCAACAACTGTGACAAGCCGATTTGTACCAAGCGATAAGCTAATCCATATTGTTGACACTGTGAAAATGATTCAAGTCATTATTGACGTACGTATGAGGACTGTACACGCAAACTATCTCATAGAGAAGTTAGCATAATCCGCAGTTTTTTTCTGTCCAGATATCGGCCCACTTTTGCCTGCGTTCAAAAACTGAGTATAAATCATGCTTTATTTCAGTCTATTGCCATTCAGTCTTGCAGACTGCCTCGAAAATTATCTCAATGAAATACAATTTTCCTCCCGCCTCCCCCCCCCCCCTCCCGCCCCGTAGAAAGAGAAAGGTTGTGAGAAATATCGCTGGAGCGTATTTCAGAGTCCACACAGGTTTTTTTTTATTTGTATTGTATTATTCCTGTTCATGCTTATTATGAATACCGATTAACCCATGGGGTTTCACCTAAGACTGTCAGCAACATTAAAAAATATCTTTTTTGAGTTGGAAGAGCGCTTTCTCCGGCACAACATTGTCAGTGGTGCAGCGCCTCAGAATGCAGCTAAATGTGCTAACTAGCAAGCTGGTTGACTAGTATCAACTTTTGAACTATCGCTGTTAGTCTCCTTATTCAATGAGAGGCTTGTATCCCTTCTTACAGGGACAGTGAGGAGAACTCTATCCAATTTTTTTCTTAGCAAAATTTGATAGTTCGGCATTTCATGGCTTTGTTGCCGCTTGTCTGGGCGCGAAAGAAGGAATTTATTTCAAAGAAATTTGGACTCGAAGTTGAAAAAGTTTTTCCCGCCGCTGCGATTCAAACTCGGGGCACTTTTATGACGTCACGGCGTTCTCTTATTATGTCATAGGATGGAGTGACGTGAAACGTGACGTAAACTCAGACTCCGTGATTTCTGGCGGCTAGCGGTGCGGTCTAGCAGCTGCCGAAATGAAAGCTACCGCCGCCGCACGTTGAAGGCATCAATCGGAGGTCACTACTGTCGCTTTATTTACGTTTGCACAGGCGTCTTGCCAGCGTTACGATGGATCCCGTTGACGAACCCGCCAACGAATTTCTCGCAAAAATTCCGGCCTGCATTTCAGCGACCTCAGCCCCACAGAGCGTGCGATGCTTTTGAGGGAGCACGGCTAGGTTAGGCGCCGGCGGGCCGTTTCCCCCTTCCTCAGCGAACAGGCGTTGCAAATTAAATATCATAACCCCAGTTCTGAGAGTCGCGAGAAGCGAGGACAAGGTCGGCACATCGCGGCCATCGGAGGCTGGCCGAGGCTTTGGGGCCAACGGATTATGATTCCTTGAACGGTGCGGTTGCACGGTGCAGCAGGCGGCGTCGATGTCTCCCGTGGTTGCAAGGGCCAGGTTATTTATTTTTTTTTTGCCACAAAAAACGAATGGGTGCTCAAGGGCGCTCGTATTTAAAGTTGGCGGCTTGAAAGTAAAGCCGACGCACGACGCCTCAACGGGTTCCACGCATTTCCGGAGGTACGGGGTCCACTGGGTCGGGCTCTCTGGCCCACTTGCATGTGCCTTTAGATGTGTACTGTGAATGGAGTAAATTAGCCGAGATCTAGAATGGAACAGCTCCGCCAAACTGCTGAAGCTATTGAATGAAACCGCAAACAAACGAGTTGGAGGAGAGCGGAGTCACGGTCTCTGCAGGCTCCAAATCTCCTTTTCTTAACTGCCTTGTATCTTGTCTCCCATCCCTAGTAAACGATTTCCGTTGAGTAGTTTGAAGTTGACTGGCACAGCCGGGAGCGTTACGCCGGACGAGGGTACGAACGACACAAGTTCTCTTTATACTGCTAACTGCCTTGTACGATCACCCACCATCGTGCCATCATAGTTTGTCATCGACCGTGGCGATCATCTGACCAGCCTTAACAGGCTCCTTCAAAGGTTAACTAGCACTTGAAGCGGCACTTGGAGTTGCTCTGCTGTTCGGCGCTTGTATATCTAGGCGCGTCAAAAACAAAACCACAGGGCACGCAAAGCTCTTAGACGCAAAGCGCCATAAAAAATCGAAACTCTCCTGGCCGCCTGTGGCGCCGCCAAGCATCGGTTTTCTTTGCTTCCAACATTCAGGTTGTCTTTTGTCTCTCTACCTTGTGTGATAAAAGTGCACTATCGGTTTCAAAACAAAACTTGCTTCAATATTGAACCACGCAACCTTCCTTTGTCAGCCTGAAAGATTCGTGGTTTCGATGTGGGAAGGAAAATTCCTCCAAGGTGGCGTCTCTTGTCCTATGACGTTATCACGCTTGTACTTGCGAGATTGGCCTGTGACCGCGATACCTGTATGTTAGATCTTGCTATATTCTACTTTACAGAAGCTCTGTTTTCAGTAAGAGTGGCGTCTTTCTCATCAGGAGCTGGTATGCTATCGATACAAGCCAACTTAAATTTCTCCTCAGTGTCCATTTAGGTAATATTCATATCAGTTTTTGGAACTTCAAAAATGAAATTTATATTGCCGCTGCAGCGCAAGCAATTTTGGGGCCACACACGGGCGAAACCGAAACCGCGCAGAGCGCTAGCCACGCTTATGAACGAGCGTCATACATTTGTGCACCTGCCACGCGCTCGTGCTCTGTTGTGTATTCTGTCTTTTTTGGGGGAAGGGAGAGTGCGTCTTCCACGAACGGCATCGTTTACTACTGCCTGTGTTTCTCGTCGCCCGTGTGCCCTCCTTTGAGTTTTGTGTGGGTGTGGGTGTGTGTTCCCTACGCACGTGTGCGCGACGGGGTGCCATTGGGGACCGGAGCAGTGCGGACTCTCGGCAAGACAGTGGCGTCCTAGACGGCAAAGAAGAGAGACGTTTGGGCCGGGTGTTCCGTCTGACCACTCTTTGTGTATCCGTAAAGTCAATACAGTTTTCCTTGTCTGTTTGTTAAAGAATACGCCTCCGAGTCGTCACTGTTGCCTGAATATTCACCGTCGCACGATTCGACTCTACCACACGAATTTCTCGCAACATGGTGCCGAAACCCGGGAACTGTAATCTTAAGGACTTGGAGATCTTCTTAAAGCTGGAACCAGGCTGCGACGGTAACGGAGAAAGTGAGTGACGCCACGGTCCGTGTTCTGCGCAATCATGCAGAGATCGAAAGAAAAGAGAGCAGCGCGTCGACAGCAAAATACCAAGCTGATCAACGAGGCCAAGGCAGCTTTGGGCACGACAGACATCGGAACGCTGTGCTCCCTAATCGAAAGACTTGGAGCCAACAACGACGAGTTTCTTAAGCTGAACGCCGAATTGGAAGATTCTGTTGCTGATGAAGACTTCGCTTCTGAGTTTGAGACGGTCATGCGGTACGAGGACGCAGCCAGGGGCATGCTTGGACAGCTCAAGGCGAAAGAAGCTCAACTGCTGAGAGCTCGTCGCCAATTGGCTACACAGCCAGCAAAGCCACAACGAGGAAGCCAACATGGCAGTGGCGAAGCTGTTCACCGCAGTGCAGTCAAGCTGCCCACCCTCCGGCTGCAGACCTTCAACGGTGAGCTTCGACAGTGGCGCGGTTTTTGGGAGCAGTTTAAAGAAGCCGTTGATGAGAATGGAAACCTCACAAAGGGAGAAAAGTTTCATTACTTAAGAAGCCTTCTGAGCGGAGCGGCAGCGTCATCGATAGCCGGATTACAGGCGACAGGGGAGTGCTACGACGATGCCGTAAACACTCTGTCCAAGCGCTTTGGCGACACCCGACAGATTATACAGGAGCACCTTGCCCATCTGAGATCGCTACCGTCCGTAACATCATCGGGCGACGTGCGAGGCCTGCGGAAGCTCGTGGATCACGTTCAATGCCATGTGCGCGGACTGAATGACAATTCAGCCAAATCCTGTGTCCTTAGGGTTAGCACCGTTCTTGAAAGCACAGAAAGACTTGTGAAAGGCTTCTGGGAATTGGAAAGCATTGACATTATGGATCATACCGGAGGGCCGAATGAGGAAGCGGAAGTGATTGTGGGTTAGTTTGAAAGAAACATCAGAATGAAGAATGGCAGCTACGAAGTCGCCCTTCCTTGGAAAGAAAACAGTGGACAAATTTGTGACAACCGCTCACAGGCACTAAAGCGATTGAAGAGCCTAGGGAAAAGAATTCAGCGCACTCCAGAATTTGGCGCGGAGTATGAAAGTACAATGCGGAGCTACATAGATATGGGCTACGCCGAACGTGTAACACCTGAAGAGCAAGCCACCGATTAGGTTTATTACAAACCATACCATGCTGTTTTGCGCAGCGACTCAAGAACGACAAAGCTACGCATTGTCTTTGACGCCTCCTCACATGAACAAGGGTCTTCCGCCCTGAACGAAGATTTGGAGAAGGGGCTTTGTCTCTTAGCGGATCTGGTCAAGCTGCTGATTCGTTTTCGACTTCATGAGATCGCTTTGACAGCTAACATTGAGAGGGCATTCTTGCAAATCAGTGTCCGAAAAGAGGACCGAGACTCCCTACGCTTTCTCTGGTTTAACGGCTTGCCTTCAAAGGAAGAACCTGATCCTGAAGTGGAAGAGTTGCGAATGAAGCGTGTGCCGTTTGGCACCAAGGCTAGCCCTTTCCTGCTAAATGCCACTCTGCAATACCACCTTAAGACAGTTGAGGAGCCAAAGCAGAGAATAGCTGCGCTTCTGGCGGAGTCGTTCTACGTCGACGACCTCTTGCTTGGAGCAGACACAGAAAAGGATGCGGAGGAGATTTTCGCGCAACTTTCCCCGTCGGTATCAGCAGCGTATCTGCTTGAAGGGTGCATATTATACACGGATGCATCACATTCTGCAGAGAGGAGAGTTACTGCTGTGTATAGTCTATCTCATCCGCATCTCAACTCTCGCGCGACGTATACTGCGGATACGTGCACTCCCCTGGCATTGGAACTTCAAGCCATTTATAATGCCATTGCTTCCCTTCCTCTCGTTCCAACATTCAATACAGTTCATATTTACACCGACTCCCGCGCCGCCCTTAAACATCTTAAAACTGTTCGACGAACGTTCCAGATTTCACAGTCAATTCATGTGCTCTGCGCAAAGTATCCATGTCCTGTGTGCATACACTGGATTCGCGGCCATGCCCAGGATCCACATAACATTCAAGCGGATGCTATGACTCATCTTCATACATTAGACGATCCGCCACCTTCTCCTCTTCCCCCAGATCCGTTCCTGTCCCATGTTTCTGATTCCGACGTTCTGCGCCAGCGAACACTCGCTCTAATTCCTCTGTGCTCGCACCCTCTCCCCCGTAGTCTTACTCGGCAGGAGGAGGTATCCGTGCGCTGGATTCGGGCAGGGGCGGCTCTGACACCATCTGTCCGTCATCGGTGGCGTGCCAAAGATCTGCCAGCACCTGACAGGTGCCCTCACTGTAGCGCTGCACCGGACATTTGTGATGTGCGGCACTTGTTATGGACGTGCCCAGCGACGGCTGCTATCAGAAAACGGCTCCTCAGGGAAGTGGGCCTGCGGTCGAACCGCGAAAGTGACTACGTGAAGTGGACAATGGACAACCGTTTTATTAGCAACCTGTGCGACTACCTCAGCGCAACGGGTCTTCACTCCTTCTTTTAACTTTCAATCCCGTGCATTCCTCCCCCCCCCCCCCCTTTCTTTTTCAACTTATGCCTCATGGCACACTTCTCGAATAAAAAAAAAGATTTTCGCGCAAGCCAACGATATTCTTGGAGCTTGCGGAATGAGTCTGCGAAAGTGGTCGTCAAACTCAAAGCGCTTGCAAGACCTATTTGCGCCGCAGGAGGGACGGGATGACTCAACTGTAGCAGTAAAAATTCTTGGACTTATTTGGAATCCTGCAGAGGATACGATCACCGTGGCCACCAAGTCTCTCTCAAGCGTTTTGGACAGAGAGCACAACTGCAAAAGACTTGTTCTACAAACCATTGCCAGAATATTTGATCCTCTGGGATTGCTAGTGCCATTTACCATACAAGCCAAGGCACTCTTTCAGGAATTGTGGCAACGGCACATCGGTTGGGATGACAAATTGCCCAATGATATTGTCACGAAGTGGGAAGACTGGAAGTCGGAGCTAATAGACCTTTGTTCACTGACCGTACCCCGATGTGTTGCTCCTGTAGTTCAACCGCAGAGTGTACAGTTGCACATCTTGGGTGACGCCAGTCAGCGAGCGTACAGGGCATGCGCCTAACTGCGACTACAGGACTCCAACAGCAGCGTTCCCACGGAACTCATCCACGCGAAAGCGAGAGTTTCACCCCTAAAAGGTATGACACTTCCCCGACTTGAACTGATTGGTGCACTGATAGGTGCTAGAATAGCCAAGTTTATGGAAGGCTGCTTAATGATGCATACTGGTCGACTGAAAGTGATTTACTGGACCGACTCCAGCATAACCCTTCACTGGTTGAAAGGAAACCCTTTGCATTGGAACCACTTTGTGCGAAACAGGGTGACCGAGGTCCAAACCTGCACAGAGAAAGACCAATGGAGGCATTGCCCCGGTTCACAGAACCCCGCTGATCGTGTGACGCGTGGAGTGACTCTACGGAGTCTTCAAGGAGACCGACTGTGGTGGTTTGGACCGTCATGGCTTTCAGAGACATAGGAATCCTGGCCAGCTCTGAATGAGGGTTACGTCCCAACACCTGAGGAAAGTTCGGAAGAAAGGAAAGAAGTAAAGGTGTTGCAAGTAAGGGCATTTATGCCGATCTTGGACCTGGCTCACCACAGTAGTTTTTTCCGAGTTTTACGGATAACTGCCTGGGTGTTCAGATTCATAAGTGCTTGCCGGAATCCGTCGGGCATAGTTTCTTCTTGTCTAGCAACGGAAGAAGTAGGGCCGAAGCATACTGGTTGAAAGTCATTCAGGAAGAAGCATACACGGATGACATATCCCGTCTTGGCCAAGGGCTCTCATTGAAATATCAATCAAGCTTACATTATTTACAGCCCATTTTGGACACTGAGGGACTGCTACGAGTGAGAGGGCGGCTGCACTTCTCTGACGAGAATGAACAGGTGAGACATCCACTGCTCCTCCCCACCCAGCCATCCGTTCACGGAGCTCGTTATTCGAGACGCTCATTTACGAACATTATACGGCGTCTCCAGAGACACCCTCACAGAAGTGAGACAGAGGTTTTGGATCCCACGAGGACTTCAACAAGTAAAAAGGGTTGTAAACAAATGCAATGTGTGCCTCAAAGGTCGCGAGAAGCCAAGAGAAGCTCCCACAGCGCCCTTACCAACAGAAAGAGTTTGCCGTTCGGAACCGTTTCAAGTGGTTGGCATAGACTTCGCCGGGCCGCTCTTCACTAAGGACAAGGACACGGTCTCCAAATCTTACATTGCTCTCTTACCTTGCGCAGTTACGAGATCAGTTCATCTGGAGCTTGTCTCGAACCTATCATTCGAAATGTTCCTACTGGCTTTCCGATGATTTACCGCCCGACGAGGACTGCCATCAGTGATATGCACTGACAACGCCAAAACCTTTCAGAGCGCCTCTAAAGAATTTGCAGCATTGAGAGAATCCTTGTTTGACGGAAATTACCACGGTCACTGTGCCAAGACACGCATCAAATGGAAATTCATCGTAGAAAGAGCAGCATGGTGGGGGGGATTCTGGGAAAGGATGGTGAGGACTGTGAAAGTTTGCCTCCGTAAAATCCTACACCAGGCAAGACTCACCTTCGAACAGCTTATAACAGTACTGCAGGAGGTGGAAAGCATTGTTAACTCCCGCCCCCTAACCTACATTTCTCCGTCGCCAGAAGACCCAGAAATTCTTACTCCGGCGCATTTTTTGACATGCTCTTTGCCCGCTCGCCGCTCCCATTCGGGAGCTGGGAAAGGAGCATGCGACACGCGCACTGCTGTGTGTCGCGCGCTCATAGGCGTGACTAGCATGGGACACGTTGGTTTCATTGGCGCAGGGTCTGTGGCTCGGAAGAACAGCTTAATGTGCATGAGCTTTAGAATGGGTTTTGTTTACTTCTTATGTCTCAAGAAGGTATATCGGCGCATATGAGGAGCGAAAAGTCGTCAGTTCTTTTTTATTTTCAAACACGAAGTTGAGGTACCCAGACAAATAATAATAATAATAATAATAATAATAATAATAATAATAATAATAATAATAATAATAATAATAATAATAATAATAATAATAATAATAATAATAATAATAATAATAATAATAATAATAATAATAATAATAATAATAATAATAATAATTCAATTCTTTATTTTCCATGTACACATGAAGAGGGTCGAGGAAAAAAAGCCAGTAAGATGTCGCTTGACGATCCCCTCGGCCCCTACACACAGGGCAGCATGCAACATGAAGTGAAACATATGCAATCAAGATAGGGGATGAAACAACAATAATAGCAAACAAAAGAAGAGAAAGAAAATATCGCAAACAAAGCGCGTCTGAGGCTACTTCAAGAACACAGTTTCATGAAAAGAATTCGAAAGAAGCAGTGAAATATGCATGTTACAATCTAAAATGTAGCACATACATTCTGTATATCTTTGCGGAATACTCGGGACACGTCATAATTTGCAGCATGAAACTTATTTAAAAGACGGGGTAACGTGTTTGCTAGGCTATGGGTACCATACATTGTGCGGCATGTTGGAACGTGCCACGATTCGATATGTCTGTGTGGGTAAGTTTGTACTTTTAGCGAAAGTTGCGCCATATCGCTCATGTGATTTATATTTTGTTTTATTTCCTTTTTGCACCTTTCAGCCAGCCTAACATGGTACATTTGAAATATTTTTATAGCACTGAGTTGGTTCAATAGATCGCATGTTTCTACTTCTAAACCGACGTTAAGTACTGCACGCAGAGCCTTCTTCTGTAGAATATATATTTTATTTTTATTTGAAACTGTGGTCGTTCCCCAAACTAGGTGAGCATAGTTCACGCGGAACATAAATAGGGAGTTATATAGGAGAAGCCTACCTTTGTATGGAAGCATGTGACAATGCCTGTTGATGATAACCATGACACGAGAAAGTTGGCTAATGACAGCGTCAACGAACGGGCGATGGCATTCCTTGGACTCCCGGGCGGTGCAGCAACACGCTGTCGCCTTCCACTCTAAAGGCGAAGCTTAAGCGTACTCCAATTTTTTTTATTGAGCAAATGAAAGGTGGTATGAAAAAAAAATAATAATAATAATAATTGGTTTGGGGGAAAGGAAATGGCGCAGTATCTGTCTCATATATCGTTGGACACCTGAACCACGCCATAAGGGAAGGGATAAAGGAGAGAGTGAAAGAGGAAAGGAGGAAAGGTGCCGTGGTGGAGGGCTCCGGAATAATTTCGACCACCTGGGGATCTTTAACGTGCACTGACATCGCACAGCACACGGGCGCCTTAGCGTTTCGCCTCCATAAAAACGCACCCGCCGCGGTCGGGTTCGAACCCGGGAACTTCGGGTCAGTAGCCGAGCGCCCTAACCAAATGAAAATAATAATAATAATAATAATATTAATAATAATAATAATAATAATATAATAATAATAATAATTGGTTTTGGGGGAAAGGAAATGGCGCAGTATCTGTCTCATTTATCGTTGGCCACCTGAACCGCGCAGTAAGGGAAGGGATAAAGAAGGGAGTGAAAGAAGAAAGGAAGAAGAGGTGCCGTAGTGGAGGCCTCCGGAATAATTTCGACCACCTGGGGATCTTTAACGTGCACTGACATTGATTGAAGAAGGAAACCAGCGCAAAAGACGAAGACACAGGAACAAGGAACACAGGACACCGCTGACATCGCACAGCACACGAGCGCCTTAGCGTTTTTCCTCCATAAAAACGCAGCCGCCGCGGCCAGGTTCGAGCCCGGGAACTCCGGATCAGTAGTCGAGCGCCCTAACCACTGAGCCACCGCGGCGGGTCCAAATGAAAAGGGAAAATTGGTTTTTAGGGAAAGGAAATAGCGCATTATCTGTCTCACGTATCGACGGACACATGAACCGCGTCATAAAGGAAGGGATAAAAGGGGGAAGTGAAAGAAGAAAGGCCCTCCACTACTGCACCTCTTTCTCTATTTCCTCTTTCACTCACACCTTGCTCCCTTCCCTCACGGCGAGGTTGATGTGTCCACCGAGAATTTGGACAGTACGGCCGGTGTGCTGTGCGATGGCACTGCAAGATAAAGATCCTCAAGTGGTCGGAATTATTCCGCACCTCTGCCTTTCTTCTTTCACTCCCCCTTTATCCCTTCCCTAATAGCGTGGTTCAGGTGTCCACCGAGGTTTGAGGCAGATACTGCACCATTTCCTTTCCAAAAAAACAATTCTCATTTTCATACCACCTTCTATTTGCTCAATAAAAAAAATTGGAGGACGCTTAAGCTTCGCCTTTAAGAGTGGAACGCGACAGCCTGTTGCAGCACTGCCCGGAAGTCCAAGGAATGCCATCGCCCGTTCGGCACGATGCCTTGCCCGTTAGAGAAATCGCTCTGCTACGTATGGTGAAACGGACGCGCGGAGCGGCAAACCACGTAGGATAGGATAGGAAACACTTGATTGCTCTAACAAGATCTTTCGGTCAAACAGAGGTTTTCATCTTCAAGCAGATGTCTCCCTCCGTCTTGCAGAGGTCGGCGCCCCTATTCCAGGGCACCGCTGAGTTTGGCCGCTCTCTGGGAATGGATGACCAATCCTCTTTGGAGGATTGGGTTGCCGCTGGAGAGCACTCTCTCCCACTGCTCCGCACTCTGATTTTCTGAGCCATGGAATGCTTTATTTCTGTCACATTCACAAGTAATATGGTTTAGGGTGGGTGTTGCACCCCACCATAGGCAGATGTCCCTGTATTGGTTCGGGGACATTTTGCTAAGGATGTGTAAATTGGGGAAGGTTCCGGTTTGCAGCTTCCTCCAGTAAACTGCTTCTTGTTGATTTAATTTGTTGTGGGGAGAAGGATATTTTAGTCTCGTCCCTCTGTAATAATTTAGAATGTCGGAGTACGTCGGGATTACCTTCAAGATGTCCTCCAGGTCTTCGTTCAAGAGTACTCGGTTAGTGTACTCGCGAGCGACTCTATCGACCCTTTCGTTGCCTTCTATCTCGGTGTGTCCCGATATCCAGAAAATGGTTTGTCAATGTAATCTTTGTGTAGGCCTGCGCGGAGGAGCATTTGGAGCACTTCATGACCTATTCTGCCGTTAATGTGGTTACGGCATGCTTCTTTCGAATCTGTGAGTATTGTTAAGATCTTATTCGCGCGATAACCCTCCGCGGCCGCTAGAGCAACAGCCATTTCCTCTCCCTCGGTTACCGTGCAGTCCCGTGCCGACGCGCAAGTGATCTCCTTATAGTCTGAGCCGATTACTGTCGCGACGACTATTTGCTCCGTTGTTCCCCGTCTCCGGGGGTATACAACGCGGCGTCCGTGTAGACCGTGTTCGCCTTGACTGCCAAGTATTTATTTACATATTTTGCTCGGACGTTTCGCCTAACTGCGTGTAATATGGATCCATATTTTTGGGGAGCGAGCCTATTTCGATGGTGCTGCGGAAATTATCGGGCAGACTCGCTGTTCTCTGCTCTGCTCTTAGCGTTGCTTGATGCCCCAGTCTTATGAGGAACGCTCTGCCAGTGGTCGTCTGCTGGAGTCTGGCTCGTTGTGACTCTAGTTGCACTTCTTTGAGTTCCTGGAACGAGTTGTGAAGTCCGAAAGCCAGCAGCTTCACCGTTGATGTGGTGGCTGGTAGGTGGAGGGCTCTCTTGTAGGCTTTCCTCACGATGGCGTCGGCTTGGTCCCTTTCGCCCTTGTTGGTGTTGTAGCACGGGAGGGAGTACGGGACTCGGCTGATCACGAGGCTTCTGACTAGCTTTATTGTGTCCTCCTCCCTCATACCGCTGCTTCTTTGCGATACTTTGGCTTTCATTCGGGCGACTTGCGCTGTTGCTTGTTTGAGAAGGCCGATTGTGTGTGCATCGCTGGTTGCTTTGCACCCACATTCCCAACACTCTAACTAGTTGTTTCCCCAGTATTTTTGCCCTTAGAGGATGACGTTGAGATCTTCCTCCGATCGCCTTCCTCGCCTGACTCTCAGGAGCTCAGACTTCTCCGTTGAAAAGGCGAGGCCTCTTTTCTTGACGTATTCTTCTACGCACGTTGCTGCTGCTTGTAGGCGTTCTTCTGTTTGGCTCAGCGAGCCTTGGTTGGATCATACCGTGATATCGTCGGCATATATGGTGTGTTGTATGTCTTCGTTGTTTTCTAGTTTATGGGCCAGTCCTATCATTGCGATGTTAAACAAAGTCGGTGAAATGACGGATCCCTGCGGGGTTCCTTTCTTGGGGGTGTGAAACTTGTCACTTCGCAGGTCTCCTAATCCCACTGTTGCCTTGCGATTTGAGAGGAATGCCTTCCCATACCTGTGTATTTTCATGCCGCTGTTTAGACCATCCAGCCCTTCCAGGGTGGCTGCGTGGCTAACGGTGCCGAATGCGCCCTTGACATCCAGGGCCATTATCACGTTCTCTCCGTTGTATGGAAGGTTGCTGAGGACTTCTTCCTTGATCTTTAGGAGGACGTCTTTCGTAGACAATTTGGTGTGGAATCCGTACATGCTGTGGGGGTACAAATCTTCGTCTTCCATGTATTGCTGCAGTCTTCTTGTTACCACCCTCTCGTAAAGCTTGCCAAGGCATGACGTAAGTGATATCGGCCGGAGATTTTCTACTTGTAGCTTCTTCCCAGGCTTGGGTGTCATTACTACTTCCGCATGTTTCCATTCTTCCGGCACTGTTCTCGCAACCGAGTGCGCATTGAGGAAATTCGTCAGTTGCGTGTCTGCCACATCCCTCAGATTGCGGATCTGTGCGTTCCTAATCTCTGCGCCCGCTTCTGTGTTCCTGGTTGATGCCTTGATGGCCGCCAAGACCTCTTCCCTGGTAATCGGCCTGTCCAGGTTTGAGTTCTCCCCGCCGCGGTATTCACTCGTGTACGCTTCGGGTTGCTCCGCTCCATAGCACTTGGCGCGGACTTTTTCAAAAGTTCTTCGTTTGTTCCTTCATATTGATGGACTAGTCTTTGAATGGCTTTGTTCCTCTCCGATTTGGTTTTTGTGGGGTTCATTAAGGCTTTGAGGATACGCCACGTTCTTGCTGTGCTTAGGGTGCTGTTTAGCGAGCTGCTAAACTATTGCCAGCTCTGTCTTGCAAGTTGCGTTGCGTACTCCTTTGCCTCTTTGGTGATTTCTGCAATCTTCTTCTTTGGCTTCCTGTTTAGTCTCTGCTTTTTCCACCTTTTGGTGAGTCCGCGTCTTGCCTCCCATAGCCTGAGGAGCCTTGAATCCACCTCCGGTGTTTGTTTCATTCAGTCCACTTCTTGAGTGTATCTCTGCTGTATGTCTTTCAGCTGCCTGCACCAATCTTCTATGGAGGTTATCCCCCCTTCCATTTGCTTGCAGTCCTTTCGGAAGGTGTTCCAGTCTATTATTCAGGTTGTTCCAATCTTGCGCTTGACGTTTTCTGCTGACACTTGCATTCTTATTATATAATGGTCGCTTCCCAGGTTCTCCAGCAGATTTTCCCACGTGGCCTGCCTTGCTCCTCTGACGTACGTCAGATCTGGGCATGTGTCGGGGCTAACGCTGTTCCCCAGACGCATTGGATGATTTTCATCCGTTAGGAGGGTGCAATTTGTGGCTTCGGCTGCCTCGCTGACCTGCGCCTCCTTTTTGTTGTCTTTTTGATATCCCCAGCTCTGTCCTCGGGCGTTGAAATCTCCCACTATCAGCAGTGTATTAAATTTTGCCAATTTGCTTGCCCCTGCAAAAGAGTTTCTAGAAGTATCCGTCTCTCTGCCGCGGCGGACTATACAAATTTATAACGAATGTGATTTTCTCTTTCCTCTTTTTCTTGGTTATTACTTCCGTCACGATATGTTCTATCCGCGTGTCCGGGATTTCATCGTGCGCTATGGTGACTAGCTTTTTGCTAACGAGCATAGCCGTGCGGCCCTTTTCCTGGCACGTGTATCCCTTGAGCGTCGGCATGGTGTTCGTCTCCTGCAGTGCTATTATGTCGGAGCATTTGTTGCGAATTTATGAACTGTTTCAGTAGGCCTTGTTTGTTGCGGTAGCCTCTGCAGTTCCACTGCCAGATCTCTAATGTGTCGTGTCTAGCTGTGGTGAATTATCATTGGTTTGGGTTGTGCTTTGGTTTTCGGTACCGAATTTTCTCTCTTGGTAAAGCCTGTCTCTGGCTTCGCAAATTATTCTCTGCGTGTTTTGATTTTTTATGTAGTTTCGGAAACTTTGGTCCTGTATCGCCATTTTCTGATTTTGCAATGTCATTTCCTGTATCATTTGGTTCATCTGCTCTTGCATTTTCTGCATGAACATTTTCATCTGATTTTCGAAGCTCATATCTGGCTGCTGTGGCTGTTGCTCCATTACTGGTGGGGACTGCGACCGCGGTGGGCTACCTGTCCTCTGCGCCTGCAGCTCCCTTATGAGATCGTGTATGCGTTTTTTGAGCTGTCTGTTTTCTTCTCGACATAGTTCTAGCTCCCTTTTCAGGGTTTTCATGCCTTCCATTTCGTTCTTATTATTATTGCTGTTATTCTGATCCGAGTGCGGAAACAGCGATTTGGGAGGGCCCGCTCCCCAGCTCACCTTTACTGCGCCCTTCTGCTCCTGTTGCTGCTGCTGCTTTTGGCCCTTGACGTTAGATGGTGCCCCCAGCGGTGAAAACGAGCTGTCCCTGGACTGGCTCCGGCTCTGGCCCTGGTTCCGTGAATGGCTGTGGCCCCGGCTCCGTGAGTGGCTTCGTTCCCCTTCCGAGCTCAGCCACCTGGGACGTTGCCTGCGGCTCCGGCTCCGTCCCCGGTTTTGCTGCTGCTGCTGCTGTCGCTGCGGCTGCCTCCTGGCCCAGTGCCCCCACAGCTCCTCGATGTCCTTGAGGCGTATGCGGCAGTCCTTGGTGCCGACCACGTGGTCGCCTCCGCATACGAGACATTGCATGCTGCATTGGTGTCCCTCCCTGGGTTCTTCACTCCGCATGCTCTGTAGGTCTTCGCCTCTGGCGTCGGGCAGACGTCCGAGCGGTGTCCTTGCGTTCCGCATACGTAGCAAAATAGTCTGGTTGGTCTGTAGGGGTAGGTTTTGTACACTCCCTATCTGTAGACGACCCATTTGGGAAGGATGGGGCCGTCAAAGGTAATGAGCGCTGTTTCTGACTTGCCCAGCATCCTTGCCGCCAGGATCTCCACTCCTTGAATGCGTAGTCTCAGTCTGGATTCCAATACTTCGGATGACAGTCCCGCCGGTATTCCGTGGATTACCGCGCGTTTCAGGTCCCCAGGCTTGGCTGGACAGGCATTTGCTTCGTAGCTCCTCTCGCCGAATGAGATCTGTTTAATCTTCCTGATTTCGTCCGCCACTTCCAGCTTGGGAGTGCTCGCAATGATGATTTTGGACCCCGGTCTGATCCTGACTAAAAAATCTTCCTTTACTCTTCCCCCGCACGCCTCCGCGATGGCTTGCGTTGCTTGATCCAGTTTGATTTCGCTTACTTTGAGCCCGCCTCTGGGATGGATGATGACCTTCACGTCGTCACACGGTAGCGGCGGCATCCTCTGCCGCGGCTGTCGCGGTGCTCCCGCCTTTTCTTGCTGCGGCGGCGCTCCCGTCGCGCCTGCCTGCGTCATGGCTCCGCCAGCTGCGGCTGCCGGCACCATGTTGCCATTGTTCTTCATGGCTTGGGGTCTCTTCGCATTCAATATGACGTCTCCCCGCGTGGCGATCTTGGATCCTTTTTTCGGGCGCTTGGAGCAGCGTACTACCTGCAAATGCTTCTCTTTCCATTCCTGCTGCTGATTCGTCTCGGTCATGACGTCCTGCTGCATAATTGCTTCTTCTACCGCTCCGGTGTCCGCCTCCCCCGTGTTGGGGCACGTGGCGGCGGGAGCTTCCTCCATGTCTTGTATTTCCGCCGGTCTTTGGCCTGGCCCGGCCGTGAAACTATTTGATACAGGGTTGTTGACGCCCCGGGACTCCATTTCGGCCGGTGCTGTGCCGCTACGGCTTGATAGGTGCCCGCCCGGGTGTAGGGTGTGGCTAAGCCTACCGCTATGCTTCGCTCCCCGGCCACGTAGGACCTTCGAGGTCCGGTAAAAAGTCGAAAAGAGGGCCTACCGGCTCGAGGGTGGTGTGTTCGTGGTCCTGATGCTTATCTTCGTCCTGGCGCTCCTCTCTCGCAAACCACGTAGAAGTGCTGCCAGGCGCCTTGCCGAAAAGCGCGGGACTAAAGTTGCAGTCGTAGTTCGTCGGCACATAGTTCTCGACAAACGCGATGCCACGAACACCAGCATAGCTTCCGCGCCGAACGAACGGGCAGCAAGCCGCAAGCTTCGTGGTGAACGCACTTTGGATGTGCGCTGCGTTGTTCGCCGCTCACCGTGCGATTCCTTCGTACCCGCACGGCCCCACTGCGCCCAAACGAGACGGCGGGAGACGCTGCCATCGCGCGCTATCAGTTGACGCAGCGGGGTACATTGCGAGGAGGAGGAGGAGGGAGTAGTTTTAGTGGGTGCCTCCTGATGGCGTTACGTGTGCGCTTCTGGGATTTTTCGCTCACGGCCAACGCCGCCGACGCCGACAACACCGGCTTTTCTGCAACACTGGGCCCTTAACGCTGTCGCGTTAAAACAATTCGGTATGCAGCGCTAGTCAGAGTTAAGGCGCGCTCACATTAGCGAGAAAACGCGCAACGCAGGACGTTTTCCGCGTGCCGCTTCCCGCACAAGCCGGTTTTTCTCCCGCGGACAGCCTGCTGTGCCGTCCAGCAGAGCGATGGGTCCGGTACCTATTTTTCCAGTGCCGCTGACGAGAACAGCCAATGGGCGCCGACCGTGTACCGTGACGTCGGTCCCAGTTCAGTGACCCCGTCGGCGGAGGCGGAGGCTGCGTGCATCCGGCCGGCCGGGCACTGGGCGGCTGCTTTTCCAGCATGAACATGCGACTTGAGACGGTGCAGAAGCGACGGTGCAGAAGCAGCGAACAAACAAGTATAAGCACGATTACCGCAGCCAACAGCTCATGGTTCGAACCAGTCATCCGCGAGACAAAAAGGGCGACGGGAGGAGAGCTAGCAGACGATCAAGACGACGACGCGAGAAAAGGGCGCGCTTTCCAGTCTTCTCTCGTGTCACGTGACTATCCCCTTCTCTTTCTGCTCGTTCGGGTCTTCCCTCAGCGCCTCTTCTCTCTATATTCCAAGAAAACCGCAGCGAGAAAACGCGCGCAGTGTGAAGGCGCGCTCACATTAGCGGGAAAACGCGCAACGCAGGACGTTTTCCGCGTGCCGCTTCCCGCACAAGCCGGTTTTTCTCCCGCGGACAGCCTGCTGTGCCGTCCCGCAGAGCGATGGGTTCGGTACCTATTTTTCCCTTGCCGCTGACGAGAACAGCCAATGGGCACCGACCGTGAACTGTGACGTCGGTCCCAGTTCAGTGACCCCGTCGGCGGAGGCGGAGGCTGCGCGCGTCCGGCCAGCCGGCCGGCCGGGCACTCGGCGGCTGCTTTGCCAGGGCGACGGGAGGGGAGCTAGCAGACAATCAAGACGACGACGCGAGAAAAGGGTGCGCTTTCCAGTCTTCTCTAGTGTCACGTGACTATCCCCTTCTCTTTCTGCTCGTTCGGGTCCTCCCTCAGCGCCTCCTCTCTCCACATTCCAAGACAACCGCAGCGAGAAAACGCGCGCAGTGTGAGCGTCATTCTGAGGAGCTGCGAGGCAGCGTCGACGCTGACGCTGTGCCGGTGCCGGAAGCTTCCCGCTAGTGTGAGCGCGCCTTGAGCGTCATTCCGAGGAGCTGCGAGGCAGCGTCGACGTTGACGCTGTTCCGCTGCGGGAAAACGCGCAACGCAGGACGTTTTCCGCGTGCCGCTTCCCGCACAAGCCGGTTTTTCTCCCGCGGATAGCCTGCTGTGCCGTCCCGCAGAGCGATGGGTCCGGTACCTATTTTTCCCGTGCCGCTGACGAGAACAGCCAATGGGCGCCGACCGTGAACCGTGACGTCGGTCCCAGTTCAGTGACCCCTTCGGCGGAGGCTGTGCGCGTCCGGCCGGCCGGCCGGCCGGGCACTCGGCGGCTGCTTTGCCAGCATGAACATGCGACTTGAGACGGTGCAGAAGCGACGGTGCAGAAGCAGCGAACAAACAAGTAATAAGTACGTTTACCGTAGCGAACAGCTCATCGCTCGAACCAGCCATCCTCGAGACCAAAAGGGCGACGGGAGGGGAGCTAGCAGACGATCAAGACGACGACGCGAGAAAAGGGTGCGCTTTCCAGTCTTCTCTAGTGTCACGTGACCATCCCCTTCTCTTTCTGCTCGTTCAGGTCCTCCCTCAGCGCCTCCTCTCTCCACATTCCAAGACAACGGCAGCGAGAAAACGCGCGCAGTGTGAGCGTCATTCCGAGGAGCTGCGAGGCAGCGTCGACGTTGACGCTGCGCCGCTGCGGGAAGCATCCCGCTAGTGTGAGCGCGCCTTTACTGCGTTTTGAAGCGCAAAGCTTCACTACGCCAGCTTTTCGAGCTGTCAGCGGGGCCGCAAGCTTGACCTTTAATGTAGCTAGAGGTGACGGTGGTCACAAGTTTCTCCTTGAATGTAGGTAGAGATCAAACCATTAGCATAAATGGTGGTAACCAGGTTCAACACATGACATCAGCGACAGCAGCGACACCAGCGGTGGTTACAACAACTATATCGACTTTGACCTTGATTTTTGCCCTTTGACCTCGCCCTCCGGTCAAGCAGGAAAGCGTCTGTCGGCATCGTATGCGCAAGCCATGAAAGTGGGTTCTGCATAAAATGTGGGTGCACTTCGATGCATTCAGTGGAACAAAGCTAGGTATGATCGGTGCGATGCCTGCCATGGAGACCGACATCCGAACCGCGCCTGTAAAAGAAGGAAAATGAAATGAAAATTCGTTTTAGGGAAAGCAAATTACGCCTGGCTCACATATCTCGGTGAACACAACCACACCCGTAAGGGAAGGAAAATGAAATAAAGTTAGTTTTGGGAACCGAAATGAAAAAAAAAACGAAATGACTCGCAGCGGTGGCTCAGTGGTTCGAGCGCTCGTCTACTGCTCCGGAGCTCCCGGGTTCGAACCGGACCGCGGGGATCTGCGTTTCGATGGAGGCGAAACAACGCTAAGGCGCCCGTGTGCTGTGCGATGTCAGTAGACGTTTGTCAAGATATCGTGGGTGGCTGTGGTGTTGGTTGGCGCACTCTCCTTAAGTTCGGAGGGGGAGGAGCGACAAACTTCTCCATCCCGCGTGCGAAAGATTGTGATTCAACTGCTGACTGGCGATACGGGCCACGCCTGATTAGTCGTTGACCGGAGGCATGAGGCGAAGGCAAGTTCCGTAACGAATTAATTTAATTAGGCAAACCACAACCAAGTATTACAATATGCCCGACAGCGTAGCGCCGTACACTGACGTGACGCAAATAACACAAGCACCAATTGAACACGTTAACACAACAATTAACACAAAGAAAGAAACATCAGGGCGATTGCTATACAAAAATGTTACGAGACGGAAATACAGTACAAAGGATTACAACGAGAAACACAGAAAGCAAAAATACAAAGATAAAAGAGTTGAAATGAGTGGTGAGAAACGATGGCTTAGCTGCGGAGTGTCAAGGTCCGGTCGCAGGGAGCGTCATGCTGCGGTTGCTCGTCGCGGGGCTGATGGGGGCTTGCGGATACGGGCGAACTTGGGCCTCGCGTCTTCGGGACCACCGTCGCCGCGCTCTACGCGTCAGATCTCCGCCTAGGCTCATTGCCGACCACTTCCCTGGCGGATCTCACTCACGATCGCACGCACCGAAATCTCTAGACCAAGTGCCAGCGCGCGGCGTTCCCGTCGTCCCCTTCGCATGGCAGAGAATGAAAAAAAACAACACAGGGGAAGAAATACTCTTCAGGAGCCACGCACAGAGGAATGGAGCTCTCAAAAAGAAAAAAAAGAACACATGAAGGAATGTCGAAAGAATTCGGCACAATGCCTTAATCCCACGAGTAGTCATTGGGGCCGCGAACAGTGCCGGGGCATTCAATCGGCTTCTGCTGTTCCCAACACGTGCAAGCGCTTGTCACCTGTATGGCAACAATGCTAGGAGGGAGGGGGGAGTAGTTTTGAGTGACCCCCTCCAGCGCTATGGTGAGAATGTCGTTCCCCCGCGGGGAAGGGGGAAAATGTCGTCGACGCCGCTCCACGACATGTTGCTGGGAAACAAAGGTCAAAGCTGGACAGGGCAGGCATGAACTTTGGGACACAACCCCTCCGAAAAGAATGATATTCTCAATAACATTCACAAACAAAACACAAATTTCGTGCATACACACACGCTCCTGGCGGACAAGCCACCTCAGATGAAAGACGCGCACATCACTGTCACCAGCGCGCACCACCTCGTCGTATCACCAGTTTTCCACGAAGGCTCGCAGGATAGCGCACCGACACACGCCTCACGCATTGCCACACCTCACGCAGTCACGTCCCAGTTAGTCAAAACAGTTCGACACTGCACATTCAATCGTAACAGTCCAACACTGAAACACGACCACACGCAAACATCTTGCGCTGCATAACATTTCAAAACACTACCAACAATGCACAAAATAACAATAAAAAGATATTTCTAGCTAAGAGCGAAAATTTGTAAGAGAGCCTCGGCCACCCGCTCGGTCTCGATGCTGGGCAGGGCGACGGCCTCTGGGAACCGGGTCGCATAGCCGACTAGCGTCATGATGTAGCGATTCCCCTTCCGTGTTGTGGGCTTGAGGGGCCCAATAATATCGATAGCTACCCGGCGAAACGGCGTGTCAACCAGAGGAATTTTCTCAACGGGCACCTTTTTGACTGATCCCCGTGGGGCTGTCTTCTGGCAGCTGTCGCACGACGCCACAAACCGACTAGCGTCACCATGCACGCCGGGCCAGAAGAAATCAGCCATAATGCGGTCACAAGTCTTTTTGTGCCCCAAATGACCTGCCATCAGTCCGCAGTGCGCGAGGCGGAGAACCCTGTTTCGGTGCTGAAAGGGGACAACCAGCTGTAAAGTACCCGAGCCTGACTCTGGTAGGAACTGGCGATAGAGCATGTCATCTCTTAGCAGAAAGGTGTACGAGCCCCCTCCCTTGCACCGGACCTTTCCCTCTTCCCTCTGCATCTGAAAACAACGCCGGAGGGTCTCGCCCGCTTGTTGGTCTCGGCTAATCTGCGTCGGGGTGACTTCTGCCATCGCGGTTGGTAGTCGTAACTTGCGGAACGTCTCCGACGATTGCTGCCTGGACTATTGACGGGTGGTCACGGCCGCCGCGGGTGTGGGCTCGTCCGGGGTACTTGGCTGTCCCTGTACGGGATCCGATGCACCCGCTTCGGCCCCTTCGATACTCAGGGCTATTCCCCTCCAAGTCGCGTCGGGCTCGGACGGATGCCTGGCGCCGTCGATATTCCCGAGAATTAGGTCGAACAGTGGCGATTCCACACATCCGGCCAGCACCTCTCCCCTATAGTAAGGTATGTCAACTTGAATTCGCGCCTCGGGTAGCGTTTTGACCGAGCGGTCCACCAGGTAAACGGCTCGGTGTCGGCCAGTAAGTTGGGACTTTGCTACAAGGTCTCGGTTGACAATAACAGTGTTATACCCCGTGTCTCTCAACACCTTTATCCTCTGCCCAGCAATGAGGCCTTCAACGACGGGAAGGACCCCGGACTCTTGGGCCCTGCCGAGGTTCACCACTGGCAGGAACTGGCCATCTTTCAGCTCTATATAGCCGTTTTAAACGCAGGCCGACACGTCCTTTGCTCCAGGGCGTGCCCGGTTGCCCTGCTCAGGATTCCTCCGGCTCTTCTTGCAATGCGCCGCGACGTTCCCAGGACGAGCGCAAATGTAGTAGCGTGGTGTGGATGATACTGCCGCGGGTAGCGGTTTTCCCTGGTGGCCCTTGCGGCCAGCGTCGGATGACTTGTCTACAGGCCGGTCCTCACGTTTCCGTTCACGCCGGCCAGAGTATGTGGACCCCCTAGCAGTGACATAGTTGTCTGCCCTTTGTAGCAGCTCATTCTGATCGCCCGCTGTTTTCTCCTTCAGGAATGCAGCCATCGACGGCGTGCAGTTCTTTAGAAACTGCTCCCTCAAAAGGAGGCTCTTGATACCCTCGTAGGTCTGCTCGCACGAAGAGAGCTGTACCCACCGCTCCCAGTAATTCTCTAAACGGGAGAAGAACTGGGACGGGGTTTCGTGCTCGTGGGGGGCTTCTGTCCGGAACTTCTGTCAAAATCCCTCTTCCGTCAAGCGGAAACGAAGCAGAAGAGCTCGCTTGACCTTGTAATAGTCTGCCGCATCCGCTCCCGGCGTGCGGTCAAAAACGCTCAACGCCTCTCCCGCAAGGCACGTGCTAAGGGCAGTAGCCCACTGGTCTCGCGGCCACTTCTGCGCCTCTGCGACTCGTTCGAACCGTGTCAGGTAGGTGTCCAAGTCGTCCGTTTTATCGTTAAACGGCGCCATTAGCTTATGTGGACTGACGACCGTGAAACGCGATGTAGGTTCGCTTTGAACCGAAGCGGAATCTGAACCAGCGCTCCCGCCACCCTCGCCTCTCGCGTGGAGAATTTGTAGTTCAGCGTTCAGTTCGAGCATTCGACGAGCGGAGCGCGCCTTGTCCCTTTCTTCCTCCTCGAGCAGCCGCTGCTCTTCTTCTTTCATGCGCTCGCGCTGTTTCGCGCGCTCATCTCTGAGGAATTCCTGGAGGGCGACCCCCTCGAAGCCTAGCTGCTTCCCGAGAGCAATTATTTTTTCTAACTCTGCCATTGCACCAATGGTTCTTTGTTCTGAGTTCTGACAGTACGTGAGATATTACTTGAACACTATGCCTCGCGGTCACGGCCAATCGTGGTCAGCAAGTCCTGTCGCGGACGCCAGTTTGTCAAGATATCGTGGGCGGCTGTGGTGTTGGTTGGCGCCGAAGTTACAATTAATAGGGCCAACGTGCCCACCACTGCACTCTCCTTAAGTTCGGAGGGGGAGGAGCGACAAACTTCTCCACCCCGCATGCGAAAGATTGTGATTCAACTGCTCACTGGCGATAGGGGCCACGCCTGATTAGTCGTTGACCGGAGGCATGAGGCGTAGGCAAGTTCCGTAGCGAATTAATTTAATTAGGCAAACAACAACCAAGTATTACAATATGCCCGACAAGGTAGCGCCGTACACTGACGTGACGCAAATAACACAAGCACCAATTGAACACGTTAACACAACAATTAACACAAAGAAAGAAACATCAGGGCGATTGCTATACAAAAATGTTACGAGACGGAAATACAGTACAAAGGATTACAACGAGAAACACAGAAAGCAAAAATACAAAGATAAAAGAGTTGAACTGAGTGGTGAGAAACGATGGCTTAGCTGCGGAGTGTCAAGGTCCGGTCGCAGGGAGCGTCATGCTGCGGTTGCTCGTCGCGGGGCTGATGGGGGCTTGCGGATACGGGCGAACTTGGGCCTCGCGTCTTCGGGACCACCGTCGCCGCGCTCTACGCGTCAGATCTCCGCCTAGGCTCATTGCCGACCACTTCCCTGGCGGACCTCACTCACGATCGCACGCACCGAAATCTCTAGACCAAGTGCCAGCGCGCGGCGTTCCCGTCGCCCCCTTCGCATGGCAGAGAATGAAAAAAAAACAGGGGAAAAAATACTCTTCAGGAGCCACGCACAGAGGAATGCAGCTCCCAAAAAGAAAAAAAAGAACACATGAAGGAATGTCGAAAGAATTCGGCACAATGCCTTAATCCCACGAGGAGTCATTAGGGCCGCGAACAGTGCCGGGGCATTCAATCCGCTTCTGCTGTTCCCAACACGTGCAAGCCCTTGCCACCTGTATGGCAACAATGCTAGGAGGGGGGGGGGGAGTAGTTTTGAGTGACCCCTCCAGCGTTATGGTGAGAATGCCGTTCCCCCGCGGGGGAGGGGGAAAATGTCGTCGACGCCGCTCCGCGACATGTTTCTGGGAAACAAAGGTCAAAGCTGGACAGGGCAGGCATGAACTTTGTGACAACGTTGAAATTATTCCGGAGTCCTCCAATATGGCACCTCTTTCTTCCTTTCTTCTTTCACTCCCTCCTTTATCCCTGCCCTTAAGCGCGCTTCAGGTGTCCGCTGATTTTTGAGACTGTCAAACTCTAGGTGGATCCGCCGCGGTGGCTCAGTGGTTAGGGCGCTCGGCTACTGATCCGGAGTTCGCGGGTTCGAACCCGACCGCGGCGGCTGCGTTTAGGAGCGTGAGCTCTTGCTCATGACGTTTCTCGATTTCTTGCGGTCTGCGACCACCTCCCTTCGGCGTGAAATTTTCTAAGCCCGATGAATTCAAGATGGCGGCGTCCATAGTAAATCGATATAGCAACCAAACTGGTGATTGATTGGAGACGTCATTAGTATAGCGAATTGGTGATTGATTCGCGATGTCACTCATGTATGAAATGTTGATTGACTGGTGACGTAACTTATAAATGCAAGATCTATTTGGTATACCTCACTTTAATCTCATTCATATCAATTCTAGTAAATCAAACAGCTAACGCTCGTTACTTGAACATCTTCTAGACCGTGGCGGAGTCTTTTTTTTTTATGGCGGAAACGCGCTAAGGCGCCCGTTTGCTGTGCGATGTCAGTGCACGTTGAAGGTCCCCAGGTGGTAGAAATTATTCCGGAGCCCTCCACTACGGCACCTCTTTCTTCCTTCTTTCACTCCCTCCTTTATCCCTTCCCTTACGGCGCGGTTCAGGTGTCCACCGATATGTGAGACAGATACTGCGTCCTTTCCTTTCCCCAAAAACCAATTATTTATTCAAACTGTACGTGGACACCTGACCGGTGCCATGACGGAAGTGAAGACGATCGTAGTGAAAGCAGTCAGAAAGTAAATTAACCATCAAGCAACTGTGATAAAATAAAGGTGGGTTAAAATAATTTCGGAAGACAGCGCAATATTTGAAGGCTGTGCGGTGCTTGTTGATATTCACTGAAGCTGTGAAGATTTTGAGTCAGAAACTAAAAAAACAAGCAGTGCTTCTGTCACGACGCAGCTGGCGTACGTCGTGGTAAGGCGTGAGGAGGGCCGCCGAAGGGGAGCAGGGGAACGCGCCGACAAAAGGGAGAGGCTCTCAGGGCGGCGTCGCGCGCGAGTTTCAGGAGCCTCGGCCTAAGCGACGAGGAATTGTCCGATCAGACGCATGTGTCGTAAAGGGTTTGTCTCCCCTCGTTGTGGCATGTTTCTGGTTAGCCACGGCAGCTTGCTCGATGGGGCAGCGCTGGAGGCGAGCGGGAATACGGGCACCCTAGGCCAGAGCGGCTAACAGGACGCATGTGTCGTAAATGGTTTCTCTTCCCTCGTTGTGGCACTTTTTTAGTTCGCCACGGCAGCTTGCAGCGAGCCGTATGTTCGATATTTTGTGCTTTTTTTTGCGTTGCAAGGCGTGTGTTTTATATTGTGTGCTTTTCTTTTGTGTTGTGGTATGTTGCTTCCGAAATGTGGCGGGAAAGTCACCTATTGGCTGAGGGTGTAGTTTTGGCGGGAGGACAAGGAGATGGGTGCGCGCTAAAGAGAGCGCGGGAAGTTGGTTGGTGGCAGCCGGACAGATCGGTCGTGTGCGGCCGGTGGTGGTCCCGGGGTCGCGGAGTTGGAGAAGCGAGTTCCTTGAGCGGCGGCCGGGCGGGTTGGCCGTGTGGTGGCCGACGGTGGTGCGGAGTCGCGAGAGTTTGGAGTTTTATTTTTTTTTAGTTAAAGCGGAGAGGCCGAAACCTTTCGGCATATGTAAATCAGTTTTGTAAATATTGTAATAAATAACTTTTTGAGGAAAGCCTTTCCAAGTGCCAAAGTCAGAAGACCTGCACGCCTGTCTCAAACTCACCAGTCGCGAAGTACGTCCGCCGGGTCACTCACGAGACCCGCCCTCTACCACTCCACGTCAACATTTGGATGCAACAACAAGAGAGAGAGGGAAAATCGTGACTGCTTCTACGACCACTCTTTAGTATTACATGGAGGTAAGAGGTGAGTACCTTCTTTGGACTAAATGAACACTGTGTTGTTGCTACCTCGCGAAATAATGTTTGCGACTCTTAGGCTTGCTCTTGTTCTATGGTTTTGTTCCAGAGGGACAAAGGTCCCTGAGACCAGCCCGTTTAATAGAATTTCTCTTTGTAGTCACGGGCTACTCCGACAGTACCGGGTTGGATTGCTGCTGCAATCTCCGTCGAATCCATCTGTGGCGTTCCTGGCTGTTTCACGAGAGGTATGACCCCTTCAGTAACCATGGTGCCAACGGCATCCTGGTGTCCTTTGAAGCCACCAGTCTTCGATGTAGCAGTTTCTGCGAGGACGGCTTTGTTACGTGTAGCGTTGCCCTCGCGGCAACGTTTTGCATCTGATTATAGTGGTTGGTGCCTTTGGGCTCTAGCGCAATCGCTGAGAGGCTTTTGCGTCGGAAAGCCGTCGCCGCGCTCTTTTTCCTGTCATGGGGCGTCTTCAGCGGCGGCTCTTAATCCGAAGAACACAGCTATGCGCCTGTACTGTCGTGTTTGTTCCTGTTCTCCTGTCGTGTCTAATTCGCGCAGTACAAACCTTTTTTCTGCAATGAACCAACTAGCCCACAAGAACGTTCTACTTAATCCGATGGGCTGTTTTTTCTTGTGCAGCTAGTGCTCCCAAGTCAGCGGTCCTTCCCTTTCGTGTCCGCTTCGGTCAGGCGCGTAAAGGTCGTTTTTCGGCCCGCCTAGGGGGAACTTGCGCTGAAGTTTGCGGTGCCGATTGCAGCGTCATGACACACAGCCTAGCGAGAAGAGCAAGCAGTTTTGGGTAGTACTATTAGTACTTTTCCGCGCCACCTTCAGGCGCTTATTGGCGTCAGCCTCCGCGCTCTGTCGAAGGCGCACGTGCCGTGCGTCAGCTATCTGGGCTACGCCGAGAGAAGCTAGGCAATTAATGCTGTCAGCCAAACGCGGGTATCTAATCGCGCAGAATGCGTTCTCGCGTTTGCAGTGACCCAAGCGGCTGACAAAAGCAGTTTTGAGTCACCGAATGGAACAATTGCAGTGCCACCTTGGCAGCGCAGGTTCCCCAGTTGGTGTAGTTAAATGACTTTTTCTCGTGCATTATCTTTTATTACGATCACATAGTGGACATCTCGGCGCTCAAGGCTCATTTCTCACATCTTGTCTGTCCCTTCCTATAGTCTGTAGAATTGTCCGACGTCTGCAACACATCCATTCACATTTAGTCACTGTATATATATTCTCGTAAGCACATTGCATATGTATTTGGTGCCATTCACTATATGTGGCCACTGCCCTATTGAGCCTACTTAGTAGTCACTGCTTACTTCATCGTGTATTTTGTATATAATTTTCATGAATAGCGACTAGCATGTAAATGGCGGCCCATTCTGAGAGGCGGCCCATTGTGCGATATTCTTGTGTTGTCAGTTCTGATACGGACAGTGTTCTGTACTTTCACTGCTCATACATTTCGTCCCCACTGGTTGCCATTGTCAATGTAAATAAACTTTTTCCAACACTCTGCTTAGGGGCACTGTATATCCGGGGTCCCGTGAAGGGCGGCCATCGCCTCGGCCCGGTCCAGCAGCCATCGATGGCCAGTGGCCATGTTGTAGGTTAGCTGCTCTTCGTCGGGGTTGGGAAGAAAATGGGTGACGTTGCAGGAGTGGCCTGGCGCTATCCCGACCACGCATAGCGCGTTGACGACACGCTCATGTCTTCTTATGCACATCACGCGATAACGCTGTCAGCACGCGAAGACACGCCTTAATGGAGCAAGGTGTAAGCGGTAAATGTTTTCTTCAAGAACAACCATTTATAGCGGGCTTCCAGTTATATGACGGAAAATACGCTTGAGTTGTCGCACCGACTCAATGCTTGATGCCACAACCCGAGAGCTCCACGTGCACGCCAGTTCACCTGCGAGCTGGGCTCGTTTAGTCAGCAAGATAAGCCTGCTCTCAAGGTCCTTGCTATTTACAACGAAATCTGTTCCAGGTCGCTCACTTTTGCCTTGCAATTACACAGTTAAGTATTTGAAGGCCCTGCAGTTGAAAGTGCTGACCACAGCGCTGTGCCGTCCGCCTGAGGAATCGCCGCAGCATAATGCGCGATTGTCTACCACTTGTACTCGAAGCCTGTTTCTGATTGCAAGCAAAACATAAGCAATGCTTAAAGCTTCACTACGCCAGCTTCTCGAGCCGTCAGCGGGGCCGCAAGTTTGACCTTGAATGTAGCTGGAGGTCACCGCGGTCACAAGTTTCACCTTGA
Source organism: Amblyomma americanum (assembly GCF_052857255.1). Lineage (NCBI taxonomy): Eukaryota > Metazoa > Arthropoda > Arachnida > Ixodida > Ixodidae > Amblyomma > Amblyomma americanum. Next base: position 220,290,120 of record NC_135497.1, on the reverse strand, counting down.
ATGTTGGGAGCGGTCAAACCATGAGCATAACTGGTGGTAGTTAGGTTCGACAAATGATGGATGGATAGATGGACGGACGGACGGACGGATGGATGGATGGATGGATGGATGGATGGATGGATGGATGGATGGATGGATGGATGGATGGATGGATGGATGGATGGATGGATGGATGGATGGATGGATGGATGGATGGATGGATGGATGGATGGATGGATGGACGGACGGACGGACGGACGGATGGATGGATGGATGGATGGTACGATGGATGGATGGATACGGCTGAACCCTTTAAATCGGGTGGTGGCTCAAGCCACCTAGCCATGACTTAAGAAATTTTACTCTTGTCCTGATTTTAGCCACCAATAGAATAACCTTCGCTTGGTTACTTCTACCCGCTTGAAATCTACTTTCCCTTAACTGTCCTTAAACCAAAATGCCTTGGATAAATCAGCCCCGCTGCTTTCCACTGTAGGGTGAAGCCCTTTACAAAAAAGTATCAAGTGTTTAGCCGTTTCCTCCTCATCTCCACACGCAACGCACAATGTGTCTATCTCGTGGTACCTGACTCTATATGTCTTACTCCGCAAAGCTCCCGTTCTGACCTCAAGCAACAAAGAGCTTCCCCTACAATTATCATAGATATTTTTTTGGCAATTTCCAGCTTAAAAATCCTGTATGTTCCCAGTGCTGATTTCGTCAGCATCCCTGTTTTCCACAGAGCTCGCTCTGTGTTTCTTTAACCTTTTTCTTGACCGATAATTGCTCATTTGCCCCCTACTGCTGTCCAGATATTTGCTTGTGAATTTTCTAGTTCGCTTTCTCCATTTCGTGTCAACATTCCTTACGTAGAGGTATCTGAAAACTTTCCTAGCCCACTGCTTTTCCCCCATTTTTCTCAATCGCTCCTCAAATGCTATCTTACTGCTAGCCTCTCTGCTCTTGAACGACGCCCATCCCATGTCACCCTGTACCCCCTGATTTGGTGTATTCGCATGTGCTCCCAAAGCTAGCCTCCCTACGCCGCGTTGTTTGATTTCTAACCTTGCTTGAACAAGACCGCATTACCGAAAGTCAGGCTAGGAACCATCACCCCTTTCCAGATCTCTCTTATCACTTCATGCCTATTGTAATTCCACAGTGTCCTATTCTTCATGACAGCTGCATTCCTACTAGCTTTATTCATTGCATATCTTTCATGCTTTCCCCTGCCTTTACCTTCTCCTCTTTATCTATCTATCTATATTTTTCATGCTCTTTCAGATACTCAGCACCGTTATTTATCCACACCCCAAGACACTTGTACTCATCCACTACTTCTAGCGTGAACTCCTGTATTCTATGCTCACCGCCCTAATCATTAAATATCATGACTACAGATTGTTCCTTAATAAGCTTGAAACCTAATCTATCTCCCTTTGTACCACATATGTCTATCAACGTCTGTAAATCTTCCTTGTTGTCAGCCATTAGCACTATATCATCAGCGTGTATTAGTCCCGGTAATGACTGTTTAATCCATACTCCTAGCTTCAAAAAGAAAGGTTGAAGCCTAGCCCGCTCCTTTCTAGCTTGGTCTCCAACCTTTGCAGGTACAACATGAACAACAAAGGAGACAGAGGACATCCTTGCATAAGCTCCCGCTGTATCTCTACAGGCCCTGATACATTTTTTCCATTTAAAAACACTGTGTTACCTTTATATATATCTTTTAAAAGATTAATTACTCCATCTTCCACATCCAATGTGCCCAATACGTCCCACAAATACTCTTGAATAACGTTGTCGTAGGCTTCCCTAATAACCAGAAATGCTAGCCATAGGGTCCTGTGTTCCTTTTCAGCAATCTCTATACACTGCGTGAATGAAAACAGATTGTCCTCCAACCTCCTTTGTTTACGGAACCCATTTTGTAGCTCCCCTAGCACCCCCTCGTTCTCCACTCAAGCCTGCAATCTGTCCTTTATAATCTGAGGCACCACCCTGTAAACCACAGATGTCACTGTTATGGGACGGTAGTTACTTACGTCAGCTTTATCCCCTTTCCCTTATATATATCATGTTCATTCTACTTAATCGCCATTCATCGGGGACTTTCCCATCCACTATCATTTTATTCACTACCTGTATTGATGCTTGCTTGGATTTTGGTCCTAGCTTCTTTATTAACATAATCAGAATACCATCTGGTTCTGCTGATGTGCCAATAGGAACCTTCTTTTCTGCTCTCTCCCACTCTCTTTGCTCAAGTGAAAATATTGCAGTAACCTGTCTATCATCCTTCAATAAATTATGTGCAACATGTATTTCTTTAAATTTTTCGGTCATCCTTGTTCCTATGTGTTTTATGGCTTCATCCCCTTCTACTCGAATAACCTGATCTGTAACAATAAACATTTGTTCTAGCCTAGTCTTATCATTGCATTTAGATGTTTCCAGAATTTTTGAGCTGCTTTTCTGTCCTTTTAATTTACTTTTGACATTCATTGGGCACCCTTTCTTCTAATTTTCTCATTAATCAAATAGGATGCGTCCCTTCTACACTTTATGAAGGTATCCCATTTTCTGTCTACTTCGGGTTTTGGTTCCCCCCTCTTCTTGGAATATCTGTGTTCTCTGGATGCTTCCTTGCGCTTTTCTATTGCCCTCTTGACCTCCTCATCCCACCAACTCTTGGGTTTGCATCTTTTCCCTTTTAGCTTTACTCGCACCTTAGCTAGCTCTAGCTCCAGTAATCGAGTTAATTTGGTATAAGTCCATTCTGTGTCACTATCCTCAAAAATTACTTTCTCAATTTGTTTGCTGCTTCCAATTGCCTTTATGAGTAAAAATTCCCCTCTGATTGTTCATCTCACTTCAGTCCTGCATTGGTTTCTCTTCTTAAACTCAACTTGATACGCTTGTGGTCACTACCTGGACTTCTGGAACCATGTTCATCTATGCTCATTACCCCAAATCTATTATACATCCAATGTGACATTAGTGCATAATCTATCGTCGAGCGCAGACTCCCTGCCTCCCATGTTATGAGCTCTTCACACTTCTCGGTTCTGTTGCATACAACTAAATCATGCCTGCCACACATGTCCTGCAGCATGCTTCCTGTCAAATCTGCGTACCTATCCAGGTCTTCTATATGTGCATTCATGTCGCCTGATATAATTATCTCGCCCTGTCCTCCTAGCTCATCAAAGTCGCTTGCAATACATTCTAACATTTTCCTGCTTCCCTCTTTGGCATTAGCTCCTGTCCACATGTATACAAATCCAAGGAGTGTTTGCTCCCCTGCCACTTTTCCTTTTAGCTATAAATGTTCCTTGCATCCAGTTTAACCATTTGAAAATTCTTACTTTTATGAATGAATGCCCCAATTCCACCCCCCTTTCTGCTGCCCTCTGTTCTACTGGAATATTCCCACGCGTAGTCTGGGTTACAGGGTGGTTGCTCCATGTCTCTAAGATGCATTTCCACTAAACCATATACCATTAATTCATCCTACCTTAACTGTTCTTCTATTTCCTCCCATTTCAGTCTTTTCCTGCGACCTTGCTTCTAAATGAAACCTATATCTGAATTAATTTGGCCCTGGCGCTTGTGTCTATTCCTTCTCCAATGGTTCCATCGTCCCTTTGACCTTGGTTCTTTCTTCTCTACACTGGTTCTCTCAGAGCTCTGGGTCCCACCAAAAAAGCTGTTGCCTGGCGACCGATCCTACTACCCCCCATCTTGCCAGTGGCACCACCGCAGTGAATGCCATCGTGTGCTAAAGGGTGGGGCCTGACCTCGTACACTTTCCTGTTAACTTACATTACCCGGTATCTTAGTCGTCGACTCATTAACCTAATTATACGGTTAGCCTCAACGATCCTCCTTTCCGTTTCGCTAGCCTGCCTCTAGGCCTCTGGGATTGTGCATATGGTCACACGTACACTCTCAGAGCCCTCTCTAAGCCTACGCATCCCGACTTCTAACTGCTTCTCGAGATTCTGGCTCCTCCCCTTCAGCACATCGTTGAGACCAGCATGGGTAACGTCAAGTTGTTCGCCATTCATGTTGCCCCCACCACCTCCTGGGCTTTGGCCATTGCATCTACCATGCCCTTCCCTGACTGGACCTACACCTGCACCCGCCTGTCCGCCTTCACTGTCGTCAAAATCCTCCCTCAACGCTCGCTATGTTCGAGTCACCGACTACCGGAACCCTCCTGCGCTCTAACCGTTCGCTTCCTGACTGCGACTGTTGCACTCCGGATCGTACTACCTGTCTCTCCCGCCACCGTAAGCTACTGTCGCGAGTTTTTACCTGTCTCTCTCTTCCCCACTCAAAGCCTGCTGCGCTACAGCACTGTAGGATTGACGAGCCTCGTTCCCCACCTGACACTGCTCCGAACCGGGGTGCCCTCTGCCGGCCACGACCAGAGCGCTTTTCCCGCTCTTCCTGCAGCTCGCCCACAATTCGCTCCAACTGGTCGGCATTAGCCTCCTCCCTCTTGAGCGACTCGGCGACCTGAGTTTCTAGCTTAATCCGTTTCCCTCGTTCCACCTTCAGGTACCCTTTGAGTTCCTTAATCGTAGCTGCCCATTTCCCTTTCAACATCTGAACGGCCTCCTCAAAACGCTTACATATCTTGCACGCGAAGTTACCCCCATCCGCCTCGGCTAAGCTCCTGAACTTGGTTTCATCTAAATAGCACCAACGGTCGCACTCCTGGCACTGCACTAACTTCCCGTCCCCGTCCACCTTGACTTTCCTAGCTTGCCGACCCATCGTCCGGCGGACTACGCAACGTAAAAGCCCGCCAAAATTCCTACACAAAAACCTTCGGCACTACGCAACGTAAAAGCCTGCGGAGGAAGAAGACGATGACCTAGTGGGTGGATACATGTCTGCTTCTAGCTCTGTGTTTTCGCTTTTCGCTGTCTTCCTGCGCGTGGCGTGGGTCGGACAGTGACCTCCGAAAGACCAAATGCTGACGACGCCCATGCGGAGAAATTCCCGGCAAGGTTGGCGCATTCTCAAGTGAGAAAATCCAACCGGAACCTTCAGGGGCAAGCTAGGCTTAGCTCGGCGCTGCCGAGCGAGGCCGCGCTACGCGTCTGCATGGATTTTATGTTGTCGACGACAGCTACGCGGATGCCCGCTGTGTTGCCACCTGACGCAGCCACCACGTCCACGCAATCGTAAGCGCCTCCGGGCCTCCAGCCTGCGCCGTCTTCCGATGCTACGACCTTGGCCTGTGACATGGACTGCTCCACCGCATCCGTGCCCGTGACACTCCCTCAAGAAACTGTGCCCGTCGCGCCAGTTCAGTATTCCCACCAAGGGCCGTCACCAGTGTCTGAGCCCCTGCCACCTCCACAGATGCCTCCCGTGAGTCAAGGCTCTCCTCCGACTGCTGCGAACTCGTTCCGTGTTACCATCAAGCCTACATTGCGCTTTGATATGACTGCCATACCAGCCCGGAATGTTCAAGCCACAATTGACCACGCTCTTGGCTCTTCGAACTACTGCGGGTTTGTCGTTTATCGCCTATCGAACACCATCACGGTAAACTTGTCATCCTTGATGGACGCCCAGAAAATGTCCGCAGTTGCGCGGATCTCCCTGGATGACAGCAAGCATGTCCAGGATCAAATATATTTTGCATCTGGTCCTGACACGCTCCGCAGCATGGTTCATCATGTCGAGAGAACGAGCCCTCCCGAGGAGGTGCGCGCAAACATTCGCTGCTCAACTCACGTAGTACTGCAAGCACGGCCTATTTGGCGCCCGGGCTCATACCTGCTCATCCTGCAAGGCCCGTTGACTCTCCCAAAGTACCTTACCTACTACGGTGTGATCGTCAAACCATAGCCCTTCCGACCTCGTCGTATTTTTTGTTATCACTGCCACAAAGAAGGACATATGCAAAATACCTGTCCTAATCCAGCAGCTGTGGCCGACATGAATGAACCAACAGTTCCGTGTGCCCTGTGCAAATCGCCGGACCATAACATTCCCTCCCCCGCTTGTCCAAAGAAGAAGCAAGCGAAGAAGTTTCACAAGTCGCCTGCAAAAATGGATGTTCCTACAATTAATCGCTTTGCAGCTCTCGCATGTGACGACAACGACTTCCCTGAACTTCATTTATCTGAGCCCACTGCTCACCATATGTCTCCTCACCAGCGTACATACGCACAAGCGGCTCGTCTTCCCGGATCAAATGGTACGCCAAAACGTCCAGAGCATCCATCGCATGTGGATGACACAGATGAAGACACAGCTTTAGACAATGCAATCGCGGAGGCTGGCCGCCGACTAGACGAACTCACCAAGCGCCGGGAACAGCGTCGTTCTCAATCCTCTCGAAGAATTCTAATAATTCGGGAGCAATCATCAGAGGAATCACCTCGAGTAAGCACTGGGCCACAATCAGGTGCCGACCACCTGTTAGACATGACTACCTCGACAGTGGATAAGATATTAGCGCTGATAAAGCAGGTGACATCCCACATCGTGGAAGCTCTTCGGCCTCGTCATGGATAGCGCATCATAATCTATGGTGGTGCAGTGGAACTGTCGAGGATTCCCTAATAAGGCCTCTGAAGTGAACATCCGCCTTCACGACGGAAAGCTGAAGGCATGGGGGTTCCTACTGCAAGAGCATAATTCACTTCCACGCCTTTCAGGTTTCTGCGCATACCATTCCCCCTCTATCCCTGATCGCTGTGGCACCGCCTCCTCCCTCAGCCCAGGTAAATCTGCAATTTATGTTCACAGTTCAGTTCCGAACACACCGCTCGACCTTTCACGGTGGTGCAACACACGTCCAGAGGTTGTCGCCCTTCTCATAAAACCTGCACACACACCCCTTGTCCTAGTTTCTTTTTATAGTCGTTCTGGCTCCGCATCTCCCAATCTGGGATGGGTTCGTTTTCTACGCTCTATCAACTCGGGTATCCCTATTCTAGTTGGTGGTGACTTCAACGGCGCGCTCATCGCGTGGGGTTACCCATCAGATTCCTCAAGGGGCGCACACATCCAAGGGAGCTTTTCGGATCATTCCTTTCAACTTTTAAACCACCCGAATACTTCTACCCGCCCACGAGGTGGCCCGTATTCACCTGATTTGACTTGGTGGTTAGGCCCCGGTAACCCTCGTTGGGCTGTTGATTCTGATCCTTGTGGTAGCGATCACAGCCCTATTTTTATCTCCCTAACGCCTACGCGTCTACGGAAAATACGCCGCACTGTACGAATAACATCATGGGACTCGGTATGCGCAGACAATCATTTATCTATATTCAACCCCTCTTCAGCACTGTCTACTCTCTCTGCTGTTCTCGCTAATCACACTATCACCACTACTGTAAATGAAGACGACCCAAACCAGGACATACATCTCCTGAATCTGTGGGCTTTTCGTCGCCAGGCGGATCTTTACGCTACTCGTCACCCCGATGACCCATCTGTTCTTTCTACTCTTCCCCGCGCTACCGCACGGGCGCGGCGCTATGCAAAGCGGCTAAGCAGGCAACGCTGAGCTGCATGGTGTGCCCGCCTGTCCTCTACACAGGGCAATCGACATCTTTGGAGAGTGTTTCATGCCATGGAGCGCCCTTCTTAGGTTGCAGATTACACAGAGAGCATTCGCCTCGCGCTAAATGTGGATGAGGACATATTTGCACAACAAGCGGCCAGTCAATTTTTTCCAAACCAAGACTGCGCCGCTATGTCTCCACCTGACTTATAGGTTACAGAGCCCTCCGATGGGATTACTTGTGACCTAACCATGACAGAGCTGCTGGCCTCCATTGAAGGTTTAAAAACTACTACTACTCCCGGGCACGACGGCATACTTAACTCCTTATTCCGTAACTTGGAAGGGAGGGCTTTCCCAACCCTACTTGATACTTTTAACGAAGTGTGGCTTTCTGGCGTCATGCCGGGAGACTTGAAGTATTCTATTGTGGTTCCAATACCCAAGTCAGGTCAGCCTCGAGTATCTCTCTCGGCCCTTCGTCCAATTTCCGTTACGCCTACCACCTGCAAGCTTTATGAAAACATTCTAGCCGCACACTTGTCGTGGTGACTGCAATCCTATGATTGTTACCCAGATTCCCAAATTGGTTTCCGCCCACAATTTGGAACGGAGGACGGCCTTGCTACTTTGGCTGCTGACGTGCTTGACCACTCTCCGCAGAATCATCTTGTACAAACCGTATTCGCTACAGATATAACAAAGGCATATGATAACATCCTTCACTCTGCCATTCTTGCCTCCCTTCAAACTCTTGGCCTCCCTCACCGGTCCCTCCTCTCCATTCACGCCTTTTTAATAATAATAATTGGTTTTTTGGGGGAAAGGAAATGCGCAATATCTGTCTCATATATCGTTGGACACCTGAACCGCGCCGTAAGGAAAGGGATAAAGGAGGGAGTGAAAGAAGAAAGGAAGTAATAGGCGCCGTAGTGGAGGGCTCCGGAATAATTTCGACCACCTGGGGATCTTTAACGTGCACTGACATCGCACAACACACGGGCGCCTTAGCGTTTTTCCTCCATAAAAACGCAGCCGCCGCGGTCGGGTTCGAACCCGGCAACTCGCCTTTTTAGCAAATCGAACCTTCAGCGTGCGTGTCCACGGAAAGCCCTTTGGTAAACTTCACTTCCAATAGCGGAGTGCCGCAGGGCTCCGTTCTCGCCCCCACATTATTTAATGTGGCTTTAATTCCTATTTTTCGAGCCCTAGAGACCATCCCTTCTATCCGCGTGCTTGCGTATACCGATGATATAACCTTGTGGTGCTGTCATCCAGATGCGTCTTTTCATCAGTCGGTCCTTCAGCACGCGCTGGATGTGCTGACATCTCGCCTCCCACCTCTGGGCCTAACACTGTCTTCTACTAAATCATGTTTCATTCGCATTAGAAATAAAGCCGGCTTACGGAAAGCTCCCCCTTTAAATTTTACGGTACATAATTTTCCGATTCATCAGGTAGAAACTGTTCGTATTCTTGGGCTTCTCCTCCATACATCTGGGACTCACACCTCGTGGCTGACAGCCACCCGCAAATCGGCTCACGCTACTCTAGGTCTGATTCGTCGCATAGCTATGCGCTTTGGTGGCGCATGTGCTCATACGGCCCACCAGCTTGTTCGCTTTATCCTTCAGCCACGGATAGTATATCAGGCTCAATTTCAACGTCTCACCCGCAGACAGTGGGACTCCCTTGAAGCTATCAATCGTGAGGCTATGCGCATCATAACATATCTGCCTCGTTTAACACCCCAACCTGTGCTTCAGGAGTTCGCCCAACTTAATACACTCAGCGAACTTATCGACCAACGGGTGGCAAATAGAGCTCGAAAACAGTCTCTCCAACTTCATCGTTTAAAGATACTTCCTTCGTGGTCCTATTGCCAGCTCACTGACAATCGCCTCATTTCCCCGTCAGTATCAGCAGCGTATCTGCCTGAAGGGTGCATATTATACACGGATGCATCACATTCGGCAGAGAGGGGAGTTACTGCTGTGTATAGTCCATCTCATCCGCATCTCAACTCTCGCGCGACGTATACTGCGGATACGTGCACTCCCCTGGCATTGGAACTTCAAGCCATTTATAATGCCATTGCTTCCCTTCCGCTCGTTCCAACATTCAATACAGTTCATATTTACACCGACTCCCGCGCCGCCCTTAAACAGCTTTAGGCTGTTCGACGAACGTTCCAGATTTCACAATCAATTCATGTGCTCTGCGCAAAGTATCCATGTCCTGTGCGCATACACTGGATTCGCAGCCATGCTCAGGATCCACATAACATTCAAGCGGATGCTATGACTCATCTTCATACAGCAGACGATCCGCCACCTTCCCCTCTTCCCCCAGATTCGTTCCTGTCCCATGTTTCCGATTCCGAAGTTCTGCGCCAGCGAACACGCGCTCTAATTCCTCCGTGTTCGCCCCCTCTAACCCGTAGTCTTACTCGGCAGGAGGAGGTATCCGTGCGCCGGATTCGGGCGGGGGCGGCTCTGACACCATCTCTCCGTCAATGGTGGCGTGCCAAATATCTGCCAGCACCTGATAGGTGCCCTCAGTGTAGCGCTGCACCGGACATTTGTGATGTGCGGCACTTGTTGTGGACGTGCCCAGCGACGGCTGCTATAAGAAAACGGCTCCTCAGGGAGGCGGGCCGGCGGTGGAACCGGGAAAGTGATTACGTGAAGTGGACTATGAACAACCGTTTCACCAGCAACCTCTGCGACTCTGCGTTTCTCCTGCGTCTTCACTCCTTCTTTTCACTTTCAATCTCATGCATTCCTTCCCCCCTTCCTTTTTTTTTTCAACTTATGCCTCATGGAACACTTCTCGACTAATAAAAAAGCCCGCCAAAAATCCTACAGAAACAACCTTTGGCACTACGCAGCGTAAGAGCCCGCTAAAATTCCTACACAAAAGCCTTCGGCACTACGCAACGTAAAAGCCCGCCAAAATTCCCACGCAAAAAACCTTCGGTACTACGCAACTTAAAAGCCCGCCAAAATTCCTATGCAAAAATGGCCTGGCTTAGCTAAGGTTAAGCCTAGGATGCGAAGCATGGGGCACGACGCTTGGCTTGGCGGATGGGGGCACGACGCTTGGCGAGTCGTTCTTCATCAGTCTCGGTGGCTCGCTGAAGCTTACGCTTTTCATTCCGCCGAGCTTCCCTGTCTGTAGGCGCATCTCGCTGTATGACTGCCTCGGCGTGAGCAGCGGGGCTCTTTTATACAATGCCGCGACGACAGTCGCCCCCTAGCGGGAGGAGTGGGAGTTAGCCTTGGTGGTCGCGGCCGCGCGGCGACCGCGCGAGTTGAGCCCCGTCTCTCCTCAGCTGGCGTGACGTCAGAACACGTGCTTGGCTGCAGCTCCCCTAGCGGGAGGAGCGGGAGTTAGCCTTGGTGGTCGCGGCCGCGCGGCGACCGCGCGAGTTGAGCCCCGTCTCTCCTCAGCTGGCGTGACGTCAGACCACGTGCTCGGCTGCAGCGCCCCTAGCGGGAGGAGCGGGAGTTAGCCTTGGTGGTCGCGGCCGCGCCAGGCTGGGCTATGGTTGAGCTAAGTAGTGTCCCTATTATGCTTCGCATAAAAACCTTCGGCACTACGCAACTTAAAAGCCCGCCAAAATTCTTATACAAAAACCTTTGGCACCACGCAACGTAAAAGCCCGCCAGAATTCCTACACCAAAAACCTTCGTCAATACGCAACGTAAAAACCTGCCAAAATTCCTACAAAAAACCTTCGGCACACACACTTCCGCTAGCCTTCCTACCCTTAGCTGGGTTTAAAACTACCGCCCGACAGCTTGTACAAGCGAAAATATCAAAAAAGCAGTTAGCTTCGGACGTAGTCGCTGGAGCTCCGAAAAAAAGCGTCCTCCTCCGATGGCGTCACGAGCCAAACGTCAGCTACAGAAGCGACACCAGCGGCTCTTACACCAACTATCTCGACTTTGACCTTTGACCATGGCATTGAACTTTGACCTTGACCCTGACCTCAGATATTGACCTTAGGTCAAGCCGGAAAGCTCCTGACCGCATCGCATGAAATTGAAAAAAATTGGATTTTGGGAAAGGAAATGGCGCAGTATCTGTCTCAGGTATCGACTGACACCGGATCCGCGCCGTAAGGGAGGGGATAAAGTAGTGAATGAAAGAAGAAAGGAAGAATGAGGTGCCGCAGTGTAGGGCCTGGGAATAATTTCCACCACCTGAGGATCTTTAAAGCGCTCTGAGATCGCACAGCACACGGGTGCCTTAGCGTTTCGCCTCCATCGAAGCGCACCCGCCACGGTCGGGTTCGAACCCGGGAACTCCGGATCTGTATAGTCACCCGTAAGGGAAAGCTCGTTTTTGTGGAAAGGAAATGGCGCGGTATCTGTCTCACATATCAGCAGTCACCTGAACCGCGCCGTAAGGGAAGGGATAAAGGCGGGATTAAGATAAGGAACAAAGAGGTGCTGCAGTGGAGGGCTCCTGAATAAAACATTTGGTTTTTTGGGAAACCAAATGCTTTATTCCGGAGCCCTCCACTGCGGCACCTCTTTCTTCCTTTCTTCTCTTAACTCCTTTACCCCTTCCCTCACGGCGCGGTTCAGGTGAGTGCTGATATATGTGACAGATACCGCGCCACTTTCTTCTTTCACTCCCTCCTTTATACCTTCTCTTACGGCGTGGTTCAGGTGTCCAACGATATATGAGACAGATACTGTGCCATTTTCTTTCCCCAAGAACCAATTATTATTATTATTATATTTTGTGGAAAGGAAATGGCGCACTATCTGTCTCACATATCGGCGGACACCTCAACCGCACCTCAAGGGAAGGGATAAAGGAGGTAGTGAAATGAGAAAGGAAGAAGGGGTGTCGTAGTGGAGGGCTCCGGAATAATTTCGACGACCAGGGAATCTTTAACGTGCACTCGCATCGCACACCACACGGGCGCATTTAGCGTTCCGCCTGCATCGAAACTCGGCCGCCGCGGTCGGGTTCGAACCCGGGTACTCCGGATCAGTAGCCGAGCGCCCTAACCGCTGAGCCACCGCGGCGGGTAAGGAAAGGAAAATGAAATGTAAATTGGTTTTAAGGAAAGTATGTGGCGCCTGTCCCACGTATCTCGGTGGACACCCGAACCGCGCCGTAAGCGAAGGAGAATGAAAGTTGGTTTTAAAAAAAGCAAATGCCTGTCTCACACTGCGTCAGTTCCTTTCTCCAAAAAAATCAATTTCTTTTTCAATTTGGCTTCCTGAAATTATCTGCAGGATTTGCGCGTCGTTTCGAACCTTATTTGGTTCCACATCTCCGCATACAGCTAGCAATAATACAGTTGCAAATATCACTGAATCTGTATTAAATGTATGCTCTCTTCTGTGAGCGCCCTTAATGTCGCTTCTAAGAAAGCAAGATGTTTAACATATAAAAAATGCCTACTACTGTGTGTGTGTCAACATGGCTATCTATTGAAACCGCCAGGCGCTCGACCACAATAGTAACCAGGGAGATGCAGCTTTTCGCTTTCGACCAGAGTTAACCAGAGCTAAACGACCAGTAATTTTTTCTTCCAGCCTTTCTGTAGTGCTTGCGAATTTTTATTTTACTCAGCCTCAGGTATTAAAAAATTTGCTACATATTCTTACTAAAATCACAATGAAATTTCCGAAATGATGGAGAAGAAATGTTCCGACCACCACTCATAAGAATTAAAATGGTCTCCTGGTTCAGATTCACACAGTCGCTACATACTATCACTAGGAGTCTCGGATTCGTTGTCAATACAGGTAGGGGATATGAGACCCCACGAGAACCCCCTATTTTATGCCTAGCATATAGGTTAGACAACAACAACAAAAAAATGTTGGGTGACTATGCGCAACCTCGGCATGGTTGGTTCCGCCGTGCAGTGGTCGCACAAATGATCGTGAAATGTCGCTGAAAATGTCATTGAGTTCATGTTAGTGACAGTTGTATCGGCGGATCGTTGCGCAGCCGTCGTACAGGAATGACCGTGAATGCCACATGTGGTGGCGATGCCGCTGCGACTGACTCTTAAGCGCTCTGCGTAGTTTCGCTCAGCGACGACCTTCACTGCGATGTCCGTGCGGGGAAACTCAACACAGTCTGTGAATGCGGCAAACGTTGTTGTTTTGGGCACCACAACGAAACTAAGTGCGCGGCGTTTAGTGAGTGGCGATCACTTGGCAACGTCAAGCACGGTGAGACACACAGTGGCGACTGCCACCGCGACGAACCTGCAACGGAACGCCTTGTATGCGGCGAATCCTTTAAACTATAGTGCTTACATTGAAGGCGCCTTTCTTCTTTGTTAAATTTTAAGACAACTCTGCAACTGCCTGCGTTGGAGAGAGCTCATAAAGGCGCGTGCGCTAAGAGTAAATAGCATGAATCCTTCGGCGAGCGCGCAAGGCCTAGGGTATCTTCCTAACAGCTGCAGTACAAAAATAAATGCTGTGTGTAGCAGAATATAGTGGAATGAGATAAAAAAACGCGGATACCCTGCACAATTCATTTAGTGAAATCTGTATATTCAGTTACAAGGGATGAAAGCTGCAAGGGTCGTCTGCCCTACATGTTTGCGGATGAGGTTTCTGGTGGTCGTCGGGCTAACGGGCTTTGACACATTGGTTGACGCTGTGTGTGCATGCCTCGGAAATAACTATCGGTGACTGATTATAGGTAGGACTATTGTATCTTTTATTACACTGCAGTAGAACGTGTGCACCGCTATTTGGTGCACATATATGCAACGACGCTGACCATTCCCTGATGGGAGTTGAAATGCGATATGAGGTCAGCACATCGAACGTCACTGCTTATGTTGTTTCCAAGGGTGATGTCTACGCAATACTTATTTCTCGCAGCTGCTCGAGCACAGACACAGAGCAGATAAAAGCACTATGCTCACGTATTAGATGAGCCAAGCGTCTCAAAATGCGTTCATATTAAAGTGATGCTGGAAGACAAGTGCAATGCAAGAGCAAACTGGTGCGCGAGAAACTTCTTACCCCTATCCGCGATGTGCTAGGCGATATGCGTATGTGCCCATGGAGCCGGTGGAATTCTTAATACTGATTTCCATCAACACGAGTAGTGTGTATTAGTCATGGAGCGCTTTTAGCGCCCATTATAAGCGAATTTAGGCAACATAATCCGAAACCTGAGGCCGAAACTGTTCGAAAAAGTTGAGACAGGGGCTGAGGTGGTCTAATACATCGTAACACAGAAGAAGAGCGGGCCAGCGCCACGGTGCGTCAAGCAGCGAAAGCAGCGAGGTTACCATAAGGACGCTGCTCAGCACGAGTAATATAAATAATCTAAACTGGTGGCATGGAAAGAACAAAAAGCTACGACCGATTCCGACCGCTCGCTGCGCAGTTAGAAGAGAAGCGTCTGATGGCAGCGACTTCTGAAGCAGCACGAAAGGAGCCACAGAAACGAGGCGCTCCGCCCTCTTCCAAGAGCAGAACCCGGCGAAGGTGAAGGCACGTCACGCGTTGTCGGCACTCAAGGGCTGCGTTCCAATACTCTAGACGTCTAACAAGACGTCTAGTGTGACGTCTAGGAAGCAGTCTACATGTCCATGTATTGGAACTTGTCTACTGCTCACGCCGCCTCGCGGCATAATAATGTAACTGAAGCTTATGAACAGTTGTACTACTATTTTTCACAAAGTGAGCAATAACGATAATTAAAAACGTGTTTTCAACAAGTTTACACATTTCTTCTGCAATGACTTTGCGCGTAAACCGGACTGGTGGATGTGCCTATCGGTCAGTCTACTTGTAGCAGACGGGGCCGCTCTCCGAAGACGACGCTAAAGAGATTTGCGATTATTCTTTTATTATTGATGCTCAACTGTACATGCTCCTCGAACGTGCTCGTCCAGACGGTCCTGTAAACATAAGAAAGAATACGAAAGACTGTAATCAATATGCGCGAAATGCGATACGGCTAATATACACTGCAACAGGAAAACACATACGTGACATTAAACCTGCTGTCTGCCGTACGTGGCACTCGGAGACAGCGATAGACCTAAATACAGCAGCGATCTTTAATCCTGTAAAGACTAAAATCAATTCGCAACATGCCGGTGTATTTGTTCTGAGAGTGTAAAGATAAAAAAGAATGCACGCGAAAGAGTTGATGCAACTAATACAGCAACAGGAGAACACATTTGTTAACCGTCACGCCAGCCGTCTTAACGCCCGTCGAGGAAACCAACGACAGCGACGAGTATTCTCTAAAATCAAGGTGCTAATTAAGATCCGGCATCGTCAGATGCCGGATCACGTAAACAGGCCTACAGCGTCCGCTGCTGTAGCAAAACTCTCAACTGCACGATTTTCTCCTGCGTGATTCACTGCTAGGAATCGCACGTCTACAAAGATTAATTAGCCACTAGTTTGCGTACCAAATAACATAATGTAATGACTCACGTTTTTCCTTTCCTATACTCCGTGTACAGTCCGACGCCCGCAAGAGCCCGACTCGCTCATCCGCGTACATCAGCTCCGCCATCTTTAGACAGCAAGTTAGCCTGCATCGATGTGGACTTCGGCGAAGCAGTCTTATGAGACTGCTTCGCCGAGAAATGGAACGCGTCCCAAGATGGCGGCTGTCCGGCTAGACGTCTAAGTAGCCGTCTACTTGGGAGTATTGGAACGCAGCCAAGGGCGGACACGTTAGAGCCGTCCTACAATGCGCTACGCCTCTTCTGCGCTGCATTTCATGCATACACCTACTATCGATCGGCGACGAGGCAGACTGCAGATTTTTGCACCTGCCTCGGTGGACACTGGTTATAATGTTCGCCTGCTGAGCCCGAGGACGCAACGTAAAAGCCCGCGGCGGCCGCGTCTCGATCGAGGTGAAATTCAAAACACGCCCTCCGGAGGCTCTGTCTTTCTTCTTTCTCGCCCACCTTCCTCGCCAATTTGATCTCTTCCTAAAAATTGTCCTTCACGGTATTAAACGGTCACTGAGGAGAAACTGGTCGTCTGGTGTGAGATCACCTGACGTGAGGTCACTTGAGGTGAGATCACCTTGGTTTGTTCCGTTTTTCTTTGTGAGCGCAGATATCCGCTTTTTGGTGCTACGGGTGTTTTTCCAATAAACCTTTGTTGAAAAAAAGACCACTGTAACCGAAAGCGGAGCTTTTATAAGCTAAAAAGATCAAAAAAGTTAATAAAGGTGTTGCCATCACCGGCTGATTGCGCCAATAAGCTGCATTCGTGGACAACTAATTTTTGCATGGATCCGAAGTGCTGTTAACCGTTTACTTCAAAACAGCAGCAAACGGTCTTTCTCTCTGCAGCGTCCAGACGCTGCTTTCAAGGGCGATGAAATTTTGGAATTCATTTTCCTCAGGCACGAGTCTTTTTTTCCTTCACTCAAGATGCCTTTCAGGCGCCCATCTGGAAATGAGACAATGGCTGAGTCTTTCGTTTACGCAAAGCCAGTCTACCGTCGTGGTGGGATCTAGGGCATGCACCGTCAATAGGAGCGAAGGCTCGTGATTACAGCACTCGGTTGTTGAGCGGAACGACCTGGATTCGAGTCCAGCTGCGGCGGCCGTGTTTCGATGGAGCAGAAACGCTAGAGGTGCCTGAGTGCTGCGCGATGTTGAAATTATTCCCGGGCCCTCCACTACAGCACCTCTTTCTTTTAACGCGAAAGCTTTACTGGCCGCGAACTTGCGATTTCGCCGTGGCGGTGCTCCGAGGAGGCACAGGACGTCACAACGCGCGCCTCGCCGCGGATATTTCTCTCTCGCTCCCTTGTCCCTACTGCGCATGCGCCGCTAGCAGCAAAGAGCCACAGGTGTTCCGCCGCTGCGCAGCGCCGCGCCTTTCCTAATAATAATAATAATAATAATAATAATAATAATAATAATAATAATAATAATAATAATAATAATAATAATAATAATAATAATTGGTTTTCGCGGAAGGAAATGGCGCAGTATTTTCCTCATATATCGTTGGACACCTGAACCGCGCCGTAAGGGAAGGAATAAAGGAGGGAGTGAAAGAAGAAAGGAAGAAAGAGATGCCGTAGTGGAGGACTCCAGAATGATTTCGACCACCTGGGGATCTTTAACGTGCACTGACATCGCACAGCACACGGGGGCCTTAGCGTTTTTCCTCCATAAAAATGCAGCCGCTGCGGTGGGGTTCGAACCTGTGGCTTGGTGCTACTAGTGCCGCATGCGCAGTAGTAAATAGGGAGCGAGAAAGAGAGAGAAATATCCGCGGCGAGGCGCGTGTTGTGACGTCATGCGCCTCCTCTGAGCATTGCCACGGCGAAATCGCAAGGTCGCGGCCAGTAAAGCTATCGCTTTAAAATTTTCTTTTTGTCGCTAGACACCGCTAACGGTGGCACTACCGAGTTGAATTGTTGCTAGAGTCCTTGTAGGATCCCTGAGTGCCATTTCTGCGTGTTTCGCGCAAGGGGCGTCCCCGTCAGTAGCCATGTCACTGTGCACTCCTTTGAAGGCTCTAGACTTCAATGTAACCGCCCCTGCGGAGTCTAGTCCGGAGACCGCCGCCCTGAGACTAATCCGCTTAATAAAAATTACAGGATTGCACTTAAGTCTAGTTAAGAGCGCAAAAGCAAAAACCTTTCCCTGTGCTCATTCTTCCTTCATTTTTCATTTTCTGTTATTTTCTGTCAATTTTTGTTGTTTTTTGTTTTTTATTACGTGATAGCGCATGCAGCTCGTTTGATCCAAAGGCCGTCCGCGTCATGGTAGGAGCTGCAGTAGTCGACGGCACCGCACGTCGAAAATATTCCTTCGCTTCCGGCGTTTATTCGGATCATTATGAGGTGATGGTTGCTCCCTACATTACCTCATAGTGATCCTAATAAGCGCTTTAAAGGGGCTGTGAAGGGGGCTCTAATAAAGTTGCGGCATGCTTGGGATATTGAAGCACGCTGCTTCATGAATAGTGTCCAGCAAGGATTTTTTAAATGCGCTTTGTAGAAGCTGAGTTATCTGTGGTTGACATTTGAATTTCAGCGTCTTCGCGCCTTTCCCTCTCCTCTCGTTACTTTTTGCACGCTGGAAGGCAGGCGCTCCTTCGCCGACCCCCCTCTTCTTAAGAGCGGAGCTTCCCGACTCGCTGGAGCTAAGCGGCTTATTGGCCGCGGCCACAGTAGCTGCCTGACGTCTGAAAGAATCTAACCAATGGCCACCTCTCACCTTGTCTATACGCAGATGCGGGGGACGAAGGAGGGTGCGAGCATGAAAAAGTCACCGGGAAGGGCTCGCCAACTTTGACGCGTGATTGTGGGTCGTCTGCTGCGTGTGGAAGAGTTTTTATTTGGCTCTGGTTTTAATGGCAACACAGTGCAGCGATTAAGTGAGTTAATGTGCTCTCCTCGGAAGGAGTTTCAGAGCCCCTTTAAGGGAAGGAATATTTCCGACGTGCGTTGCCGACGACCACTGCAACTTCTACTACGACGCCGACGGCCGTCGTCACGCGCCGTCGTCGAGCCGAACGGGCGATGGCGTTCCGTGGACCCCTTGGCAACGCTGCAACACGCTGTCGCGTCCCACTCTTGAAGACAAAGCTTAAGGTCCTCGAATTTTTTAGTTTTATGTTTCACTCTGTTATTATTTTGTTTACTTATTTTACTTAATGATTTCTTATTTGTTACCTTGCTTTTTTATTTATGATTTATTTCATTACATGTACGTTGCTTAAGAACTGTTGCTTAAGCAACTTTTACATTTTCGTTTTATTTACCACACAACTGAATGATTGACAGTTCCTGCGGACAACTCCGTCCACGCCACTCATGAGCCAAGAAAGGCTTTTCCCATAAAATTCAACTTTGCCGCTAGACACCAGCTACGGTGGAACTACCGAGTTGAATTGTTGCTGCAATCCGTGTAAGAACCATCTGTGACATTCCTGCGCGTTTCACGCGAGGGGCGTCCCCGTCAGTAGCCACGGTGCCGTGCAGTCCTTTGAAGGCTCTAGTCTTCGATGCAGCCGTCCCTGCGAGGACGGGTTTTTTGCGAGCAGCTTTGCGCGTCTGCTGGTAGTGGTCGGTTCCTTTGTGCTCTGGCGCAATGCTGTGAGGCTGTTGCGTCAGAAAGCCGTCGCCGCGCTCTTTTTCCGGTCATGGGGCGACTTCATGGGCAGCTCTTAAGCTTCCTTTCCGAAGGGCTCTTTTGTCTTGGGTAGGTAGTGCTCCTAAGCCAGCGGTCCCTCCCTTTCGTGTCCGCTTCGGGCGGGCGCCTAAGGGTCGTTTTTCGGGCCGCCTATTTAATGTACCTAAACGATACTTCAGGTGTATTATCTCTTATCACGATCACGTAGTGGACATCTCTTCATTCAAGGCGCATATCTCACATCTTGTCTGTCCCTTCCTTTAGTCTGTAGAATTGCCCGACGTCTACAACACATCCATTCACATTTATTCACTGTATGTATATATATATTCTCCTAAGCACGTTGCATATGCGTTCGCTGCCAGTCACTCTACATCTGACTACTGCCCTATTGAGCCTACTGTGTAGTAAACATTTCCTTTATTTTGCCCTCAAGGCCCGAGGGCATTGAAGAGGGGAGTGGTTGTATACAGTGGTTGGGTGCAGGGCGTTTCAGTTCTAATTATACAATGGTAGCTAAGGCGGAACAAAAACGCAGATGATCGATGATGGAGGCTGTACTTCCGGAAAGGTGGTTCCAGTCCTCTGCTGTTCGTGGAAGAAAAGGCTCTGCTGCGCATTTTCCTTTAAAGAAAGGAATGCCGATTTTGTGCGCGTGATCACTCCTGATGCAACATACGACGGCGGAATTATAAGGTCTCTGCGCAGTCTGGGGTTATGGTGCATTATTTTATGAATTAAACAAATTCTAGCGTGCTTTTGACGTCTAGCAAGAGATGCTAAGTGTAATGTATTATTCATAGAGGTTGCCCTAGTAGTTAGTTCGGTTACAGTTCTGTAGGATGAAACGTGCCGAGTTATTCTGAATTAGTTCGAGGGAACTGATTAGATTTGCCGCGAAGGGATCCCAAATGGACGCAGCATATTCAAACTTACTGCAAACTAAATATTTACAGAGAAGTTTCAGTGAGGTGGGGGCAGAGAAAAAGTTACGGCGAAGGTAGCCGAGGGCATGGTTGGCGTTGTTAATTATTGAATTGATGTGAAAATACCAAGTTAGATCCCTTGTTATGTGAACGTCTAAATAGCGGTTTGAAGACACTTGTTCTAGCTCGATGCTATCAAGATGATACGAAGTTGGGTTGGTTTAAATGCGCGACCCACGTAGTACTTTACATTTGGTTTTGTTTAGTTCCATTGACCACGTGGTACACCCCTCACAAATTTCATCAATGTCTGTTTGCAAAAGAAGAGTGTCGTTAATTTCACGAAATATTACGCAGTCATCTGCAAATAAATGACTCTTAGGGGTAACGGAAAGAGGGAGGTCGTTAATATACATCAGGAACAAAAGGGACCCAGGACGGACCCCTGTGGAACCCGAGAATGCACAGAAGTCGATGGAGAACAAATGTTATTAGCTATTACAAACTGCGTTCGATTACGAAGGAATTATTCTAACCTTGTTAAGACATTGAGGAGAAGATTTAGCTTGCTAAGTTTTAAAAGAAGCAGTTTGTGACTAACCTTCTCGAAAGCCTTGGAAAAGTCTAGAAAGATACGGTCCGCGCATGAACGACGATCCAGAATAGCGCGAAGTTTGTGCGTGAAGGCAAGTAATTGCGTCTCACACGACGAAGAATTGCGAAAGCCGTGTTGAGCGTCATTGAAGAAGGAGTTGGATTCAAGAAAGGTAACTATGTTAGTGCACAGAATGTGCTCAAAAATTTTGCATAGAATGCTGATAAGCGATATTGGGCGGTAATTAAGAGGGGAATTAGGACTACCTGACTTGTGTAACGGAACCACCTTCCCGACCGTCCATTCCGCTGGAAGCACAGACATCTCAAGTGAGTGCTGAAATATTTTGGAGGGGATGATTGAGGAATAAAGTGTGGTACTCTTCAGGAACTTAGCGTTGATTAAATCTGTACCAGGGCTTGTAGAAGTTTTAAGATTTTATATTAATTTTCCATTCCTCAGTGGCTCGACGGATATTGCGTCTATCATTGAAAATTGGCAGTCCTCCACTGTAGGAAATGCGATGTTAGAAAAAAGAACAAAATTACGATAAAATGTTTCATTTATAATTTTAGGGCATTCAGTATCAACGATAGTTGACCCGTTTGCATCTAAAGGTTTAAATGAATGGTTACTATTGGGGTTAATGGTACGCCAAAATTTTTTGGGATTATTTGTGAGCATGTTAGGCAGAGTGTGCTGTAGGAAGTGAGCCTTAGCGTTTTTCATTGCCGATACATACGAGCTATTTGCCGCTTGATAAGCTTCCCATTTAGAAACAGAGTTACATTTTATGCATTTCGATAAAAGCGTGTTTTTTCTGTTACAAAGCGTTCTTATGTGAGCGTTGTACCACAATGCATTTTGATGAGTTGTAATGGTGCGTAGGGGGATATATCTTTCCGTTAGTTCAGTAACTTTTGCAACGAAAATGTTCCAGTTCACTCCCGCCTCCCGGCTATCAAAATCTGTTAAAAATACATCGATAAATATCGATAGTTCATCTTTGGCAGCCTGAAAGTTGGCTCTGCTATAATCGCGGATACACTTGACTTTCTTGTCAGCGTTATTGGAAGGAATGCTGAAATTAAACGGGAGTAGGAAGTGGTCACTTGTGCCGGGCATGCAGGTAAAGTCTGAAACGAGATCAGAATGGGATCTTAACACTAAGTGTAATGTGTTAGCAGCGGTGTCTGATAGACGTGTTGGTTGTGATACTAGGTTAGAACGAGAAAAAGAGTGGAAAAAGGTTCAAGAACTCATTGCCTTGCGACGATGGGGATGTTTTGGGAGTTTTTCCGAAGACCATGTCAGCTCAGGAAAATTAAAATCGCCTAATACAGTAATTGGTGCTTCAGGGTTTCGCGTAACAACAAAGTTGCGCACATCATGCAATTCTGATGTGAACGTGGACTGATAATTGGGAGGTCGAGAACGTACACCAAAAAAGAATTTTTGATGGTTTAGTTTCATGCATGCCCAAATGGATTCCAGGTTTGTTTGCACTAGAATGTGATAGGACTGTATTGTTTTAGATATAGCAAGCAAGACACCACCGCCTGGTCGCAGAGTACGATCGCATCGCTAAACTGAGAAACAGAATGAATCGTCAAATATCTCACTGTCTTGCCCATGAAGCCAGGTTTTTGTTATTGCATAGGCTGGTGGGCATTTCAAACGGTTGCTGCGATGTTGAACGATTTCACATTGTACAAAGGCAGGCCGGTCGAGCAAAGACGCGGAAGCTATTCACCCGAGGGTGATAATGTAAGCGACGACGAAATACATGTAATCCCGCACACACACAAAAAAAATATCTGGCGCGGAGAGCACTTTCTTTGTGAAATTTGCCCAAGAGCGTTTTATGTCCCGAACGACAACTTGCGCAAATCGTCGCTTATTTTTGTTACAAAATAATAACCCTGAAAAAAAACTGCATTTTAGAGATCTCGGCGGAATATAATTCAATTTTTACCCCAATTTTAAATAAGACAATAGCGCCCGATTCCCAACCCCCGAGCCGTACTACATAGTGTTGCGTACAGAGTGAAATCTAGGCGCACGACCATTCATGCATTTCGCTTGCACCGAAATGAGGTCGCCGCGGGCGGTAATCGAACCCGCGACCTCGTGGGAAGCAGCACAAGGTCGTATTCGTCGAGCCACCGCGGCGGGTGTTTCAGCGATATACGGGCATTCGCTGTCGCTGCCACCGTAAAGAACAGACGCAAACGAGCGGTTACGTAACAGCTGCTTGCTGTTGAGGCCACGGGGAGCATATTACGCTGTTCGTTCTTCTAGTTTTTCTTCTCATTGTTTTGTCATCATGTTTTTATGTTGTTCTAGTAGCTAGCATCAATTACATACTTACTGTCGCGGACGGGAATGAAGACGTTGACCACTCTGCCATTGTGTGCATCATGTACCATCCCAAAGAGGATATTACATAATAACGCGCAGATAATAAACACAATGAATCTGTCGGAACGTCGGGCTGCGTCACGCCCAAATGTCTCATAGAGGCTCCTTAAATCGACTGTTCTAGGTAATGCCATAATTAACGTCAAGCCAT
Organism: Amblyomma americanum; assembly: GCF_052857255.1. Classification (NCBI taxonomy): domain Eukaryota; kingdom Metazoa; phylum Arthropoda; class Arachnida; order Ixodida; family Ixodidae; genus Amblyomma; species Amblyomma americanum. Next base: position 220,266,372 of record NC_135497.1, on the reverse strand, counting down.
GGGAATGTGACCCAGGGAATCCCGTGAGGTCGTTTCCAGTTGCCCATCGACTCGGCCGCGCGCTCTATCATCTGTCATATGGCATCCGTGGTTCGTTTCGTTCGTGCACAGCGACTGGCAAAAATTTGGCTGCCGTCGAAGATTCGAGTTGTGATAGTCCGCATCATGCTCTACGAAGACCTAAATTGGTTTCCTTCGCATTCAGTCCCATGGTGGATGCTATGCGTCATTATTCGCTTGACTGACCACAAGCTGCAGTGTAGCCGGTCTTGTCCGCATTAGAACGCTCAAAACGAAGAAACGCAATGGCACGATGCGGACTGAGCGTCCGTTGTATGGAACGCGTTCCCCATGGGCGCCTGGTGAGTGTTCGCCGCGCGTGGTGCAAATAAATTCACAACTGTTCGACGGTGCTTCCGCTTCTGGTAACGCTGCCATTGAGAGGAGTCTGTAGGCTCAAAGGAATGGCTGACGCTCCGGCCGTGCAGAGAGAAATGCAGCAGGTCAAAACGATGACGCGTTTTGCATGAAAATGCGCAGCTTTGGCGGCATTTTCTTTTTTCCCGACCCTGAAAAATCACCTCGCACTACACGTTTAAGTTGACGAGCTTTTCAATGATGTCTACACGCACTCAACGGCCGGTCGCTAACTTTTAAGCCTAACTTAGAAGCGAGAACGTCAGGGCCAAACAAACATTCTTGTTTTTCACTTTTCAGCTGCTGCCACCTAACGGCATTCAACGTGGTGTGATGCGAGATCGAAGGAGAGAGGAAGTACACATAGCCTATGCATATTACCTGCAAGTATGGTGCGGCATGCATGCACAATTGCAACGCCGTCAGCCAGTTCCATCATGCTTAGGCTTACAAATTACTGATAGCCCCTTGTAGCCTATGTTTTGAGGATCAGATGTTCACTGCGCGTTTGCCTGTGGATTGCCAAATGCGCCCTAATTTCGCAGAGGTTGTACTCTTTCCTGACATAAAGCGACCGACTTTGCCCAATCGAAGGGGTTGTTATGAGAGGTAGGAAAATTCAGGGCACGACCGACACCTTCACGACAAGCACTGAAAGACGGTATGCACTTTTTAGAGTCTGAAGTGCGGCCTGTTAAGTGACATCGTTATGGCATCTACGTTTGGAAAACCGGTTGCTCTCCGCGTAGGATGTCTGCATTGCTCAGCCTTAGGATTACTACTCGGGAGTGACGAGACGAGAAATGTCGAAATGCAGGCGGTAGCTCTAACCGCTCAGGGCCAAATTGGAGGGAGATTTATTGTAAAAATAAAGAGTGTCTTGCTTTCTGCTTTCAAAGAAGCTTTGAAAATAGACTGCATAAAGCATCCTCGAAACCCAATCCAAAACTCGGCGGCTGGATTCCAAGCCTTACGCCTGACTGCATGCGTTAACGCTTTTTTTTGTTCGTTTTCGACCACTCGCGTAATTCTGGCGGGCTGGTGAGTCAAATTGCTAGCAGCTTGCAGGTCATAGTACCAACAAAAATAAATCAGGTCTTCTCCCGGCGTTGCTCTATTGTCGGCCTAGGGATCGTTTTCTTCTTTCTCGTCTTTGTTTTTTTTTTGCGTGACGAAAAAACTTCAGCGATTTGCTGCTTCCGTTCGTTGCATTTAGCGCAATTCCCTCAACCCTAACGGTACACCGTGTCTCACGATTTAAGCGCCAGCACGCATGACGCACCTAGTGCAAGGCGTTCTTTCTTCTCTCTTTTCTTTTTGTCTCGCGCTGCATGCGGGCAGGCGGAGAAAAAAAAGGCGACCCTCTTTCATTTTACATGGACTCGCTTAGCCCGCGCACCTCTGTTCAATATTTCACTGTCCCAAGGCTAGTTTGGGGAAGCAGTTATGGATGGATATTTGTCGGCCGGTTCGGCAGTTGTGTGCAGCGCTGCTGAAAGGAAACGCGAGGTTAACACCCTGCTGGCCGTTTTAGCGCAACGTACGACACACATTTGCACAGTCACGCACGCGCCTGCAACTTCCAATCTGCGGGCGCGCGTTCAGCGGCGGGCCGACGATATGACGCGGAGGCAAGCACCCTGGTTCAGATACACGACCGTTGTTGCGGCGCTCCATACGGTGGCGATTTTCATACATGGCGTTGGAAATGTGTACGTGTTACCTATCCACAGAGGAGATACCAACGTATCCGGAAAAGCAAAAAAAAAAAAAGGAAGAATGATTACATTCTTTTCGGCGACTGCTCTTTAGTCGCTCTCGTTCCTTGCACTGTTGCGCTCTGCGACGGTTGGTTTCCGTGAAATAGTCAACGCTGCCGCAGACTGCAGCCACGCTGAACGCAACTGCGCGCAGGGCTCCTCTTCTAGGAGAAAGAGGAAGACCAGCGGAGGCGCGTATGCTCCTTCGTGCGTACGTGCGTGCTCATGCAGCCGGGGCGTAATGGGTTGTCTTCTCGATTCGCCACGAGTCGCTGCATGTGGATATTTATGTGATGCGGTGAGCGCTATAGAATCATGCCGACTACGGAAGCTTGCTTCAATTTCTTAACTTTTTATTACCTCCGTGAGGCTTAACCAGCCGTCCGGCGACCCCTAAACGGAAACTGTAACATGATGAACGAGACGCCAAAGGTCACCGCACCATTAGTCTCTGTTGAGAGCGCTATAACAAAACGGGGCTGTGTATAAAGTTACCATGTTCTGGCTCAGTGAAACGGCTAGGAGCCTCGGGACATCTTCTTTACGGGTGGGATAGCTGTCCGGGTTGATTGCGTTTTTGGGCTGCTTAGACACGGGGCTGGGTACATGCCAGCGTGCAAGACACACGCGCGACTTGGTTCTGCAGAGTAGCCGCAGCGAAGCAGATTTTGCAGTTCCAGGTTTGATTTTGAGCCAGCGCTGCCGTTTTTAGACCGGTGAGACGCACACACGCTCGCGCGAGCTCCCTGCGCTACGATTTTGAATGGACCTGCCATTCTCAGCCAAAGAAAAGAGCCCTTGCATTCGCGAAATCGCGTGCGTGACGGTGAAAAACTAGGAGCTTTCTTTGACATCGACCCCTTCCTCCTTCGCAAACTCTCCCAACGCTCGCGTTTTTTCATTTTTTTTGCTCAGTTTTTGTGCTAATACAGAGAGTAATCGAAGCCTGGTGCAGTGCACCAAGTTAGTATTTCTACCGTTACTTTCCTGGATACGTTCGTGCACTTTTTGGCGGTTTTCTGGTCCATGGAAGGCAAATAGAATAAATTGCAGTGCGGCGTGGTCCCGTGCAATGACCATGGGCAGGTTTAAGCTTTACAACGTCACATTTATTTTTGGATCGCGCGCACTCGCATATGCTGGTGTTAATACGCAGGCGTGCAGTACACTCGATAATTTTACTCCCGAGTATGGCCTGCACCTGAGTACGAGTTAGGGGGGTGATGATTTCCTCTTGGGCACCCAGAATCGAGGAAACATGTCCGTGTAGCGCATACGCATGATCTTGGTATTTTAAGGATTATGATCTAGCGGCAACGCTGGAAAGTTCCGCACATAGTGAGAGAAGCAGAGGTTGTCGAATCCTCCAAAGTGGGCCAATAGATTGCATTTCGTCCACCTGGGACGCGGAAGTGACAGCGCAAGGAGCCGAAACGGATCATTATTTCTCTTGAGTGATGCGAATGAAGAAAACATTTCTCCTAAGTTCAACCCGCACTTTACGGCCCGTCTGCTACACGGCCATCGCAAGAAGTTGGTTTTACCTGAGAGTGAGTTTTATTGAGTTTTATGGCGCTAATGCAACTGAGGCTACGATGCGCCAAACACATGGTTAGAGTATATATGGTGTAATGGGATGCGTTCATTGTAAAATGTTGTAAAAAAAATCTTGTCTTAGTTCTTCAAGTTTATTACACGAAATTAAAATATGGTTTACTGGGAATTCACCACCATATATTTTGCAGAGAGGCTTGTCTTGTCTTTTGCTAGGTAGAAGTTGTGTGTAAGTTAATGTGTGTCCAATGCACAGACAACATAAAATAACTTTTGTAAAACGTTCCTGATGTCTGCATGATTTTCATTCTCCTAAAATTGTCTTCACAGAGTGCACCTTGTTGTTAATCTGATCTTCTCATGTAGGCTTGCCACTTGCTTCTGAGTTTACTGTGCATTAATTTCAAACACTTCCATGTGGTATGTTCACTTGTTTTATTTGAACAAATCAGGCTTTTGCAGCGCATGCATTTGCTTTCTCGTTAACCCCAGTTCCGACGTGGCTAGGTACCCAGCAGAATCTAATGTCATGCTTTTGTGTTGCGACTTTGAAGTTTGAAATTGAAAATTTATTAATGAATCCAAACAACGACACAAGCGTATACAGCGAGAGGTCCCATGGTACAAGACCGCGGGTGGGACCTCCCATGACAATAAATTTCAATAAGCAAGAAAATATCAAATATACAACACATTAATCAGCGACGCAGAGAATGAATAGATAGATACATAGTGTAATATGAGTGCCGAAATATTTAAATACAAACAATATAATGCAGAAGAATGTACAATAAAACACTAACAGATGCCACGATACATATGCTCAATAACAAAAAGAAGAAGAAAATCACACATTAAGAAGGAAAAGCCTTAATTTGACATTGAACAAAGAAAGCGCATTAGTTTGTTTTATGTCCAAGTTCAAAGAATTCGAAAATGATATGGATGAAAAACTAAGGCATCGTTTCCCGTAGTTAGTTCTGACCTTGGGTAGTAAAAAGTCATTACGCAGCGCAAAACGTGTGACGATGTTGCTTATGATCGTGCCGGGAGAAAATATGCTTAGCGGGAACTGGTGATGAAGAATCTTAAAGAATAGGATACCAAAGTTGTAAAAATAAAGGGCCGAGATAGGTAGAATGTTTAACTCTATGAACAAAGTGCGTGAGGATGACATTCGAGGGGTATAGGTTATAATGCGCATGGCTTGCTTTTGCAGTGTTATTAAAGGCTAGAGATGAATATGATAGGCGTTACCCCAAGATGAGATACCTTAGTTTTGTTTGCCTGAGGATGAATGGGTAGTAAAGGGATAATAAAATTTCGATTGGGAAATAGCTTCGGGCTTTAATTAGTGCACGTAACCCATACAAAATTTTCTTGCACGTTTCAGCTACATGATGATGGAATTTTAAATGAGGGTCAATGATAACACCCAGAAAAGAAGCTCGGATTTGCGACGAAATAGCAGCAGAATTGAGATATAGTAGTGGTGTAATGGGCAATAGCTTCTGAGGGGGACGCAAAATCTGAAAACAAGTCTTAGTTACGTTCACGGACAGGCGGTTAATGTGGCACCAGCGCTCAAGAAAATTAAGGTCATATTGTAGATTATGTATGAGCTGATTAATGTCCTGATGCGATGATATCACGGTAGAGTCATTTGCGTATAGTATACTATTGCAATGGTTTAAACAGGACGGTTAATCATTAATGTAGAGCAAAAACAATACAGGGCCTAGAGTAGAACCTTGTGGAACACCCTTATTAATTAAAGCTATGTTATGGTGAATTCCAATCGCAGGCCCGGAGCGGTCTGCACGCTCTGTGACAGAGCGCCTGAATCCGGCGCAGAGCGCGCGACCTGAAATTGCGATTGGAGTACACTTGCTCTGGCCAGAGCATGCAGGCCAGAGCATGTAGGGCGCCGCTATCGCCGCTGAAAAAGAACGTCACGCAAACTTCCGGTCGGATCCGCCGATTTCGGCGGAGCAGTCCCGACTGCTCCACGGAGCAATCTCGGCTCGGCAACCGCTCCCTGTCTGCGATTGGAAGACGTGATCCGTGCCTCAGATCTGCGTTTGGAATAGAGTTGCTCCGAAAAGGGCAGGAAACGTCGCTCCAGAAGTGCTCCAACTCTGCGATTGGAAGTCACCATTAGATGCGTAGTCATTAATATAGATTATGTGCTCCCGGTCACAGAAAAAGCTCTTCAAGAACATTAGGGGAGGTCAAGTGATGCCGTATGATTCTAGTTTGTGAAACAAGATGGAGTGATCGATGGAATCAAGTGCTTTACTAAAATCTATGTATACTGCTCCTGAGAACATTCCTTTATCAATAGCCGGCCTGAGGTAATCTATGAGAGACGTTATTGCAGTCTGTAGATAGTACATGCCGAAAGCCCTGTTGACTATCTGTCAACATGTTACATTTTTTAATTAACTTGACAACCTTACTTCAATTAATTTTTCTAAAATTTTGTCCAAAAAGAGAACAATTGCAATTGGTCGATAATTATTTGGCAGAGCTTGATCCACTTTTTTGAAGACCAGTATTATTTTCGCTATATTGAGCTGCTTGGGATAACTGCAACATTTAAAAATGAGATTGAAGATGTGGCTGAGGACTGGTGCATGCAATGATCGGATACTTTTCACATGCTTTCCATAGATATTGTCAACGCCGGGGCCGGTGGTCTTTAAATTAGCAATTACGGATAGAAATTCGTCTGGACACGGGAGGGTAAGAAAGAAGGAGTGAGGGCAGCGCTCAAGAAAAGGTTCGCACAACGAAGAGAAAGGATAATTAGATGAATTGAAAAAATAGTTGCTTAATGCATTCGCCATTTCCTGGGGATCAGATAAAGTAACACCACCATAAAAAATAGATTTAACAACATTGGGTCACTTACGAATGTTCAGAAATTCGTCAAGCAGCTGCCATTTTCGTTTGGAATTGTTAGTGTCTCTGGATAACTGGTTTTCATAATAACAGCGTTTAGACGTCTTTACAAGCGATGTTAGTATACTGGAATACCTTTTATATCTCAATTTAAGACGAAGATTGAACGGCTGGCGTTTAGTTTTCTTATACATGTTTTCTTTTTTCCTCAGAGCATTTAACAGAGCAGTAGTTATCCATGGGGAAATTGGAGTGTCATATTTTCTCGTGGACGATTGGAGCGACGTGCATTTATTGATTGCTGATGTAATTATTTTCGACAGCTCATGTACAGCCACTTCTGGGTCCAAGAGACCAAGAATGTATGAAAGATCAGTATTAGACATGGTTTCAATATATTTTTCCCTATCAAAAACTGACTTATTTGTAGACTTGTAGTTAATTCAACCAGATGATAGTGCGTAAAGAAATACCGGAAAATGATCAGTGACATCACACTATCACACCAACCGGAGGAGCAGTGGGAAAATTGGAGAGAATATGATCAAGTAATGAATGCGAGCCATGGTCAGTACAACGAGTAGGGGTGCTAATTAAGTTTGCATAACCATAGCTGTGGAAACAAGTCGTGCAGTCGACGCAGAAGGCATTAGTCATGTCAAGCACATCGGTATTAAAATCGCCCATAATGAAGACATTTTTATGTTCGAGTGATAGTTTGTGGAGTGCTAGTTCAAAAACCCGGCAGAATTAAGACACATCATTTGAAAGGGACCTATAAATAGCGCCGCATATAACATTCTGTGTGTCACCAGTAGATCGGTAATCAATTTCTATCCAAACCGATTTCCATTTATTCCCATTCAAAGATAAATCAAGGCGTCTTTTGTAGGCAATGTGCATTGAAGTGTAGATAACCGAACCGCCATAGGGGTTATCAATACGGTGGGCGCATTCACATGAATAGCCAGGAAAAGCATAAAAATATTTATCAGGGGATGATAGCCAGGTTTCAAAAAATGAGATGATGAAAAATTGATGCTGGAGGGAAGTAAGCAAAGCGGTTATGCTATCGTAATTCTTCCGTAGGCTACGGGAATTGATGTGGATGGCAGACAGACCTTTAGATTCGGATAAATCGAACGAGCATCTTCCGGAGAAAATGATGCCATTATGGTGGTTAGAAAGGTGTAGAACGTCAGCACCAGTATGTCTATTCACGGAAAATGTCAAGGTCGTCTACCTTATTTATCCAAAAGACTGTGCTGCTCTGCTCCTTGCTAGCCAGAATAACACAGTTCGATGTACACAAGAAGGCCCATTTTTTTTCGTTCTTGAGCTTGTGCGCCTTCTAAAATGGGTACTTGTTATAAGGTGAAAGATGCTCATTGACATATACAGGAGCCTCCTGCGTTTGAGGGAAAGCCAGGCATGTCGTTGTAGGATGAGTTTTCCCAGCTTTTGCAAGGAATTCCGCCATCTTGCTTCGTGAGAGGAAACGAACAATTATGTTTTTTTTTTCATTCTTGTTGTGAGTTGGAACCGTGTGCACGGTGTCTAGATCTTCTGAATTTACGGGGCAGTCAATCTCGCTGCCGAGATCTCCAACGATCTTGGTGCAATCTTCGCCCTGAGTCAAAGGGACACCTCTGATTTCAAGATTGTTCAGACGCGAATATTGTTCTAAGTGGGCAACCCTGCGCACGAGGGCCTCATTGCTCACCTGTAGTTTCTTGTTCTCGGCAGCAAGACTTGCGTTCAGATTCTTTATTGTCTCAAACTCGTTGCTCGTGAATTCAAGAGATTTTTTCAGCTCATCAACCTCATTTTAAGTTCATTGACAGTATCATCACTGCGCAAGGCAACGAAACTTTTCACAGTGTCAAGCACATCAGTGAGATTTTGCAGTTTTGCTTCGAAGGATAATTCTAGTTCCTCGAGTTCCTTAGCGACAACAACAACAGTGGGAGCCTTAACTCAAGGAGCGATCTGAGACTAGCGGCCCAAAATCAGTATTTGCAGAAAAGTTGGTACAAAAGATGTGGCTTTTACCTGGGCAAAAAAGACGGGTTGCTGGTTAGCTCGGGAAGGTAGCCGGACCATAGTCACAAATCGCTCCACAGTGAATGATCCGCGGCGTCGATGGCAGCCAGATTATATAGCAGCCAGACAGTGCTAATAGGTGGCGCTCCGTGGCAGCCGTGGACTTGCGTGTGCTGACGCTAGCAGTCCGAATGCACGTGTCTTCGTTGCGCGCGTGTCAGCAGTCACGAACTCAGTTGACGATGTGCAAAATGCGTAGCGTACCGCAGGACAATCTGAGGAAAAGATGGGTTGCCGGTTAGCTCGGGAAGGTAGCCAGACCGTAGTCACAGATCGCTCCCCAGTTAACTATATTATGCATAGCGTTTCCTATTAAGGGTTCAGCAGCATTTCTAGAGTGCGGTGCAGGGATTACACGCAGGGAATCAGTGTAGACGATGTTATTTTTAATGTTCTCCTTTACTATTTGCTCTACACCCACAAAGGTGGCCTAACAATCGGCAGTAAAAATCGATGCACGCTGTTGTAGTCGTATCATTTATACACTTTTGCCTTGAACTACTACACTTCCAAAAACGCGTTTCTGCTTTTGAGCCATCAGTATAAAATTCAGTGTGGGTGTCATATTTTTCTTGCAGTGCAAATAATTCTTGTAGTATGTGTTCCTGTGGCGTTTGTTTTTTGTGTAAACGTGAAGTCACATACTGCAGGGAGGCTGTTCCATGGCGGCAAGTGGTCAAGTGTCTGTGCAATGTTAGGTATAGAGCATCTATAGTACACCTAACTCTTCGCATTTATCTTTAAAGCGCAGTACTAAAGGCCTGGTAAATTGTGGTTTGTTGTTCAATAATCTTTTGGATGGGCACTTCGTGACAATGGGATAGAAGAGATGTTTCGGGAGAGAAAGGATTATTAGGACGTATGTGCATGTCAGTGTGATTCTTCGATCCTCTAGAGCGGTCTCATTAGCTTCGACGTGAACACTGTTTACCGGGGATGTTCTGTAAGCCCCAAATGATCGGCGCAGACCAAGATTATGAACAGGGTCTAATCGTTTCAAGTTGGATACTCTTGCTGAACCATAGACTACACATCCATAGTCCAACTTATAGGGCTCACCAAAGCGCGATAGATTTGCAAAAGGCATCTCTATAAGACTCTCATCGTTTTTGTGAAAGCACCTTTAGGACATTAAGGGCTGAAGAAGCTTCCTTTTAAGATTGTTTTTTGTGGGGCAAAAATATGAGTTTCTTGTCAAAAGTCATGCCTAAAAATTTACGTTCGTGTTTAACTGGTAGTGCGGCTTGTTTCAGGTATAGATTAGGATCGATCCGTAGGCCCCTTCTCAATGAGAACATAGCAGCTACTGTTTTTTGATGGGAAACTTGAATCCACTTCTGTTTGCCCAAGCAGCGAGCTTATTTAGTGCCATTTGTGTCTATATCTCACAGGCAGATATGCTGGAGAAAATGCATGCTATTTGCAGGTCAACTAGATAATCTGACTTGGGGATTTTTGGGCTAAGGAATTCATTTTTACATTAAAGAATGTTGTGCTTTAATACGCCCTTGATGTGCACCGTTCTCTTGGACGAAAGTCATGGAGAGAGTTGCTCCTAGGAGGACTCAGCATGTGCGGTTAGCCAGGAAGTCATTCAAGCAGTTTGGCATCCTGCTGCGGATACCTAGGTCTGCTAGGTCACGTAGGATAACGAACCTCCGCGTGGTATCATAGGCCTTCTCCAGGCTGGAGAAGACCCCGATACAATGCTGCTTGCGGATGAACGCCTGTCGGATGGTGTTTTCTAGGCGGAGAAGGTGATCAGTGGTTGAGCATGATTTTTTGTCCACATTGATGCATATCTAAAGGTTGCCGGGATTCAAGTACGGAGGTCAGCCTAATGTTGACAATACTTTCAAAAGCTTTCGCAATACAGCCAGTGAGGGCTACCGGCCTGTAACTGCTAGAACTTATAGGTTTCCCGGATTTTAGAAAATGTTCTATGACTGCTTTTTTTCACGCCTCAGGTATTTTCCCAGTTACCTATATTTTATTAAATAATTTCAACAGTGCCTATACAGCCGCCTCAAAGAGATGGGCAAGCATCGCGTAATGCACATTGTCTGGGCCTGGTGCTGCCTTTTAAGTGAAGGATAATGCTCTACTTAATTTCTGCAGCGTGATAAGCTGGTTATAGTCCTCATGCATGCCTGCTCCAGAGGGAAGTTTTTGTTTTTCTGCTATTGCTTTGTGCTTATGGAACGTGTGTAGTTGGATGAACTTGAGACTTTAGCAAAATGCTGGCCCAATATATTTTGCTGCTCCTCTAATCGGATGTTATCAACAACAGAAAAATGAAAGTTGCATGGTCACTAATGAATTTTCGAACTTGTGCCCACATTTCCTTTGAGAGAATTGAACTGTTTATAGAACGCACATATTTCTGCCAGCAGGTTTTCTCATCATTTCTTCGAATGTATCGTGCTCTAGCCTTAGCCTTCTTCAAGATAAGTTCTCTCCAGTTGGCTGCCGGCGGAGAGCGCCCCAGGCTTTGTTTGGCTCTTTTTTTTTTGCCAGTGTGCATACTTGTGTCTACCATAATTTGTGTTTCTTCGGTGCGAGTCCTGTTGTTTGCGGAATAGCTAGTGTTGCGACCGATATTGTACATGTAGCAAACCTTTCATTAATTTCGTCTGTGCTGAGCTCTTCACAAAATTTTTTTTCCAAAGCGGCATTTGTTCTAAAATGTGACCAGTCGGCGATGTGAACTTTCCAGCACCGTGATCTTGTGGGAACGACAGGAGTAGACAATGATAGCCTGACTACTGCAGGTACGTGATCACTTCCCAGGGGCTCATTTAAAACATCCCATCTAAAATCGTTGAAAACAGATGGTGATGCGAAAGCTAGACCGAGGAAACTCATTTTTGTTGAGCTTGGAAAACAACATGGGGCCTTTTTCGTATTTAAAGGCATACTTTATTTGCGAGGATAACATTTTCGATAACTTGACTCCTAGAGTCACAGCATTCGCTTCCCCAAAAGGGGAGTGAGCATTAAAATCTCCAACTACCTGATATGGATCTGGCAGTTCATCGATCAGCTTTTTCAGGTCTTGTACTATTGATGTGAGATGTGGAGGAAGATATACAGAACTTATTATTATTTTGCAGCTGACGATGCTGACTACAACCGCACAAAGTTTTGCTTAAAGTTTGATTTCTTGAGCAGCGACACTACTTTGAGTGACAACTGCGATGCCTCCTGAGAGTCTATTTGGCTGCTCCCGATCGCGTCGAAATGTTTCATATTATCTCAGGATATTCACATGTGTGGACAAAGATTGGTTTCCTGAAGACATAAAGCTACAGACAACTTTGACTCTAGAATATGTGTTATGTCACTATAATTGTTCAGCAGTTCTCCACGGGTCCACTGTACCAAAAAAGTCATGTTTCTATGTTTATGGGTGGGAATAGAAGGAATTTACTTCGTGTCTGGGCCTGATATCAGGGCTCTGCCTTGTTTTTTTTCGCTCAAGAGAGCTGGAGCTGCTTTGCAGAAAACATGCCGAAGTGACGTGCTTCTTTTCCCAAAGGAGCACTGGGGCGGACCAGTAGTTACATCCATCACTTCACTAGAGGCGCTGGAGGACCGCAGAGAATCAATGGGTGTGTGGGTTTTAGGCCTCCATCGGCGGCGGGAAGTACTGCGCGCTGTCGACCCATGGCTCGGCGCTCCCTGCTTTGGAGATGACAGGACATTCTTTGCTGCTCCTACCTGGGGCGTGGATGGCCCTGCCAGAGGCTCGGTGAAAGTAGCTGGGGCAGGCGCCGGAGTTCTGTGTGGTGCACCGCCCCTGCGGACCACATCAGCGAAATTTATTCTGGCTGTGAAGGAGAATGAGCCTTGTGTGATTGCGAGTCGCTTTCATGCTTCCTTGAATGATATATTGTCCTTGGTTTTTATAGCTATGATCTCCTTTTTCCAGGATGGACAGGCCCTGGAATATGATGGATGGTCCCCCTGGCAGTGTGCGCAACATGGCTAGCGTCACAGCTGCCTGATTGGTGATCCTTTTTTGAAGCACATTTCGCGCAAGTTTGGCGGCCGTGGCAGCTCAGTGATCTAAGACCGTATATTTCTGGCATTTGGAGGATCTACGGGGATTTGGCATGTATGGGTGCACATGAAGTTTCATGTACCCTACTTCTGCTATTTCTGGCGTTCTGCTGGATTTGAATGTCAGGATAAGGTGTCTCGTAGGGATTTCTTTTGTTATCTTTCCGGATCTTGATTCGGCGCACGTTGATTACTTCTTGGTCAGCGAGCCCTTCCTGCATTCCTTCCTCTGCCAAATGAAGAAAGTCACGCTCAGAGATAGCGCCGTGGGTTGTGTTTAGGGATCTGTGAGCTGAGATGGAAACAAGGATTTCCCCTATGGTTACAGTGTTTGGATTTCGAGTGCTGTACATTGTTTTGCTGTTCTAGTAGCAAATCACCACTGGCCATTTTGGTTACTTTGTAACCTGGGCCCAAGGCATCTGTCACGGACTTTGGTACTATGAAAGGGGACAAAATTCTTGCTGGCGTTTCTTCTACTTCACTGTGTACGACATGGTACTTTGGATATATGTTACCTTCTTTAGCAAAAAATCTGGCGCCTCATTCCTCCCTCTTTTGTGAGGGTGGTCAATTTGTGGGAAAGTGGGGCCATAAACATATGTGTTGTTCGGCTGTGGTGCCAGCCACCCACCAAAGAGCTCAACGAGGGGACGGGATAAGAACATGCAAACAAGTCCTGTCCACGTCAGCTGTACACCACCACTATAATCAAATATATGGGGAAACTCAGGGCAGCTACTCGACACAAGGTTATCACTAACCGCCAGTAAAAAAAAGGAAAAACCAAGAAGGAAGGGGAGACAGGAGAGTTGAGATAAAGAAGATAGGAAAGTGAAAGCTGAAGGAGAGATGGTGGGGAGGACAGGAAAAGGCTACTGACGATTTTGTCCGGCCAGGTCAGGCAGGAGGTGCCGTCTACGGGAAGCTGGGGCCAAAGTGGTGTGTTACGTCCGCTGAGGGGCCTTTAAGGTACAAACGCTTGTCAGAGGCGCAATCACCAGGATCCCCTTTTCCGAGGACACGGCGCTGCCACGCACGGCTAAAAGTGTGGGCTCGGGTCGATCGTGGCTTAGTGCTCACCAACATCCCCCTGCCGGGATGTCCCTGCGGATGCTCGGGAAACCGTGGTGTCGCAACTCACCATTACCTGCATGTTGCAGATGCCTCTGTGGGGTTGGTTTGATGTGCTGTGATTACTATACAGTTGAAAAAATAAGAGACGCCGACCAGTGAAAAAAGGTTCGTTCTTGACGTTGCGGCTTCCACACGGAAGCCTTGTTCACAATGAATTCATCACCAAACAAGCGTCATTTAAATATCGTTTAAACGACCCTTGTTTGGTGATGAATTCATTGTGAACAAGGCTTCCGTGTGGAAGCCGAAACGTCAAGAACGAACCTTTTTTCACTGCTCGGCGTCTCTTATTTTTTCAAATGTACGCTCCCGGCCAGACGGGATTCCGTCATACGCTCAACTTCATCACTATACAGTGCAACAAATAGCGGGCCGCTCACCCTTCCAACTCGTTCGTTTGTTCCTCTGTACAGCCTGAAACCACTGCACGATCCACAATGAGAGAACCCTGCACCGGGCGTTTTATCAGTCGCGTTGCGCGGGCTCGTTTCGGCATGGTACCGTTTCAAAGGGCACCCGGTGCGCGTATACAGGCACGCTAGTCTCGTGGTCGCGGCAGTTGCCGCGTGGGGGCACGCGCGCGCGTGCTCGTGCATGCAGGAAGCCCTGGCCCGCGAACATCATCGTCGCCGTTGACTCGAGCTTTTCCTCGAACGCCCGTCACAACTGCGCTCACTGACACCCGCGCCAGTCGCCTTCGGCGCGGCTGGGATTGAAGGCTGGCGAACGAATAAAAGCATCAACGCGCGGCGGCTGCAACAACAGCGGTGAACTCTTTAACAGCGCGCTGCATATAGCGCGGCTGCTCGTGCGGCAAAGGTGGGTACGAGACACTTCCTCCGTGGCCTTTCTCTCCGAAATCGACGTGGTGCGTGCACGTCACAGTTTTCTTGCGGCCGCTGCTATTCCTCGGCATTTTCGGCCCCGCAGGCTGGCTCGTTGGTGCTGCGCTAGCCTTTTGCGAGGGGATGCAGTGGGGCCGTGCGTGCAGGCTTGCTTTAGACCCTTGCGCGACCCAGCGCGGAGTGTATAAACCATAGGAGTACATGGCTGATTTCCGCTGCAACCACAGTGATGCACGCCGCTCGCACAATCGGCACTACATCGCGGCTTATTTTTCCGAGCTTCTCCTCAAGTGCGCACCCCGCCGTCGAATCGTCTCGCATCGCGCAGCGTGCGCCGAGCTGCTAGCGGTTGGCCCACCGACACAGTCCCACTCGAATTGCGTCGCGGTTCTGTTCGCGTCACACGCGCGTCGGCCTCGACGAAATCCGTTCCCAAGGTTCGCTGCCCGAAATAGTCTCTTTTTTCGTGTCACCGCATAAGCAGAGGAACTATATCTCGCAACGATATGTATGGGCCCGTCGCTTTGCGGGCTGGACGGACAAAACGTCTCCGACGCACAGATCGGAGTCGTGGAAAACACGTGTGAAGCACGGAAGCTGCCGGGGTGTAGCCTTTCAGCGTATGCAGTCTCCATGTACCCACGGGGTGGCTGGCCGAACTCTAGGCCTTCCTCCTCACCACCCCTGGGTATGTGCCACAGTCCGAGTTCCCCGTCACTCAAACTCCTTCCCAACCGAGAGTATTGCGCCGCACGTCATTCCTTCCTGAGCGATGTTGCATGCCGTTGCTCGCGTACTGGTTAGAATTGTGGTGATCGCCGCCAACGTCAATCTTCCGTTTAGCGGGCACCCTTTGAAACCACGCAGATGGCTTTCCCGACGTACGTCCACGAGCGTGAATGTGTGCGTCCGTCTTAAAAAAGTTTATGCGAAACGTGGGAGACTTGAGTGCAACTAATTCCCTCGTTACACTGGCTCATAACTTGAAAATTAGAGTTGCACCCTTTCTTCCCTTCTTCTCTCAGTCCCTCCTTCCTCCCTTCCCTTAGTGTGCGGTTCAGGTGTCCGCCGAGATGTGAGACAGGTACTGCGCAATTTCCTTTCCCCAACAACCAATTTTCAATTTTTCCGGAGGCCCTACACGCAAAAACGCGGAACGCACATTGCGCACAATGCAGGCACACGATGCAAATATATAGTTTTGACGGCTTCTATTTTCAAGGAGCCGTTTATACCTGGACACCTGTCACCACTACAGGTGCTACCTTATAACCAAGTTGCGTAAATATGAGCCCAAGAATAATATGGGCCCGAATGACCGACAGGTTTCGTCCTTCATCTAAATGTCCAACCGATGCTACTGCTGTGACAGCAACATGCCACTGACGGTGGGGATCTGAAAAACGAATGAGGTTGTGTTTTGGTTTTGTCAGCAACATTACCACGCAAACAGCGGCGCGCGTTAAGCAGTTATAAAGCTGGCCAAAGCCGCAAACCGGTGCTCCATAAATATCCCACTTCCTCCAGGCGCATTTAATTCCTTGCACTCGGGGCCATCACGACGTCCTGGCTAGCACAGCTCTGCTTTCCTAGTTGAATGTGACGGCCAGTATCCCTGTCTCCTTCATTGCAAAGCCGTAAATAGTTACAGTCTTTTATATATACATTTTTCTCTCTCTCTTTCTTTCTCTCGCGTAAAGCACGTACAGCTTCCGCGCGTCGGCCACGTGTGTACACCGACGCCTCTGACGGAGCTTCCGGGCTCTTTCCTAGCATATTGGATAGACGGACGCACCGCAGCCCTTCCTGTTCCGTATACCGTAAAAACGCGGACCGGTGTCTCCTGCACGTTCCGGTCCCCGCATCACATCTGAAGTGACAGTGACACGGGCGAAACGCGACTACTCGAACGCATGTGACCGAAGAACCGCTGTTTCCTCTTTCACGCCGCCGCCTCTCGGTGGGAACAAAAAAAGCGATGAACAGACAAGCGCCTAAGACTCTTAACGTGCCTGCGCCCGATTCGTCGGACCGTGGCCTAGCGACTGAACAAAAGGCAGCCGAGATGATGACTGCCACCGCGGGTTTTGATGCCGCGCCATTGAGCAGCAGTCTTATCAGCGACCGTGGGATAGAAAGCCGCGGAAGTATAGAGACTTCCGACCGAGAGCTGGTTAGGTCGGGGCGCATGGAGAAAAAACGAAGGAAGTCGAAGAGGACCGAGGAGAAGTGTTCACAGCGTCCAGCTTAGTTAAGAGAGAGGGAGGTGGCGAACGCGCGAGGACTCGCGGATTAATTACAGCTTGTGATTTCGCTGAGACCCATGGAAGTTCATTCCGCTATGAGAAATGGCCGCATTTGGACCAGAGCTAGAGAGAACATACGAGCGCGGGTTGGTATGCTGAGGCGAAGCTGTGTCCGCCGTGACGAGATCCGCATACTCGCTATACGGCTGCAGGCGCTGCGTGAACGAGTCGACAGATCACGGCAGCAGCGCACGGCTCTGTAAGCCAGATTTTCTCGCTACGGGCTGCGGGTGACTATTTCACTGTCGCTACACTTTTCAGAGTTTCATTTTCACACGCCTTTGAGATTAAGGACCTTCACTTGCCCGTACTGAAAGCAGAGACGATGGCTGATTGTTAGTCAACAGAAGGATTGCCCGTTTAGTTGCACGGCACGACTGAAGTCATTTGGGTGCAGTAATGTAGAGGGGGCATGTTGTTGTTTTTTTTGCAACTTGATATACGTGCGTATTGACTCGAAACGAAAACGCGGGATTTCGGAGAGCAAAACAACCGGTGCAAAAGCAGTGCCGTCGTAAATGGCCCTCAGAGCACGAGGAACGGAATGAAAATGGCACAGCTATGGCTGAAGTGAATTATTGCACAGGAGAACAGGAGAAAGTATGCGTTTGTACACACATATATATATACACGGCCAAGAGCTCAGCGTCCAGTCACACACGTACGAGGGGGACGCATGAGTGGCTTCGATCTGTCTTCTTCGCTGGGCCGCGCAGCGTGTGACTGTTTCCTCGATCACGAGAGTTTCCCCGTGGTGCAGTTTATGAAACAGGGCAACCGACTCCGTCGCCGCGCGTTTTCGCGCTGCCCATACGTGCCTGCACAAACACGTGGCGAACCAGCACTGCGCCTCGCCGACAGTTGCTTTGTGCTCGGGCTCGAGGAAACCCGCCTGAATGAAAAACGCTAGTTTTCGAAGAGGCTGACAGGCTTTGCGCAAACACTCCTGCGGCGCAGCAATTGCGGTCTTCTTACGTCGAGTTCGTATTTGGGAAGAAAAAATAAGAGTAAATAGTCGCTTGCGGCTCACGTTGGTCGAAGAAGGGATGGAAAAACCAGTCGAGCGTGAAGCAGCGTTCAAAACGCGGTTTTGCATTCTCCCGAGGAATTCGCTTCATTTCGTCCGTGTCAGCTTATCAGGCTACGCCTTTTCGGGCCTGGCACCGTCTCTCGCACCGGCCAATCAGTCGAGCAGACTCGTTTACTAACTCAGCGAGTGAGTGAAGGAGGCTGTCGTTCTCACTGCTTATCAAGACGTCGAGAGCGCCAGGATCACCGAAGCGGCACTGCACGGCTTGGCGCGGGGTCGACTGTGGCCGTGCCACACGAAGTGGCCTAAAAACGGTTCAAAAGTAGCGCGCACGCTGCTAACAGTGACATGCGCAAAGTCTCCGCTGCTGGAACGAAGAGTTTTAAATAGCGCCTGATTGGGGGAAGTCAGGTTTTCGTTGCTGGCTTTGTGCACGCGTATATAGACATGCATCACAACGCGCTCGTTCGCATTGGTAGCTCGAGGTACAGAACAACGTTCGTTTGCAAATAATTGCTGCAAACACGTGACATGAAGGCGCACTCAGCTCAGCTGGTGCCTGCTCACTTCCTATGAATACGCACTGCAGATGAGAAAAGTTGTATTCGTTACCTGCGCTGAGCGCGTTGCCCGATAGCGTTTCCCAATTTGTTTAAGTAGGGTGCAAATAAAAGAAAATCAGCCAACGGGCACCTCTGCCCGAGGAATGAGCACAGGGCGTAGTTGCCACATCGCAGTTAGACTTTTAGCATATCCCGAGCCATGATCCGCTACCGCAATCCGCTTCCGCAGGAGCTCTCAAGTGACACACGCCTGTCACTGCGGATGCAGAGCTTGGTCCCAGCGTAAGCGGAACGCCGTATCGGATGACGGAACGCGCTATGCTAAAACTCTCTAATGTATCCCGCTCACGCGTCGATGGCGTGAAGTTTGCGACGAGAAGCGTCTTTGCCGGCAATGCGAGCATTCGCTTATATATTAAAGTGCCTGAACGCTTACACACAGACAGTTCGAAGAAACCACCCTCCGGGCGTGATTGAAGGCGTGCCTGTAAACATAAAGCCACTCTATATCGGAACGGGAAACAGTACGCGAATTCAGCAGGCATGCACAGCTGTCAGCTGACCGCATGGTTCCTGATCACGGCGTAAGACGGAAATGGGCTGCGGGCTCCTGCATATTTTACACTTTTGCACTACCATGGCTGGAGCAGCCGAAGTTGGAAAGGGGAGGAGGAGAAACGTGGAAAGGAAAAAAAAAAGAACAGACCTGGCATTGTCAGAGCATATATACGAGGCTTTCTTGTGCGAGGGCATAGAACTGAGAGGTAGCTCCGCGTGCCGATCGCCGCGTGGTTAACCCAAATACGGCCATTCCAGAAATACAACCAACAAAGAAGACATTCATTCGTCAGATCACGCGGGTCTGGGAAAGACGACAAGGCATCAAACGCGGGCTGCCTGAGTAGGCTGGGACGGGCAGTTTACCCGCGATGGAACAAGGCCACACTGCAGCCCGTGTCCGCCTCCTCGTATTCATTGGCTTCGCTTCAGCGTACACGCACGGGGATGTGAGAACCTTGTACGCGCCATCGAGCGCGCCGTCAGCGGAGGGAGCCCCGGCGCAGCGGCGGTATACCCCTCCGAAGACGGCTCCTGCAATTTTTAGTGATGGCACCACGTACGCCTCATCGATACGCCTCATTGGGCGAACGAATGCATTCACTTCGCTGCACGCATCCGGTAATGGGGCGAAGTCTGCATCTTCGTTCCGTCGACATGTGTTTACATGGAGAATTTGTACGGTCGGTAAGAAACCAGGTATTTTTCGGGGGATGCTTTTTCATTCGGTCCTCCACGAGGAGCCGCAAATAAACGCGGCGGGTTTTCCTTGAGAGGACCGCGTTTGCTACACAAACGTTCGTCATGACTACGTCTCGCATGTGCTCCGCGTTTCGCGCAGCTGTGACCATTATGGATGCTCCTCGCCATAAATGCTATGCGCCGCTACAGCAAATAGAGCTAAAACTGAGCCGACACATGTGCGGACTTTGCCAAGTAGTTTAGCGCTGAAGGAAAAAAAAAACAGTTCACGTGTGTAGCTGTCGCGAGGACGTTGTTTTCTTTCCGATCTCGACTGGTCCGACGCAGTCCAGTTGCAGTCGACCGTTTGGAAAAGAAAAGAGGTGCGAGAGACCTTAATCGCGACATCATCTTTACTAAAACTGCTAGCTATTTCGAGATTAACCTTTGCTCACGTTATGGTGTGCCCGCAAGCAACGTAATAACGGCATCCGTGCTGCGCATTACAATCAAAAACCTTTTTTGGTCTCCCCTTTGCCTTTTAAGGCGATGTACTTGGCTTATTTCAAAAGCAACATCTCAAAGAAACGAAGCAAACAAGAGGCCGCACGAATCGGAAAGGAGTTCAACTCTTAAATATTTCTTTAGGATCAGCCAGCAGGATCAGCAATCAGACATCTTTGAATGCACTTCCAGCTCACTTTCTTTGGGAAGCCACTCACCCGAATCTCGCTATAGTTTGTTCACGGAGAGAAAACGAGAAAAAGAAAAATAGAGGGGACACCTATGCACCGCCTGAAGGGTACGACGCAACAGAGTAATGGGTTAATGCCCATATATGCGGAATTGGCTATTCTCTACTAAACATTCATATATCCCTAGGAATCCTCATACCCCTTCTGGCGCATTGGTGAAGCGGTTAAGCAATTCGCCGCTGCCCTGCGATGGCAGTTGCTGCCACCGGTGCTGCTACCGGTGCAGCTCCCTGTGGGGCTTGTGTGATCCACGTCGGTCTTCCCTAGTAACCTTCCGCGACCAATCATTAATTTAATTGTCACCTGCCACGGTGGGCAGTTTTCTCACAATTCGGTGGGCAGGTTGTGATGACGGCACAAAGTCACGCGACCTAGGTGTCCCACCTGCCAACTCGGTGGCCCGCCTAGCTTGCTTCTCTGGGGATTTTTCGTGAATTTTTCCCTCGCGGTCAACGACGCCGACAAGGGACGCCGAAGACGACACCGGCTTTTCTGCGACACAGACTCCTTAATGCATTCGCGTTAAAACGAGAATTGCACTGAGAACTTCGTAAATGTGTATGATGTGGCTTGGGGGAGCCTGGGGTAAATGGTGTTTAGTCGGAAGTTCAGCGCCACTTCTGAATGACTGCGAATTTATTTTTATGCTAACATTTCTAGAGCTCGGTAAATTTGCACGCCCGGTGTCTGTTGTGCGCATTCTGCCCATGTTCTTTCGGATCCGGGCAGCAGATGACTGCGGAGCTTTTTCGTCGGAACCTCCCGCCCAGACACTGAATTCTTCACTGGCGCCAGGCACCGCAGGTGCCTCACGGGAGACAAGCCGAATATCCTCAGTCGCCGCTATATAGAATAGGTTTCGACGTTCGTGCACACATCATGCCCTGAGAACGGAAAAGAAGGCGGAGCTCCGGGTAGCAGAAAGAAGGCGTAGGAGAGGAGCGCTGATTCGTGATCGCTCAACTCCCGCGCCCTTCTTTACCCGCCTATCTGCACGCGTCCTACTCGCCGGGGCCCCTAAAGAGCCTGTCGGGAAGCCTGTACGCGTTTGATCCGATGTTCGTGAGGAGCTCGTGGCGGGACGACGTTCTAAGGATACGTTCGTTCACTGTTAATGCCCGCTCAGTCGCGTATATATGTACTCGCGCCAGTGGCCTCTTGTTTCTTTGCCTGGGCGAACCCTGCGCTGGCATTCGCTCATGACTGCCGGACAGGGAGTGTAATTTCCTGTTTCGCTACAGAAGATCACGAAATCATGGAATGAACGGTTGATTAAATGAACAGAACTAAATTTCGGGGCAAGAAATTGTGAGTGGAGTCCTTAGTTCAGGACCCCATTGGAAACTTTAAGAAACTCAATGAAAAGCTCCAAGGAAACTCTAGGACTAGTTTTACGAATTCTATATTTTACAATGACACGTCCATTTTTACCCGTTGTTGCTCTTAGGTGAAAAAGTACTTGTTTATTTATCACCTGATTTAGGTTTTTAAAGAAAGCAAACATCTCAAAGATCGGGATGAGGTGAGGGAACAGGACGAGCCCATTCCCTCACCTCGTCCGTGTTCCTAATTTGTGGTCCCGCGTGTTTCCTGAATATGCACCAAAGCGCTCAGCTACAAGGTGTGACTGATTTTAGAACATTCACGAAGAAAAAAAAATATTTTTTTTTAAAACTCGTGTTTGCCGCATCCAGCCTTTTCTAGTGCCTTAAAACCTAACGCAACGCAACACAACCCATTGGAGGCAGCTGTCTGTCTCGCCCGGTGCGCCGTTGCTTTCTGATCACCGAGGCGTGAGCTGGTCAGCATCCTCTCCCACTGCTAGTAGTGGTTTATTATTGCAAAAATACAAAAATGCAGGAAACAATGATGTCAGCCGCGGAAATTGCTAACTAATGTCTTAGTCACACGAGTTGGGGCCGGCAAATAAAGGAGCAGGGAAATTATAGCAAGGAGAAGTACAGATGGGGGGAGCGATGGCGAGAAAGAACAAGGGAGAGCTTATGATATAGATTCGGATATTCTGTGCAAAAAAAGTGGAAAATTATCTGAGTATAACGTGGGATGTATCCCATGTTCAATGCTATGATGTGGGTATGAATTAGTTTGGAGTTTGCGTAACACTACCTCACTATCTCTTCCTCCTTGGTAAACTCCTTTTAAGATTGTGGGTATGTTTCGCTTTCTAGTCTGCAATGATGTAATAGTTCTCAATATGTGGTTAGCCATTCGTTCCTCTCCTGACCATCCTCGCATAACCCCCAATAAGCCCGTGCTCGGGCTGCGGCATGGGTGCCGATGTTACCCTGGAGTCTCGTGAGCGAGTGTCCACATTACAGTGACCATTCCTTAACTTTTGGAATTTTGCTTGAGAGTTGTTGCCGCCTTCTTGGCAGCTCTTCGTTTGATGAGGTTTCTGCAGGTGGCGTGTGAATCTGTGATCATAATCTGATTTAGATCTGCTATGGCTAGCGCTATCGCTGTCTCCTCATCTTCCTCAGCTTCATCCCCTGCAAGGGCAATTACTGCTCTGCTGATTTCAAGTTTATTGTCACCACTACCGCAGTCATGTCCTCTTTGTCCTTGTATTCTGCCGCATCCGTGAATACGACCCTTTTTGTTTTTTCGTTGCTATATCATGGATGAGTTGCTCTTTCCCCACTCCTTGATTTGTGGTATTAGGGGTACATATTTCCTGGTACCTGCGACATGTTGGTTATTTTTCCGAGTTCCTTGAGTAGGTCCTCTTTCCGATTCTGCCCATTGGACTCATTCCTAGCACCTCTAATACTTTCCATCCGGTTCGTATTGCCGACATCCTCTCGATTTGTGCGATAAGATGTGCCTCCATTAGTTCCTCGAATGTGTTGTGTATTCCAAGTGCTCGCAGCTTCGCGGGCGACGTACTGGCTGTTTATACGATTTACTCATGAGGACATTAATATTTTCCGCTTCGCTGTTTTTGTGCGCCATGTACTGCACTGCGTACTTTCCTCTTTTAATGATAAATGCCTGTATTTACTTAACCGAATCATTTTCCTTCGTGTGTAGATTTAGCAAGGAGACATTAAAGCATCATTCTCTCCCACCTCGTGGGCATTTTGTACCACGTATTATATGTGCGAATAAGCTTCAAAGTTCATACTTCAGTCAATTTTTCCTGTTCATGATTCTATCCGTGATTCGTAATATCGGATTGCTGATGTCTGTTAGCTTTTTAAGTGCCGTGAGGTTTCCGGCTGCCGCTTGGATGCCCATGCCTGGTATGTTAACGTTACTGGCAATTCTTGTTCTCTCCTGATTTTAACTTGAATATTTATTCCGCCTTCCTGCGTGCGTTTGTCGTTTGTAATAAATACTAATTTAGACTTTTGTGGCAAGCATTTCCTACGTATTGCTGCACCACGTCAGCTGCTTTTTGTAACATTTCCTGAATCTCTTCATCCGACACGGTACTCGTCCAGATTGTGATGTTGTCGGCCTATAGCGCGTATCTAATCGATTCTATTCCTCCTCATTTTTTCTGGTAAGTGCCTCATCTCTCTCTCTCTCTCTCTCTCTCTCTCTCTCTATATATATATATATATATATATATATATATATATATATATATATATATATATATATATATATATATATATATATATATATATATATATATGTGTGTGTGTGTGTGTGTGTGTGTGTGTGTGTGTGTGTGTGTGTGTGTGTGTGTGTGTGTGTGTGTGTGTGTGTGTGTGTGTGTGTGTGTGTGTGTGTGTGTGTGTGTGTGTGTGTGTGTGTGTGTGTGTGTATAGAGACAGAGAGAGAGGGGAGAGAGCTAAGTATACGCTTCGTTTAAGGAAACATTTTTATTTACTCGACGTTTCGATCGCAGGACTGATCCTTTTCAATAATCTTGACAAATATCGGTCCTCCGATCGAAACGTCGAGTAAATTAAAAAAATTTCCTTAAACGAAGCGTATACTTCGCTCTATATTATTTTAGGCAGTCAAGTACATCATGTTTTCGCAACTATATATGTATTTATATATTCTTCGCGAAAATTAATCTCATGATCAACATTCTTGGACAAAATTTTGAATATTGAAAAATTGTAAAATCCTGTTCTAGAAATATTGAAGAAAGTGGTCCATTCTTCTCATATGTAGCAAAATCTTTCTTATCAAATTTTTTCATCATTCGCATCGAGCAGTTCATACTGGCATAGAAAACCAATAGGGAATGCTTCTCACGATAGGAAAAACGTTAACAGCAGAAAAGAAAACGCAAGCCTGTCGACGGGAGATTTGCGGATATATTTATTGCTATAATGAAATCTTAAAATATATGAAAGAAATGCGTTCATAAATAATTTCCCATTCAAAAATGTCTTTGTCCATAATTGTTCGGCATGTTTCTCAGTTCTGCAGTATGGCTTCGCGGTGTACATTATCGAACGATTCCTTAAGGTCCAATGGTACTATTGCCCTGGTCGCCTTCTTGTTAGCTTTTGTAAGTGCATGCTGTCGCATACCCGGTGCCAGTTTTCCTGGCTTAACTAGGTGGCATATTCCTCTGCCTGTTTCGTCAGCTTCGTTATTCTGGTTTTTAGCTGCCGATTGTGTTTCTGGCTTTTCCACCTCCTAAGTAACCCTTTCCTTGCCTCCCCTCCCATAGGTGCAGAAGGTGGGTTCTCTGTGTTTTCCTGCACCTCCTTCGTTAAATTTATCTGTGCCCGCTCTAAGGTATTGCACCATCCTTCGATTTTCCTAATTTCGTCGCCCTCTCTTTCCTGTCTGAGTTCTCTTACCGCATCCCAATTCGTCATCTTAACCTTTCTGGTCTGCCTTCTGAATTTACTATTTCTAATATGTTATGGTCGCTTCCTAAATTCTCTTCTGTGTTTGTCCATTCTGCGTTGCTCAAATTTTTTACTATTGTGAGGTCAGGGTTTGCTTCCGTCGTTACGCTAATGCCCGTTTTTAGGCCTTGTCAGGTCCGTTATTAGTGTATCGTCCTTTCTTAGCTTGATCTCCTGTATTTTCTTCCCCTCTGCATTCTTGTATGTATCCCCCTGGCGGGCTGACCGTGTAAAGGTGCCCCAGCATTACCAACCTATTGCTCCGAATACCTTCTTTATTACCTGTCTTACCATGCCACCGATAACGCCTTCTTCTGTCTTTTACCATTACCAGGGATTGTGTACAAGCGCTTATAGTTCAGTTCGCTTGTCTGCTACCACGCATTGCATGGCTTTGCACATTCAAAAATAGCGCGTTGATATCATCTGTGACGTAAGAAACGAGTAAGCGGCAGCTGCAGAACAGAACGTGGTAGGCCGCTAGGCTCATGGGACGCTTGCTGAGTGCTGTCCTGAATTCCTGGTAATAAGCACATGCTGCAGCTTAAGCATGTACACTCGTGTACAATATGAGAGGGAACAATGTATGAGGATTCAGTTACTGACTGCTCCATAATTATCTGTGACAAGCACAGTTTTATCAACTTTGTGTCTACTTTTCCTCGCGACGTGTAGTGTGAAAAAGTCAATATAAACTTTAATGAAGGAATAACCAGATAATTCGCACTTTTGTGCAAAATGCGCGTATCTTTTTCCCTCTCATATTACATGACTGTACGTTCTCTTGCTCGCTCTATTTAGCGGGACTATTTCTGTTAGCACATAATCAGCCTTTGTATCCTCAATCCGTGTTGCACGATGGTTATGTATTTCCTGACTTGTGTGCGCAATTCTTTTTTCCGCCCTGGTTTTTCCGTGTAGCGTATGCTGTTACCTCGGCTGTCGCATTTGTTTCCTGAAGTGCCAATCTGGTTTATTACCGATCGTATTGATGTACTGGTGTAAATTTCCCTTCTTCTTCTTATACTCTCTACAATTCAATTGCCCTGTCACTGCTATCCTTGATCTTGGTATGCGTGATAGGATATTTCGCTTCCCGTGTCCGAGACACCTCGATCCCTGGTCCGTTTCTCATAAGCTCTCTCAGCACGTGTCTGCGCGAGCTGTGATTTGCTGCGAGCCTCCTGCAGTGCGGTAAGTTTTGGGTTTGACTTCGCTCTTGGATGGCGGTGGTAGCTTGCGAGCATTCGCTTCTACGCGCCGCTACCTGCTCGCCGAGCTCTTTTCGGTTATTTTAATATGCGTCGCCAGCTGCTGACCCAGCGCCGCGCGGAGCTGCTCGCCGACCTGGCTGTCTATCGGTGCGCTAGTCGCGAGCCCTGTTGTCCTCCACGATTTTTTCGTTTCTTTTCTCGCACACTATCCAACTCCTCTGCGCCTTGCGTGGTCGGCACCGCTATTAAGTTTTTGAGGTTTTTCATTTCTCTTTTCAGCGCGTCCATTTATGTTCTGTTTTTATCTATTTCTATTCTGTTACTTTTGATTTCCTGACTTAATTTTTTTCTATTTCTGCTTTGTAAACGCTGAAACTTTAACAGTTTGATTGAAAAGTGATATTATATATAAGAGGGTCTGCTCAGCTCACCTGGTTGTTTTGGTTGCAGGCCGTCTGCTTCTTTGCATAGCTCTCGTCCCAAACCTGGTTCCCGTCCCTTGATTTGCACCGGCAGCTTCTGTCCCTGGTCTGCTCTTCGCGCAGTCTCGGCTAGGACCCAAATCTTGATCTTGCCCTGTTATGTTGGTCTTCCTCCCTGGCTCTGCCACGCCCCCTCAATTCGTTTCCTGGTTCATTCTTGATTTCTTGCCCATTTTTTTATAATTGCGTTGTTTTATAATGCAGAATACGAGCAATTTCTCTCAGCGTTCCCTCGAAGCCGCCTTGTGTTCTACCTGGCAGATGCACACTCGGGTTCACACTCGTGTCCCTGTATTGGATTGTTCCATTCAAACATTTCACATACCCTGACTTTTGGCGTTTGACATACTTCCTTGAGTTGTACGTAACTGACTTACTTGTAATTAATTACATTTTTGCGTAATTTTGTAATCAATTAATTACTTCTCTCAAACGGTAACGTTTGGGGTAATTCAGTTACTGTTTTTCTTTAACTTATTACCGCTAATCAATTACTTCTTCGCAAAAAAGGCTATATAACTGGGCGAAGCGTCCGTGGCGATTGAATTTCGTGAAGTATAGTTGGGCACCGCACGAAGGTACCCATATCGCCTGACTTGTTGCGCTGTCCTCAGTCATCGTTCCGGGTTTAGCTGGCGCCGTCTATAGATGATTCTTGCAATAGTCGTGCCTAGCTAACTCCTTGTAATAATAATAAGAAAAAAACTTTTCCTTTAACTGTTAGAAACAGCGCCAAGATGGCGTGGATGATAAGAAGGAATACTTAGAAGACAGGCGCTGACTACAAACATATTTATTTAAGTTCAAAGGAACCTACCTATTTTATAGCTACAACCATCACCTGTGCACAACATCAATCACAAGATCAAGCGAAAAACCTTATTTCTCCGTACAGTCCTTGTTTATTAGCGGCTAGCACAGGCCACAGTTCTAAACATCAAAAAACGAGAAAATCGATATAACGCCAGGCTTATAACCTAGAATAAACAAGAAATAGCCAGTGTTTATCACCGAAGAATTGCATATCTCTTAGCCAGGCTGCGTCAAAAGAGAAAAAGAAAAAGGCGAAAACAAGGAGCCATTGCTGTGTAAACAGTGAAAACCATTCGAAGCAAGGCAGTGTCAGAAATGAAAAAAAAAAAAGGCGACCGCAGTCAAAGGGTAACCAAGAGATATGAATATCGCAGGAAAGATGGCGGGGATCAGTTTCTATAAAGAAGAAACAGCCTGCACGTGTCCGTCCAAAAATCGTAGCTCTTTATCGAGGAGGCCCCGCCGCGGTGGCTCAGTGGTTAGGGCGCTCGACTACTGATCCGGAGTTCCCGGGTTCGAACCCGACCGCGGCGGCTGCGTTTTTATGGAGGAAAAACGCTAAGGCGCCCGTGTGCTGTGCGATGTCAGTGCACGTTAAAGATCCCCAGGTGGTCGAAATTATTCCGGAGCCCTCCACTACGGGACCTCATTCTTCCTTTCTTCTTTCACTCCCTCCTTTATTCCTTCCCTAACGGCGCGGTTCAGGTGTCCGACGATATATGAGACAGATACTGCGCCATTTCCTTTCCCCCAAAAAACCAATTATTATTATTATTATTTATCGAGGAGTGAAACCGAGAGTGTGCTGACACACTTCTCTCCCGCTTTAGAAATAAGAAAAGATTGGATAATCTCTCGCTCCAGTTTGTGCTTGGCGTATGCAAGAAACTTGGATTTGTTTAAGGGCGGTTTACAACCACAGCTGTTAATGGTATGCCAAGAAATCGCGGGATTTATTTTTTACGTTCAAGTTATGTTCTTTGGCTCTGTCCAATTTAAAAACTATTGCAGGTGGGGCCAGCGAAAATTGAGAGGAGAGGGAAATACGCGAAGACGAGGAAGTTCCAATTTAGACTACATATAACTCCTCTTCCACAAAGCGCATCAAAATAATTCTTGCTGGGGAATATTTGTGAAGCAGCGTTTTTTAACGTCCCAGGCATGCCGAAACTTTATTGAGAGACCCTTTCTGGGGCCCTTTAACATTGTGCGACAATTTGTGGAAATACAGAATAACCTGGCTCTTCGCTTCATGCTTCGCTTTTCTCTCTCCGTTTGTTGTTTTTTAGAGCAGGCTTTCACAAATGCTGGAAAGAAATGCACTTGGATAGCCAGCACTAAATAGGCGAGCCGCTTGGTCATCGAAGCTTGACTCAAAAGGTGTGGGCAAGGTTTATTGAGAACTGCCTGAAGATTAGTGCTAGCCACAGCAAGTTTTATCAGCTTAGAATGAGCGCTATCGAAAGGTAGTGCACTTTTCTTGGACCTGGGGTGTTACATCCAGCACACTTGCGACTCAGAGAACTTGGCGAGGACACCTAAATAGTGTACAGCTTTGTCAACAGGAAACTCACACATGAACCCGATTCCACCTGGCAGTGTGCTGTGGATGCGTAGGATTGTAATAGTGGTAGTCACCATGCCACCAGGTTGTACCTCTCGTAAGAAGGCAAGGTAGGTAATCGTCTACGCAGCGGCACACCTTTCTCACATGTAGGCCAATAAGGTTTTCTTTGTTTGGTTCATCTCGTACAGCACTGGAGCAACCGAGAAACCTGCACATAATCCGGACTTCTATACACAAAACTGATCATAGAAGCTGATCGCTGTGCATTCTAGATGGAATTAAAGTATGCCCATAAACTGACCGAACAGAACCGCGGTGTTTCATAGAGGTCGTAGGAACTGGCATCGAATCATTGCGAAACTGCGAGCTGGTGCGCAATGTCTCACCCTCCAGCGCTTACATCGGAAGTGTACATTGGGGCGGCTGATGTTTTAACGAAGAAACGTAGCAAAATCGGCCCTGACAATATTGAAAAACAACTCTTGCTGAAATATACCAACATGTAGAAAAATGTAAAGCAAGCCGCACTAGTTTATTGTAGTTTGAGTGAGTTTCTGCTAAGACAACAAAGTTCGAATAAAAGTAGCACACTAGTAATCAATTACTGTTCTGTAATTATTAAGTTACTGTTCTGGGGTGGTAATTGACCACTGTAATCAGTTAAATTTCAGATGGAGTAATTGTAATTGCAATCGGTTACTTATTTTCTGTAGCGCGTACAAGACTGATACATGCGCTCTGTGTCCTACTCCCTGGCAGATGTAACACGCGTTTGCACAGTTACCTTGTATTGAAAACACCGCATTTCCCCGCACTGATAGTATACGATGAAGGAGACTGTGGTGCCCTGAAACGTTATGACTGCCACTGTAGAGTTCTTCAGTATTATTGTTGCTACTGCTTGGTGCCCTCTTACATTTATTTCATTGTATCTTTGTCGGAGCCTTCTTCAAAGAGTTCGTATATAATCTCTTTGGCCGTGTTTTCCTCCGCCGCGGCAGAGATTCGCCGCATACCCAGCGGAAAGCCCAATCGGTCCAGGACCAATTTCTGTGCCCGGAAAAGTTCCGACGATTTTCCTCGGCCAATAGGACGGCGAGGAAGAAGTCGCATTCCTGCGGGGACAAACATGGCGGCACCCTTCTAAGCAGAACCCCTCGCTTCGGACTGAAATCGTCGTTGCTAATGCCTTTTTCAGTGCGTTCATTCTTCATAAATGGGGCACTAGTCTTTCACATCGTCTCATCTCGCCTATAACAAAACGTATGAGTCAGAAATTTGCTTTATTTTTCCATTAGAGTGACGATTCTGCCGCGTCTAGGCTTAATCAGTTTGTTGAGAAAAATGGTCCCCGTCCTAACAGTGAGATGGCGCCACTAGGCGGACCTTATCATTGTATAAGGCATATATATATATATATATATATATATATATATATATATATATATATATATATATATATATATATATATATATATATATATATATATATATATATACATACACACATACATATGTGTGTGTGTGTGTGTGTGTGTGTGTGTGTGTGTGTGTGTGTGTGTGTGTGTGTGTGTGTGTGTGTGTGTGTGTGTGTGTGTGTGTGTGTGTGTGTGTGTGTGTGTGTGTGTGTGTGTGTGTGTGTGTGTGTGTGTGTGTGTGTGAAGCAGAAAAAACAACCATGCCACCGGTGTGCTACCTATGGCATCAAGACTGCCAGAACCGAGACCCCCGTTAAGCTATTAGCAGACAAGGCAAATGAAATGAGGGGCTCGTTTGACAAATATATTAAGGAAGCTAAAAGTCACCGAAACCCAGGTGCATAAGGGAATGTTTCTATTTTTTTATTTTGTAATGCCAATCAATTGGTTTTAAAGAAAATGACTTATAAAGCAGCAGAAAAAACAACCATGCCGCCGGTGGGATCGGAACCCACGACCTCCGAATATCGCGTCCGGTGCTCTACCAACTGAACTACGGCGACGGCTGTCCAATCTGCTGCTTTCGTGGGTATTTATGTTTTGCGTGTAAGCAAACCTTGAGAGTGTTCACCAGCGCCACCCTCGTCCATAGCGGCGGACGTAGCACGTCCTGTAATACCGCGAGTGTGACGTAGAACGTCATCTAACGGAGAGGGCGGGAACTGTGCGAGTGCACTCTTATGCTACCTATGGCATTTATGTCATTTTCTTTAAAACCAATTGATTGGCATTACAAAATAAAAAAATAGAAACATTCCCCTATGCACCTGGGTTTCGGTGACTGTTAGCTTCTTTAATATATTTGTCAAACGAGCCGCTCATTTCATATATATATATATATATATATATATATATATATATATATATATATATATATATATATATATATATGCGGAAATGGTTCCAGATGACGGAAGTCTCCTGTCCTGTTTGCATTTTATTTTGTTTATTTGTTTACTTTTTCTGGCCAGGTCACGCGAGTGCAAGCATCTCCAATTTATATATGTTGGACAATTCCGCCACCGTCTGTTTCTGTACACCTTACTCGCTTAAATGCTCCCGCCATTGTCATTTAGCCGCCACACGACACTGGCATGAGCTCGGATGTTTTACTGCTGTGTGTCTGGGTGTTTTCATGCACAGTGCACGTGTGTTTAGTTAAGCTCACGGCGCCGCTGATTCGGCCTTGGCTCTGGCTGCCGAAGTGGTTCAAGATGACGGAAGCTCCGACCCTGTCTGCATTTTATTCTGTTTATTTGTTTACTCTTTGTGTACGGGGCACGCGAGTGCACGCGTCTTTAACTTTTGTGTGTAGGGCGATCCCGCCACCGTCTGCTCCTGTCCACCTTACACGCCGCCGCTCTGTTGCCTTGATGGGTAGCCATTATCCTCTCCCGCTCCGTGTTTTCCTTTTTTTTTGTTTCCCTCGTCCGGGGTCGGCTCCCCGCGGCTTCGGGGTGGGCGGCGGGGTACAACACGTTTTTCTTTTTTATTTGTTCCCCCTTTTTTCCCTTTCTATCTGTATCTTTTCTAGTATTCTTTGCCACCGTTTGTTTCTTTTGTTCATGTGTCGTACATGTGTGCCAGTGCCAACTCCTTAAGAAGAGGAAGAAGACCCCTGTAACTTCAGTCTTGAGAAAGGACAGGCTCTGTCCGAAACGTCGACTTAAAATAAATCTATGGCTAAATGAAGCGTTTTCAACTTTGCATTCTGCCTCTAGCAACCAAATACATTTATCTTTCTATACTATATATATATATATATATATATATATATATATATATATATATATATATATATATATATATATATATATATGGTTTCGAGGACCAAAGGCCATCGGGGACACACACACACACACACACACACACACACACACACACACACACACACACACACACACACACACACACACACACACACACACACACACACACACACACACACACACACACACACACACACACACACACACACACACACGCACACATACACACACACACACACACACACACACACACACACACACACACACACACACACACACACACACACACACACACACACACACACACACACACACACACACACACACACGATTTTGTCACCAATGGCGACCCCAAGTGGCACCTGTCTCGGCACCCGCTCATATGGTAACGCTCATATGGGCCGCCGCGCCGGCCCGACGACTGTACGCGCAAGCACGCGATTGCGGGGTCTCATTTTGCACGATGCTACAGCAATTCGATAACATGACCGGCCATTGTCGCCATTGACCGCCTCAGTACAGTCCGACATACCCTTCCACCCACTTCCCCGCACTTCTCACATCACCGGTTTTCTTCTTTCGACCTCCTGCTCCACTCCATGCATACTTAAAGATGCTAACCACCAGTCACGTACCCGAAGAAGGAGCCGAGCCGGCTTTGAAACTATTTAAATTCAACTTTTTTGGTTGGAGATGTGTCAGATTTTTTATAAGAAATACAGGTATGTTCAATGTGTGAGTCGTAAACAATTCTTATTACCCACGAATTTTTATTAAAAACAGCAACTTCGTTAATGGCGCTTTATCTATTTAGCAGTCGGAAAGGCTTTCTGTTCATTTCTTTTCGCATTCTAATGTATTCCCTAGGACATGTTTTGCCGAAAATTTGTAGGAACTGTCATCAGTTACCCAGCTTTATACCCATTCGAATGTCGAAGAGCGAACAAGTAAATGTTAGGGGCGCAATATTTAGCGGGGCCAGTTTTCTGAATATCTTAAATGGAGCTCGATTACTAACGTTTATCACAATTCTTTGTCTCAAATAGGTGCAGATCTGTGGAGGCTATTATTACCGTTAAACAATTACTTCAATAAAATTTATTCCTGTTAAAAATGAGCTACTGGACGGTTCAACTGTAAGAGCTGGCGTAAGCAATAAAATGATAAGGTCGCTAGTTTCCCTTCGATATTGAGAGCTTAGCTCTTTTTTCTTATTCTTTGATTATGGCAGAGACTTTACATGGCACATCATCTGCAATAGTTCCGGTCGCCTGTACGCTGCTTTGCGGTAAAGGTGGGGTTGACTGTTTCGTGCATTCGCTAAAAATAGCCCCTCGCTTCAGCGATCACCGCTATTAGCATCTATGCTGTGGTACACGGGGTTTAACGTCCCAAAGCGACATGGACTAAGCGTTAGTAAGTTATTAGTATTGGAAAGTAGCTAAAGAACATGCACTGAAGATTATGCCTGGCCTGGCAGATGCGTCGCGTGGAGTGTCGTAAAATGTGCCCACTCAGCATCAGCTTTGCTCTCGGCGACGGGAACGCGCCCGGTCCCACATCCTCAGAAGCGCGAGCTTCCGACCCGCCTGGAATGTTTCCATTTCAGGAAGAGGTCAAGAAGTCGAGACGCTCTGGGTGTGAAGGACTGCGAAGGTGCTGCCAGGGCTGGGGCGATGCCGGGTACAGCTGCAGGTGCTCAACGGTCGAGGATTCGCGCGTAGGGGAGGATCTGCGGGCAACCGCTACGGCGTGGAAAATACGCAGCTGGGGTCAGCGACCGCATCCCGTCGGCTCTTAGGAACCGGAACGCTAGCACCTAAAAGGTCGCTGGGCCGGGAGGAGGGGATGGAAACATACAGCAGCAGGAATCCTAGTGCATAGTTCGTGACGAGGTTTTTCACTGAGTAAGCTTGTGAAACGCCGCTGCTCAACAAAGGACCATATGCGACGAAAGGAGGAGCAACAGCTCTTGCCGCAAGTAGGAGCAGTTTGGGCACCACAGGTTGAAGGAAACCCTCTCGCGATCGATGGGGCTTGGTCTCACGCCGAAGCGCGAGAGCGAGAAAGAATGAGACTGTGATATGAAAGGAATTGGTCGCTTTCTTTTAGGGCTATGTTGCGGGTAGCACTGCTGAGTACCTGTGGAAAGAAGTAAGGGAATGGAAGATGGGGAGGGAGAACGGAGACAGGGCGGAAAAACGAAAGGTAGAGGGGTGTAGAGAGCGAGGCGAGAGATGGAGGAGTACTGTCAGGGTCAGATTGCGTGTCGAATGTGCTTCCCGGGAACGCAGCCTGACTGCCGCATACTGTGGGACGAGGTTGGAGGGGGGCTGCAGGAAAAAAAAACAGCAAAACGAAGGCCGCTTCGTCTTGGCTGAACCACAATAAAAAAATGGTAAGGTTTCAACCCTGTTAAACCAGTAGGACCTGCGAAACCACTTGCAACATCTCCTCAAAAGCAACCACATGCAATATCTTAACGCCGGCCACTATTGTCTGCCGCGCGAGTGGGGGGGGGGGGGGGGGGGGGTTGCAGCTGCGCAAGGCCTTCACCAATGGCGTCAAAGGTCAAAGGTTGAGGCTTCACGCATACCTCGGATTTTTTCAGCTTTGCAAGTAAAGCAGCGCTTCCGCGCTAAAAAGGAAAGTTTCGAGCATCGCCGGTGGGCGTTCTCTTCCAGGTGCACCTGGAAAATATAGCCACAGACAACGCATTCTGAAGTCCGTTCACCTGGAAGACGTTCCGATCAGTCAACGGGTGAACGCGGAAGTGTTTGGCGACGCCGACACTGTTCAGCCCAAAGAAACTTCCTGAAAAAGCTATTGTTATAATGAATTTGGCATCGAAAAATGCTCTGTTAGTGTAAGACTAAGGTTTCACCATCACCCAGAAGCAACCATCAATAGTTTCTTATGAAGCAGTTGCGAATAAGCAATGGACTCTCTAGTCGCAACTAAAGAATGCAATATCGGAGTAACGGACGCGAAAAAACTGGGGACGAGAAAAGCCGGTAGTAACTGAAGGCATGGCATCATTTACACTTTTCAAAGTGTCTTTATCTTCAGGTCGTGGATGCCACTGCGGTGCGCCTTTCGTCATCTTTGAGAGGTGTGCTGAGAAGTGTAGTCAGGGTTAGCTAAACTCTACCAAACAACGACTGACGTGAGTGGTGGACCACACTGCGTCGGGCCTGACTTCTCAGATCGGCAGTGCGTGTGTGCGTACAGTGCTGGACTGCTTTCTCGATCACTTTCTGCAATTCCTTGCTCCTTTACTTTCTTGTTATATTTTCTCGCTTTTATCGGCTTGGACACCACTCTGGTATCCACCCGCTACACAGGCACTTGCCATTACATCATTATCATCAGGGTTGGGGCACCCTTGGCCGGCGAATCAATGTGAGGCGGGAAGATGCGTGTCGTCATTGAGCCTTGTTGGAGATTCGCGAAATTAAGGCTATGTAAAGCGTATGCGAGACGTGAGTTTAATTCATAAACAATATTTTTTTGCGGGATATTACTGGCTGAGACCAGCTTCCCTTACACGCGTTTTTCGCGCGGATTGATTTTTTAACAGCCACAGCGGCTGCGATGACGCCATCTAATTTTCCAGAAACTTGCTAACGTCTGCATCTACGAGGTTGCATATCTCATTGTGAGGCGGCCAATACCGGTTCCGACAAAGATAGAAGATATCTGACTGCAATTTCTCTGCGATCATGATTGAAGCCAGAACGTGTTGACTGGCTTTCCTGCCTGTAGACAGGCGCAAATTCTGTCTTCGCTATCAGGTCTGCCGGATTCAGGACACTTGTGTAGATAAGGATTGAGGAGCTGGAAAATGTGGGCTGGGCAGGAATAATGAAGAAAAGAAGTGGAGAAAAGAAGTGATTGAGAAAATAGATTCAGAGAAAAGAGTAAGGGAGTGATCATCATAATTGGTAGAAAGCGCTGGCGATATGCAGGCTTTGCAAGCAGAGCTGGAGCTTTACACGTGACGCTGCATTTGGAAAAAAAAGCCAAGAGAAGGATGAACACCTCGGGTGGGAGCGGGGTCGTCGACCTTAATTGTTAGCTTTCGGAGCAGAACGCTATTTAACAAGTTTAAAAGCTCAGCCTGCACCAAACGTAAGTGCAGGCTGAACTGCAGGGCGCTGTAGTTTGATGCTCTATTGTATGGGCTGCTTGAAGCTTAACAAAAGCCACAAGTTCGCATCCGACTTCTTGCAGTTAATATATAAATCAGACGCACTTCTGCGGTAGCACGTTGCTTGCTCAACATAGACGTTCTTACCTCCTACTCGCGGCAATGAATCCGAACGCGGGCGGAAATAGTGGCCTGACTGTTAAAGCTAAAGATAATTAAAAAAAAGTCCAATTATGATAAGCCGCATTACCTCCACCCTTCTGGGTGTAGAGAGCACATAAATGATGACAAGGTTTAGCTGGTTGCCACTATAGCTATTAACATTTATTTTCCGTGGTACCGCAGTTCTATATAAACTACGCTGTTGAGGGAAACGTCAAGTGGCAATATCAATCTCGCATGTACGAGCACGTCAGACGTGTATAGGAACGAGCGCGCGGTTAATGGAGACGGCAGAAGTAATATCTGTGTGCTGTGTCAACCAAGCGACATAACATCACCGTGAAGAGGAACAATAAAGCGCGGTTGCTCACTTGTCGGAGATGATGTACAACAAGAATGAAACCGAGTAACGAGTGCATACGTACATCTGTCGGCAAATTTTTGCTCGGTTCAATTTTAGAAACTGCCGTAGTTGAATCTTACGTTTCATGTCCTTAACCATAAGCGTACGGTTACCATTTGTAAGATGGAAACAACACCCGCTGTGGTGACTCAGTACTTATGGCGTTCAAATACTGAGCCCGAGGGCATGATGGCCACATTTCGGTGGAGGCGAATTGCAAAAACGCTCCTGCACTAAACTGCCAACTCCAAGGGCACTTCCTGGGCGTACGCACCCAACGTCGGCGCCCATGGCGTACCCCAGGACCGGTCTGCGCATGCGCACTGCAGGAGACGCCAGCGAACCTCGGCGAGGCGCCGATATCTGCCCGTGCTAGATAGATATCGGCGCCAGCGCACTGGCGCTCGCGTACGCGTCGGAAACTGAGTCCGGTTTACAACAGTCCGAGGAACGCGTGGCTCTCGGCGACTCATTTCTTCATGGCTTGAAACACTTTCAGGTTCCCCGAACTCTTCTTCGCGGTTTAAGTTGTCCTTTCATCGCCCCCCAACCCCTTCTCTTCACGACTGGAATTCCTCTCCGTCAGCTCGAGGGGGGAAGCGAGCCAGCACCAGGAATGTGGAGATGCATGCCCCTTTTCGACGCCCAAGAGCGCCAAGAGCGCCGATGCTGGGCGCGTACGCCCAGGAAGGGCCCTTGGAGTTGGCACTTAAGATTTCAATACACGTTAAGGACCCCTGAAGTTGAAAGGCGAAGCGCAGTGCTCCATAATGATATCACAAATTTACAAATTTAAATGTAATTTTGACACACGTACAAACAAACCGTATGAACCAAAAACACTCCCCCTTCAGCATTTCTGCGTTCACTCGTGCGAGCAACTGGCCTGATCAGTACTTCGATGTGATGTGTCACGTCTTATTCGATTTGGGCACTGATAACCCTTAGCAGTCGCGTCAAATATAGACGAATCGCTCACGAAGTGCATTTTCCTCTCTTCCCGTATGTTCATTTTTCACTGCGGTCCGACGCATCAATGTAGGTGGACGCGGTTGTCGTAGGTGCCACCTCAAAACGTTGCCGGGAATGGTTCGGGGAATCTACATTCAGTATTTTTCATTCGGCGGTGAAAACCTTGTGCTTCGTCTTCGTTATAATTCTCTAACAACTTGATGGAAGTTGCGCCGCATTGTCCTGGGGCTGTGCCCTCCAGAACTGTTTTCAAGACACGTATCTCGCCTGGCAGTAGTTTTTTTTTTAAAGAAAATTTCTGGGAAGATCAGTAAAGCCAAGGGCTAATTTGTGTCGCCTCGTTATTCTGCGAACGCTTCCTGCTCCACCAAGTCAGTCACTCTTTTATTAGAACGCTGTTGACAAAGACACGTAGTTGGTGCAAAGTGGTTTGGGGAAATCCCCGCGAGGTGCGGTAGGGTTCCACAGGAGAAAATTGGCCTCCAGCAGAGCATGCAGCCATATACGGCACCGACGGAAGCTTTGTCGATACAAAGGAATGAATGTTAGGCAGGTCGGAACTAGATATGTTTACTTTGACGACGACCTTTGAGACGGATGTGCCTCATCCTCTTTGTGCGTAGAGTTTCCAGTCGCTTTTATGCACCTATCTCAGCGTTGCAGACCTGAAGGTTTTGAACAGCATTCGTGCAGCTTGGTCGTTGCGACTAGGGAAAATGAAACAGCTCACGGCTCGCGAATATCAGCGCACCTCAAAGCCTGGCACACAACCAGACGGACTTTGCGCTGGCAGAGGCCAATATATTGCCAAGAAGGCGACCTCCCGCGGGGGTAACGCAAGTATTACTTTTGTTCTTGGCCCGTGCGACGGTGGTAAATGTGTCAAAGGCACCCCCCGGCGTCAGAACATGAAGCAGTTGTTGCGTCCTTGACATCGTCGAAGTTACGGGGAAATTTCGCCCGGCCGCTTGGAGACCGTGATGTCTCCGTTCGAAAGAAGGCGCTCGCATTGTATTCAGCGGCAGCGTAGTTGGGGCATAGCAATCTCGCGACCCGCGCGTCAACCACCTCCCTCCGTGGTACCCGCACGTAGCGTGCGCGCGGACCGCGTCTACGGTGTTGCCCCATCACCCCCACTCCCTCTCCCCCCCCCCCCCCCCCCCCCCCCCTACTCAACGCTTCTGCCTACACGGTGGCTCGCCTTCCTACCGGCCAGAAAACTGTGTCGGCTAGGGGAAAGGGCGCGGCTCTCGCTGTACGCCTCGCGCGCGCGTCCAAAAAGGAGGGAAAGCCTTTGGCACCGCACAAGCGCGATCCGGCTTTTCCCGACAGCTCTCTCCGGCATCCTCCGTCCGCTGTGACCGCACACTCCCGACAGCCTCCGCTCTGGATCAGCCGCAGCGGTGGGCCGCTGCCGTGCCAGGCCTACAGACCGGACAACATACGCGACTTTGCCTACCTGCACCTAGCCTAATCAGTGCCATGCAGCGAGCGTTGCGGTGAATTATCTTAGCTCCGGAATCGCCGCTGTGCTCACGCCAACCGCCGCGTGACGTGTCCGTTGCGACCAGAGCCAGAACGCTGTCTTTCCTAGCGTCGTCAAACATATCAGGAAAGCCGGTAGAATAGAAGCGAACGCTGACCGCAAAAGCCGCACGTGCAACCGGCTACCATGAACAGGAGAGGCCGTTACTGCCTCACGGCTTTGACGCTGTGGGCGACGCTTCTGCTGTGCTGCACGCTGTGGGCCCAGAAGTGCAGAGCGGAGTCCTCGCTACCGGCTGCACCCGAGGAAATTCGGACCCAAGACAGCAATGGCGAGGACGTGGCCTCGAGAGCGCACTCGCGTGGGCTGCAGCTGGGGGTCGACAGCAGCAACGAGACGGAAGCGGCCCGTCGCCAGTGGAAAGACCAGGAGGGACGCCTCAAGGCACGCGTGGAGTCCTTCTTCAAGATGCTATTCCCCAACCTGGTGCGGCTAGGATCGGAGGCCGAGATTTCAGCCGAGTGCCAGGCGGCCTACTTCAAGATGTTCCTCGCCATCCGGCAACTCAAGACATGGGCACTGCAAAGTAAGTAGTCGCGACAGCCCGTTCGGCATTTCCGAGGCAGCTTCCACAGCCGCTGGAAATTTTTTTCTTTCGTCAACTTTGAAAGCTGGTAGACTTGGTATGTTTGAAGGCGCGAAATGCACGGACACGAAAGACATACCTGTACACAGGGCAAATCGCTTTGTCCTTTTGTACGAGTGCGCATTTCGTGTCCATGTATTTCACACTTCCATAGAGTAGGTTTTCTTTGTCTGCCCGCAGATACGCCATTTACAGCGCTGTCGTAGTGTTTTTGTGTGCCAAAGAATTTCGGCTTGATAATTACTAATTTCATCCCGATCACGAATTCGCAAACTCTGGCGCATGCTGAAATTTATCACTAAGCCGCGTTCACTGCTACTAGAAGCAATCTGGTGTATAGTGTCGTCCAAGGCGGATCTGATGCTGGAAGCGTTAGTCGTCCAACGGAATTTCCAATTGCTAAATATTTTTTACCTCAGCGTTCTTTATTTACTCTCTGTTCAAAAAAAAATGTTTTAAAAAGTTAAAAAAAGCGCTTTTAGATGAACGCTTTCCCCAGGTATTGTTCTTTCAGGTGAAAAATATTTTGAAGAGTGAAGCGCGCAAATACTCCCAGCCTACATGAGAGTGCCATTGCGTGTTTGACTCTTCTAAAGTGTAAGCGTTTGTTTTTATTCTCTTCTTCGAGGGCACGAAGCCTACGAAATGGAATTCTTCGGAGTGATTTTTCTTTTTTTTTAAATCGAAGTGGCCGAAGTGCACTAGTCACTCGGTCCTATTTCTCTTCTTCGTTTCAGCCCATGCACATTCGTTCAGAATTGTATGGGCAGAGCTCCAAGGTGCGCGGTTACAGTAGGCAATTTGCCGATGTTATCGCTGCATTCAAACATGTAGATGCTGCCTCTGATTGAGCCTTCACCCTAAGATATCGTGCCATGAAATGGCACTGATCTTGATGCTAAGCGATGCTGCGAATAACAAAGTGAAGTCGGTGCTCGCTCTCCTTAACATTCTTTTATCGCTTTAGAAGAAGGCCTGTGACCCGAAAACCAATGTTTCATGCAGGCACGAACGCACGTATGCTTTATAAGATCATGCCCTCTGCAGCTTGCTGTTCAGGGATAACCGAACACCTGTGAGAGAAAGGGAAAAAACTACGCCAATATTCCAAAGTGTCACGGTCTCAACTACATCTTGTCGTGCAGTCGGAAGCCCCGTGCAAAACGGGGCTGCTGTTATTGCGTTTCTCACTTCTGCGGAGATTTGTATTTATTACGTCTTTTTGAATTTCACCATGAAAGAAAGTGCACACCATTATCTGTACTTTAAACCAAGGGGCTTTTGACGGCCAAGAAAGAAGCACTTTTGACAGAGACTCTGGCCTCTTGTTGCTCGAAAGTGACGTCCCCAGAAAGGAACCATGGCAGGCACTCCCCGCGAACTTCCTCGTCATCGTTGCAGAAGCTGGGCAGACTCACACGAACGCCACGGCGGCGCCTCATAGGCAGCGCCTCTTATTGAAGCATATGTGGAGTCGGGGGGTTACGAAAAGTGCTTTTACAATGCTGATACGGTACCTCTAGTATGCTCGTTGTATTGCGCACTCTTCAAAACCTATGCAATCTTGAGCCCCGTTCGTCATTATCCAGCCCAGTGCTGTCGCAGAAATCTCGGGCTTCTGTCCTTCAGCCGCTAAGTTGCATGTAGCCGCAACTAAGAATGTAGACTGAAGAGAAAGCAGGGAAAACCGCTAGTGTTCCCTATCTGCAAAAAGAGGTTCATCTGGCGCTGCCAAGAATCTTTTTCGCTTTTTATAGTCCTGAACGAAATAGCTGATCCTAGGTTGTTGGAGGCAACAACAACAAAAAAAGAAGTGGTTCAAGAATGGCTGTCGCCACTGAACTTGACCAGGCTGTGCAACTGCATCCCGTATTTTAGCATAATGCTACAACACAGCTTTCCACTCTCGAAGAGCTCCGATTTTGCAAGGCGAAGTTCCTTATACATACACGCGCATACACACACAAAATAAAAAAAAACATTTTTGGCGCTAATGCATGAGCCGTTTGTCATTTAAAATTTAAAAATTCAGCGAATAATAAAATGCTGTGAAACCAAGACTAGCTCTGGTGTCATTCAGCTGCCGGAAGGAAACGGGTTTATCGATCGAATGAGTCAATCGATGCGACTGAATTGCGCATTACTCTGTGCCCCTTGATGGATTACTTGCTTCTGCTCAGCCTCGTATTGACGAAAGCGGCGCTGAGCAGTTTCGAAATTCCATTCGGGATGCATGTCGCTAACGAAATTTGTGCTTATGCTTCAATATTTTTTAAATCTACTTTTATTTCTTTAAACAACTTTTTTTTTCTGCGTCATAGCATGTGCATAGACTCGTGCGTGACGCCTATTCGTTGTGCAGACAAGAAAAGGGATGATGAGGGGCTTGCTAGGATATATACCGAATGTTTCACCTAAGATGTTTTCAAAAACAGACTTTTTGAGTTAGAAGAGCGCTTTTTTCGGCATAGGATTATAAGCGTTATAGCCGCATGCATCAGAATACGACTAAGACGTAGTAGAACGTTCATGCGGGCTAGTTGGTTCACTTCAATAAAAAAGCAGGACTGTGCGAACAAGTCAGGACAAGAAATATGGTGTGACTAAAAGACGTTTATGTCGTTTACGTTTCTAAGTCTCCTGCCCTCTCTTCTTGTCGCAGTCCTAACCCTCTTACTGAAGCGTGGTAACTACGAGGCTGGATAACTAATATTGAGTAGTTAACTTCTAACCACTACTGTTCATCTCCTTAATTATTTAGAGGCATGTAGCCCACAGTAAGTGATATCGATATCAGTGTTTAGAATTTCGAAAACGCAGTTATCCTCGGCGCTATGGCCCAACAAACTTTGGCTTTTTCGACGAGTTACAGGCATTGGAGTGGTTGTTTTGCGTGCAAGTTTTTTCGAAAGCGTATGTATTTCGGCGCGATGGAGGCAAAATTGGTTGGGCCAAAGCGCCGAAGGTAATTGCGTTTTCTAAATTTTAAAAATTGACATCGATATTACTTACGGTTAGCTACAAGCCTTTCAATAAATAGATTGACAGTAATAGTTAAAGTTAGCTATTCAATATTAGTTAATCATCCTACTGATCAGCCCGTCTTGGCTGTATTCTCATGTGCTACAACTGACAATGCTATGGCGAAACGCGCTCTTCTAACTCGAAAAGCTTATTTTTAAAAATTGCGCAACATCTTCGGTGCAACATCTGGTATACGAAAGAAGTCTGTTGTCATTAGACTCAAGTAAGCAATAAGGAATAGGGATGGATCATATCTATTTTGATTAGAGCAGAAAATAATAAAGATCAATTTCCTTCCCTAATCAATACCATAATAAATATTTCCGTATACTTTTCTTGGTTCTATTGACTGTTGGCCTGATATTTGTTCAGATTATTCATCATTTCTGGCCTCCGCGATTGATCAGTGGTGAAGGCGCTCGGCTGCTAACTCGAAAGACGCGGGTTCGATTCCAACCACGGTGGTCGAATTTCGATGGAGGTGAAATTCTAGACGCTCGTGTGCTGTGCGATGTCAGTGCACATTAAAGAACCCCAGGTGACCGAAATTACTTTGAGCCATTCACTACGGCGTCCCTCATAGCCTAAGTCGCTTTGGGACGTTAAGCACCCGTAAACCAAAGCAAACCAATCACTGTTTTTGGACGGAGTCGTTAACAGAGCCCCCCACCATGACAAAAATATTAGAGTATGTGTTATGTCAGATTTTTTTTTTCAGTTTAGAAGAAAAAAAAAACGTTTAAGGCGTATCTAAGCTTGGCTTGGTAGGAGAAGCATTCAACAGTTTAAAAATACACGAGAAATGCCTAGCCTCCAAATGCAGTTTATAGAACATGGCAATGAGCTGTAGTTATCAGTTGTAAGGATAATCTGATAAGGTCGCCATGGCGGTTTTATTTCCATTCCGCAGAGAAGAAACTGATTATATAATCAGCCCGTTCCAAAACCGCGACAAGGGCGATTGCACGCCTAGAAGCTGCACTGAGGCAATGACGCGCTCACCGAGTGCGAGATCAAATTTCGCGACTTCGCCCTTATGTGGCCCGTTTCACATGCATGCGATTTTCGCCTGCGACACTGCGAATTCTGTCGGTCTGCGACTGGGAAGGGCCATCGGTCTAGTTGCAGACAGCTCGCGATCGAGTTCCGTCCGGTTGGAATTCAGTCGCAGCGTCGGTGTGTTCGCTCTGCGACTGACCATTGGGGAGCGCCGAGACGGTGTGCGACGTGCGGTCACATGGGTACTGTTACTGC
Source organism: Amblyomma americanum (assembly GCF_052857255.1). Classification (NCBI taxonomy): domain Eukaryota; kingdom Metazoa; phylum Arthropoda; class Arachnida; order Ixodida; family Ixodidae; genus Amblyomma; species Amblyomma americanum. Next base: position 220,221,433 of record NC_135497.1, on the reverse strand, counting down.
GGTGGAAGCAAAAGTGTTTATTCTAATCAAAACATACAGAATAATGCCTTGCATCTAAAAATACGCTGGTCATAAAATCATAAACGCATTCTGTGTGATGTTTCTGTCGCGTTTCATAATGGGTTGTCTATGCAAACATCAAGGAACCTTGCCTGTTCCTCTGACCGAATTCGTTGTGTCGGTGTTGCATGTGAAAGCAGTGACCGAAAATCGCACTGCGGCTTCACCGACTACACCGGATATTTTCGGTCCAGTCGCAGCATGTGAAACGGGCCTGATGCGTCAACCCAAAAACGAGGCAGTCATCCACCAGTCATCTATCAACCGGGAGTACGTTTACGTGGCCCTTGCCTCACCTGCGGATTCTAGGCATCGTCTGAAGCATTAATCACTGAACAGATGCAAGCGTACGTTTTCATGGGAGCTCCTGGAAGCCTATTTCATAAGCAAGACAACGCGTGTGGGTGTGCTTTACACTAGCGAGATGTACTTCGTGACAGCACGCTAGAAACTATGGGCTCCGTGCGCTGCAGTTTGGCGCGCGCGAGTGGCGCCACCTGGTTAACAGCGGTGGCGAAAGGCGGACGCAGCCAACGTAGCTCTCTGGTTCAGTTTGCAGCGAGCGAGGCGAGCGGTGAAGTGTTTCGTCCGAAGGCGAAAACAAACTTGAATAATTGTGGGTGCTCTACCTAGTGCTGTGTTTACCCAATGTCATAACATCTATAAAAACACTGCAGTCAAGGTACAGGGTATATTTTAGCGCTTGTCTTGGACATCGTGCATGCTCGCTCATGCTCAGAGGGTCTGCTGGAAATGAGTGCACTGTGGAATTAAATTAACTGAGAAAGAATTTACACTGACTGGGGTGTTATTAACGTGCTATCATTGGTAGGAGTTGCTTTATGTAGGGGGAAGGAATGCGCTCAGTCAGTCACAGGAAATGGCCTACGGTGAAGTTCTTGGAGCTAGCATCTGAAGTTTAGCCTTCGTTTGTTATGCTCCTCTGTGGTTCAGCGTGTCAATTTTGTTTCTAGTTTTTTTGGGGGGTTTTTTCGTGCGTGTCTATACTGTGCGAGCGACGTCGTACTTCTGGGAGTACTTATGTCGTCTTTCACGTTGTTTCACCTAAACGTTTGTATATTTTTTTGCATCATTTTATTTCCTACAGTGGTTTAAAATTTTGTATTTGTATTTGTTGCATTTATGGGATCGAATAAAATTCTGAGGACGAATAATAATAAAAAGGGAGTGGTTCAAATTTCTCTATATATATATATTTCTTGGATTTCACAACATCGCTAAACTCTTAATTTCTGGAATTAATATTTTGATTTTAATGGGGTTTTATCGTCTCAATGCAACTCAGACTATAAGGGGCGCCATAGTATTAGGTTCCAGATAATTTCAAGCACTTGGGGTTCTTTAGCGTGCACTGACATCGCGCAGTACGCGGGCCTCTAGAATTTTGCCTTTATCGAAATGCGACCGCCGCAACCAGGATCGAACCCGTCGTTTGGGTCAGCAGCTGAGCACCATAACCACTGAGCCACCGCGGCGGCCTTTCTAGAGTTAAGTATTAACGGACAGAAAAATACGATCAAAATAATTCATGCAATTGGTGCCTTCATGAAATTCCTGAAATAAAAGTCCTCTAACTTGGGGGGGTACTTACCAAGAAACCCTTTGTGTTTTTTATGCTTAGAGCTATGGTTCTCTGAGAGGAATACACAACGTAAAGTAGTGTCGATCGTGCAGGATGTAGAGCACTGTCATCTGATATATATGTGTATTAAGTTTGCGCTCTTCGCAATTCTAGCCGACCATTCACATAGTGGATGTCACATTGGATGTAAGTTACATATCTGATTTCATTATCTGTGTCCATGAGAGACTTCAAGCTCAACTGCGCTGCCGGATATGGCAGTGCCGTCGGGACTGCAACACAACCATGGTTGCTCGGAATACATGGTTTGCATGTGACGTCACGTCCGGCGGCGCGCGCTGCGGCGGACATGTTGGTGCAGTCTGTGCGGAGTCGGTGGTGTGCGGGTCGCACGCGTTTCCTCGCTAGTGGTAACACGTGCAATTTTGTTGCCTTTTGTGTGGCATTCCGCCGCTTCTCAGTAAGCAGCCTTTAGACGCTACCTACCGCTTAGATCTTACGGGGTCGGAGCGCGTTCGGTATGCGGAAAAAGAGCGTCTCTGCGATAATATCGACCCGTTCATGCTGCGGCCGGGAACGGACACAACAAGCGATGTCGACATATTTCCAGAGATTTGTTACGGTGACATCGTCAATTATCTTGTTTTTTCTGCAAGCTTTCTGACCCTTGAAGAAATGAAGGCGTTTAAGTCCACCGAGGCGCATAATTATTTCACTAGCGGCTGGGTGAAGGGACTGTCGGCAAAACAGCTGCAAGGGGACAAGGTGCTTCTACTTGGAGAGGTAAGCCGCAGGGCATTGATCTCTGTAAGGATTAGAGTAAAGAAATAACGGTTATTAAATCCACAAGTGACTGAGTGCAAGCAATCACTCAGTAAAGTTTTAAAAAGAACTGTTTATAAACTGTCAGGCTAGTGATTCATTTCTTCATATGTACTGAACCTGGACGACTTCAGATTAAATCACGAGTTATTCTATTTTTATGGGCATATGAAAAGAACCGTTGCTGGTTTATCTTAGTTTGGAAACCCAACAAGTTATTGCGCAAAAAAGAAACGGTCACGAGTGAAGAGATTGTTATCGCTCGCTACAGATTTGCCGACCAACAATTTAGGTGTCGCCTATCGCGTCGCGCAGTTTTTATGGCCCGCCTTAACTGATCAAGCCATCGCTGTTGCCGTTTTCGACGGTCCGGTAGCGCGACAAGATCGACAGTGACGTGTGCCTTCGCAGAGATGTGTCCAATGTTAATTTGGATTCGTAGCCTCCACTGTTGCCGACTCCTCAGCCTGACACTCCGCTTGAGCCGCGCGTTTCTGGGTCCGTCGTCTTGCCGCGCGAGTGCGGCGACCGGGATCACCATGTTTAGCGCTGTAGCCGAGCAAAAGCGTAGGGGCCCAGTCCGGGTCCGTCTCCTCCCACAGTTTTGATGGTCTGCCTACAAAATGCAAGAAAAATTTGTTTGAAATGAGATTTTCCGCTATGCTTGTACGTCATGCGCCTAAATAAACATTGTGCATATGCAACGGACTTACCTTTTACGAAGTGGGCGCCGCAAACACGTATGCCCGTCCTTTCGGAGTTGAGATCGGCAAGTTTTATACGAGCCAGCCACACCTCCCGTCGCTTCGCGCATAAAGCTTTCGTACGGTCACCTTGATGCTCTATGACCTTTGGAAGACGAAAAAAGTCTGTGTTTGTTGATTTCGCCCAACAAGTGCGGTTGGAGCATCCAACAACAGCGCAGATAACCATCGCAACGCCGTCGAAGTACACCGTACGCGCGAATTGCATCAAGTGCACCACGGCCGCTGCGACTGCACCAACATGGCGGAACAGTATCCCAGGGTTCCCAGCTACGACGTCAGTGCAAGCCATGTATAGGTGATCAGCCAAACCTGAAAGCAATTGAGACTAGAAGTAGCAGCGGTGGCGACAAGGTTTTCAGTGCGTTGAAATCAGCAGAGAAGCAGGCGTTAACTTAGAATGGCATCGCGGTCAGTGCGCGTCTGCTATGCGACCAGGCTGACGCGAACGCATCGGGCATGGAGGAAGGCGCAGGGCCACCACAGCCAGTCTCGAGGGGGGCGCGCGCTCTCCCCTCGAGAGGCCAGCCGTGACTGAGCGTCCGGTTAACGCGGAGAGTGCCACGAGGCGGCGCTGGCGATGTGGTCGCTGCTGGCGCCACCATACCAGCGCACGGAGCCCAGGGTCTAAGTTTCGGCTTCTTTGTTACCCACTTGTTTTGTAGAGGTCATTGGTATGTACGCATTTTTCAAAATAAAGTGTTAGTTGAAAGTCAGAGCAAGAGCTGCCCGCAAATGTTTTTTCTCTTGGTGTATGTGACACTTAAAAGATCGTGGGAGAAGTAATTATTACCCGAGCAAACGCAGCGCCTACAAAACAAATTATTAGTGAGAAATATAGGACTCAATAAGGCCTCTCTTGACGCTGTAAACGAGGTTAGAATAAATATCTTTTCTTCTGACGTTGAGAGATCACTCAGTGACACGACTTGCGAAAGAGAGGAACGCAATGTGAGCAGCAGTCTCAAACATCGTCATCGATTTTTCTTATCGTTGTCTTCTTCGTACCTACAGTTTCACTTTTATTTTGCCCCCTTTCTGGTTTCTCTATCGGACTTGCCTATCATCCTTCAGATTACGCGCGTTATGTGCCCTCGTGTAAGTCCGTATCTAAGCCGCAGAGAAGTAAATGGGTCTCAGTAGTGTGCAGGTGGCGAGTTTCTACACCACGGTCCAGATCGCATGCGTGTTGGCATGCCCGCGGAGTTCGCTGGCGAGCCTTGCAGGAGGGCGCTTACGACACGCGTGTGGCTCCTTATCCGTGGAGGGTGAGCAGATCTCTAACCCTAGCGGTGTTCCGGAGTTTCAGGGGGGGGGGGGGGGGGGGGGGGCTTTAAGTGCCCTGCTCCACGGCTCGACGGTGGAGCCTATGGGCCGGACACGTTTGACAAAGATGGCACCTGAAAAGCTTTCTTTCTCCCTCTTTTTCAGTCGCCTCCCCCCTCCCCTCCCTGCGTCCGTAAGGTGTCCACCCAGAACTCGACAGTTAGCGCGCCTTTCCTTTCCTCATAATCACCTCCTCGTACCGCACAAGAAAGCGCTGCCTGCCACGCACAGATGCGCTCCATCTGGACGCCCTGGGACAGGCGTATGACAGCTGAGTGGCAGGCGGCCCAAGTGGGAAAGAAGCGAGCGAAATTATTGCCGCTGAGTGCCCAGCGAGACGTGTGGTCGGTCCTCCCGAACTTGAGCACTCACGTCAACGCGGGGAGACGAAGAAAAAAGGAAGAGGAGGGCGAAGGGACAGCTGCAGAGAAGAAAAAGAGTGACGCGGCGGTGGGGGGGAGTCGGGAGGCGCGGAATTGTTGTTCGCTGCTACCCGTATACCTTGTGTACACAAATTGCCCACATGCGATTGCACGCTCCAACGGTCGCGATATAAACCTGCCGGGGCGAAAAAATAACCCTCGTTTACAAAACGTCTACAGGCAACGGCTGATCGCTTCAGGCGCGGGATAGCAGCGGTTACTCAAAAATAAAATGAAAAAGAAGGAAGGCAAATGCTTCTGCGTATGTCCTGAGAATGCAAACCGTGTCACGACAGCGTGCGCATGCACGCAGAACACGCATACACATACACACTCACGCACAACTGACAACCTGCGCCAGTTTAGATTCTTTAGTCTTTTCCCATTTGTGATCGTCACTGACCGTCGCCAGTTGTTCCTATGCTGAGGAAGCTGACGATGAAACGTGCGTATAATACCTGCACAGCGCTTTAATAACTCCAGTTCGCTTTATGTACAAAGCGTGCGCAGTAAACAGTGTAAGCAGTGTAATAATGTGCGCGGTACGTGCGTGCTGCGTATAATTTTTTTTTTCCGGTGCTTTATATTGAAGCACGATAAGTAAAACCCGCACGATAACCGCGACCCCTAACTGCATCGTCGACGAAGCGTTTTTGTCAAAATATTCCTTTGCTCCAGGTCCACGTAGTGAAGCTCCCTGCTAGCGCACGGGAACCTCTAGGTGCACTTAAAATCGAGAGGAACGATTGTTGCCAGATGGAAACCAGCGAAGCGCGGCGGGCCGTGCCACACGGTACGGCTCCCATTTCTGAGACGCATTTCATTATTCTCTGAGCAGAAACTGCTGTCTAAAGGCGGCTGACGACTGAATTCTGTTGAGCTCGCCAAGGGCCGGTCGACGAAGTTGGGGATTTAATACGGCAGGCGCAGCGATCAGCTAATAGAGAGTTATAGCATAGCGCGGTCCGCTACCGTGAACCGCTTCCGCGAGGCGCCACTGCGCGTGCGCAGAACGCCCTGAGGGCGCCAGATGGCGCCACGCGCCCATAATCTGCGTGCGCACCTACCGCGTTGAGACCAATCAACGCGTACTATGTGGTCACGTGTCGCGTACTATGTGGTCACGTGTCGCGTACTATGTGGTCACGTGTCACGTGTATCACGGTAGCGGATCGCGGATCACGCTATGCTATAACTCTCTAATGTTGCCGCGATTTTACGTCAATAGCGGATTTAAGAAAAAGTGAGAGGGGGGTTGAAAACTCTAGACTTGAGTAGGAGAGGCGGGGAGATATTTTGAGCAAGAGCGTTCAAGGAAGCCCTCTCCTCCCCCAAGCCGTCCCCTCCATGAGCTGCCAATAATTATACCCCTGCTTCATGTCAAGCTAACTATCATCCCCTACTCTATGAGGGGTATGGATAAACGGAACTTCATGACGGTGGTTTCCAACCTCACTCCATCAAAATGCGCCGCGGAAGAGTGAGTAATACTGCTTTCAGTCGTTGTTCTTTCTGAATGGCTTCTTGCATCCACTGGTCGGCTAACCGCACAGCAGACACCGATGTCTTGCGGGTCAGTGTGCTTGCTGTACATGCAATCGAGAGACTGCTTCAGACACCGTACAATAATCCATGTGTCTCATCGGAGCAATCGTTGCATTAGCAGTGTCAGTCAGCCTATATATTACGGTTCATCAGAAAAAGGTTTGCGTGATTTTGTTCATATTTCAAATGTGTATATGTAAGTGCGCTTTAAAAAAATAAACAATCTGCCGAGATCATATCAGGGCTGGGAAGAGCTAACACTGGTGAGTTGAAGTCGCCATGAGCAAGCTAAGAAAGGCGTTCAGGTGTAAGCGTTTGTAACCCAAGGGGGTAAAACTTTCGGTAGCGTAGTTGATTTCTCGCATAGCTATAAGATAGTAGGTCCAACTCAGTGAAATTGAATGAGGCAGTGCATACGTGGTGGGGCAACTAGCACCAAGTAATGTAAGCGATGACGAGTAGAGTTGGTTAACGTACTTTGTGGTACCTTTACTTATTACAGAACTATTCACTGGGTGAGGGAGATGTTGATGCGCCTCCTATGGACTGTTCAAAAGCTGTCCCACTGCCCTTACACTGTGCTAGCGACAGGTACACGCAACAGACCGCCGATCAATTTGGCAGTGCCCTGGGAGCTCTTGGAGCTCTTGCTCGAAAGGTCTATGGGTATAGCGAAAAAAACAAGAAATTTCTCAGATGCAGATTTCCTTCTGAGGCAAGTGGAGAGATGTACAGTTCTGAGCTTCCCTAAAGCCGATCTATACATAATTAGCTATATCGTGATGCCTGGTCGCTTGCCGTTTTCTCGCCTGCTTTTAGTTTCTCCGCGCACCAATCGATGGCAACCTTGATTTCCATGGCTGTCGCAGGCTGTTTGAGGCGGCATACACCAACGAGATCTGGTTGTGATGACCACCTGTCGTTTCAGTGAACGAACCGAACCTGGCTGAAAGCATAAAAGCTGCGCTTCTAGCCACGTGAAATTAGAAGGAAAAGGAACTGGCGAAATCTGCGGCTTGTCTCATATTTTCGGCAGGTATGCTTCTGAATGCACTGCTATGTAAAAAATTGTATCTGCATGCTCCCACCTGCTTGGTCTTCCGAAACTGCAGTATATCCCAAATAAATAAAATAAAATACTATATTTACTGGTATTACTTTTCTGCGTACTACTCCGTATTACTTTGTGTATCACTCTGTATACTGCGCATTAATCTAATTGCTCTGTATTAATGCGGTCAAGCTTCATCAGTGTTGCATGCGCTGCGTTCTGTTAACGAGGCAGTGAATGCCCTCTGGCATATCTCCCGGCGCACTTTTCTGGCCTGTATACTTGTAGTTATGCTACATGTAAAGGCAAACATATTATGAGTGCTAAAATAAACCGCTATACTCAGGCACCATCGCAATGCACAGTATGAAATAATTCATTTGTACAGCGCCAGCGGCACTGCAGCGTGGCTGAAGTTAGTTTCCAAGCTGTGAAAGGTGCGGTATAAAGTCGACAAGAGGCGAAAACGAGCATCCTGCTTAAGTTTCAGTGTATAAAAGGCTCTTCCGACCGCGGTGTAAAATAATCAGAACCAGTTTCTTGCGACCGGAGCAACATTTGTAGTATGTCTATTTTTAATGTCTATATTCGTGCCCCAGATATCGTCAAGGTGAACCGGTTCAACAAGTGGGCATCCGTGTGATGACAGCCTAGTCAGATGCCAAACAACTAGCGAAATTTTCCACCGAGCAAAGCATTTCGCACCGAGACCTCTGGGGATTGCAAGTAAGAGAACGAACAGCCTGGAATGAGAAACATTGGCCAGCCCGCAGTCTTGGGCACACCGGGCTCAGCAGCAGCAGCAGCAGAAGCCGTGCATGCGTCGCTTTCCTTCAGAAGCGGCGCACTGTTCTTTCACGGCCGCAGCCCGTCGGCATCAGAGGTCGCGTTCGAAACGCAGTAGCTCGGGCGTTGACAGCTATAGGCACAGGATGACCGGCCCAACTCGTCACATTCGCTGCGACCGCTGTCCGCGAACGGACGCGCACTCGGGCGGAGGAAAGATCCCTTAGCCCCGATCCGTCAACACTGCCGGCAAGCATGTGCGATATGCGTCATCATCACGCTCGGACGCGAGCGCAGACAACCATGCATACATCACAATCCGAAGCGGCCTGCAAGAAATCGAGCTGATGAAAGCTGGAAATGTTTCCTTTTAACCGCACAGCTGCGCTGGTGTTTTATTTCATGGCGTAATTTTTTAGCATTTGACATTTATTCTTCATTAAAAATCCCCATGCACTATACGCACCAAGACGGCAGTGTGTGCATATAAGTATGCACACCCGTACTCTATCCGCGCCATGCACGCTTCGTGGAACGCGGCTTACCTCTCGCGACACGGGCTTATAGAGTGCCTATGTGAGGGGCAGGTATACTCGCAGGAGGTTGTGCCCATGCGAAGGTGCGGTAAACGAGCTATTGCGAATGACTTATGCGTGCGTAACGACGCTCACGACGCTCCTCTGCAGTGCATGCAGTGGGATCATTTCCAACCGGCCGGAGGTTGTTATCCGCGCTCTTTGGGCGCGGAAACTGCGTCTCTCGAAATGGCCGCAGTCCCGCTGTAGGTCGCGTTAGCTGTAAGCCCCGTGGTCACCTATGCGAGCTGGGCCCGACGGATAGTATCCCGCATTTCGCGATGCTGTACGTTTTGCACGCGACGGCCCGCATGCCTGAGGCCATGCTGGCGGTCGCTACGCGCGCTACCGCCGTTGGGAGGCAGATAAGCACTTCAACGACGTTGTTAAGGGACGATGCGCTGCTTCTCAGTACCCCATCTGCTTTGCGAACGATTATGCCTCTTCTTGCTGCGCTTGTAGTCCTGTTTTGGCCTCCTGAATCACTGAAGCTTTTCGGAAATGATCATGAATAAGCGCGGTGAATCAGCGGATTGTCGTTGCATACTTGTAGAGCCAGTGACTCTGTTTTCTCTAGCGCATCTACCTCGTGGTGTGTGGGCCCGATGTTGAGCATGGGGTATGAAAGACGCCGTAGTGGAGGGCTCGGGATTAATTTCGGCGCACTGACGTCGCACAGAACACGGACATTTTTGCATATTGCCCCATTGAAAAGCAGGCCAATGCGGCCGGAATTAGTTTCCGCGATCTTCGGCTGTACAGCCGAACGCCGTAATCGCCGAGCACCCTGATTACAACAGCGTAAGCGATGTAAAAAAAAAAACGGTAGTGTTTTACAGACGCAACCAAGCTTCAGGCACTTTTCAAATGGCGAGGAAATGTTCGCGTCGTGTCCCCCCAATGTCGTTTCGTTACGGGATCCACATCCGCCCGTCTTCTAAGGAGCTGGGCAACGTATACCAGCTCGCAAAGAAGCGCTGGCTAAGCAGCCGTCAAATACCATTAATGCTTCCATTTCAAAAATACGGGGAGCTGCTGTGCAGTCTGGACACGCAATTGAGCGCTACATGCGCCGGGTTTTGTGGGGAAAAAAGTAATAAAACCAAAAGAAAACTACAGACAGACATCTCTTGACGAAATTGTTGCGACTGCCAGTTTTAGATATATGCACCAATCATTCGGCTGTCCTTCAGAGAAGTGCCGGAGACGTCAAGAGCGTGTAGGCGAAGCTCCTTGTCTGAAGGCCTGAACGCTCATCGTGTTTGCGCTTCAGACGGCAGGCGCCTTCCGTCGATTCGCAAACAGCCTCGCCATTACCATTCCTCCTTTCTTATTCACCCTCCGCCTTTTTTTCCCGCACACGCGGTAGTGTCAACATGGCATGGCAGTCCCATTAACTCAAGTTATTTCACCACGTTGTGCCTGATGTGCGACAGGAGGAAAGCTTTCCTCCTTGTAAGTAAGTACGCGCACCAAGCACCTCATGACCTTGTGAATGACGGTGTAGAAACAGCTCCAAACGCTTTTCACGTTGCAGCGTGGCAGTGGGGCGGAAAAGATTGTGAAAATACGTGAAGTTGGTTATAAGAATGTACAGTGAAACGATGTTGGGAAACGACGTTTTATTCTCCTCATCATCCGTCTTGCGCTCGCATCCAGATAGATCCCTGTCTCTGATTATCCCGCACGCGTGGTTGCCGCTTCACTAAGGGGTCTTGTGAGAGCGAAAATGAATGCGAATTTTTCTCTTTTTTTTTGCTCTCGTGATTCGGACGAGTTGCGACGACAAAGCTGGGCTTTCCACCGCCTGTGAATTCACTGTAGTACTTTTGAGAAAACTACCGACATTATTAGCTTCCTCAACCTCCACGTTGAATCAGTTACCTTGCTGCTGACATATATCAGGAGCGAGTACTTTCTGGAAACAGAAAGCGCGGGCGAAATTCGGCGCTTGTATCCGCGATCTGGTCATTTACTCGGTAGCGCTGCTTCAATGTGAGCAAAGCAGCCCTGTTTGCTAAGACACCTCTTGCTACTGCGTCGGCAGACTTTCGCATCTTGCTTCCAGGGGACAAATGGATCACTGACGGCTGCGCAAATTTTTGGGCAGAGGCCAACAGCGGGATGAGCTGGCAGATAACAGCCCTCTCCCCTCATAAACTAATTGTGGATTTGTTTATCGAGACAGCTTCGCCGCTTTCGAGGAAGGCAGCTGACGGATATAATCGCTGTTGAATAAAGAACGAGTTCAGTGGGCCCCGATGTGGCGAAGAGTTTGGCAATCAAAATGATCTATTTCAAGAACACCGAAATATGCACGAACACAGAGGTTCACGCCTGACTCAGGCGGAAACCCACAGGGCATACGGAGTCAGGAATTTACTAAATTTCGTGACTAAAGGCAGCGGAAGCATAGCAAATAAAAAAGGAAAAACTGAAAGTGCGTGTGTCGTTTGCCTGCTTCATTTCTGTTCTGTGCTTTTGTAACCGCTTCCTTAAGTCCAGTAGTGTGCATACCAAGTATAGATCAGTGGAGGCTTACTTCGTTGAAACTGGTTTATATTCGCTGAAGTGTCCTTTTGACACCATTCGAGATAGAATTTTTTATTTATTTTATCTATTATACATACTGCAGCTTCGATAAGGCTATTGGAGGAGTGGGCAAGAAGCGAACAAAAGTCATTCAGAAAAATACAAGCGTGTAAAACACGAAGACAATAAAAATGTCACTAACAAGTGATCGCAGCCAAAACTCTTCAATGGGTAGCGAGCGGACGTTTCCAGGCAGCGAATTCCAGAGTTCAATGGCCGTACGGGAAAGAAGCTGTGTTTGATCGTCTCATTGCGGCAAAGAAAGGGGTAAGGTTCAGGCTATGGGAACTTCTAGTTATGGAAGGTTTGTTAAAGTTCAAATAATTGTTTACAGGAGGAAAGCGCTGAGAATGAATCAGTGTGTGCAAAAACTTCAAACATCTTAGGCGGCGGCGAGGTGATAGTGCTGTAAGACCTGAGGCTGTATAAATCTCGGCCGTAGATGTGAAAGATGAAGCATACTGATTTCTTTTGAACTGATTATAATATCGGTTTTCTTAGTATTCCATATGATCCAACCATAATCACCAATGTGTTTTTTTGTTTTTATTGGGGTTTAACGTCCCAAAGCGACACAGGCTATGAGGGACGCCGTAGTTAAGGGCTCCGAGAATTTCGGCCACCTGGGGTTCTTTAATGTGCACTGACATAGCACAGCACACGGGCCTCTAGAATTTAGCCTCCATCGAAATTTTACCGCCGCGGCCAGGATCGAACCCGAGTCTTTCGTGTCAGCAGCCGAGCGCCATAACCACTGAGCCACCGCGACGGCCCCAATCAAGGATGGGGCGGAGAAGTGTTGTATATGTTGGCAGTTTGGTATGCTTTGGGCCTTACTCAATGTACGATGGCTTGTTACATAAGAGGCTTGTTACATAAGAGATCAGTATGTTTCGACCGTGACATGACCATGAATGAAGACTGAGGTATTTAAATTCAGTTACTCTTTCTAATCCTGAACGCGAAAAGTGTACGTGAAAAGGTAAGGAGATGGGAGTCCAGAAAAGGACATAGAAAATGTTTTGCAGAAATTAATGTTCATTTGCCATTCCTTGCACCACCTACAAAATTTAGCAAACGGGTCGTTAAGCAATTCATGGCCAAGTGGCGTGTTTATGCTATGATACAGGACGCAGTCATCAGTGTAAAGACAATTTTTAACGGATATGCAACGTGGCATATCATTAATATATAGCAAACAAAGAAGTGGGCCGATGAAAGTAAATTCGTTTCCGACCGAATTTTTAATCACAGCGGATGAGCGCAGTCACTACTTCGCTGCTTGCACATGCACAGCTTTGTAGCAAAAAGCGGGCTGAGCAGTGCGAGTGGCTCGATATCCGCTTTGGTTGGTTGTAATGAAGATGCTCTGAATATTTAACACTGCAGATTAAGACACAGCTTCAACGTTTCCACACGATTTGCTTTTCTTTGATCTTCCGCGAGCGACGGGCTTCCTTTCGATCTTGAAACTGCATCTTCTGTGCTCCCAACTCTTACGCCTGCTTTTTCTTTTTGTTTCTAATCCATTTGTTTTTAAAGGCGGCATGAAATGGAAAAGAGCAGACCCGTCTTCCGTTTAAACCGCTGTCAATCGCGAGGGTTGGCGGAGGCTGCGATTCAGAGGGACACCCTCTCGCCCGAAAATACTACTGGCGTGGAATGTTCATCGTGCCCGCGTGCGCGACCGTCACTGCGAACCGTAGACGGCAACCTGCGGAATGCATTTCCTCTCCTGATCTCACTCTTTCGTTTCCATTTCCGGCTTATCGCTCTCCTCCCTTTGTGCACTTCTAAGAAGAGGGCTTCTTAATTGCTTTCAGTTCCGGCGATGTTTCCGGAGGGTCGACAAGCGCGCGCGCGAACGAGCCAGAGAGTGTCTCCCGCTCGGCGGCTGTTACGCAACCGCGTCTCCTGCTGCGCGTGCCGTTACGCGAGGGTCGTCACCGTTGCGCTTGACGTGTACGACTCATATGTAGCGCCACCCCTGCTGCGCTCATTGTCTTGTCGTGCCTGTTTTTCTTCCCCGCACGCTGCTTCTCTGAAGAACAGCCTACTGTACGCCATGCAAGCAAAACTGTGCGCCGACGACACCCGCCCACTTGGCGGCAGCGCCCCCTCCCCACCCCAACATCCCTTTCCATCTTTCTTTAGGGCCATCGTTTTTCTGAATTTCTGCCGAATCGCGCCGTTTTTTCTTTCAGCGTCAGAGGTGCTCTTCCGTCGCGCCGCCTGTCTGTCGGTCGCCTTTCCCCGCCGAAGCGAGGTGCGCGCCCCCTCGCGATAGCGGCTCGGGGATTACCCGTTCGTCCGTCTGCGAGTACCGCCGCTGCGTTTTGTGTTGTGCCTGCATCCTCGTCGCGCTTCCACTTAGTGGTCGCGCCGGTGCGCCTGTCAAGCCGCGCCGCCGCGTCGTTTCTCATGTTCGCCTTGCTCTTGCGCTGCTGCCGCGGCGATGCGACGCCGTCGCCAAACACTTCCGCCCGCCGGCGTTCACCTCAATACCCGGCCTCGACCGAGGCGCGGGTGAAGAGCGAGCGACAAGCGCCCGCCCCTCGGAACGGCTGGCGGTAGGCCTCGCGCATCCGGGCTCGTGCGCTGTGCCAGGCTACCACTGGCAAGTGCTGGGGGCGTGCATGTACTCTCGCTGATTGTTGACCTTACCACGGTGTTCGGGGCGGCAGAGATCGCCTTATTTGTGCGTTATTTTACGGGAGGGGCTGTCGTTCGTAGGCATAAGCCGCCTTTCACGAAACGCTGGCGTGAAGGGCCTAGTTACGGCTCACGCGTGCCGTTTAGGCTCAACTAAGGGCCATACGTCTTTTACGCGATTTTGGCGAGGTGCGGCCCTTACACGAAACCTCCATTTTTGAACTCAGTTTCGAAATGATATTCTGGGGAAACTACTTTATTGCAGCCTGCAATATTACACTAAAACTCGCGCCTAGATGCAGGTTCCTTTATGAATCTTCACTGCAGTCACAGTCGCAGCTGCTCGGGCTCGGCTCCTGACCACATCCTTAAATGGAGTGATCTTCGGTTCGATGCACTGGATTCGAAATTCCTGTGCCTTCACAAAATTGAACAACAGTTTCCTGGAAGCTGCGTGTCGTGAATTCAGAATAAATGAAACATGCAACGTGCTATACACTTTACCGACGAACACGAAACGATTTATCCGACACACAAAGCGCTTTGTGTCATTTATTGCGTGTTCGTCTGAAAAGTGTTCAGCGCGTTGGATGCATGAATGATGTGCAAACAACTAGGCCCAGTTCTCCGCACTTTTAGCAGAATCCATGGGCAGATGAGATGAAGTTATGCTCCTCTTTGCCGTCCTGTTCGTCTCGCTTTGTTGTCGGCCGTTCCACTCCGGGGGCAGTCGTCTGAATTTGCTTTAAATGGCACACAGCTGCGAAGATGATCATCATGGGTTTTTATGGCGCAAGGCCACCTATGGCCAAAGAACGCCGGCCATCACACAAGGTAGCTTTCATCGCACGAGGTGGGGTCCAGGACATATTTTTCAAGCATTTCACCCCAGATAAGCCGAGCACCAGACCAGGGGAACGCTTGTACCCATTGTATCACCGGTGGGTACCCGGCGGCACTGGGGATCGAACCCTGCACCTCCAGCATGCGAGGCAGGTGCTCAACCACTTCACCACCGCAGAGATGCGTAGAGTGGCATGCTGGATGATATTAATGATAGCTGCGCGCAGGTGTCGTGATCTGGCAGTTCTGCCGGGAGCTTACCGCGCAAAGAAATTTACACGCACGTGAAACGTAGTTGCTCTGCGAATTTTTGAAGCGATAGATTTAAGTGTCCCGTCCCGCAGAAAATCCGCCAGCTTTCGTGTTGGTTGTTGTGTGTGAAAAATCCGGAATGGTCAAAAGGCGCCTTGCCACACGCGTGAAGCGGCGCATTTGAAGTCATTAAAACAGGAGAATACTGGCGATTAGAAGGTCGCAAAATGTCTGAAAAGTTATGAGAAAAAATAAGTATGTAATGTAGAGGAACTGCGCTGAGAGAAAAATTGGGGCAGTTTGTCTGATATCAAGCCCCTCAACCTCAGGTTGCGAGAGAGACACTCTACCCACAGGTCACGCAGGCACGCTCTTGCAGTGTAGTCAAAGCGAGGCTGTATACGTATGTCGTGTGATCTTTCACATAATATGGAAAGTTTGGTTTATGGGTGTTTAACGCCCCAAAGCAACCGAGGGATGCCGTAGCGGAGGGTTCCGGATAATTTCGACCACTTGGGGTTCTTTAATGTGCACTGACATCGCAGAGTACACGGGCTTCTAGCATTTCGCCTCCATCGAAAGTCGGGCACGCCGTGGCCGGGATTGAACCCGCGTCTTTCGGGTCAGCAGCCAAGCGCCATAACCACTGAGCCACCGCGGCGGCCTTAATATGGAAAGTGTCTGCGTGGTCAAGAGGAGCCCCTGCCGGGACACATTAACGCTATCGCGCCATACCCTTAAACGCGGAGCATAGTTGTCCCCCAGTTTTGTGGCGTAAGCTACAGTGGCCGAGGTTGACCAGTTTCGCGTGGCTCCTGGAGAGCCGTGCAGCGCATGCGCCAGGAGCAGTGACATCACAAAGCGCACATCTGGCGCGCCGGAGCCGCCGCCATGCGCGCCTCGCAGGTCTAAGCCTCAAGCGCCGAAGGGCCTGGTTCGGTTCCCAGCCTCGACACAGGGTTTTTTATTCAGTGAGTGTGCGGGGGGTTGACAAGGCTGTTATTCCCGTGTCCAGTCACGTAGTTGGTTTCGTTGTGCGGTTTCCAGAGGATGAATATTAATAATTATTATTATTAACGAAACCAACCACGAGACTGGACACGGGAATAACCGCCTTGTCAACCCACACACACTGAATAAAAAAACTCTGTGTCGCGGCTGGGAATCGAACCAGGCCCTTTGGCGCTTGAGGCGGGGACCCTACCACTCCGCCACGACGACTCAAGGTTTAACTAAGTAAGCGCACAGTATCCGACATAAGATAGTTCAGTATGGAGAGAATCGAGCATGCTCCAAAGAACGGAGGTAGCCTAAAATCGGCGAAGAGGAAACTACGCATAGGGAAAAACCAGATGTATGCGTTAAGGGACAAGGAGGGCAATGGCATTAGCAATATGGACAAGATAGTTAAGGTAGCCGAAGAGTTCTACACAAATCTATACACTAACCAATGTAATTAGAACGTTAATAATTGAGATAGCAGCGCACAGCAATGCGTCATCCCGCCAGTAACGAAAGAGGAAATAAAGAAAGCCTTAGGGGCAATGCAAAAGGGAAAAGCAGCTGGTGAGGATCAGGTAACAGCAGATATGTTGAAAGACTGAGGGGAGATTCTGCTAGAAAAACTAGCCACGCTGTATACCCAATGCCTTATGATCTCGACCGTACAAAAAGCTTGGAAGAACTCAGATATAATCTTAATTCCGAGGAAAGGACACGCCAAGGACTTGAAAAATTACAGACCGATCAGCTTACTGTCCGTTGCCTATAAGGTATTTACTAAGGTAATCGCTAATAGAGTCGGGGCAACCTTAGACTTTAATCAACCAAATGATCAGGCAGGCTTTCATAAAGGATATTCCCCAATCTATCGTATTCACACTATCAATCAGATGATAGAGAATTGCGCAGAATATAACCAGCCCCTATATATAGCCGTCATTGATTACGAGAAAGCATTTGACTCAGTGGAAACATCAGCAGTCATACAGGTTTTGCGGAATCAGGGTGTAGATGAGCCTTATGTCAAAATACTGTAAGATATATATATATATATATATATATATATATTAAGGAAACCAACAGTCGCCGAAAACCCAGGTGCATAGGATAATTTTTTCTATTTTTTTAAATTTCTAGTACCAATCAATTTCCTTTAAAGAAAATTACTTATAAAGCAGCAGAAAAAACAACCATGCCGCCTGTGGGATCCGAACCCACGACCTCCGAATATCGCGTCCGGTGCTCTTACCAACTGAGCTACGGGTTCAGCTTAAGTTAAGGACAGCACAGCGAGTCATGGAGAGGAAAATGATAGGTGGGGGAGGGAACAAACGCGGGTTAATGACATCCTAGTCGAAATCAAGAGGAAGAAATGGGCTTGGGCTGGGCATGTGATGCGAAGGCAAGACAACCGCTGGTCCTTAAGGGTAACGGAGTGGATTCCAGAAGGCAAGCTTAGCAGGGGGCGGCAGAAGATTAGGTGGGAGGATGAGATTAGGAAGTTTGCGGGCATAGGGTTGGCGCAGCTGGCTAAGGACCGGGTTAATTGGAGAGACATGGGAGAGGCCTTTGCCCAGCAGTGGGTGTAGTCAGGCTGATGATGATGATGATGATGAGTGAATGTGTGCCTTTCATATATTAACTCTTCCGAACCGGATGTCGCCGCGCTTACGCTACGTATATGCTGGCCTAGCAGGGCTAGGCCGTCATCAATTTTTTTTCCAAATTAGCGGCTTCCAAGGTGAGGGCAGCGGCCCATACATGAGCGCGGCCCTTACTCGAGTGTACGCGGCATCATTTGGCCTCATTCTGAGAAAAATTCTCTGGGAGTGACTAGATAACGTTGCGGCTCGTTCAAAGGTGTCTGTGTGCTGTGGCGTATCGACGGGGAGGTTGGAGGCTTCAAATTATCTGAAACAGAGATTTAAAGGTGGGTTAAATGACCTGAGATAATATAGCTAATGCGCTGTTTTTCTTATACCTATTTTCTAGCTAATATTTCATGTGGCAGCATCTACTTGACGACATAGCCTTAAAGGAGTAAGAGATTTCCTGCAGGTCCTGCGCGGGTACAGTATAGTATACTCTAAGGTGGAGCTTTACCTTCGAACCGTCTGTCTACTTAATCATCGCGTACGTCTTACACTGCACCACTTTCTCAAAGCAAATAAGTTGCAGTAGAAGAGCGAAGCGTTACTGCGCCGTTAAGTCGTTTATGTTAGTTAGCTGTGCTCTGAAATTCTTGGTCAAATAAATGGCAACGTCATAAATGTCTAGTTTCAGGTTACAACGACCATCAATTCATGATTAAGCCTCAGCAGGTGATTTGCCGCTGTTTTCACTCATGCTTCTTGCCATGACAGAGGGGCCACCGTGCCGGTCTTCGCTGTACAGTAGAAGGTAATCTTTAGAGCGCAATGACTGTTCTGTTACTTTCTTTAATATAGAGAAGCAACGTGCCCCCCCCCCCCCCTCCGCACTCTGCACACTGCACAACAGACATCCCAGATAGCGTTGTTGGTGCCGTCAGCAGCATTAGCGAATATATCTGTAGCTTGCCTGCCAGCACTTTTAACGGATGTTTCACAGGGCGCCTGCGTTTTGATAAGATGCTTCAAATCCATATATGACTATGCGCGGCGCTGGAAAATACTGTCGACGCTGTTATGCGCATTTGCTGCTAACACAACGACACTGGAACGGTGGACAGTATGTGCCGTATTTAGATTAGAGGAAGGCCTTATTTAGCGTGACCTATTGCTGGCCTGTTTGGCTGCGATCTAATTGAAACGCAGCAGCGAGAAATTTCATACTGCAGTGATATTTTTTGTGTTCTCGCTCTTGTGTTCTCGCTCTTGTTTTCTTCAATACATTCACCACTCGTCACATGCGGCGGTCGTGGGTTCGCTACCGCCCAGCTGTCTGCTTCGATGCACAAACAATACTCATCTCGTGCTACATATAAGCAATGAAATTTCGTTGAACATACCTTGTGTTCAGATATTTTTGTCTTATTCTTGGCTTGGCCCGTATAAAAAACTGCTTTTTTTTGCATGAGCCCTCGACCGTGGTATGATGACGATCGGCACAACCATGATACATAACCACCATCAGCACAGGCTCCACGCAGTGCAGTTATTGATAGCGCCGGATATTTAGCGATGCATTGAAAAGGACGCGGTAAAATTGGTGTAATTGATGCAAATAAAATGTAATTAAACTTTGTTATCATCTTGTTAGACTCCAACGGCTACAATTCTGCAGTGCCGCAAGAAAGATAGCCTATCAGATAAGATGGCACCGGCAGTCCTCCGAGGAACGTATACGGACGAAGCTGCAAGTTTCGTGGACTAGGTCGAAAGGTTCCCGACAAAGGCGTTGCATTTCGGTGTTCCGGAATATGTGAAATAGGGGTGAACAGAGGAAGCCAAGCGAAAGCCCCTCTGGAGAGAAAGAAAGAAAACTCGTGAGTCTGGTGCAGCTACCAAAAGCAAAGGGAAGTCGCACAGCGCCGAGTCGCGTCGTAGAAGGACAGGGGAAAGGACGGAGTGCTGCTGCAAAAGCAAAACAAAACAGATGTCAAGCGGGAAAAGCGCAGGCGATGCGATTCGGACGCCGGGTGACCCTTCAGTAGAGATTTTGAGACAAGAGGTATTAGAAGTCGTCGATGTTATGCGTAGCTGGAGGGAAGACTGAGAAGGAGAACGAGAAGGAGAAGCTTTACTGAGGGTTCAGATGTGATGTTTGCTCCGTCCATGTGGAGCTCTCCATTTCAGGGCTCCAGTGGCATTCGCTGAAACGTGGGCTCTTTTCAAAGTGGCCTGAAAAATCGCGGTCACCAATTTCAAACTTGACTGACTAATGTTCTGCTAACGCACATCAGCCATAAAAAATCCACCAGCCAAGCTAACAGTTTGGAATTGTGCTGAAATCAGCCGCTGATGAAAAAATAGTTGTCCCCAGAGAAACAGAATCAAATGATGTGCGTTAGTATTTTGCGGCAGCGGTAGACAATGGCTACCGAAAATGAACATTAATTCTTTTTTTTTTGCAAACGTTGATCGCAGATTAAAAAAAAAGGGGTTGCAGTTGGCACGATCCGCTATCTGGAAATCTACAAAAACTGTACAATGGACAATCAGTATACTTATCAGCTTTGCAGCTTTCTGAGCGCAAGTGACCTCTACTCTTTCCAACTTTCACCTATACCCTCATCCCCCTTTCTGTACCTATGCCTTGTGGCGCACTTGCCTAATTAAAAAAAAATCGTTCAAGAGACCACGCGTGTTGAGCCCTCGATTCTAGAGAGGAAAAGACCCTTAATTCTCTTCATCATGCTCATTCAAATCAGCTAAGAAGGTCCACTGTAATTTTGTGCTTCATGAACGCCCCAAACAGGTCATGTCCGCATGCCGCTGTTGAAAGTTTTAGGCAAGAAACTGCCGGCCAATCCTCTGGTCTCGGTGGCCGAATGCCTTCTTAAGAAACTGAGGAATGAGAATAATGCTGTTGATCCCGCAGTCACGCAATGTGCAACTTAAGAACTAGAGTCAATGCAAAAGTGCTTTTTTCAGCCCCATACGCGCTGTCGAAACTCTGTTAAGTCAATTAGGCCCCCGCTAGCGCTGTACCTCACTGTGAAAACAAGCATTAGAACTTATTCGCACCTCGTGCGAAAGGAGCTGCATATCAAACGCCCCTGACATATGGCAAACGCTACGTGGGCCAGACGAGAAGGTGTCTCAATGACAAGCTTCGTGAATGTAAGTGCAACGTTGAACGCATGCGCGAGTCATCTTCCGTTGCATTACAGGGACGGTGAGTGTGTGCCACGTTTTGGAGACTGTCGTCTTCAGGAAAAATCGTACTCAGTTAACATGTGAGATCTTTGAGACAGACAACATGGCAAAAAATATGAATGCTTGTGTTATAGTTATTTATCGTATCACTTCCACAAGAAGAGGTGGACAATAAAATTATCGGCTAGTGGTTCCTATGTAACCTTTGGTATTGATTATAAGACGCATCTGACCAAATGAAAACCAACTAGCCTAGCGAACGTCTTTCCAGAATTACATTTTTTTTTGTACATTGGGCCCTTGCCGATGTTCCATCCTTGGTCCATATTCCGTCATGTCTCTTATGGATGGGTCAGAATTATTTGAACGGTTTTCATGCGTCGCCATCCAACCGCCAAAAGAGTTGGTTCGTCGCGTAAATTTTTTTTTTCGTTCGGTCTGCCGCAACATCTTGTAAGACAACGAATGCAGTTCAGTGCCAGGATGATTTTTCCCTGCATTGAAATTCTTATAGCGCTTGAGTTCTTGTTTCTGCAGCGACCATAAATCAGTGACCTGTACACGGTCGATGTACACATACAATCGGTCCAGTGCGCGACGACTAAGCTACGTGTTTGCCTGATTGGCCGGCCGTCATGTTTCGCACGAGCTAAACAGTAGCCACGCAATCTGGCGGCCTCACATTCCTAAGCCCACTTGCGCCAACCGTGAACTTGAGGCGTAGACAGCGTGAAGTTGCTTATCCTATCAGGTTGTCACATGACGATACGGGAAAGCTTTCGAGTCTTTTTATTGACACCCCGCCCCATTCCCTGCTTTTTGGCCAACAACTTCTCCACAGCCTTCTTCATTTTCGCCTTTGCGTCTTCTAATCACTCGCGCGTCGGCATCTTTGTACGAACTGCGGCGGCCTCACAACTTTTCCTTGGTTGTGCCGAATGGAGCAAAGGGAGAAGTAGCCCGCTGCGTAATCTATGGGAACAAAATAAAACAAGAAAGCGGGAAGGTGACACGGCTCCTACGCTTCTCATCCCCAGTTCGTCTCGAATATGCAATCAGGGAGAGAACTAAACAAAAAGAGTACAGCAGCAGATAAAAAGAACCAACTTTCTGGTGAGCTGTCTAACATGCAGCCCGACATAGGATCTGGCGCATTGTACGCAACTTGGCGCCGGCCAGTCTACGGGCTGACACCGAGCTTCCTTGTACGTCCTAAAGACGCGAATAAGTGGGGGGAGGCCGAGCGCGGAAGCGTGTAGTCGAAATTGATCCGCTGCGCTCAGGCTGCGGCGAAAACGCATCGCAAATAGCCTCGGGCCACCGTCAGCGAGCGTGTTGATGGAGTCCATCAAATCAATGTCGCCCACTCAAGCTTGTTTTGCACCCGCCATTTTATTTCATTCTACCCTGCTGCGCTCGTGCACGCGTCGAGTCCGAAAAAAAGAGAGGTGGCCAGATCGACTCTTTCGGGCGCAACGCACTCTTCCCTTCTCCTTCTGGTCGACGTCATTGCCACCCCGTGGAACCTATCCTCTCTGCTGTTTCGACAGCGCAGTGAGAACAGTTGCAGCCGGAGTACGCCCAGCTCTCGAGCATTGCGACTGTCTTGGCCGATGGCAGTGCACTCGCACGAATGGCTCTCCGCGGGCCGCTCCTTATGCACAGCGGGGGCGTGTGACGACAGAGTATAAATATCTAGAAGACGGATAATTTTGCAGAAGTAGGTCACATTGGTTGCGCATGTAGGTCATACATTTTGAACACTGTTGGGGAAAAGCAGAATTTCGCACTTGTAGAGGCGGCAAAAAAAAAACAACAACAACTTGAGATGCGGGAATAGTATTCCCTTGTTCTGTTACCACTGGCTAGAGTTTCTGACTGCACGGGTGCAACTGTACTTCTTTCAAGAACAAATGAAAGTTACAAAAAGATTCCGGGATGAAAAAGATTACCAAGACGGCGCGCTGGAAAGGCGCCGCGGCGAACTGAGGACTGCCGACTGCATACTTAGTTGCTCCATACCCAGTTCGCTCGCAGTGCGGGTTTGGCGTTCAGTGAGCAGCAGGCTGACACTTAAATTCATAGTATCTGCGGTGGTTGCTAGGTTATTGTAAAAAAATTTATTTTTATTTCTTCTTGGAGAAACTGCAGTCCCACTAATATTTTTTTTTCATTAGAGCCCACCTCGACACTCCCGCCAGGCCCTCACTGTCGCACCTTGGCAATCCCGCGACTCGTTATCCGGGCGCACTGAAGGGTGCATGAATCGGAAGGGCGGCTTTCGATTCGGCGTCACTTCCTCTTTATCGCTGGCACGACATCGGTGGGGCGCCCTGCGCGGCACGCTTCACAGGCAGCCACGACGAAAGGCTCTCTGACAACGCGTATGCTCTTTGAGGAAGACTGCTGCGAGTTCTGCTCGGCTGATATACACACTTCTTTTCCCGTCCTGTCGTACGCCGGCCACCGCGCACTATGCGGACGTCTCCTGCGGGACCTGCTATATATGGTGCGCAGTTTGCGGCCGACAACCGCTGGCGCATGCGCCGCCCACACTTCTCCTTTGTCAGTCGAGACCCTTTCGCGCTTGTCTGGCCGCAGCATACATCGGTGCGGTCGGCTCTGCGCGCGCACAGCCGAGCGATGTGTTACTCTCCGTTTAATAGGGCTTCGCGGACGAGGAAAATGGGCTGCGCTTTAAAATGCGCGTACACACACAACACGTCGACAGATTACACGGGGGCGCTGCGTGGCGTGCCTGTCGAGGGGCCCGGCACTCGCTCCGCGAACTCTCGGTGCGCTCGTGCGGCGCGCCACTTTTCGATTGATTGATTGCGGTCAGCCTTGCGTTTTGACTGGCGCCCGCTCTTTCGGCCTACCGCAGGTGAACGGCTTCAGCCTCGGAGCGAAGTTTCTTTTTTACGAAAGCGCGCTTCCCCTCCGGGACCACGCCGTTTGTCTTTTTAATTCACCCCCCTCCGTTCTACCATTATTCGCTCGGTCCCGCGTGCACCTCAAGCACTCCGAGGCCTGTCAGCTACCCTGGCCTGTGCGCTCTATGTCTTAAGTACGAATTAAACGGCAAGCCGCTCCCATTCCAGCGCTGTCTCTTTCTCTCCGTTCTGAGACGTTCTACGTTTGTGCGTCGAATTTCTCTTCCTTTGAGCCGAGCCGCGCGCTGCCTCGGGTCTTCCTGTGCAGCCCGCGCGTCAATCCTTCGCTTGTTTTTCGCCTCCTCCGCCGTAACTCAAACGGCACAGATTGCCGCTGCAGGGCTTCCGGTGCTGTCAGTCTCAGAGCTCGTCCTCTCCACCTCGGCCTGCAGGTGGACTGTTTTTGATGCCCCGCGAAACAATCAACCGCAGAACGAGTGTACCGCAGGGCATCTCCATCGAATCATCCGCGCTCGTGACCTGCGAGCACGGGCTTGACCTAAACCCCATCCGGGCTGCTTTCCTGACCGCTCTTTGCCCCTTAATTCCTTTCTCCACGCTGTGATTCCATCTGTCCTAACTCAGTCAAAGCCGGAGGCGCTCGGAGACAGCGGCGGCTCATCAGGTTTCCCGGGACTGTCAGAGGAAAAATGCGTCAACGAAACAAAAATACGAAATTAAAGGCCTGCAGAACAGAGGGAACGAGCATGGAGGGGCGGCGCACTGCTGCAGGGGCGGAAAAAAAACGTCGCAAAATGGGACCGGTCGAGTGCACGTCTTAGTGAGCTTATTATGGTGGCGGCCCTCTTTGACAGGATTATGGCCTCGCTCCCCCCCCCCCCCCCCCTCGCTTTGCATTACAGTTCTTACAGACGGTGCAACTGGCACCGCGGTCGTCTCCGCGTTACCACCCATGTCTACGAGCCGACCGCGTTGCATGCACAGCGGTGAGCTTGAGGCGAAATTTGAACCGACGGCGGCGCATTAGCGAATCGATAGCTCACCGCATTATCTCGCCGTGCTCTCGGCCGCCTAACATCCTCGTCTCAGCGCTGTCGGTGGCGCTTCTTTAAAGCGTCGGTCAAACGCCTACACCGCATGATACTGAGCGGCGCGTTGCGAGGCCTTGCAGCGTCCGCATCAAAGGCACAGGAGCTTCATTTTTTTGTGCATCCTTGTGTGTGCGTTCGTATGTGCGCCCGTGATAGCCACAGGTTGCCACTCCTCCACACGAGCGGAGTTCTTGCTGCCGCCTATAAAGAAAGAACGCGCGGATATTTTAATAACGCGAACTTCCTCGGAAGTCTGGCGTCGTCAGACTTTGATACACGCTACGAACCGTCCCGTTCAATTTTGGGACGCGGCGAAGCGTCGCAGGGCAGCTACCGCCAGCTGCTTCTCTTCAATTGCTTCCAGCTTTAGAACCCGGGAATCTTACGCCGGGAAGCGGGATCGGAAGTATTTTTTGTTACAAAGAATATTTCGTCATAAAAGCAAGGTCAAAGAAGTGCGCACGTATATGCAGTCTAATACCCCTGTCACACGGACACAGTAAAGGTACTTTGAACTAATTCTCCATTACTCTAAGGACGAACGCGCGCTGCCACACGGACGCGCCAAAGGACACCTAGCTCAAAGGAGCTTCGAAACAAGGCAGCTCGAGTTCGTCCTTTGAGGCTTCAAGGGAGTACTCTCTCTCCCAGCGAGTTAACAGCATAAATAAATTGAGAAAAGAAACGTTCAATTTAAATTTTATAAATTCACTTCATAAGATTAGTGGCGTTTTAAAATATAAAATCATTTGTTTTGTGGCAGTCTCACCACGCCATACTCTCGTTCCAGATATACGAGCGTCACGGTAGCCACGGCTCAGTGTGGCCAGCACTGTGATGTTATGCTCTGTACTTGGAAAATCATGTCATTATTGCAGTTAAAATTGCGTTGCTTTAACATAATACGGTTATAAAACTAATTTACTAAAAAAATGCGACATTTCTGTATTTACATCTACAGTGAGGTTTGCAATTTTAATAACGCTTTTCGCCGATGAGGGCGCTAAAAACTTCTTGCGAAGGTCGTTCCGCGACCGTGTAGCACGGACGAACTCCCTTGAAGTAGTGCTCCTTTGGGAGCGTAAAGGAGCATTAGTTCAAAGTGCCTTTAGAGTGCCCGTGTGACCGGGGTATAAGAGGCATACGCAGAGAGAAAGAGAGAGAGAGAGAGAACTTACTCTGGTAAGCAAAAAAAGGATGAGTCGGTTTCCGGAAGCCAGATGGAGGACTTGGGCTGGTATGTTGCAGCTAAAGCGTCGCACTTGAGCAGACTACTTAGGAAAAAAAGGTCACGTTGTCCCAGGACACTAGACATTTCCATACGTCGTACGGCGTGGCGCCTCTAGAGAGTGCAGGTGCATTTACATAACTAACTCGTAGGAACCCCACATGTTTATTCGAAAAGGGAAACGTTGGATTCGTGAGGATTCACCCTACCCTTGTGCGCTTGGAGTCGTGTTCAGAAGGAGTTATTCGGGAATTCAGCCTCGGTTGTTGGCTGCAATATACGAATGCCCCGGAGAATAAAGTGGAAATAGTATAAGATAGGTAAAACTGGAAGATGTTTTCAAAGCCTAGTAGCTTAGGGTCCGTGCCGCACGAATAGCTTTTTCGTTAACCCATGATCTGCATGAGAGTCTAGGAACGTAGTTCGAAGTAACCCGTGTATCTGGGCTGAGAAAAGCTATCAATATCTGTGTCCGTATAATGTCCCATGGCACATGCTGTAGAGTTCTTTGAATGAAAACAGCAGCCTTAAGAAGGCCTACACATCTCAAACTCTATACTAACCTTCCCTGAGCCACACCCCTTCCCCTCTTTCCAAGAAAGAAATGAAAGAAGAAAAATTGTTTTGGGTCCACTCTGAACAAAACGATCGGATTTGTTAACGCAAAGGGCAGTTATGCACCGTGTGAGCACTCATGGAGACAGCCAACGAACTGACTTTGCCCAATACAAAGCGCAATGAAATGTCGGGCGACGATAACTGAAATACTGGTCATGAGTTTTGTTTTTTCCTTTTCGCCTCGAGATATAGCCAACACCCTTACCTTCTCTCTGTGCGCATTAGTACGGAAGAGCTAGCCAGCGCACCGGAAAGCACTCCTGACCTTTCTGACCGGGGCTTCGCTGATATGTTGGGCAAAGAGTGGTAATCCCTGCCTACGCCGGACATAGCTGCATTATTAAGCGCCTTCTCTCTGTTCAGGACAAAACTTTATCTGTTTTTCAAGGAAGATTTTTTGTACGTATATATTGTGCAGCAGAGGATTTAAGCCCAGCGCTCTTTTATTTATTCAGATAGGAAGGGGAAAACAGGAGAAAGAAAAGGCTCCGATGAAAATTCAGTAGCCCGCTTCAGAACTGCTGCGAACGCTCGGACAACGTAAAATTTGCGTTTTTGCAACTGCAAATTCTGAGATGCGTACTGGGAAGAAAGCCATTCGGTTACAGCTTGACTGGGGCTTGGCATCCGATGCAGTACAGCAGCAGTTTCGACGTTTACTAAACAAGATTAATGTTCTAAATACCAGCTCTGAGTGACCAGTGCCAAAATATAAGTTTTCTGGTTTATAACAGCTTTGTTACCGGTAAAATTGACTGATTTGCTATCACGTGACGCTGACCTATCTGTCTAGCCTGACTTAGTATTGCCCTTCAGTGTCCCTTTAAGAGTAAACCTGCTATGTAGCGCAGACAGTGGTCTCGACGCAGAGTACAGAGCGATGTGCCGTACAATGCGGATGCTGCTGCCAGTGACCCAGCGAGTACACTTCTCCTAGGCCGTTTGTGTAAGCTGCTCTTTGCAGTCATGTTTAGCGCGTAACGTTGGCTTGAAAAGGGGGGACGCTGTTTTCAGTGGGAGAGCTGGAGAAAGGAAGGTCGGGATGACGTACAGGGGCTACCTTTAATTCGCATCTTTCAAGTATACTCGACACTTGAGAACAGTTGCTCTCCAGATGTGCAAGGTGCGGCAGCGAATCACGGAATTTTCGCCATGCTCTTGCGCCTCCATTCCTCCAGTGGTCTTCTATTAGTACCCACCGCACATATGTTCACGTTTTGTCGGCTACCTCCAAAACTGAAGGCCTCGGGAAGGTTAGCTGTGGCCGCATTCACCCCTGGATGGATACTGCGATAGTCAGCGTTCGATGCTCTCTCAACCTTTCCCACTCGCTATGGTGAATGATACTGTAGGGAAATTTTCCTCTTGTATAACTGCGTTCTGAAACGATCTGACCTATATATTCAAGAAGTCGGGCGCTGCCTTTCCACTTGTCACAAGGCGTTTAATTATTTAGTTAATATCTTGCCTTTTGAGATCGCATTTTCCCACTAAACTGCTTCTGCACTGCAGGGTGCTCCCGCTGAGTGCTCTATCCATCTTTCCAACCTACGCTGTTTTTCCTGTACTTAGTACTTACTGGATACTCTTCCAGTTATTCTTCCCGAGAGTGAATCAACATCATGAGTAGGGCCTCCAGCTGCCCAATCTCTTTTTGCTATTATCTCTCAGGCGTCCTCTGAGACAGAATTTTCTTTCAGCTCCGCTTACCTGAGAAGGTGACGAAGCAGCGTCTCCCTGTGCTGCTTCATTTGTAATTTTGCATAATTTTGCTATGCGCGCCCAATGCAACCTTCCGGCCACCCTTTGGCTCGCCCCTGGTGCGGACTGAACTTCACTCTTCAACTACACAAGCGCTTTACTGACCTCTTTCTGATGCTGTTACCCTCTTCCCTACGCCGTGTTTAAATTCATACTTGTTTTACCCACGAAGTGTTCGTTTTTCATTGTGGCCGCGTTTGTCCTGTATTTTGTTTTGATAAGCTTTTCAGCATTGATGGCCTGCCAGCCCCACTGAGCAGTGCTACGCTCTCACTTCCCACTTGGCAGGTGCAGGCCCTGCCTGTGAGCTAGAATAAAGTGAACGCAAAGCAGGTATGGAATGGTATGGGAAAGCGGTTTACGTCCCACTGCCACATGTGGGCTATGACGGACGCTGTATGGAGGGCTGCAGATTATTTCGATCATGTGGGGTTCTTTAACGCGGCCTGACGTCGCATAGCAAGGTGGCTTCTTTTCCACTTCGCTGCCATCGAATCGCGACCGCCGCAACCGGGCTTCAATCCTGCGAAACTGGTCTGATCAACAGAACGTCACACCCACTAAGCTTCCGCAGGATGTTCCAGGCGAAAAACAAATGTCTGGTCGGAAGTAACGTGTGCCACCAGGGGAACGGAAGAGAAATGATCTTGTTTTCCGGGTACAGTTTTTGATAGAATAAGCTTGCGTGTATACGTAAGCGGACAAGTGAAGGGAAAAGAGCTGCTCGTTATGACAACGTAGTATGACATACGTTATGACATACATTACATTATGACAAGACGTTATGACATACGCCGGCGCATATGTTCGCAACGTTCCGTCGATGAGAACTCTTTGGTTTGTCAGTGAAGGCGAGATTTTTCATGACATGCCGAACACCCGCAGTTCGACGCTTGATAGGCGACGGGAGCTGAACCGCGCGTGTTCATATTATTACCAGCTTCACAGACTTCTCCCTACGCATTCCGCAATATTAGCTGCCTAACTCCAGAAGCTTTTATCTTTTACTTTTTTACCTCTCATGGTATCACATCCACGATTGACATCGAGATAAGATTGTGAAGGGATAAAAGTACAAGAAACAGGCGAACTTTTTTATGTGTATGCAGGCCGCACGTATCAGTGTGTGTGCCTTTCTAATTGCAGCCGCGGTGATTGGGGACGCATACGTGTACGCGTACACACAAAAAAGGGACCCACGCAAAATAAAGACAAACCTGAACAGCTCGTTACTAATTGCGAGCTCTCAGCACCACCGTCACAGTCTGTATGCGATTTGTTTCGCAACGGTGCAGAAAGAAAAAAGCAGCAGTAGGCGCGTCCTGGGCACGCGTGTAGAGATAGCTATGTATAGAGAGAGAACGATGCGCTGAGCGCGCGCAGTGGAAATGTGCTGCTAAATGCTACGTGCGGGAGTATCAAAGCGCGTCGCCCAAGGCGGCGTCCGCGTGCGCAGTGCGCACTGCCTTTTGCCGGAGCGGAAGCAATGCGGTGGAAACTACTCATATTTTAACTGGAGCTCCCCAGGGAGCTTCGGGACCTCACTTAAAGGAAACAACTCGGAAAGCAACGCGCACAAGCGCTTCCTTAATCCGCGACTGGCATTAGCCACAGCAGCTCTGTGTTCGTTCTAGCGAGCCTATGAGAGGGAGGTGTGACGATACTTTGAAGCCGTAGACGCGGCTGGGAGCCACCAGCACGGTGAGTTAGCGGATGTCAGATGCACTGCAGTACTCCTGTAGGGACTCACGATTCATTGGGCGCTGTAGCAAACGTGCGGAATAATGCGTTTCGTGCGGCGCTCGAGCATACTTGCAGGCGAGTAGACGTAGCTGGGGCGAAGTTTCCGTATCTAATTATTTATTCACCCCTTCAATGGTATTTTCTTTTATTTCTTTCTTTTTCGTGCCGCACTCTGGCTGTAAAGAAGATCGCTTTAGGCAAGACGTGTTTTTATTATTT
Source organism: Amblyomma americanum (assembly GCF_052857255.1). Lineage (NCBI taxonomy): Eukaryota > Metazoa > Arthropoda > Arachnida > Ixodida > Ixodidae > Amblyomma > Amblyomma americanum. The sequence goes on along the minus strand of NC_135497.1, from coordinate 220,190,785 downwards.
TTTTCGGCTCACCATTAGGAGGAAACTGCAAACGAGACCCCTCTATTACCTCGACAGAGACTATATCGGTCAACTGCCCGGGGTGACAGAGTGGCTTCCAAGAGAGGGGTGACGTGGCCAGGGGCGGCAAAGCATCAGGTGGGCGGTTCAGATTAGGAAATATGCTGGGGTAAGACTGTCGCAGCTGGCGCAGGTCGGGGCTATTTGCAGCTCTTTGGAGAGGTTTTTGGCCGGCAGTGGGCGTCGCATGGCTAATAATGACGGTGATTATGATGACTAATGAGACCACTAATTATTGTAACCCATTACTACTGCCCACCTTTTCATCAGCGGGTTGCAAAAAGTAAGTCGTTCATAAGTGAAGCCACCGTCTGCAGGTCCGCAGTAGTTTTTTTTACCAAGGGAAACAGATGTGCGAATTGGCACTTATAGATATATACGCTTTATACCCCTGTCACACGGACACCACGAAGGCCTTTGAGAATAAGGTCCTTATATTCATATGCGTAAGGAGTGCAGCTACACGGCACAAATTTTGCGTCTTTTCCGCTAAGGGCCTTGGAGGCGAAGGCGCCCGACCGAGACCTTTGGAGACCGAAGGCGCAGCCTTCGAGAACCAGCGATCGCAGTGCCATCCAACGTCAAAAACTAAAAGAAATACGAAAATAGATGTAGCCAACAATGTTTCAAAAGATCTTTTAACGATACGAAAGTGTGTCTGGCTTTGCTTTCTATACGGCTGTTTAAATGTTATGCCCAGATTTCAAGGCAGTGAAAGTGTTGCAGCAACACCGAGCGTCCCTGGTGGCCAAGGCAATGCACAATACCTGCTGCTGATGATGAGGGTAGCTGTTGCAGTTCTTTTAAGGAAGCAAAAAAATTTAAAAAATTGTCTGAGTTCAACGAATGAACAGGATTCCCCACAGGAACACCGACTTCAGCCGCCTCGAGCACAGCAGCGGGTGCTAAGCCTTGACGACTGTTTCACCTTTGAGCTGCACCGTGTACCTGCGTCGCTGCTCCTATAAGCTTCGTTCCTTTGGTGAAAAGAGGTGCCTTTGCTGGAAAGGCCTTCAAGGAATGCCATGTGACAGAGGTATTACAGAAGCCTGGGCAGCACCATTTCTGGTCTCCTGACCTTTTCAGCCGTCGCCGACCTTCGGGCCTTCCGGTTCCAATGGCTGTCGGTGCGCTGGCGCCCGGCTGCAAAGCGTTGTTCCGGCTCTCGCTGTGGATAGCAAGCTGTCGGACTGCACAAAAACTTCGTGTGAATGCGCACAGCATGCTTTGGTGTTGCTAAATGCTTGGTTCAACCACCTGCATTATTCGTCCACTTCTGACTGCCAGCGTCGCCTCTAATCGGCTCTAATCTGTCCACAAGGGGTCAGCCGTATGCGAGTTTTGTGCTTAATTTTTAAATCAGTTGCAGCTTCTAACGGTCTTTGTGGACCACCAGATTCATTAACTTAACAGATTACAAGCGGAGTATTGTCTGTAAGCTTACTTTCCAGGGCTTAGTGTTTTTGCGGAAAGGGGGGGGGGGATATATGTACATACTTTTTAAGGATGCTCCCGCTTAGCAGTGTGTGCAGCGTTCACAGCTGTAACGTGAACACGTGTGTGATCACCTGATGATTCCCAGGCTTCCGAAGGAAGGCTGTGCAAGTTGCTCAGACGGGTTCAAGCGTTCAGTGGCGTTCGGCTGTGCTCTGGCGAAAGTAAGGCTTAAAACTGCACCTGAATTTAGGATCCGTAGATACACTGACGTATGTTGGACCTGTAGACATGCCATTTTTTTTTCATCTTTCCTAAGCAAACCCTAGAAGTCGTTAAGAAATCAAAATGCTGACACTACCTTCGAAGCAACTGAGCGCTTTGCGGGTGCGGTTTATTTTCTCAGTGCGAGTAGTGGTGCCGTTCAGATGTGCAGCTGGATACATGTCTTTGTTTTTGATTGCACACTTTAAGACACGCTTTGTTCGCTGCCGCGTTCAAGGCGCCCTTCGTCTTGGCGCTCCGGGCACCTCCACGTGCCAAACACAACCAGAGAATGGGGAAAGGAGGAAGATTGCCCAACTATACGCGCCCCCTAATCCCTGGATCCTTCACTAGTAGCAACTACTGACGTTAGAACACGCGAGCACAAAGCGAAGCAATTGAGCAAGAAATCCCCTTCTGTGAAAGAACATCACAGGCCTATCACAGTACCGGTGACAACGTCTTGACTGTCCCCGCATGGCAGTAACAGACCGCCGACTAGGTCGGCCGGAGTCTCCCTTAGTGCCGACTAGATGGCTTTCATTGCATCTTTCCAGGGCTTCCTTCTCTGTCTTCATTGACCCTTGGCACGTGCTGACGTTCGCGCCGTCGCGCTGCACGATAGGTAATCCCGATCGTCAATGCTCGTAGCGTTGCGAGTAGAAACGGCGGGCGATAAGCGTTGTGATCCCCTTGGGTGCTTTGTAAATCTCTAGAATTGCAGTACGTGAGATCTGCCTGCAGCTTTGCATTGCTGCACTGTCGGTGTGGTACCCAGCTCCGCAAGACTGCGAGCTGTTCTGTGCATTTCCTCTTCGTTAAGTGCAGCTAGGGCCACAGTACACTGCATCACTGAAAAAGACGCAAACTCTGAATGGGCCCTAATGTCGCCGGCACCGAATACCAGGGATGTTTCCACCGATGGCTTTGAACCAACGCGTAAAGAAGGGCGTTTTCCTTTCGCAAGCCTGACAATGACGCAAAGAGAGTAGCGGCAGACCAGGCGAGAAGAACGACGAATCCGATCGCTTCCACTACTTTTATCGTGGGTGCTCTCTTTCTCTCGAACAATTGTGCACGCGCAAGCACTTGCGAAGACCGTTTCGAAGTGTTGTTATCTTCTCGGTCTTCCAGAGTAAAAAGACCATAGTTTACTTTAGCTCGTTGGCTCCGGTTCAAATAAGCCAGTTTTTTATAAGCATGCAGGAGAGCAAAACGTGGTTTATCTCGTTGTCTGTCCATCATATCTCTCAATCGCGTCAGTAAATTGTGCATATATACACGACACAGTCACTTTCGTTGAAAATACATGTAGTTCTTTTTTTGCGTATACCGACATTAGGTCATGCAATGACAAATCAACTTTAATGGATAGAGCTAATGGGCGAGGAATGTTGCTTCGTGCTCGTTTCCATGTGACCTCTCGGTTCTTACCCCGAAAAGATATCGTTCTGCACATTTTAAAATAAAAAAATAGCTGCCTTGGCCACCGCTGTGGCTCAAGTGGATTTGACCTTTTGCTACCTAACATGATGTCACGGTTTCGACCTAGGCCGCGGCGGCCACATTTCACTAAAGACGATGAGCAATCACGCTCGACATCTAAGATTCCGGTGCACATAAAGGAACCAAGAGTGGCCAAAAATAATTAAAAAGAGTGAGAAAGCGGCATTGACAAGCCTCATAGCCGCTTTGCAGGGTTTTCTACGTTAAAATTCGTTATAAATTATTAAAACATTCCCTCTCAATATCAGTCTTTACACTGATGCAGACCCAGAGGAATTGACAGATGTTGGTTTCTATAGTGGAAATGAATCTATGCAGATCTTTCTACTTAGCAGCTAGATAAAACAACTTGACCTCGGAGGATGTGACAGTCTGCAAGTATTTCCTGGATTTAAATTCCTCTGTCTTCACATAATTGGGAATTAAATGACTGGTGCTAATATCTCGGCTATTCAAAAAGGCGTGCAAGATCGCCATTATTGATATCAAGAGAAAATTTCGCGCTCCCTACGACTCAAACTCTGACGTTCACAACCCTTAATAAACGTTCGCATTGCAACTGTGCAGTGGTGGACTCCTCCGGCAAGATCCCGAACGGCGTGATGGCCGGCACGGCAGCCTCATTCGGCCACTTCGATCAATGCCTGGACATCACCGTGGATGGGGATGCCTTCCACGGAAAGTTCTGCAACTTGGAGCTCTGGCTCAAGGACCTACCTAGGCCCAGTCCCAACGCCGCTGACGTCATCGAGGACAGCGAATCGGTGAGGCCAATGTTGGCGTGAGGATAAACGTTGCAAAGACTTAACCAGGTTGCCTTGTTCACGTGCTAATCAAATGCTGCACTGACTTGTCGAAGGCCAACTTTCATTTCTTGCTCCGTAATATTTCCTGCGTTTTTGCAAAGTACGCACTTGAATGCGTAGTACAGATGTGAGCCGCGACTTGTATACTTATGCGAACAAATAACTTGCTCTGGGGATGTTGTTTCAAAACCTGGCATTATGCAACGCTTCTTACGTAACGCGAGGCAAGAGGTATAAAAACATAACCATTTAAATATTGAGGGTATAAAACTACAGCAGTATTATCGGTGCGCGTATAGAGCAAGAATGGGTATTTATTTCGCCATAGTAAAATACCGTAAGATTAATTATTCATGTTTTAAACAGCAGGAAACACACGAGATATTATCATACGCATGGCGCAGAACGTTAAGGAACAACTCTAATAGCTTACTTTTTTTACCTGCTGTTTATTCTGGATGTGCTTCCCACACTGTTAACAAAACACGGAAAATCTGAAATATTTGTGGACAGATGGCATGTTAGCACCCCTCTGCATCTGTCAGCGTTCTGCCTACTGTCCGCTGACATGGCATGCCCAGATATGCCCTGCCGTTAAAAATGCTTCATCTGTGCGTGGACTGCGTGTCAATACATTCAAAGGATGGGCTTTGTGCCAGCTTCTATTTGTTGGACCACGCACTCATTCACTTTGGTGCAATGCGCTTCTTCAGGCACTGTGCAGGAGGCTTTGAGGGTCGACAGATCGACCACTGGCGTGCTGCTGGTGGCTGTCAGCAAACATTGAAAGGAGTGAAAGTAAAGGAGCAATGGCGCATTCGATAGAGGCTATGGCTGAAGCAAAATGTTAATTTTTTGTGGTGTCAACATGGAAAGTAACTTCATTTCGCGGTGTAACAGGTGCTGACCTTCTTCTACGATAATGGTTACTGGCTCCAACTGTTTCCCGCAAGGCTGGGCGTCTGCATACCGTCCACCTGCAGCCGCGAGGATCTGCAGAAGATGGCTGCCAAGGGTAAGCAAGAAGCTGCGAAAGGAACAACAAAGAAATGGGTCACTTTCACTGGTGTCATGCTTATCGACAGTCAACTCCTTCCGCAACCTTCTTTAGCTCCATAATTTCTTATTTACTCCAAATGTACAGCTCTCGATACGGCTATAAACGCTACTGTAGTCGGATACAATTAAGGAAGTTAAGAGCACATAAACTCGGTAGTCACTGCATTGTGTTGTCATGAAAACATCAGACAAATAAAATCACTTCTACGCGCAGCAGAGAACCCACAATCACGCGCGAAAATTGGCGAGCAGTATTTATCATGCTCGCACGCGCCTCCATCGCTCGCTCCTGCGTATATCAATTCAGGGATGGCTATTGGTTAGCTTCTTTCAGACGACAGGCAGCTACCATGGACGCGGCCGCGTTGCTCCGGGAGGGGGGGGGGGGGTGGAATCAGGGAGCTCTGCCCTTGGAGGTGAGGCCGGCGGAAAAGCGCCGACGTTACAGCGTGCAAAAAGTGACGAGAGGAGACTGAGTGGTGCGCAGACGCTGAAATTCAAATTATGAGTACAGATAACCCAGCTTCTACAATACCCATTAAAAAAAATTCATCCTGGGCAATATTCCTGAAGCGGTGTGTTTTAACATCCCAGGCATACTGCAACTTTATTAGGGTCCGTTTCAGAGCAACTTTAAGTCTGTAGTGATGCTTCGCCCACATTTAGGACCGCCGCACAGAATTCTTCCACGACAAAAAAACTAGGCCGTTGTTGAAACTTTCTTGTTACTTAAACAAGAAGCTAATCACAAGAAAAAAATATAAGCCATAGAATTTTGATGCTTGGAAAAGTTGATTTCGCTTACTATTGTGATTGGCCAGCGGAGTAATACAGTACGCCGCGGACTGTAGCACAGGGTTAGCAACTGCTGCTCTTTTTTTTTGGTTGTATCCTACTGAAGTGGATGTCCGTATTTGCCGAGGCACACGGTGGACCACATGGTATTGCGCGCCTCATAGAAGTATATTTAAGTTTGCGCAGCTTTCATTCTAGCTGGAGTCGCACTTTAGGTTCTCGAGCTTCGCGTCTTGGCGTTCTAAATTATTGGCTCAATTTTGTGATTTAAGTGTTGCATACGATTGAAGTTAGTGTCTATTCATTATATAAAAATTCAACTGAAACTGAAAGAAAAATAAAATGAAATAAAGATGAATAAACGAAGCAGTTGCCACCGTTTGAATAATTGTGTTTTGGAAATAAAACTGCAATGCATAGCAAAGCCTTCCAGCTGTTAGAAACCAGCATAGAGGTGACCATTCTCATTTAGAGGCGTATCAGTTTGTCCTATGCACTCCTTTTGCACCCGACAACATGTGGATAGAAAGTAAGCTGAGGCCTCCTCTGGTCCCCGTTATGTTTTTCAGAGCACTGCACTTTACAGTGCGGCTGACATAAAAGTCACTAGCTATCCTTCCTCTATGCCACATGAAAATCCAGCACGCAAAAAAAAAAGAAATTGAGCGGTTTGAGTCTTACTTTCTACTAGGAACGCACGCCCGGAAGTGGACCACCACCGTTCCCACTTCGAGCCGTTGATCAATTCGCTCTCACCCTACCATATGCTAGCCGTCCCGGTAAGCTCAGTTGGTAGAGTGACTGGCCCGGTGAAGAGGTGGTCCCGGGTTGGAAGTACGGACCGGGACGAATTTGTCTTCGACAACGAAGTTTCTGTAGAAGCTGTATAGATTTCCTTTGTAGAAGTGCAGCTGCGCTTGGGTGAATCCTAATGAGTCATTTCTCCCTTATTACATGCCCAGAAGTCACGCTTCACATTTTTCTAATCGCAGAAATGACCTAAGACACCGTCAGCGAGCATTTGACTACTCTGTGTTTCGGTTTCTAGAGCAATTTTTGCGCCATTAGATATTATCGCTGTTGTGCCTCACTCGCGCGATGCGCGTGCAGCATCGCAGGAACTCCAGATGTCGGCGAACGTGACGTCGTGCCAGGTCAAGGAGCCCATAGCCTTTTCCAAGGAGCAGCTGGTCGTCCTGTGAGTGCGCGGACGCCCTACTCCGCACTGCTTATTCTTTGCGTGCCTCCACTAATTCCTCTCACTCGTATGCCACTTCTTCGCCTCGTGATCTGCATGCTGCGCCAGGTTCGAGAAATTCGATATTCTAGGCTAGCATCGGTGTGCAGCTTCTGCGTATGATGTTGCGCTGCACTTTGAACTGGCAAGAGATGGAACGGGAATTACGTGCGCAGATCTGCGGAAGTCGGTCGCGAACTTATGATTCCAGCTAGCCTTCCTTACTGTTATAATACAGAGGCGACGTTGCCGCGAATAATGACGCAAGAGTTGCTGAGTACATTGAAGGGCACGGAGGATTTTGATCTTACACACAAACAGAAAGTTGGCTGGTCGAGCTACGCGCTCCACGGCGACCGAAAAGTGAGGATTTGAGATATTAAGGAACGCGCGCTTTACTGTGCATGAATAAAATAAGAGAATTTACCATATCTCAAAAGTGATTCAGAAGGGGCGCGCTAATTTGCTAAGTAAGAAAAGTTCTATAAAGAGCGCACCGCGCAAGCTATGGACGTCCGGAGCTTTTCAATTTCATTTATGCGCTGACGCCGCGCCTTTCACAACCTGACGTCGCATTACAACTAATCTCTATGTCGTCGTTGACATCAGCGTGCACATTTGCAAGAACGCACGCCCACGATTGTGAGCATATTTTATGGTTTATGGGCGTTTAACGTTCCGAAGTGACTCAGGCTATGAAGGACGCCGTAGTGAGAGGCTCCGGAAATTTCAACCACCAGGGGTTCTTTAACGTGCACTGACGTCGCACAGTACACGAGCCTCTAAAATTTCCCCTCCATCGAAATTCGACCGCCGCGGCCGGGATCGAACCCGCGTCTTTCGGGTCAGCACCCGATCGCCATAACCACTGAGCCACCGCGGCGGTGATGGTGAGCATAGTGCTAACATTTGCTTTGTGTATATATAACGTCTGCTACAAATATTTTGTTGCCGAATCAGTCTTACCACTCGGATTTTCTCAGAGCTAAGTGCGATCGCTGCGCATGATGCTACAGTACACATATTTTTGCCGTATATGCTTACTTCCGGAGCAGTGCGTAAATGGTCGCGGGATGATGGATCCAGGGTCCATTTTTCTGCGTCGTCCCTCCCTTTTTTTAATCTATCTATCCATAGAAAACCTGTTTTGCGCGCAAGAGTTCCGCAGAAGCAATTGTATCGAACAGCCTCCCAATGTGCCCTTTTTCGAGACCAAGCGACGGAGGAAATAACTATCGGCAACGCGTTTCGTCTTTTGCAGCGGCATCCTGGGCGTTGTCCTGCTGCTGACTGTTGTTGGCACTGCACTCGACGCCCTCTGCAAGCAAGACGTCAAGCACACGTCCACTTTCGGCGGCAAGTGCATTTCCATGACGCGCAGTATCGTGTGATATGACGCGGAACGCTCTGTCTGTGCCTGTGACATCCCGAAGGTCGCTCGATCACGCGGTCACTTTTTTCCTTTGCACTGCGTGCTCTTGGAAGAAAGAATAGAGAAAGAAAGTAAAGAAGGAGGCGACGTAACAGGATGCGGGCAAGCGTGCCCGTGGTATAGGCCTGCTGTTGCAAGGCGGTGACATCGTGCATGCGGATTTGATTCATGACTAGCTATCAAAAGGGACTATGCAAACAAAATGCAACCGCTGCGAACACAGAAGTCGATGTGAGAGAATTTTTTGAAGGTCACGTTATTTTAGCTGTGGTAAAGCTAAACCCGAGAAAGGACTCTGCTGCGGCGTTTCTCGTTGCTTGCAGAGCGCCTTTCTGACGTAATCGCAGTTCCGGCTTAAGCGACAGCTTGCGTGCCGCTAGCTACTCTAAATGAAGACCCAACACAGAATTTGTTGAGTTATGCATGCGGCATGCTGGGCATTGTCATCTACTATCGTTTCATGAATGTGTGGTTGTTCATGAGTGTCGATCATTACACGACGACAGCGAGGTGGCTGCGTGAAGGAATAGGGATGGTGTGACTAAAAACAGTCTTCTGGCCTCCGGCCTGCTGAAAACTCTTTTTGTACTCCGAAGGAACCGAGTGGACAAGTGCATATCTATTGCTAGAAAAGCTGTTTTTTTTAGCATTATCATTGCCTCAAGGCAGAAAAGGAATGACTGTATGAATGAAAAAAGCTTGACCTCTTCGTAAGAGACTTCAAGTGAGAGAGGATTAGGCAGAACTTGTCCCGCTCAGCTAACCTATTCGTCAAGCTAAGATGTAACCTATGGAGGAATATAGATATCAATATTTTTTCTCCCGAACTAGTGCCGCCTCCTTCGAGAAGTGCTTTTCAAAGACATTTGAAGTAGCATGAATAACAAAGGCAGCAATGCGACGCGATAAATTTTGTCTGTATTCGCTCGGTGTAAAAGGCTGTCAAGACCCGCTCCTTGTCCGTCACTGTATTCACCGTGCCGGTGACACGTGCAGGTCGGCTAGCGGTGAGCCTGGCGAGCTTCTCTCTGGTGCGCAACACGCGGGCGCTCTTCTTCCGCTCGGAGCACGCAGCCGGACCCCTGGAGGCCCTCAACGGCATCCGCGTCGTCTCCTGCTTTTGGATCGTGCTGGGACACATCTACTTCCTCACCGACCTCTCCACCTACATCCGCTTCAGTGAGCCTCGCTACGGCAGCACCCAATTTCGTGCTGCCTCGACGCATCGTCGATGCAGATTTCTTTTAGTCCTGTCTTACTCTATATCTGCATGCATCGTCGCTCAGAAGACCTTAGCAACGTTTCGGCTTGCCGTTACAGTGTAGAACTTCCGTCGGGCGATAGCTTCACGCGTGCTCTGCGCTCATACGTAGTTGTAGTTTCACGCAGGTGCGGCAGTGCGGTAAGCTTAAGCGCTCTTTCGTTGTTCTGCGCGGTGCTCTTTAGAGAGCTGCTCGGTTAAGTTTTGGACATGCTCGGTGTCTGCGTAGAGAAGCGGTTCAGGTAGTCCGGCCCACGAAAAAGGGGCCTGAAAGGTAAGCCCTAACGCAAGATGAGAATGTTTTCTGAGCGCGCCTGTGCACTTGTCCATAGTTTAGTTTAGAGAAAAAACTAAGGCATAGCCTTAGATGATGAGAATTTTTTTGAGTGCGCATGCGCATTTGTTCATCGTTTAGTCAGAGAAAAAAACTAAGGCATAGCCTTCAGGTTAGAAACTCGAGGGCTTAATATGGCGCAACGAAAGAGACGTGCAAGAAGTTTGCATGAAAAAATATGGCGAAGCAGGACACTGTTGTGAGTTTGACAACACGAGGAAGGAGAAACAGAAACAGGAACATAACACACATAATTGCTTTACTGAGATGAGCAATAGCTGTATCTTTTTTCAAACTGTGGTATCTGAAAAAGTTCCAACGTCTTCAGGGTTGTGCACGTGACGCATGATGGCCTTAGTTCCCAAAACTATGGTTTCCTAAGCGGGCGTTCTACCGAGGCCATGAGCAGGACTTCCTTCCCTCCTAGGCAAGGAGGAAGGAGAGGGTAAGGGCATCCGGCCGAAGCAAGCGTGCAGCCCACCCTCTTTCCTTGTTTTTGTCTGAGGTCGCCCATGCATACAGGCCAGTTTTCACCTTATCGCTCCTCGCCTGTCACATTGGTATTGCAGACACAACGAAAAATTATTTCTCGCCGGACCATTGTCGCTGGGCGGAAAAGCACCGGAGGTCTCTCAGCGCTCGCATGTTTACCGACACATCTCGAAAGCACTCCGCGTCGGAACCTTCCTACCACTTTTCCATTTCACTACAGCATTGCTGACTACCTGCAGACTTCATATTTTATTATTTCTTATTAATGTGCAGTGCTTCAAGCATAGGCTCTTTTAAAACGCCACCTCGTCCTTTCCTTTCAGCTTCCTTAACCAAGTTGCAAGTCTTGTTCAAGGATTTCCTGTTTACACTGGTCGAAAACTTCACTCTGCCCGTTGACACCTTCTTTTTTATCACGTGAGTTGCCAACATTGCATCTTCTCAAGCTCACACGGTAGGTGTGCGATGGATAACAAGAAAACTTTAGTGGCTACGTTTTGATATTTTACATAGGATACGCAAGTTTCTTCGCCATTGCGAGCGCCCTAAGTAGTATTCAAATCAGCCTAAAAAGGCACTACCAGGGAAGACTGAACATTTCAAGTTGTTCTAAACACAACGGGCGGGCTCGCTTGCCCAGCAATCCCAGGCAACGGGGTTTGCTTCTCAGCCCTTACGGTATCTCTAAATACCAAAAGGTTCTGAAAGATGGGGACAAGTGTTGTCCTTGCCTTACACATGTGTACAGTTTAACGAATGCCCAAGGGCTCCGATACACGGCTGAGAAACACACCCCGTCGCATGGTAACTTTTGGCAAAGGCGGTACGCAAGAAAGCTATTTTTTAAGGCGCAGTAATTTACTTTAGTGATTGAAGCATAATTAACGCTTTCAAGAGCGGGTGCACACACAATGTAGCGACATGCTCAGCTTCGCGTGCTCAAGGAGGTGGCTGAGATTACGGTCACCTTTAATTTGCAGAAGCTCATTAATATCTTATTTAATTACAGCTTGTGTAACAGTGTCAGAAGTTACTCCAGGTACTTTTAAAGCCTTTAGCCTTGCTTACTCACAGCTTATTGGCAATACTCCGCAGCACTTCGCATGCACTGAGAGAGAGAGAGAGAGAGAGAGAGAGAGAGAGAGAGAGAGAGAGAGAGAGAGAGAGAGAGAGAGAGAGAGAGAGAGAGAGAGAGAGAGAGAAAGAGGTTCTTGTGTGGAAAGAAGAAAGTTGGCGCGCGGCGCGTGCTTTAATCTCTCTCACTGGGAGGAAATGGTCGCTGCGCTGCGGTGGGGGTCAGGCGAGGAGGGAAGGATGGAGGGAGCAACGTGCTGTGGGCCGGCCAGGTGATGCTCGGCCTGCCGGAGCCCAACTTTGTTGTTGTAATTTGCCAGAGGCGCTCCCGAAGGTGCGCTTGCTGGAGGATGCGTAGGAACCGGTCTGGGCGATGCGGGAACCAAAATGCGCGCGGGGAGAAACGAGCTCTTCTCTAGAAGCGAGCACGGTTTTTCTCGGTTTCAATGAAATCGAGAAGCAGCTGGAAAGCGCGCCGAATTCCGTCGCTGGATCCCTGAGGAAACAAAAGGTTTTCCGCAGAGGTGGAGGGCAATACTATATTGCGAAAGCCTTGCCGAAGCTTTGCTCTCATCCCATCGAAAGAGGGGCACTCTCATGCACTGATGGCAAGTAAACTTCGAAAAGTGTCGCGTAACCTAATTTGTTGATTGTGCTAAATTATTAGAATAAATATTTGTTTCGGGTGTGCAGGTATATTGTGGCTAATATTATCATACCTCGCTAGAAAAGAATAAGGAACTCTCATGGATAACAAAATAAAACCATCAACAAGAAATGCAGGGTTTGGTGTAAAATATGCCATTTAGGTTTAGGTGGCAGGGTCAACTGATATTGAAATGCGAAATTCCTGTAATCTCGGATACTTTAGAGCTTTGTATTCCGAAGTTTACGTATTTATAACACGTACAGAAAATCGGCGCGTTTTCGTAATCGCACCGGCGCATTGCTATTCCTTAAATAAAAAAACAAAACAGGTTACTCTTTCATTCGTGGTAGCATTTAAGGTTTGTTGTCTCCTTCATGCTTGTTCTCTCGACAGTGGCCTGCTCCTTGCGTACAACCAGACCAGAAGGTGCCTCCAGACAAACAGCCGCATCAGCATCTGGAGCATGATCTCTACAGTATTCCACAGATACTGGAGGTAACTTACGCTATTATTAACCTACAAAATAAAGACACAGGTATCTTTGATAAATTCATATTGCTCTGCATCAAAATAGGTTCCGTATGGCGATTTGTGCATATTTGCGTGTTATCAGTCTTCACCACCTACCTGGTGTATGTTACCGTATTTCTTAAGAAAAAAATCTGGTTTGTTAAACGTTTTGGCTAATAAAGCTGAGAAAGCAGACTGTTACCCTTTTAACCTACAACATGCGGCGTTTCTGGTGCTCCCCTATTATATCATTGCTCATATTTTTGGTGCTCTGAGCTAATCTGTGATGGCCAAGTGGCTGACTGACCCAGTTCGTGTGCAAACATTATTCCGATTGATGGGGCTCGGGAACTGATCGCATTTAAATAAGCTATGTTAAGATAATGTCATATCATGCTATTCTCAAAAAGCAAGTCTTTTTTTTCGCTGTTTTTATTATACCCGACATTGTTCTTTTGTTGGTTGGAAGTGACGTCTCAAATTTTAGTGGTTCAGCGCCTTGGTACTTCGAGCGCCGCTTTTCCCACCTGTCATAAAAGCAAGGTATAATAACAGTAAGGCGTGCCCATCAGCTTGCTCTTCTCGAATTCTACTTTTATCGTGATTATTATTTATATCAATATTGTTGCAGCTAAAATGAAAAAAGTGAAACAGCGCGACGGCGGGACAAATTAACGAGAAGTGACACAGGCAAGCGCTGCCTATCAACCATTTTTATTGATTAGCAGAGAAGAACGGTTTAGGTAGCAGATTGACACAAAATAGTAAAAAATAATAGCGTACAAAAAGTTAGCAAATTATTATATTAAAGAGATTGGGAATGAAGACATCAGGAAAGATTGTTGTACGTTCACCATCCTCATCGCATAACGTTATCTGACACGGTAGTTACTTTCGAGCTTGCTTCCTTTTTCTTCGGCAGTCGTATACCATCGGTTCGTGACTGCTCTTCTACCGCTTTTCTGCGTGCAGGACGACGCCTGCGTTCGCGCTGGCCACGGCTCTGTTTGTGCTGATGCCGGCCTTTGGCAGTGGGCCCATGTGGGAAGACGTGCTGGGTCTAGCCTCCGAGAATTGCCGGCTCCGGTGGTGGTCCAATCTGCTTTACTTCAGCAACTACCTGTCGTACAGCAAGATGGTGAGCTGCCTGACGACTCTCGCCTATTCTGCATTTCCCATCGCACCCATAATTTCACTAAAGAGTCGTAGCACAGACTAACCCTTTTCAGGTGTATGGTTTTAGGCTGCTTGGCATAACGATCACAAAGAGAGAGAGAGAGAGAGAGAGAGAGAAAAGACACTGGCAGGACTGATTAGAAGTCGACAATTTGCGCAAAGCAACATTTGTCCACGGAGAATGGGCTGGGCTGCGGCTCTTCTTGATGGCGTCCTCAGCGTGGCGGGTCATCGGAGGGTTCTGTTTTTGCAGCATACCCAGGAAAGTTCGCGCGTATGTGTCTCTTTAGGGTGCAAAATTGCAGGTAAGAGACTTATACCCATGTCACATGGCCAGTTTCAATGACCATCGAGTCGAGGGCCATCGAACTCGATGTAGTTGCGTCGCTGCTACACGGCAAATCCAAATGGCAATTGAAATGGTTTTCGTGTCTTACATCAAGCTTGTGTGGCGCCACAATCGTACTTTAGATTTTGCAAAAATAACAACAATATATTGATAAATGTATACTAAATGCTAAAATACACTCATACGCGCATGCCGTTTAAAACTCTTTTAATTGCACGTACGCGACGGACAGATGCAGACACTGCTTTAGCCACTTTAATACAAGACGAGCAAAAAGAGTCTCTTCATGCGACGGTAAGAATGGGAAAATCGAAGGCGAATACAACAGCTTACAACCCGATATTGCTTTGAGGGATTAGCGACGAAGCTGTTATCGCTGTGATGCGGGCGGGCAGGGCGCCGCCATGTTGTCAACGCAAAGTACGCAAGCAACGCAAAGACCGCAGCGCGAAATTAATGCGCTTAATGCTCTTAAAACCAGACTGATACAATTTCAAAACTTTTGTACAGACTGCTTGCATTAAAGTCTAGGCGAATAATGTTTGTTCATGCTTTTGTACCATGAATGTGTCGTGTATGAAAGTGCGCTTGGCGCCACTCGAAGCAATGCTAGCAATACTGGGCAGCGCTCGAAGGCCCTCGAAATCTCGATGGAGTTCCGCGCTGCTCCGTTGACTCGATATACTATTGACTCGATGTCCATTAAAACTGCCCGTCTAGCAGCGCTCGATCGCCTTTGAGTCGATAGGCTATCGGTTCGAGGGCCTTTGAAATGCCCGTGTGACAGGGGTATTATTCTCAGATTTTGGAACACGGCTTTGATTATGCGGGAAAGAGATCCTCGAGCGGTGGCTGGAGGCAAAAAACCGCGCTGTTCCTGCTACGGCCCTGCCTCCCTGGGCGAACGCGATGAAGACGAGATTTGAAGCAAAAGTAGCAACTTTTGGAACAGGTATATGTGTGCTTTCATGCTAGTATACGTGGAAGGAATAATAAAAACAAAATTTATTTGTTCATCACAAAAGATGAAGAGGGACGAAGAAAATAACCTCAAAGAGTCTGACGAACTCCAGACTGTGACATGATCACTGACAGCAGAGTTAACAAATTGCCAAAGATGGACATCATTAACATCACCGGAACCATATACAACCACAGCAGCAACAACAACAACAAATAGTTACAAAATGGCAATCGACACACTGAAGGAAAAAGAAACAAATTTACTAGCAAGATAGTACTCGTTTGCTCGCGAGTAAAAGTGATAAACAGATTAACCGGCGCAATGACATCATTGCTGTATTGTTGTTGCGCGGTTAGGATATTTTGACGTGAGGCGAAGAGGGAGAGGAGAGATAAAGAAGGTAATGTTTATAAATAATGAATATCTCGATCTCGATTTCTTTTCGTTGCGGGGGGGGGGGGGGGGGGGGGGATTAGGCCAAAACTAAAACAAAATGAAATACGAAGTACAAGTTGTTGTTTTTTTCCGAAATTTTCTCAGATGCCTACAGTAGTAGAGTCACAGACAAGATAGCAATAGTTCGCTTGGGGCTAGAAAAACTTTTTGTACCGAAGCTGTAAAATCTTGAGTGGAAGAATTGTTCTAAGGCGATGCATATTACTCATGACTCTAGCAAGTTTAGTCAAGTTATTGGCTTACATGACAGACTTCTGATATTATCGTGTACGACAACATCCAGAATCCTAAATTTGTCAACTATTTCAAATTAATTCGTATTTCGTAAAATTGAAAACGACTGCTTTGATTCTGTACGCATTAATTTTTTAAAAGCCCGTTCCCTGCAGTCCACGTTTTTAAGCGAGCTGGTGTCAAGATTGCTTCGACTATGAAAGTGTTGCTGTCGCTGAGCGAAAGCAATATAGTTTCTTTCGTCTCCATAAATGAAAAACCTTGCTTGGTCAGTTTCGACGACAGAAGGCAGTGTTTGCGCTGTTCATTGCTTAAGCGTCAAATTACATTGCTAGCAGTACGGCTCCCCTTGCTATACTGAACAGAAGGCGCAAAAACTGCTTTAGAGGAAGTATGTGCCTTCTTCAGTACCACAGCTGCATTAGCATTGCTCTTTCGATATGATTTTATCACTTTTGCTTGTTCAAGAATGCCATTGCGTATTTTCATGCGCTCGCCAGAAAGGGGGCAGCAGAATTGAAGCACGATTGAACAGTCAAGGAAAAAATAACACTCCATATATTTTTTTTTTGTGTACAAAAAAAAAAGTCGCAGTGACATTGCAAAGCACCAGGTTTGTTCGAACTAAGCAGTAGGGCTACCCGGGAAGTATCAAGAGCGTACCACACACACAGAACGGGAAAAACGAAAGTGAGCCAGGACATCCGCGACGCTGCACAAGAAAATGTTTCAGTTTATTGACATCCTGTCTAGATGGCATTTCAGCTAGGATCCAATACATATTCATCTTGTGTTTCACGTTTATCGGTCTATGGCACGTGCGCTTACATCCTCCACCTCTTGCTATAAAATTGTCGAGTGAGCGCTTGCATTGGCCACTCGTCTTTGCCTTTGCCTCAACTTGCGATAGTTACGACAGAAGTATACTTCGGTAAAAACTAGCTTGTCTTGAAACTAGCAGGATTGCGATATAAAGCATCATTTTTACGACTGAGTCTGCCGAGTTCTATCTGCCAAGAAAACGAATAGAAAAAAAGAACGATCTGAGAAGGAAACATTGAGGAAAAATGAGTGCTGATGTAGTATGATTGTAGCAAAAATGCGTCAGAATACTGTATGTTAGAGTCAAATGCCTCATCATATATTTAGGCTCGAGGTTTCTTTATTGGGCTCTTTTGCGGGTTTGAAGAACGCGTTCGCTTAATCAGCCGTCGATCATGTGCGCACAGTATTTTATAATGGTCACTACGGCGGAACATGAAAACATTACGCAGCTGTTTTCTCTTATTCAATGAAGATAGTAGTACTAATAGGAAGATCCTTAGTCACAAATATGCGCTCTCATCACAGTAAAAAACAAAGGAAGCCTATATCTCGTCTTAAAAGTTTCATCTGCGTTGATATAGTTCCTTAACGGTCTCGGACAATGAAAATTGTGGACGCTGCATCATTTTAGTGCATGTTCTTTTCTTGCATTCTGTCTTAGACACACCACTGCTCAAGAAATTTAAATAAAAGGAAGAAGAAATACAAAAAAGCTAAACTAGGCAACAGCGCAGTTAAACAACCGGCATGAGCCGGTGACTGGGCGGCGGCAGCGGCGGCTGCTAAGCGCTGACGCTTCCTACGAGGTTGAGGTTGTTGGGGTTAGCCTTGCGGATTCTGCCGGCAATTGCTCCACCGTAGCGGCACTTAAATGCTGAATATGGTCCACAAAGCAGGTACATACTTGACATCTGGCTTATCTACATTGCTCCAAACACAATCACCTACAACAGCCAACTCCTGCTCTCACCATCTGGAGTCCAAATCCGAGTCTTATAGGACCTTTAATAGAAGGCGTGAAGCCTCCTTTCCACACGACTGTTTTCCGCGCGGGTATGCAATGTCCTGAAGGGAACTGTGAGGGACTCCTGTATTCTTGAGGGAAGCGAACAACACACGCCTTTCCGCGTTGTGCACTGGATAGCACATGAGAAAATGTTCTATGTCACCGCACACACCACGTGTGGAGCACAGCGGAGACGATGCCAGACCCGCCTTATACACACACACAGGGGTTCGAGCAGAGCCCGTGCGAATGCAATGAAGCAATGTAGCCTGAGATCTTTCCTCCCTTGGTCACACATGGCTTGTAGGTTGACCTCCACAGGGTTCTGAAAATGCCGAACACCGTTTCTCTGAAGAGTCTCTTGGCATCTTGAGGGACCTTTCTTGATGGATTAACGGCGCTGTATGGCGAGTCTGTCCGCCACCTCGTTGCCCATGACACCTATATGTGAGGCACCCATTGGAATCGTATGAAACTACGGTCTTGCTCCAGCACGGCCCTGCTAGTATGGACGCCTGCCGCGGTGGCTCAATGGTTAGGGCGCTAGGCTACTGAGCCGGAGTACCCGGTTTGGAAATCGTACACGGCGGCCACCTTTCGATGGAGGTGAAACGCAAAAGACTTTGCGATGTCACTTCACGTTAAAGATCCCCAGGGGGTCGGAATTATTCTGAAGTCCTCCACTACGGAGCCTCTACGGAGACTCACCTTCCTACTTTTCCTCACGGCGCCCTTGAGATGTCCACCTAGAAGTGAGACAGTAAGTGCGCCCTTGATTTCCTCAAAACAAATTTTCATTTTTTTTTTGCTAGCACAAGCCTCGTCCTAGGCGGCAGTTCCAGCATTTGAAGGTTCGCCCTCTGCGTGTTATAGCCCCTCCTGCAAGGAGTCCGTCGCATGCCATTCTTCGGTCTGGCTACGCCACCGATAGGCTTCTTGCTCGGTGGCGAGCACAACTGTGTCTTGTTGATGGCCACGTCATCACGATAAGAATTCTCCACATCACCCATATATAGCAGGGAGAGGCTATAGTGGTCTATAGTGCCGCACGGCAGTTGCTGCGCCATTCGCGCGCGCTGGTTTTTCGGTTCGTTATTTCGGTTTTCCGACCGCCTGCCGAGAGGATCTTCTTACCAAGCACTTCACTTCCGAACTGCAGCCGTTTGGGGGGGGGGGGGGGGGGGGGCGAAACACAGAACTGATGAAACCGGCTCACGTGGCCGATGGCTTTCGCCACTCCGATAACGAGCAGTTTGCGGCATCGATACCCGCGCTTGATATTCAGATCTTTCTGTTTCTCTGTCTGCAGTAGCGTCCCTTCATTTTGTCCCCTTTGCCTTTCTTCCCTTGCCCGCCCTTCTTGTTTTCTTGTTTCACTCTCCCTCTTTTTCTCCTGGCCAGCGTTTTTTATTTCATCTTTCAATCTCTCTGTCCCCAACAGCCTCCCTCTGATTTCTCCTCCTACTTTCCTTGTTTCTCCCAATGCCACCCGTCCATTCGTCGTCTTATCTGTTTCTCCAGACCACTTCAGTTAGTGACCTCGGACGGACTTCATCCACGTGACGGCTGGGGGTGTGCTCCTTATAACGACTCACGCTGAAAACACAGCAGAGAGACCGCACGTACGCGTTTGAAAGTGAAGGAAAGAGAAATAAAGAGAGGAATGCAGTTACACTGATTGGTTGGTTGGTTGGTTGGTTTGTACGTGTCAAAGCAACATTGTGGAACATGAAGCTCACCGTAGTCGAGCACCCCGGATTCAGTTCGATTGTGTCCATAAAACTGCAGCAGTCGCGGCTGAAAGACGCATAAATAAATAAATAAATAAATAAATAAATAAATAAATAAATAAATAAATAAATAAATAAATAAATAAATAAATAAATAAATAAATAAATAAATAAATAAGCCAAAAAAGTTTTGCTTTTTTCCGTGTGCGCCCAGTATCATGTGAAGCCCTGCGCGGAGTGATAATGCCAAATATCCCCCAAAAAAGCCTTTCTAAGTCCATATTGCTACTTTAAATGTTGTTACATAACTTCGTAACACTCCGCTCTAAAGAGGTTTTGGATTGTTTTGGATCTTATGCTCTGGACATTCATCGTTGTCCCCTTTGCTTGCAGTGCATGCTGCACTCGTGGTTCCTGTCGCTGAACATGCAGTATTTCGTCGTGGGACTTCCCCTGGCCCTGCTGCTATTCAAGTGAGTAACGGACGCGCACGCGGGGCTCTTGTGCTTTGCCGGGACCTACGGTGTAGTTGAGTTGAGTGGAGTGGTTGTAAACTACCGGTGGGATTAGCCTTGCAGTTGCTGCCGGCAATTGCTCCACCGTAGCGACACTTAAATAGAAATCACAGAAACACTGTCCGCAAAAACCCAAATAGACACTCCTGAGGTCACCATGTGGAGGCCAAATCCGTGTCCTGCAGGTAAAGTAGAAGAAAGCGAGAAGCATCCCTTCTACTCGACTGGTTTCCGCGCGGGAAAACAATGTCCTGAAGAGAACTGTGAGGAACTCCTGCCTTCTTGAGGGATCCGAATAACACAGCCCGTTCCGCGTTGTACAAAGTACAGCACAAGAGGTAATGTTCTATATCACCACACACACCACACGTTGAACACAATGGTGACAACGCTAGGCCAGTCTTATACATCCACGCCGGCGTACGAGCAGATTCCGTGCGAACGCGGTGCAGCAAAGTGGCTTGGTACCTTTTGAGACCCTTGGTCACACATGGCTGATGAGGAAAGCTCCACAAAGAACTGAAGTGGCACAACACTACATCTCTGAACATTTGCTTGACTTCATGAGGGACTCCATGTACTGGAATCCCGGAGAGAGCTGTATGGGCGAGGTTGTCTGCTATCTCATTGCCTAAGACACCGATGTGCGAGGGCACCCATTGAAAACGTATAGAGAAGCCTTTGCTATGTAGATTCTGCACCAAACGTAGGGATCTAAGACTCAAGGCATCAGTGGGGAGCCCGTACTCTAACCTTTGAAAGGCAGATTTTGAATCCGTAATTATGACAGTAGGTTGAGGCGTACAACACCGTAGCTTCTTTAGAGCTGCCTCAATGGCAACGCTTTCGGCCATTGTGGAGGACACGACTTTAGTAAAACGAACAGACCAATCATACTTCAAAGACGGAATATGAAAAGCAGCTGCACTAGATCCTCTGACCTTGTCCACAGAGCCGTCTGTAAAAATTTGAAGATGACTGGCATATTCGGTCTCAAGATGTTCCAGTACGAGCGAACGCATTGCCGCTAAAGGATAATTCCGCTTAGCGCGAACGTGGGGAATTGTCAAGGAACAATCGAGGCTCGGAAAGGACCAAGGTGGCTTCAACGTCTTAGGTCGATCTCGAAGGTCGAGACCCAGAGAACGAAGAGTATTTAAAGCCAAGTACGCCCGGGACTCAGATCTCTTTCGAAGGCGCTGTAGAAGCGCTCTCCCGGCAAGTCTCTCTGAGGCGGCCAATTTGCAGCAAAAGTCTTTGTGAAGCGGCTAGCCGAAGAGGTTTCGATTGAGACTTATACAGTACTGCATTGTTTGGAGCAGCCTGCGGAACGCCGAGAGCCCTCCTTAGTCCCATTCTGTGCAAAACCTCAAGGCGTTCCAGCTGCGATACCGAGGGGGAAATTAAAGGGAGCTGGTACATTATGCGGCTTGTCACCAGGGCATCGTGAAGCCTGATCATTGAAGCAGGATGGTTTCCCCATTGCTCACTAGCAACTCTACGAAGCACATTGAGACGCGAAGATAGTGAAGCCACAATCGAGTCCACAGCTCGTCGCCACTGTAGACGTGAGTCAATAGTGACGCCCAAAAAACGTATGTGGTTAACCTGACGAAGGCAAGACTGATCAAGGTCTATGCTCAGCCGCGCATACCGTCGTCCCCTACCTGGAAACAGGACGAAGCCAGATTTTTCCACCGAGAGAGTCAACCCAACACCTTGAAGGTAACTTTTAACTGAAAGCACGGCCTGTCGCGCTAATAGAGCTAAGCGTTTGTGTTGATATCCGGTTAACCAAAGACAAATGTCGTCTGCATATATCGACATATGGACATGCCTACAATGTTTTTGCACTTCTGCGGGAAGACCAGCGGTGTACAACACAGCTCGCCCTGCGCGTAAGCTTGCGCGCTCGTACTCTAGTCTCTGATACCTTCGAGAACACTTTGACCTCCAACACATGGCTTGAAGCAAATGAACATGTTGTGAATTTGAGAATTAGTAACAGGCCCATTATCGGTAGCGTTAATCTCTGTGACGGAAAGGAGGAAATGAAATATTCCTGACAGTAGAACTCGACCTGAAAAATTGGATTGAAAGCATGGAGTGTACACGCCCTTCGCGCCGTTTTCATCCTGTTCAGAAGCTATGTCGTTTAGGAGCACGCTGCAGCTGCCCAACTACAGGTACATTTCCATGCAATACGAACATTGGGTAAAGTCGTACAACGCACAGCAGGCCATCTGCCCATGTCGGGGAAACAGACCACGCGGCTTTTCATTAAGTGCGCAAGCAACTGGCGTAAACGCTAACTTGAAACCAGATGGGCGTAAAGAGGGCTATTTCCTAAGATGCTTCTATTCCAGTTTTGCCTCGAACCTTGAAGGAGAACTGCGGCGTTTGAAGTTGACGATTTAAGTAAGTCAAGTTAAAGTAAACTCATCTGTGTTTTCGTTCAGTGAGTGATGGCTTTTTTCAAATGTATATCCCAACGAGCCAACTATTTCCTTATCCTTACCGCAGCGGTGGTCTAGTCGTTCGAGCATCCACCTGGCATGCGGGAGGTGCCGGATTCGATCCCCAGTGCCGCCGGGTGCCCACCGGTGATACAATGGGTACAAGCTTTAGGGAGAAATGCTTGGGAAATGGGTCCGTGACCCCACTTCGAGAAAAAGGAAAACCTTGTGCATGGCGCTCTTTGGCCACAGATGCCCTTGCGCCTTAAAAAAAATTAATCATCAGCATCATTATTTCCTCACCCTTGTTTGCTCAGCAACGTATCAAGGGTCTCGGCCCTGACAGTCTTGAGGTCGTAGGTAGGCAAGAGGGTTCTCGCACTGCTGCCGCCCTCATCGTTCGATTAGTTTATACGTGGCGCCTGCGGTATAACAGGACGTTCCACACTGGCCGCTATGGTCGGGGGTGGCTCCGGCGAATACTTTCAAATGTAGGCTACACGTAACACAAACACACTTCGTAGTAGAGGGGAGAGAGCCGCCGCCTTAGCTCACGTCGGTAGCGCACTGCGCGCGGCATGCAGTGGCCGTGGGTTCCGAGCACATAGAAGTGGCTTTACCAGTAGTCTTTTCTAATGTATTCGACAAAAGCTACTCTCTTTATAAACAATTACGCAGCTAATTTCCGGGCCTAATCAGCATCCCCCCCCCCCCCCAAAAAAAAAGAGGCGTTCTCTGATACTTTCTTAGTTCTTTACAGGAACTGTTCGCTTCTATTGTATTTATGCTTAAATAAGTTTTCTTGGTTTGGGATATGGCCACATGTCGCTAATTACTGGAGCGAATACTGAAATATAGCGTGACCTAATTTTAAAGGCATTAAAACTTAATTAAAACTTTAACAGAGTAGCGCAAAAAGTGCGGTGGTACAGCTATAAGTGCACGCTGTTGGGACCCATGTTTCGGTGTTACATCAGCAGTCGGATGAGCTGTAATCGTTGAAATGGGCATTTCTGAAGTAATGAGGCCTGGCCTTGCAGTTGCATGCAGTTATACATTCGCCTCTTGATTAAGCATTGAACCTTGTTGCGGTCATTAAGGGTATTAAAATATTCAGCTAGCTAGTTTTAAACGGCGCATAGTCGCAGCTTTCCTTTATTTTTCTTTGAGCACTGTTAGTCTCTGTGCCTCCCGGCATACATGGCCTGGGCATCCCTCCTGGGAGGATTAACATCGAACACTACGGCGGCACAAAGACAAATACATGCCCTCGGCTGGCAACCTTTTCAGGCTGCTGTTCGAAACAGAATGGGGGCTCCGAAGAGCGCAGCGGGATATACGTACTGTGTTAAAGTGTGTTAACTGTGTTAAAGGCAGCCATTTTGAGGGTAGCGCTCAAAGCAATTTTTGTTTAGGAAAAAAAATGAAATAGTGTTACCGTAGTTAAACCGAGTAGGATGTGCGAAAGCACTTGAGGCAACACCGCCTCAAAGGTAACTTCATGCGAGATCTTGCCGTCAGCCGCTTTTGGCAGCCATACGCGTGGGTCAAAGGTTCAGGCTTCACACATCCCTCGAGTTTTTCTGCTTTGCTAGCGAAATAGTGCTTTTGCACTAAAAAGCACAACAGATTCTGAAAAGGCACGATTTCTCTGCCCCAAAATGAAGCGTAACCGATGAGTTCTTTTAAACCCAAAATACTGTCCGCTGACTGCTGATGCAGTCTTGAGCAACCAATTTTATTTTTAATCAGTGAATAATCTGTCACAATGCAATGCAATAGACAAATGTGCTTAAAATGAATGAATGAATGATGAATGAATGAATTTGAAAAGAAACACACAGAAAGGGGGGGAGGGCATAGCCACTGGATCGGCAAAGAAAAATGAGTAATAAAAACAACGAAATAAATAAAAATAACAGAACATTATGTTGCGCTTACCAGCTAACATCATGCAGCGCACTCAGTACAAATTCAACATTTTTCTAAACAAAATTAAGCATGTAAGCAGAAGGTACGGCATGAAAGTTGGCTTTTCACGACCCGAAGCTATGGGAGACGCCACATTGGAGGGCCGAGTATTGATTTAGGCCCTATTTCGGCGCACAACATACGAGTGATTTAGTCTTAAAGTACTACCTCACTAGCAAAGCTGAAAAACAAGATGTATGTGTGAATCCTCAACCTTTGACGGAGCGCCAGTGACAAAGGCCTCGCGCAGCTGCTACGTCAACGCGCTGAACCGGCACCCCTCCCTGCGCAAGGCTGCCGACAGTGGCTGACGATAAAATCTTGCATACAGTTGCCTTTGCGGCAGTGTTGCCTCATGTGCTTTCGCACGTCCTACGTTAAAAGCTTACCAATGCAGCCACTGTGACTGGGATTCGATCTCACATACATGGGCTCAGCAGCGGAACGCAATGGCCACTGAGCCGCCGCGGTGGGTGCATGTTATAGTTCAAGGCGCGCAGTAGGCGTACAACTGCAACGACAGTTCTGTTTTTGTTTCTTTCAGTGAAGTAGTTTAAAAGAATAGTTTTTGTCTCTACTTGTGTCATGACTGGTTTTTCAACTTGCCATAGGCAAGCAATCATCTGCTTAACGTTTACTCTCCTTTTCTTTCTCGTTCTTCTGCACCGTTCGCGGGGCCTCATTCTGGCAGGAGTCCGCGAGTGACCTTGGTGATCGTTGCCGCCCTAGTCGTGGCCAGCTGCTTGGTTACTGGCATGGTGACCTACATCAACGACCTGCCTCCTGCCATGCTCATGATGACTGCACGCTGGAGGTGAGTGCGGTTGCTGCTGATGAAGGTCGTATGCAAATGTGGCGAACATAGGACAGACTAAGAGTATATGAGTACGAAGGAAGGAGGTGGTGGTCATTATGACTTAAACGAGCAATGAACACACTGGAGATGCTGGCGTGTTTATATCAAAAATCGCGTTTACTCCCTAAGCACAATGTATACCGATCCCAGAAAACGTGTCAGTTTTGCTCCTTACGGTTCACTCTGCACTACATTAGTGAGCCCGTTGTTCCATAGGCGATGTCAGCAAGGCAAGTTTTATTTTTCTTGACTGCCCACCATCTAAAGAATGTATATCACTGTATATATCACTGTATATCACTGTATATCACTGTATATCACTGTATATCACTGTATATCACTGTATATCACTGTATATAGAATGTATATCACAACGTAAAAATTTCCGCCTACGCTGGTAAAATGTGTGCAGTTCATACACGCACCTTCCTCGCCATTACGGAGGCTATGGCTGCTCCCTCTTCTCTGACAGCGTTTCAGTCATGGGGCGCAGAAAGATGAGATGTGAGCGCGAAGCTGGCACGAGCAGTTGCGTTGGGCCTACTGCGGTAATCGGCCCAATGGTTACGTTGACTGAGCGAGATGTCGGGCCTTTGGAATTTTTACGTCGGGAGGTGGTCACTGAGGCAGAAAGGGGCCGAGGATGAGGAAACTTAACTGTTTATTGTCATGATTGAAGTGAAAGTGGAAGCTCTCTATACAGAATAGAGCACGTTGCATGCCGTTTAGGGTAGTACTCCGTTTACGGTGGGAAAAATTCGACATATCAAAAGATCACGCAAGAGTGGCCGCTGGCACACGAAGCCCTGCCCCTTCACACTGACACATCAGGAAGAGGGCGTATGGCCACGTCCCCGCAAGCCACAAGACATACGACGCATCCCTGGCAAGCCGGCTCTTGTCGGGCCGCCGACGGGGAACGGCTTCTGACTTTGAGCATTAGCCCTTCATTGCGTTGAAACCCAAATTTTACTAATAGGCTCCGGGTCCTTCATGAAGCTCCAGCCGTACACGGCCGCCCTGTGCATGCGCGCTTCTCCTTCTCGAGCTCCACTGGTTGAAAACAATCTACCAACTTCTACTATGTGTGCACAGCTCGTGTTAGCAACAGGCGCAAGCGACAGATGCCGGTAGCTGTTAAGCAGGCGCTTGCCACTTCTCATGCGCGGTCGGAGTCTCGTGGAACCGGACAGGGCGTCGACCGTGTTTGTTTGCAACCAGTTTCCGCGCATTTCGCAGAGGGCGTCACCACATTTCGTGAAAACTGAAAACAGATGTCGTGCGGGTTGCCTCCATGTGTTTCATGCGGTTGCCTCATGGGGCGCTCGTGGTACGACAGTTGCTAAGCCTGCTGCTGGAAACAAGTAGTTCGTCCTATCGTGAGTTTCCACTAATGATAGGTTTGAATGATAGTTTTTTGAATCATTGTTGCGCAAATAAGATGTGATTACTTACAATATGCTCCATTTTTAGCACAACACAGTCTGTGCTACGTAATGTGCTACACAATTGCCCGTGCATGCTCTGTGTGGTTTACCGGGTGGTGCTCTTCCGATCTAAACCTCAGTTGTAAATCCGGCCTTCGTACTGTGCACCTTATTCGCCCCTTGTCCGTCTGTTCTGTCCTTCAATCATGTACAAAATGGCCCAGATCGCTACCGTTCCAAATCAAAAATAGCCTAGCAATGACGGCGCGCATATTTCTAACTTGGACATCTTGCGTTTTTTTGGCCAGGTTTACCAATGCGACAGAGTAGTTACAGCTTCGGTCCGGCAACAACATTTTATAGAAGTTTCGGAAATATGCAACATCTTTCGTTCTTTTAAGGCTTCATGACTTGCGGCCACTCATACTTCATGGTGGATAACTCTGCGGCATAGGCGTGCTCTTGTCCATGTGGCGGCATAATTAGAATGGCTTCACCACTGCAATTAACGACAATGTAGAAAGCGGACACACATCTGCTTCTCGGAATCAGTCGTGTACTGTGATCTTAGGTTGCATCTTAGCATCAATCAGGGGTAAAGAAAGAAAACTGATTTTCACTGTTTAACCTGTTCACAAACAATCGTTGTCGCCATTTTTTTTTAAATCTCCAGAAGCAGGATTTGCTCGTGGTTTCACGCTTTTAACACATCATGAGTGCTGCCAGAAAGGTACAAATCTTCATCTTGCAACAACTGTGCGCTGTTTGTTGAGAGAACCCGTTGACATTCGGACGCGTTTCCCCTCCTGCAGCAAAGCCAAGCAGCTGCTGAACATGGTGTACTACCTGCCCTTTACGCACTTCGGACCGTTTGCTGTCGGCCTCTGCTTTGGTTACGCCTTGCCCACGGCCAAAGTGCCGCGCTTCGGAAAGGTACGCTGGACTCTGTGCTCAAGTTACCCGCAGATAGAGTAGAAAAATTCTACTTCCCAACTGGGATGACTCCATTTCTTTTTATTCATATTTTTCTGCCTGCATCTGGGCGGGAATTATTAAGCGAAGGGAGGTCATTACGCTCTTTAGGCATACTTGTTTCTGCAAAAAGAACCGAGAAGTGTCTACTGTGACGATGGCTACAGCATTAAATGTTCCTTCTAGATGACACAATAACGTTATTGAATAAAAATCTGCCCGCAGCCCATCCAACAGAGGCAGTTTGCTACGAGTCTGCATTTCCTACTGTTTACGTTATTAACGTCTCATTCATGTTTAGTTTGCTTGCACGCTTCTCCGCCAACTAAGGCGCCGCTGGCTACATGAATGGAAAATTAATCGCGCTTGTTAGTTCTAGCCAAATACCATGAATATTACTCTGCGCAGCGAATATCACTAAGCATCTACAGTGGGAGAAAAGTTGGCTATAAAATGTAAGTAGAGGGAGGAAACTAAGTGGCATCAACGAAGGCGCTGAGAAACATGGCGCACGTGTACAGTCGGCCACAGAACTTTACGGGAAGCAGTGAGGTTATACAATCGCCCGAATTGTTTGGAGGTGGATGGGAACGAGCATGCCTCATCAGCTAGTAATATTACCAGGCAACAGGGTCGCCAGGCCATGCAGCAATTATTTCTTTTTCGAGAACACGCATCCCGTAAGTTTTTGAGGCCGACACTATGCTTTAGAGCTCAAGAAATAAGACAGACAGAAACGAAGTCAGAAATTTTACTCGGTCGTTCTTGGTAAAAGAATGAAGGCAGCAGGCTTAATTGCAGTGTGTTTTCTCTTTGTCCGCATTAACCTGAAATGAAGGACCCTCTGCCATTTAGAGAGATTTTCCAATATTACCTAGAATCCAACGCAACACAAATGCAAAGACCTAATGGTCCGTTTTGATTTAACCCGCATTAATTTTGTAATTTCAGAGTATACTCCGATGACACCTGCTATGGCCATTGCGGTGGGAAAGGTAGCATCAGAGTTAAACTAGCGCCAACTTGATTCTGCAATGTCGAGTCAGCCCGTAGCCTCGCTTCCTCATGCCTCTTGCCGGCTATGGCTTGCAAAAGTGAAGGCTTGGGCTAGTTGGCGGTCTATGATCACCAGAAAAAGAACGTGGCTGTGAACAAGGGCAAGAGAAAAAATGGCACATAACACCGACGGCACACATCAGCGCGGTGTTGTGCCGTCTTTTTCTTCCGTTTGCTCCGAGTTACGTTGTTTTGCTGTTGGTCGCGCAGAATGAACCGTTTATTATAACGACGAATAAACAGGCAGAGAGACAAATTTAATTCTAATGCCTAGATACAAGCTAACTTGCACCATGGTGCATGTTTCGTTCCTCGAATGACCACACAGTGTGCAAATAAGCGGAGCTGTTCACAGAGCAGCCAGTTACTTCTCGTGCAGGTAACCCTAACGGTCGGCTGGCTGGTAGCAGCAGTGCTGTGTGGTTCAGCGGTTTTCGTCGCGTACCCGTTCCGCCGAAGCGACCCTTCCTTCCACCCACTGCTGTCGGCCGTCTACGCCGGCTGTCACCGGACCATTTGGACCGTAGGCGTCGCTTGGGTCACACTGCTGTGCGCTACCCGGCAAGGAGGTGGGACAGGTTTCTTTTTTGTCGCTGCTGCTTCCGCACAAAATATTGGGATCTCTTTTTCAGGCTTTCCGCGCTGTCCAATTTGCGCGCGTTCAAATTTTTTTCTTGGAAAATTTTGGAAAACAATCGTTCGTAGCCAGAGAATTGACTTTTTTTCTTTCCCGTGTATTCTCTTTCTGTACAGTGAATGTACATCATAAAAAATTCAAAAGCAACAGAAGCTCCTCGTTGCTCATTCCACTTTTTTTCCCGAAGTTTTTTACGCCCCTTGAAAATGCAATTGTGCGTTTGTATGCTTCTCCGCACATCAACTGTATCTGCAAAAAAGCAAGCTTTACAGTTTTTCTTTTCTTACACTAAGAGAAAGGTTGATTAAAAGGAGGTATCTGCTGTTGTCGAGACCCGCGCACCTACGAGGGAGGAAATAAAAATAAGGAGAGGAAATGAGAGGGAGAGAGAGAGGGGCAGAAAGAGAAAAAAACAGGAACAAGAAAAAATTGCGGGCAATCTCGCCGCTGAGAGCAGGTGCCCGCATGAATGGCAGGCTTTGCAGGAGCAGCATAGCATATCCTGGGGATAGGTCGTATGTGCCGCTGTACTCGCGGACAGCTTTTTGTGGCTATGCAGTGAAAGCTACGATGGCGAGGCGCA
Source organism: Amblyomma americanum (assembly GCF_052857255.1). NCBI lineage: Eukaryota > Metazoa > Arthropoda > Arachnida > Ixodida > Ixodidae > Amblyomma > Amblyomma americanum. The sequence goes on along the minus strand of NC_135497.1, from coordinate 220,160,659 downwards.
AGGCTTTCACTAGCGCCTTCTTATCACTCTCTCACGAGGTAGAGAGATAGGCATTTAAGTTGGCGGCGTGCGCCCGTAGCTTCTGCAGCATAGACACAAAAAGTCCGCGAGTATAGCCGCACTCTTAGAATCGATCTCCAGTTGTTGTTGTTGGCCTCTGGTGGAGTGGCACATACCACTGTGGAGGATTGGCCAGGGTGCGCTATATGTATGTTCAGTGCGGCGTACGCCTGCTCTTCTTCTTGGTCATTAGCTGAGCGTTCGGCCGCTTTCTGGCATTCGCGTGCGATAGTATAGCGCAGATATTAGCGATAAAACGAGTGCTTCAGCGCTCCAGCTTCAAACCTACGTTGCGTTCCAAAATTTGAAGACGGTTGCTAGTTTTCGAATCCTCAGGTCCCACCAACCGGTGCAGCACTACTGCTGTCGAGCCCGTAGGCGCGCGGGATAATGCTGCCAGGCATGAAGGGTGACCGATGACAGCGATGATAATGGTGTGTGCCCTCCCCTTTGTGCCACTATGATGCACGTCGTCATCTCTGCTTTCACGCAGTCAGTGCTAGCCCGTCACGTCTTGTTACCGTGGCGACCTACACTATTCCGAGTGGCGCGGTCAATGTAGAAGCATTCAGTCACGCCATCCAATCTCTAGGAAGTGTGGTCCACGTGTGAAAATTCCTCTTAGAAACAATGCTTTCACCACTATGGCGGGCATGACCGAAGAGTCTGAGCCTTCGGTACGACAAGCCACTGGGTTCGGCCCGGCGGGGTTCAAATTAGAACCCCTTCCTCTGCCTCCACGAGTCGGAACGCAGCCCGGCCGACCCGTGTCCACACCATCAGCTCGGGGCACTCAGGAATTTTTTGGTACGTTAGCACTAGAGCTTTTTCGTAGGCGCTTAAAGGGCAACCGGACCACTTTTTGAGAATACCGCGCAATTCAAGGGTTCAAATCTATATATAGGCTCTAGGTAAAGCATGCCAAGTGTTTTTGCGCTAGCTTTTAAAATAGTGACGTAGTCGACAATTAAATTGTTGGCTTCTCCTCACAGCAACGAATGAGTGCGAAGAAGCTGGGTTTGACGCCACGGAAGGTGAGATTTTCAATTTCCGTGGCCGTCAACCACACCCTGCCGTGCCATGTTGGATACTGCCACTGAACGCTCGACGGCCTTTGCCTTCGGTGGCGTTTTTTTTTCCTTGAAAGGAAGTGTCCATGCGTTGTAAATGTACCAGTACCTTCGATGACGTCATGATGCGCCCTCCATTTGCCACTGTGCGCTGCGGAGAAGCTTGAAGGCCGTTGCTATTTTAATTAGCGATTACGTCACCATTTCAAATGCTTCGACTTTCACACATTCGACCCCTCTAATATCGCCGATTTCTAAAACATATGCAGTTGCCCTTTAACTACTGTCTGGGAAGTCCCTCGGTGTGCCCACCGGATTGTGAGCAACCTGCCCTAGGTGGCCCGCCTGCCCCCTAGGTGGTCCCTTAGGTGGCATGTGGGCCACCTAGGTCACGTGACCTTGTGGCGGCATCACAATCTGCCCACTGTACTGTGGCCAAACTCTCCACCGTGGCAGGTGGAAGTTGAATTAAAGACCGGTCGCAAGAGGTTTGCACGGGAAGAGCGACTTGGTCTCACAAGCACCGCCAGTGGCAGCACCTTCCATCGCAGCGCAGTGGAGCATCGCTTAACCGCTGCACCACTGCGCCAGGGGTGGTATGAGGACTGCCAGCGACCTATGGATGCAAAGAATGGCCAATTCTGCATATACAGGCATTAATCCATAAGGGCTATCACGTTTCCTCAAGCTTTAGTGCAATAGCACGAAGGCTCCTACTCCACTATTTCGCCGATCTTTGCCTGAAGGGCGGTTCGCGTGCAAGCGGACTGGCGAACAGAGCGAACAGCGGCGCGGCGCTGCGAAGCGGTTCGCGAGCTTTCGTTTCACATGCATCGCCGCTCCGCGTTTCCCAACGCTGCGAAAACCAATGTTGCTGGCAAAAGATATGCGCCTGCAACCGGTTTTGGTGACCTGCAAACACACAAAAAAAGCGTAATATAAAAGCATTATTTTGTCATTCCTTTTCACAGTTTATTTAAATAAATATAATTATTGCATTTTAAGCATTAAACAGCACTTTATACAATTTATTTCCTAAACAAAAGTTCGTACGTGCGGCGTACAAACTCGCGTGGCAACGCCGGGCCGTCATTGGTTGAGATACGGTGCTGCCGCGTCGCCGCCGCGAAAATTTCCAACTTGCCCGAACCTCGCCGCTCCAGCCGCTGGGGGTTCCTCCGCCGCTTGAGAGAGGGTGTATGCGCCGCGGCGGCGGAGTTCGCGAGCGGTTCGCTTGCATGTGAAACGGGCTTGACGCTTGCTTAGCCTTCAAAACCGAGCCTCGTCCCGAAGCCGAGACGGAAGTGAAAACGGAAGTGCTAGCGCGCATAATTCTCATTTGGCCTAATGGCTCTAAATCGTCCGTCACATTTCCTCACATATGACTGTCCTCTGTTTCGGCGCCAACTTTGCAGTGACTTCGGGACGATGTTCGACTAAGTTTGTCGAGTGGGAGCTAAAATGATCTCATGCTTAGAAATTCTCTTATATCACTAAATAAAAACAGCAAACTGAGGAGGGTCAACAAGGCCACCATAAGTGTAGGGCAATAACATCGACATATGGGCCATGCTCGCGCAGAAGTGCGTTTGTCATGCTGACATGTAGCGCTGTAGGACCGAAAAAAAAGGGTAAAAGATAGTACAAGTTAAAAACAGACTTCGACGTAATACTCGCCTATGGCGACACTGAGCCACAAATGGTGACCACCTTACGAGAATACAGAGCATCGCAGCTGCATGATTACTAGTGGTCGTTCAGAATAAAGTTATGAGTATCTAAGTGCTGCGTTGATGTGGGGTAGATAAGCGTGGCCGATTCTACTTCTTTATTTGGTTTAAATTGACTTGTCGCGATAATCGAATCTAAAATTGTGCTACCGAGCACGACGTCGTGACCACGATGAGAGCATTTCGTTGGCAGTGAAATAAAAAAAAATGAAATTTGTGGTGCGGTGGTGGTGTTCAAAGGGCGGGTGGAGTGCTGGCAGTAATTTTCTAAATGGTCGGTTGTCCTCTCTTCGGAGGGGCTCATGCCTCTCCAAACGTTGTTATTGGGCGGTGATAAAGGAAGAGACGATCGATGAATGCAGAAGATGATGACTAGAAAATATATTTACATAATTTACGAGCATAAAAACAGCAATTTACAGAAACGAATTCGCACAGACGAATTCAATAACTGCAACTTAACAGAACTGATCTTTCTCAGATAAACAGCACTTGAACACCTTACTTATCGATCGAACGTCTCGGCTAAAGTCTAGGTATTCTTGAAGTACATGCTACGCAAGGAGCCTCTAACTAGACTGAAATAATGTCTAATGCTTTTTCTTGCATTTTTTATTTTTCACAAATAAAGAACTTAGGGCGGTCATGTTTCAAGGCCTGCCCTAAACTTCGATAACCAATGAAGTTTTAATACAAGGTAGCCACAGCCCCCGAGGGTTGGGCACAACCTCGAGCCCAGGGTTTGGCTAAAAATTTGTACTCCGATATTGTACTCCAATATGACAAAGAAATATTTTCCCTTTGAAAAGTTTGAGCCAGCAACCATTTTACGGGATGGAAACCGAATCCAGTTGGTGCTAATTATAAATCAGGAAGCTGCTTGAACAGTTCTTGGTACAATGGAACCGCTGCGCGCATTATCTCAGAGATGAGTTATCTGAGAGCTCAGTTAGCTCTTTGCTCCAGTTAACTGCCTCTGCGGCTATCTGGCATTAGTTCAGGAGTCGATTGTTGAGCGCAGATGCTAGACTTATTGCAACTGTTCGTGTGATCAAAGCTTCCAATGGTAAAGAAAGATTACTGTTTGTATGTTGGCGTATCAGTAACAAGGACGGACACGGCTGATGGACAGGACAAGGGCTAGTCTAGTTTTTTTTTTTGCGTGTTCTTTCTATTCCTCTTATGTTCTTTGTGTGCTAGGTCAAAATGCCAAGAAACATAAAATGGCTTTCCTGAAAATAAGTTTTGATAAAATCTTTTTATCAAAACTAATTTGGGTGACCCTATCTGGCTCTTGTTTTTACCCCAGCAAAGAGAGGAAATATGAAGAGATTGCACATGCAGAAGTCCAGATATAGCGATTTGATGAAATTTTTTGAAAGAAACTTGCTTTGAAAATGAAGGCTTTTGCTTGCAGGAAAGGCTGTACACGACTCCGTGTTCTGCGCATACCAAACAAGAAGCTGAATAATGAATAATAGTTGACACTCGACCGTACGATGAAGTTTCTTTCTGTAGATTGAGTGGGCGAAAGAGCTGACTTCTTGCAGTAAAGCCGCCTACTAATGCGCGAGTTGTGAAGCTGGGCAGGTGTGAATGAAGTGAACGTGATAAAAAGCAGAGGAACGAGCTGAGAAAAGGGGGTTATACGGAAAACAATTCGTCCATTTATACTATATACTGCCCTTCGCTGATCCAATGTCTCCTTCCTCGTCTGACTCTTCTTCCTTAAGTCCAACAGTTGATGTATCAGCGTAAAAAATAAGGTGGATTTTTTAATATCACACACGACTAGTTTCACGGCTATTACGAGAGCTCCAACGTAGCAAGTCTCCGCGGTAGGCCTAATAAAGCGTGTCGATAATGTTTGGTTTCGTTTATGGGGGTTTAACGTTCCAAAAGCGACTCAGGCTATGAAAAACGCCGTAGCAAAGGGCTCCGGAAATTTCGTTCACCTGGGATTCTTTAACGTGCACTGACATCGCACAGTACACGGGCCTCTAGAATTTCGCCTTCATCGAAACTCGACCGCCGCGGCTGCGATCGAACCCGCGTCTTTCGGGCCAGTAGCCGAGCGCCTAACCACTCGGCCACCGCGGCGGCTACGCGTAGATAATGTATGCGACATGAAAAAAAAAGTGGCAGCAGGTGAATAAAACTTATTCGGGAAATTCCAAAGTGCCTAAAATTTAATAGGAATGTGCGCTGTCGAAAGGCACTTCTTTTTTACTGCTGCTTTAGGCGTCTTGCGTCCTGCTGCAAGTCGCCCCTAAGTGGTATTGGAAAGAACTTGGACGCAAGAAGGTCACGTTCCGAGCGCGTCTTGTTGAAGAACCTCCCATTTTGGCCAGCCATGCCTTATAGAAATGTCAGGCGTAAGAGCATAGCAGTTGCACCCGTCCTCTGCACAGCGATTGCAAAGGCGCTCAATGGCCCTCTGCCAGCTTGAATGAAAAGGGCATATCGATAGCCTTAGTCGCTGGAAAGAAACGTGCGGTTGTCACGCTCTAGGCAACGAAGTTCGCGCAGGTGTGTTCCTTGTGGAACAAAAAAAAAAGCAGCCCCTAAAGGGTAGCTAGATCGACATGCCTTGATAAGCTCGTCAGCTTTGACTCTACCCACTTACAGACGCCGCCAGCGGTCAGTGCCAGCGATTGGTGGCTGTAGGTGGCACGCCGCCCTCTGCGCTTACCTTTCATTATTTTCAAGCAACACTGTCCGAGAGTCGTGGACGTTGCGTAACAACGAATATGTGTTCCCGCAGGGCTGGTTGGCGAACTGCTGTCGTCTTCGATCATGACTCCTCTGAGCCGACTGAGCTACCTTGTGTTCCTGCTGCATCCCGTGCCCATCTACGTTCACGTGGCCTCCGTGCGTGAGTCCTTCCAGCTGGACCACTACTACATGGTGAGCTCCGAGTGCGTCACGTAGCACCTGCATATGTGTGCCATCAGCCCATGTACTGAACGGTGTGTTTCGCGCAGTGCACTCTGTACTTCGGCATCCTCGTGACATCTATCCTGATGGCGTACGTGGCTTACGTGACGGTCGAGGCCCCCTTCGGCGCGCTCGAGAAACTTCTGCAGTCGCCTTCCGAATCGGCCGCCGGCCGCATTGCGACGCCGCTGCCCACACACTGTCCGGAGCCGCAGCAGCCGCAGCAGCAGCACAGGGCAGATGGCTGGAGGTCACCGCAGCGCACCGCTGCAGCCGCCACATCTGCAGCAGTGAATGGCGGAAGCTCGACAGGGATAATCGCCAACGCCAAGTTGTCGGAGTCGAGCCACCTTTGAGGGGGTTGTTTTTAGGCTCAACGCTATGCGAAGTTCCTGCCTTTACGTCTACGGGGTTATTGTGTAGGCGTTTGCTGGAGCAAGGATTAAGGTTGGCTACAGCTTTCCGAATGCAACAGTTCTGTTTAAAGGATGTGCTAAAGGAAGTTTTACGGCCCCCTTCAGAGGTGGCGCGTATATGAGGCGCGAGCTTCTGCGTGCATGTACTGTACATTTAGAGGGAGTAACCCATGGTGCCAAAGTCCGGAATGCTGGCCGGAATGCAGAATGAGCGAGCCATTTGTGCCCACAGCCATCGCATCTTTTCCGGCGCATGAGACTCTCCACCGTTCATCTGGATTCATTATTCTTGTTTGAAATCGGTCGCAAAAATCGGGTTGTATTACCACAGTCAGTCACAACGGGTAGAGTAAAACAAGAATAATTCTTTTGGCATGACAAGAATGAAGTGATTATTCATGCTTTGCACGCCAGTATTCTGCCCACACAGGCATAACCTGCAATGCACATAACATGAATGGCCTTACAAGTATGCGGATACTAGTTTTGTGTATATTAGCACTGCCTGATCAGCGTTCTTTTTCAGCTAGGAGGGTACGCAGCGCAAGGAAGATTCTGTTGCGCTTACACTAAAAACCACCCCGCAGTTATCTGCGTGACATGTACGCTCACTTGCATAGCCGATTGGTCGCCTCTACATTGGAAAATGTGTCGTAATGGATTAAGATTCTTTGCAGTCGGCTGGTGAGGTCAAAACATGCGCTCTCCCACGCCAGCACATTTACCTTTAGCTCGCACGTGGCTGTACGCAGTACCCGCTCGCTATCTTGCTGCCGTTAACCCGCACGCGAGCGCCTATGCATCGTTCTAAATTTAGGACCAAGCACTACTCGTGGTGTGCTTGCGTCGTAGTATTGCAGCCACAGCCTCCTCTCGTTCGAAGTCAGGTGTGACACCTTGTCGAGATGTGTAGCGACGTAGTATATTTGAGCAGAACGACGTGTACTGTGCTCTTGGTTGAAATGTTTGCCATATTAGAAAGCTCTGGGGTGGAACCCTCCAATGGCGAGCGTGAAATGCTCCGGCTTGCTCGGCTGGCAAAAAGTACTATCACTTTCTACCTCTTACTGCGTAAGGGCCGCATGTATCCTACCTTCCACGATTCATCGCCCAGTCTTCGTTAAATGAGCACGAGCTGAGCTTGCATAATGTGATCGAAAATCATGAAGCAAGCGCTAGCGGCGGATCGTGGCCTTGAATGTCCTTACATGCATTTTCAACCTAAAGATTCTTTAAAGATCGCCAAAATCTGCAGACAACGTATCAGCCACAGCCCCGCGTGCACGATGCCCAGAACCAAAATGTTTGTGCTGTTTGCGGGAACCTCCGCTGCTGCCAAAAGCAGAAATTGTACGACATGATGTGATTCGCTGCTCACCTGACCTTTTGTCCATACGGGCAAGGAAAATGTCATCTAAAAAAAGTAAGGAGCACGAACAAGAAAAACTCACCCTCATCACTTATCACTGGTCATACACAGTCCACTGTAATCACTGCAAAATTTGAATTATTGTCACACGCGGCTAGGCAGGATACTTCGATTGAATCAAATGGTCGATAAGGTTGCGTTCCGTGGCTAGTTTTAAATGGAACGTATTTAATTTTTCCAAGGGCATCAATGTATTATACGTTATTTTTTGACGGAGTCCGTTTTCTTTTTCAAAGAACAGAACTACTGCGCTAAAGAAGGAATCAACAGGGTATACATAACATGCCATTTTGACGGGAAGAAAAATTCATGCGCGTCGCGTAATATAAGTATATTACGTGATATCATTGTTCTGGCGTTCCCTACGGAAAATAAAATAGTGTACATACTCTCCATACTTCTGCCTGAAAATCACTGAGCAAAAAGTTTCCAGCTTAGCCAGACAATTTATAAGCCGAGTGAAACTGCTCTATTATCTTTTTCCTTCTCTTCTCGTAACATATCCTCAAGAGGAAGATGTTATTCCGTATTTTTATCTCGATATCAATGGAAGCCTAATCGGCAGGAAAACCTGTGCTCTGTCACTTTGTTCCAGTTGGTTGAGAGGGGCGTTACGTCAAGCGCCACGTTATCAGCGGATGTGTGTGGCGGGCGAGGCTGCAGTCCACAGCTGCGCTCGGCAATGTGTGGACGTGCCGAGCTCTCCGCTCGCATGGAACCAGAAACAGGCCGTTGCGCGCTGTGAAAATTCCCGCTAGTGGAGAGGGCGCCTTATGCGGGCATTGCCTTTATGTAACATGTGGCACATTGGAAGCACAGTAACAGTCGCACGGAGGCGCTGTGCTGTCGCATTGTCCCACGTCATTATCATTGCTTACCCCTAATATTATTTTAAGAGTGGCAACCATGTCACCAGTACGGAGTGCGATCTGGCCGTAGTTTCCATATCGCTCCATAAATCTGCTGCATGAATGCACACAGTATCTTACTTGCAACTGAAGGAAAATCATCCGTGTAACATGTTACGCGCACAGAACAGCTCTGATTTATTAGTGACAGTTTTTTATTTGGATGGAGGGAGTCGGGGCAGAACGAGGATGGACGAATTTTAATGTGTGCGGCTGGCCCTAATATAGTGCATAGTTACTTTATCTTTTGCGAGTTATGTAAAAAATGTCTTTAACGAAAAGGAGAAGAGCTTAGCCTATAAGCGTTGAAACGAGGACACTAACTTCAGAAGGCCCGCTTAAGGAAGTGACGAACGTTTCGAAAAAGCATAATAGCGAAGGGAAAGAAGGTGACAGCTAAAAGTCTTCACAGAAAACGCAGAAAGTGAAACCAGCGGCACAGAATTTGCTTTCGGTAAAGCAGCAGCGATCACCTTTGGCCCTATCCAAGTAGGCTTTGTTCCACGGGACGAGATCTCGAGAGCGCTGTGACTTACGCCATCATCTGGAGAGAGGGTCTATCGGGAGAGTTTCGTTTCGGTTTTATAGGGTTTAGTGTCCCTACGCGACTCGGGCTATGAGTAACGCCGTAGTGGAAGGCTTCGGATAATTCCTGCGCACAAACGGTTCAGCTCCTGCTATATGCGGTCTTCCCAAGGTCCATAATGCCTGGGTCCCCGTATGCCCGATTGTGGACTTTACCAGGTCGCCACTGCGTCGACTTTCGTGGTACATGCATAACTTGCTGATCACTTTAGCCGGAGCTACCAAGACTTACGTAAGGAACTCTTCAACCTCTCTTGAAAAGATGCATGACCTGGAGTTAGACGCAGAGGACATAATGGTCTCCTTAGCCGTCACGGCGTTATTCACGAGTATTCCACTTGATCTAGCCGTCACCACGTGCGAGGAAGAATTGGAAATAGAAGTCGACCAAGCCCTACTCCCTTTGACGTTCTAGAGCTGATCACACTACTACAGTTTTGCCTGAGCAACACGTCCTTGTTGTGTGATTCAAAGTTCTGCAAACAGTCGCAAAGCACAGCGATGTGCGCTTCCGTACCACTTGCCACTTAAAACCTCGTCATGGAAGCACTATAGAAAAAAGTACTGCGAGCATTCACTCCGGCGCCTAAGGCCTTCCGCCGGTATGCCGAAGACTGCTTTTCCATTTTACGAAAAGACGCGTGTCGGTTCCTACATGTACTGAACAGTTTTGGCCCAAGCTTGAAGACTGCGGTCGAATTTGAGGAAGAAAACCGCCTTTTCCTGTTTGGATGTTCTGATCAGGCGAAAAGGCAACCACCTTTTTTTCTCGTGTATAGAAAACCAACGCATACAGCCCGGTCCTCTGTCGTCGCCTCGATCATTAAATGTGCGACAAGGAGCAAGAAGACCTACAAAATGAGTTAACAAGAGTGCGCCTGGAACTCTTTCAGCCAACGGTTATCCGAGCCACTTCTTAACGAAGATACAAGAGCAAGTTAGGCATCCGGCGACCATTGATCGTTGGAATATTCGCGCGCGAGCAGGCATCCCGTACGTGCGGGGCATCAGCGAAGCGCTTTCTTGAGCGTTTTTTAGATACGCCTTGTGCGTGGCCCACGTGCCGCCGAACAAGCTGCGGAACCAGCTAATGAACGTCCAATACCGATTACCAGAAGAACAGTTTTCATGAGTTATCTACAAGGTACCTTGCCTGAACTGCAATCATGCCTGCATCCGCGAGCCAGGAAAATTCTACGCATAAAGGATCATCAACGGGATGTAGAAAATGACAAGCATGCCAGTAACACTCTCGCGGGGCACGCACACGACACTGGCCACCGGATTGACTGGTGCAAGGCCTGTATCGTATCAAAACAAAGGAACCTGACGACGCACCTTCTGCTCGAATCCCTATTCACTGGCAACCACGCAAGCATCTTTAAACAAGACCGAAGGCCTCATGCCAAGCACCAATGCCCGATCATTACGTCATATTTTTCGCATCCGCCACCACTCCTGTCCTGCTCATTGTGAACAACAAACCCGTACGGGCTTTGAAACGTCCTTTATCTTCGACTAGGGTCCGTGCCTGCTTCATTTCATCGGATAACTATGCCTCACCAGACGGATTTCCGTCAAATTATTGACCATAATTTCAACGACCTGGGATTTTTTAACGTGCACTGGCATCACACAATGCACCACTTCGCCTCAATCGAAATGCGACAGCCACGGCCGGAATCGAACTCTCGTCTTCCCGGTCAGTAGCCGAGCACCATAATCACTGAGTCACCGCGGCGGCTGTGGAGAGTTTGTGTAGGGGTGGAGGACAGTGGTAGGAAGCAACCGTCAGTGGCGCGAGCGATTGTCCTGATGCGTAAGTATCGCAGAGCAAACGCGACCTTTAACGCCACAACTTTAATTGAAAAACGATCGAACTGAACACGACGCAGAATTCTATTGCATATGTGGTTGTTTTGACTAAAGCACAATGGCTATGTGTAAAACTTGGCCCTCATTCGGTTTCTTTGGGCAGCAAAACTTATAGGGTCGCTCAGCGCTTAGGTGACAACTGAAAGTTCCGCCTCTCATCGAAGAAGTGCTCAGGAGTTCAACTGGTGCTACACATTGTGTACGAAACGTCGTTCGCATCATTCTATAGTGCACACACACATTTATGCTCATCTCAGCTTTCAGGAGTGACCTTCTACAAATCCAGCACATGTCGAAAGCAACAAATTAGCGCAAGAACCAGACGAGCGCTTGATGCTGCGATACACTTACCACTCAACAAAATTTGGGGGACGCTTAAGCTTCGTCTTTCAGAGTATGACGCGACAACGTTATTGGATTCCGGCAGCGACTCCTCTGTTCCATGCAGAGACAATGTTTCCATATGAGAAAGACAACACGACATACACTGAACAGCAAGCATTATCCAAACTCTACGAACGCGTCTGTGTGGCCTATTGGTAGCGTGTCTAACTCGCAACCTCAGGATCAGGGGGTTCCATTCCCGACTAATTATTCAAATGTTCACCAAATTCTCTCTCTCTCTCTCTCTCTCTCTCTATATATATATATATATATATATATATATATATATATATATATATATATATATATATATATATATATATATATATATATATATATATATATATATATATATATATATATATATATAGATATATGTGTTTGTACCGCTTTTCAAATACGCCGCTTCACTTGAGATGTAGCCGCATTTCCCCGCTCACGCCGACGATGACGACGCCGGATTTTCTGCGACTCGGGACACTTCATCCTTCGTCCTCCCGCGAGGAAAAGAATGCAAGCACCAACGACCTCACCTGAGCTCTGCGCAGTACGCTGAATGAACGCGCAGAGGTAGATTTTAATTCAGCCAATATTCGACAGGTGCCGTTAGCTCCCCCTGCTTTGGGGCTGGCACCCGGGAGTGCGTTGCGAATGTGCGCTACTGGCGTAGTTCACCGGAAGGTGTGACTCGTGTTGTGCGCTTTGGACAGTTTTGGCAACAAGCTGGAGGCATTTCCAAAAACGTGGCTGTTACTTTTTTCCCCATTTAAGACACGACTGGCTCGTGTTTTTTTTTACGCACCGTAATATATAACTAGATATGTTATTACAGGGCTAAAAAAACAAAGCAGAACAACAAAGAAATAAATATCCAGTATGCACCTCAAAATGACGTGACTGGCGATAGTCGCAGTACAGAACTACATATATGCACTGCTGCATCGACGATCCTTCTTCAGAGAGATTCTCATGTATCGCTCGCGCATTGAGAGCTCGACACAGGAAGATATCGGGGTAGCAGCCGTATTTCTGTAAAGGTAAGATGTTTGCACTAAGTCACGCGAGAGTCTACAACGAGGAAGAGGTCATATTCAAGGCATCGATTGACAATTTTACCCAAGGCTCAGTCATTAGCTTGCACCAGTTTACCCTATTCTATGGGGTCTCCCCACTGAACCCTGGCTAATCCCCCGTCGTGGGTATGTGCCATGTCACCAAGGCAACAACAACAACGACGTGGGGAAAAATATCCAGTATGTTTTGGGCCGGGCAGCGTTGCTTTCGCTTCACTTGTGTTGCGTACCTCATAGCGTTATATGCCGTACCAGAACCAATATGAACAGCTAATTTCGCTCCAGGAAATCTCTTTCCGCTTGCATAAAAGGGGCAGCTTCGTAGAAGAGGTGGGATAGCCGTACAACGAAACCTACACTTTGACCTGCATTACCTCAGGAAGTGTGTGCTTGAGAAAACTGACAGGGCGATTATGAAACATTATGTGAGAAAGCTGCGATATCAGTTGCATATGATTGCTTCGAAGCCTTCACTACTCATGTCTGGTTTTACCCTAAGCCGAGGCTTCACACATACAACTGAATTTTTCTGGAGGGTGAGGATGGGCTGAGGTTGGTGGGTGGGTGGCGCTTCTGGAGGGTGAAGGTGAGGTGGACGTACGGTGGCGGTGGATGAGTGGGCAGTCCCCTAGCTAGGATTTGGGTGGGGAGGTGGCTGGTGGGTGGTGCTTCTGGAAGGCAACTGGCTTCCCACTGAGTCATTGAATTCGATTTCGCTGTAGCTTTTAATGCGAGCTTGCGTCCGTTAGTCACACAAGTCGCTGATTGGTCGAGAGGGCGATGACTCCACAAGATAACGTGATCCTGTGACGTCATCACCTGCCCCCAGTGGCAGGTGTCAGTTAAGTTAACACTTGTCCGCCATGGTACTTCACATGAGATTACGCATCCTTCGTTACTCACAAAAGTGAGTGATAGATCGCGAGTTCGATGAAGTCGCAAGGTCCCGAGACCACGGCGCCGATACAATTTCGTCCTTCCCCGTGCCAGCCGGGGAAGGGCGAAACGAACAGGTTGGAACCGGTTGGGTGAAAAGTGTCGACGGACACTGGGCTATCGACATGGACGAAGACAGAGAACGAGCCGTATGAAGAGGAACTGGACGAAGATGTACTCAGCGCATTATTATGCCAGCGTCAATAAAGATATGATAATAGGGACCTTGTTGTGTATGTGGTGAAAACTTTCACAGAAACATGTAGCAGCAGCATTGCTACTAACGCTGGCGCGTTCCACTCTTAAGGTGGTTCACATTGGCGGGTCGCGGAGGTCACGCGACAGGCTTAAATCGATTTGTTACGCTTGCTCCCCGCTTTCCTAGTGCTTCAGAAACCGTAACTAATTGCCCGAAATCAGTCGTGCGACGTTTGCAACTCGCCAGTGTGAACCCGGCTTTAGGGTGTCTTAAGCGTCCCATAACTTTCTCGTTCCGCTGTTGTGGGCGTTTCAAGTGATTGGCGGGCCTTGTGGAAGGTGTAGGTAAGTGAGTTGATAGTGGGTGCTTAGGTGGTGAATGGCGCTTCTGGAGGGTGAGGAGGCAGGGGGCGTTGGTTCGAAGGTGGCAGTGCGCGGCTGGTTGGGCGGCGAACAGCGCACTGCAGAGCGCATTTCCGCCATTCATGAGTGGCTTCAGGCTCTTAATAATACGTCTTGCCGAGCATGCGATTTCATGCGAATCATGATTCACTTCTCAAGCCTCAAAAATCTGTATCGAGCTCGGGAGGCATCGGAAAATGAAGCCGACGCGCTACGCTGACACTAGACAAGCGTACACAAATTTGAAGGAAAAATAGACCAGCGAAAGGAAAGACACTAGGAATAATTCTCGGCGCACAAAACGGAACAAAAATAGTTTCGATAACAGATTTTGAATGCGAAAGCAACCAATGGGAGCTTCTGAATTTGATCTAGAGTTTTCTGAACCTGGACTGCAGGCGAGCAGTTATGGGTGTAAAGTGAATTTATTGGTGTAGAGAAAACCAACATTTGCCTAATTTTTAACCTAAATTTCCTGGGTGAGACGAGCGTGAGATGCACTAGACCATCTTTAAAATATCTCACAATGTGTGTGGCGCTAAGTTAACGTACGGGAAGTTGTGTTGGGAGGAAATATGCAGCACAATAATTGCATCCACCATGGCTGCGCTTGGGTGGATGCCAATGAGGAATTGCTTCCTTATCACAAATCTATTCCACCTTGGGGGATTCCTCTAAACATTTGGCCAACACTGTTCCCACTTCGAGTTACTGATCAATTCTCTCTCGTCCTTTAGTTTGCCGTCCCGGTTAGCTCAGTTGGGAAAGTGACCTGTCCGGTGGAACAGTGGTCCCGGGTTGGAGCCCCGAACCAGGGCGAATTTTTCTTTAAATACGAAGTTTCCGAGAAAGCTGTTTTGTAGCTGTATGGCTGCGCGCGTCTGGATGCCAATGAGTAACTACTCCCTTATTGCAAACATGAGAACACAAATTCTCTCCGCCACTGCTCAACCGATTTGTTTCTGCAAATACCGGATTAAAAGTTGTAGAAGCCAGTGACAACCCATTCAATTGCTTGCGTTATTAGTTAAGAATCTGCGAAAATAGCGAGGTTAACAGCGTTCTGCATGCTATCATAAACATAAAACATTTGAAATTTGCAGCACTTGACTTCTGTGCCGCCTCAACCAAAAGAAATTGGGCCACATTTTAGACCATTTGTTGTGCCATCTGCATAGGCTTTAGAATAAGAACAATTCTGATATAACATGTGCATATTATATATAGCGCACATATTACATGTGTATGCAAAGCTACATTCAAAGAAGTTTACAGAAGTTAGGCGCCAACTTTCATTGCTTAGCTTGTCAGCCTTAGAAAAAATGATTCTTTTTAATTTTTGCACAGCCTTTACCTTTAGACATACCAGGTGTTTCAGGGAAGTCTAAATAATTCTAAAAAATTGAAGTAAAAATATGGCTTTTTCAGTATAGTATTACCTATTCTGGCGGACACCTGAAAACCGGTAAATCGTCAATAAGTAATCAGCTGCTAAACGAATTTTAATAAATAACTTTTTGCTATCAAAGTTAGGTGTCTAATTGAAACTAGGGACTAGTAGCCGGTCGTTAGTAAAAGCCATATCAGTTTTTATAATTTTGAAAATGGGATTACCCTTGGCGCTGTGGCTCGACAAAATTTGTCTTTTTCGACTGATACGTGCACTGGAAAGGTTGCTTTGCCTGCATGCTTCTCGAAAGCGCATGTATTTTGTGACGATGTAGCCAAAATGTTTTGGTCCACAGCGCCCAAAATAATCGCGTGCTCGAAATTCTAAAACAGATTTGGCTATTACTAGCGACCGGCTACAGATCTCTAATTGCAATCAGTTGCCTAGATGTGATAGTTAAAAAGTTAATTATCAGAAATTAGTTAATGTAGGGGGCGTAGCGATGGCGTAGAGGTAGAGCACCCGCCTCACGTGCAAGAGGACCTGAGCTCGAATCCCAGTGCCGCGCAGTTCTCCACCAGGTTTGGAAAAAAATAAAAAGCTCCGCTTGTCGCGTAATTGCATAACCGGACCTGGGGTGTGGCCTGATCACGATGACCAGAACCGACAACGCACTCCCTCAGCAGAGCTCGATTTTTGTCCACCCTGGTGTAGTACTTGGCCACAACCTTATATAGGAGGAGGAGGCAGAGGAAGAGGAAAGGCAGAGAGGTTAACCGGAAGAATAATCGGCTTGCTACCCTACACGGCGGAAAGTTTTGAGGTGATAAAAAAGGAAAGAGAAAAGAGAGTCACGTAACAATTGTTGCTGGGCTAGTTGGTGCACAGTTCTATGTGCAAACGTTAGCGCAAAATAAGACACATTCACAAGAAAGGTGGACAGGACAACGCGCTACTGACAACTGACTTTTTTATTAAGAGAAACACATAATATATAGACTTACTGTCACGCCACCTATCAGCTGCAGCAAACGTCAGAAAGGTGAATAGGGTCATAGAAGCGACCAAAGACAGGCAGTAAAAACATGACTTAGTTAAAAACGATAAGATCGGAGAAATAACATTAAAAGGCATGACACGTGGTGTAAAGGGCCAAAGAAACATGACTGAATGGGATCTGAAAGGATTAAGACAGCCAAAATGCATTTAAACCGTAAAAAAACAAAGAGCACGTGAGACAAGAAAACTATCTACAAGCCTTAGTGGACTTAACCCTTCAGATTACACTGGGAAAAAGGACAGCACCAGCACAGAACCCTTTTTAATTAAGAAAACCGGCCTGAGTGCCGTTAGCGATGCTTCTATCTTCTTGTACAAAACCGAAGAACCCTTTTTAGAAAAGTTTCCTTGATAAGAACATGTGTACAGGTGCTGCGGTTTTTCCCAGTGTAATCTGAAGGGTTCAGTCCTCTAAGGCTTGTAGATGGTTTTCGTGTATCACGTGCTCCTTCTGGTTTTTACGATTTTAATGCATTTTGGTTTTGTCTTCATCCTTTCAGATCTCATTCAGTCATGTTTCTTTGGCCCTTTACACCTCGTGTCATGTCTTTTAATGTTCTTTCTTCGATCTTATCGTTTTTAACTAAGTCATGTTTTTACTGTTTGTCTTTTATCGCTTCTATGACCCTATTCATCTTTCTGATGTTTGCTGCAGCTGAGAGGTGGTGTGACGGTAAGCCTATATATTATGTGCTTCTGTCAATAAAAATATACGTTGTCAGTAGCGCGTTGTCTTGTCTGCCTTTCTTGTGTGAATGTGTCTTATTTTGCGCTAACGTTTGTACATAGAAAGCAGAGTCACTATGAAAAGTCAGCGTTCGTTAAAGTCACAGCCTATCGTGCAGGAGAGAAGTTCGCAAGAAGCGGAGCAGTGCCTTGGAGGCCTTCACCGCCGACGATCGCCGCTGCCAGTGGCCGAGAATCTTCATTTCTGTCAGTGGGCGTGGATCTAGACGCTCCAGCGCACGGCAGAGCGACTGTCTTTCGGCGCTGTAGGCAGGGCAGTCACAAAGAATGTGGGATATAGTCTCGTCATACCCGCAGATGGCACATGCAGGGCTATCAGCCATACCGCTTAAGAACGAGTAATGGTTGCTGAAAGCTACAGGCGACACAGCAAAGTTTCTTCACGTCGTGATAGGGCGGATGGAAGCCGGGGCTTCAGATCTGGGTCCAAAGCTTTTCAGCGTGAATTGGAAAATTGGCCGGAATTCCACGCGGCAAGCGTGATGTCCCGCGCAAAAGCACGAAGCCTGCCCGCTGCATCTGACCTCGAATAGGGGATTGACACAAAATCGCCGTCGTGGTGAGCAGTTCGCGCGACCTCATCCGCGCGGTGATTGCCTGCTATGCCGCTGTGCCCCGGCAGCCATTGGTAGATAATGTCGTGTCCTTTATGGCACAGTGATGCAGTTGTCGGATTTCCGTGACCAGTTGTTCATGGACTCTACGGCTAAGAGAAGCTTGTAAGCCTTGGAGGGCAGCTTTCGAATCGCTGAAAATAGACCACTGCTGAGGGCGCTGCTGATTGACGTGTTCAATGGCGACACGAAGAGCAGTGAGTTCTGCACCCGTCCAAAAAGCCTGGTGAGCTATCCTAACTCAAATTTCTGTAGTCCTTGCGGGGATGACCACGCAGCCCGAAGAACTGGTAGGGTTGACTAAGCCGTCGATGTAGACGTGCACCCGGTTTGCATGGGGCCCATGAAAATATTCTTGAGTGGCTTGTTTTAGTTTTATCAGCGATAAATTTATCTTTCTGATGCCAGGTATTGAAAGAAGAAGCACGGCATACCGTCGTTTCCCGGCGATGGTGACCGTCTGCAACAAGCCAGTGCGGCATCAAGTTCCTCCACGGAGAAGGGAAGGTCCATCCGCATTGCGGATGGGGTGGATGGTGCAGACATCCTCAGCTACCTCGACCTCGCCACACCGTTGGTAGAGTGCGAGAAACTTGAAAGGGTGCAGCTGGTGTGGGGATGTTCGGTGGCCACGAACGACACTCCAGATGCGTGACAAAGGTTTCCGTGGATCAAGTGTTTCACAGAATAATCTCCAACGTTGTGCCTGGAGGGCTTGAATTCTGCGCTGATTTTTTTTTTTTGCATGCGCCTCACACCTCTGAGGTCAAGGCTCGACTTTGTGCGTCGGAATCTACGCTCTGCCCTCCGTCGCATTGATCGCAGGTACTGCGATTCCATATGAAATTCGTGTGCTTTGTAATTGGGGTGAATATCCGTATCGCCCTCAGTCCCCAGCGGCTGCACAGCAACTGACTAATGCGGCGGTCAGACCTGTGACGCAGCGGAGGGTGCAAACAATCTCTGGCTCCGGACAGGCCGCCGTTGGAATCTGAACCTGGCAACCTTTAACGCTAGAACCTTATCCAGTGAGGCTAGCCTGGCAATGCTGTTCGAGGAATTAGCAGGTATTAAATGGGAAATCATAGGGCTTAGTGAAGTAAGAGGACAGGTGAGGCTTATACAGTACTAAAGGGCGGGCACGTACTGTGCTATCAAGGATTAGCGGACAGAGCTAGAACTAATTGTGGGATTCTTCATCAATCAGGTTTAGCTAGAAACGTAGATGAGTTCTATAGTATTAACGAGAGAGCGTCAGCTATCGTAATTAGGCTCAATAGGAGGTACAACCAGACGGTGGTGAAGGCTTACGCGCCTTAATCCAGCCATGATTACCAGACCGTTGAAAGCTTCTATGAAGACGTGGAATCAGCAATGAACAAAGTAAAATCACAGTACAATGTACTAATGGACGACTTCAATCAGTAGGTGGGCAAGAAGCAGGCTGGCGACCAGGTGGTAGGCGACTATGGGATAGGCTTTAGGAATAGCAGGGAAGAGTTATTAGTCGAGTTCGCAGATGGAAATAATTTACAGGTCATGAATACCTTCTTCCGCAAACGAGAGAAAAAGAAATAAGAGCCCCAACGGTGAGACTAAATATGAAATAGACTTCATACTATGCGCTCACCCTGGCATTGTGCAGGATGTGGTGGTCGTAGGAAAGGTGCGTTGTAGTGACCACAGAATGGTAGTTTCGAATTAGCCTAGATTTGAAGAGGGAACGGAAGAAACTAGGAAAGCGGAAGCCCATTACCGAGTTAGCATCAAGAGCGAAAGCGGAGGAGTTCAGGATTTGGCTACAAAACAAGTATTCGGCTCTATTTACTTTTATATAGTAATAGTTATAAACTTTTCTCTTGTGGGAGATTGGTAAACTGCCATTCATGATCTGAGAGAGCCTGCAAAATGCGATCTACTACGTGCATTCCTATACTTCTAGTTACTTCGCTGTCGTGATTCGGATCTCCGATCACTACATGCCCTAACCAGACGTATTCCCTTACCACTTGCAGCCCCTGGCTGCCAATTGCACACTGCGGTCCCCCCCCCCCCCCGAAACTGTTGAACATTACTTTGGTTTATGCATATTATTTTTAGACCCACCGTTTAGCTCTGCCTGTCTAAATCACTGATCATGCTTTGCAATTCATCTTCTGAGTTACTCAGCAAGGCACCTTTCTTTACTTCCTCCTTCGTTACTGGCGGGATGCCGCATTGCTGTGCGCTACTGTCTCTCTCATTAACGCTCTGATTACATTCACTACTGTATAGATTTGTGTAGAACTCTTCGGCTACTTTAACTATCTTATCCGTATTGCTAATGGCATTGACCCCCTTGTCTCTTAACGCATACATCTGGTTTTTACCTATGCCTAGTTTCCGCTTCGCCGCTTTTAGGCTACTTCCATTCTTTAGGCCATGCTCGATTCTCTCCATATTGAACGTCCTTATGTCGGCTAACCCCTTCGCGCTTATTTATTAACTTCGATAAGTCTGCCAGTTCTGTTCTCTCTGTAGGGTTAGACGTCCCCATGCTTTGGCGTTTCTTAATCAAATCTTTCGTCTCCTGAGATAGCTTGCCGGTATCCTGTCCAACCGTCCAACCGCCTACTTCTACTGCGCACTCCGTAATGATGGCTGTGAGGTTATCGTTCTTTGCTCGAACACTAAGGTCGTCGTCCTCAGTTAAAGCCGAATGTCTGTTCTGCAGCGAGATCCTCAATTCATCTACTTTCCCTCTAACCATTAACTGGTTAATGGGCTTCCGCCTCACTAGTTTCTTCCGTTCCATTTTCAAGTCTACGCTCATTCGAGACCTTACCATCATGTGGTCACTACAACGGCCTTTCCGAGGAACTACACATCCTGGACGATGACAGGGTGAGCGCAGTCATGGCGCGCAGGCTATCTCGAACCCGGGCTCCACTTGGTAGGGTGTCTGAGTCTTCGGGCTGAGGAAAGATGGAACTTGAAGTTTGGGAAAACGAAAAAAGCGGGTTTAATGGCACTTTTACGAAATTGGTTCCACATTGAAGAAAGAGCAGAGTAAAAAATGAAGAGTTCATGCGTCGAGCGACTGAATGAGCCTTGTCGCCAGGGCCCAGAGTGTCCTTTCTCACTCAGCACGCTCATTAAATCCCCCAAGGTTCCGCCCCTTCATCTGGTGGCGGCCAATCCAACACGAGGCATATTTCTCCAAGATGGGAACCTATCAAAGTTGCACAGCACTGTAGCAGGCGGAGTCACTCGTTGCAGAGTCGACCCGTGGGAACGGGCGAGGAGAAGTCCTCTGCTATTCCGTACAGTGTAGCAACAGTGGTGCAAGCGGCTCCGTGTCCCTGAATACACGTGTGGTCCTTGCGGCGAGTTCTCTACGGTGTGGTCGGTTCCTGACGGAAACGGCTAATTACTTGACGGCGCCTTTCCTTCATTCCCCCGTCGTCTGTCCGTCGTCGGTTGCTGCCCCCAGGCTTCCTTCACCGGGTAGCAGTCAAAGGGAAGGGCATTCCCACCGAGAGAAGCGTGAGAAAATTCGGCAGGCTCTTTCTCAGCGAGGCACCCTTTTTTTGGCGTCGTCGGCTGGTCAAATGTCGTGTCACAGGCTGAGTAATGACAGCGCCTAGGATAAAATTTATTTCATTTTGAGTCTCACCATTGGTGCTCTTCTATGCGCATTTCCTGTTTTCTCGTTTGCGGAAGAAGATATTCATGATCCGAAAGTTATTTGTCTCTGCGAACTATACTAATATCCCCCTCCCCGCCCCCCTGCTATTCCTAGAGACTATGCCATAGTCGCCTACTACCTGGTCTCCAGCATGCTTCTTCCCTACCTTGGCACTGCAGTCGCCCATCAGTACAGTGGGCTGTGTTTTTACTTTGCTCATTGCCGATTTCACGTCCTCGCAGATGCTTTCTACGATCTGATGATCACACTTAGATGTAGGCTCATAGACCTCTACCATCTTCAGTTTGTACCTCTTATTAAGCCTAATTACAATGGCTGCCACCCTCTCGTTAACACTATAGAAATCATCTATTGCCAGTTATATCTGTATTGACGAGGAACCCAACACCTAATTCTCGTCTGTCCGCTAATCCCCGATAGCATAGTACGTGGCCTCCCTTAAACTCTGTATACAATTCGCCTGTCTTCCTAACCTGACTAAGGCTTATGACATCCCATTTAACACCCGATTTTTCCTCTAATAGCCCTTCTAGACAAGCCTAATTGGGAAAGGCTGTATGTTTTTACGTTGCCATGTTCAGTTTCCAACAGCGGCCTGTCCGGAGCAAGAGATTAGTAGCACCCTCCGCTGCGTCACACGTCCCACCTCGGCCTTGGCCAATTGCTCCGCAGCCGCTGGGGACTGAGGGACGAGGTTTAATTGGTTTGTTCATATAGTAGGTTGTGGCCAAGTACTGCACCTGGGTGGCCAAATCGTGTTCTGATGAGGAAGTGCGAGTCAGTTCTGGTCACCGAAATCATGCCGCGCTCCGGGCCTGGTTATGCAATTCCATCGACACGCGTATTTTTTTTTCTAAAACAGGTGGAGAATTGCGCAGCACAGCGACTGGAACCCCGGTCCTCTTGCACGCTGGGCCGATGCTCTACCTCTATGCCATCACTGCGCCTTATTATTAGAACTCATTTACTTATTTGTTATTGGAATTTTTCTTAATAACCGACGAAGTCCTCGTTCATCGGGCGGGAGCCCGTGGCAAGCTCCATGCTGTCCGCTCTCTCCTCCATCACTCGACAAGGAATTGGGTTGAGTCTTCCCTTTTGGCGCCAGAAAGCCCACTTACCAGAAGCAGGTCGGTGCTCACGAGGTTGTTTACTCTCGAGCACCGCGTGCATTCCACGAAGCCATGAAGCAGTTTCAGTGTAATTACAGCATGTTGTGACTTTGAGGTGGTCCCGTAACGCCCGCCACCCGTTTTGTGACAGAGCGTCGCCAGCTCTCAGTCGGTAGCGAAGACTCCGAGTCAGGCGTCGGTGAGAACAACGAAAGGGGTTTTATACATTATGTACAGAGCATTATACAGGACGAGATCGGCACAGGGGCCGAGAGCTAGCAGCAAACGCGACTGTTCTCGCACGGTGACGTCCGGCGAGGCTCCAACGCGTCACACATCACACTCCACTCGTGAGCGGGTCGGTCTCTCTACAACGGGCTCGTAGAACGGAGTCCGGAGTCTTCTCCAGGCGGCAGCGTTGGGGCTTATATAGCCCCGAGAAATGGTCGTCACACAAACGGACCAATAAAAATCCAGCATTTGACAGCCGTCCGAGAGGTCCAACCAGTGACCGCGCTGGCCACCCGCTTCAAGTGTGCTGCGCGCGGTGACTCCCAGGGGGAAAGGGAACCGGCGCCTGGCTGTCTAGCAATTCGCGACACGTTTGAACATGTCGCTCGCCGATGCTTCTCTATAGGGCGCCGCTGCATGGCAGCGCAGCATCTTAACTTGTCAAGGGAGATTTAGGGCGCTGTTGCCTTGCGGCGCAGCACCGGGCTTGTCCAAGGGCGTTCGCAGGAGAAATTGTGCTTCTTGTAAATGTGGAATCCGGGCTGGTTGCCCGGGCACAACAAGCACAAACCACAGAGACTAAAGAACAGTGACACTCGATCGGGAGCGAACAAACAGCCTGGACTGCGCACATCGCTTTGTCTACGCTCCCCACTTTGCTGCCTGTCTCTAGGACTCGTGGTCCTCGTCACGCGATGTGCTACTGAACTACCACATTTCAGGCTTTTCTCAATACCCGAGGAGTCCGCGTGTCGGCTCGGTCTTGCGGCAAGGAAGTGACCTTCCAAGGCCTTGGCTTTTCGCTGTCGGCTGACCGAGATTCATGGAGTTTAAAGCGTTTGTTTTCAAATAAACCCACTCAAACGACACTGGGGTGGTGGCTGCACGACCATCCCTAACAAAATAGCTAAAGAAAGCACTGAGCTATAGGTGTCCGGGTGTGTTCTGCTTCACAATTTGCTAACTTTCTCATTTGTCGGAATGTAACTCCTACCCAACAGCCAGCTAGTTGTGGCGTGCATGTTGACGAACACTGCTTTTTTTTTCGGTTGAATCCGAAACTGAATGCCGCGTACCGTCATCGTTTCTTTTTTCTCAGTTTAAACCTAATAGTTCAACCCTTAGCAATGAGGGACGTCGTGGATAGCTCCGGATTATTTTGACCACATGGCGTTCCACAACGGGCGCTGACATCGCAGAGCACACGGGCGCCTTTTGCGTCTCGCCTACATCGAAACGCGACCGTCGCAGCCGGGATTGAACCCGTGTCTTTCGGCCCTGTAGTCGAGTGCCCGAACTACTGAGCTACCACGCCGGCTTGAGAAAGAAATGAAGTAGAGCCCTTTTTTTAGCGCCTCAGTTTACCTGTAAAAAATCAGCAGTTTTCTAGCATGTTCGTTCAAGTTGGTTGTGAAGCACTGGTGAAGGGACAAGCGCGTGAAACATTCCCAGGCCACAGGGTTTGTTTTTCAGCAGTATATTGTGGCACTTAAGACGCCTATGAAGCTACCATGATGCTTATCCTAAGGCTGATCTAGGGACTTTAACTTATCCTACCCTTTGCAGAGATTATGAGGTTTGAGAAGGCGTAAACGCCCCCCCCCCCCCCCTCCTCGGCTCAAAAACCGATCCTGTAGCCAGGTGCCTTTTGACACACCGTTTACCTGTGCGTAGATCTGTTCGGACTCCTAGTTGGAGCGGTAGTTTCTACAGTGGTAGACATACACTTTTATTTTTGGCATTATTGTAACAGTTTAATTCTCAAATTATGACGAAATCTAAGAAGAAAAACATTACCAAAATTTATTAGTTTATTTATTTATTCACATACCCTAAAGGCCTCAGGGAGGCATTACATAGGTGGAAAGAAATAATTCAAGACATGAATAAAAGCAATAATAAATACAAACGATAACACACAAATTTTGCTGGCTAATCCATCCTTAGTGAAAACCGAACACCAATAATTTGCTACAGCGATGCGCTAAAATATGAGAAATCGGCATGTGGCGAATTAGCAGTGAGAATTAGACCCATTTTATCAGCTAGTCCGAGCTGCACGAAAAGGCAGCTCAAAGGCTTCGAAGGAACGTGAAGGTCCAGAGACAGTAGTCTATTTCTTAGCCAACAAATGTGTTTTTTTCCCCCCGAAAGTTGCCAGGAAATGAGACACGAGGAGTTCTCGAATGCTGACTGGAACTTGCGCATTCGCACCGCCTTTTTCTTTACCGAGTTTCATCGCAATGACTCCAAATATTTGGAGACCCGGAACGCGCGGATTATTGAGAATATGTTGACATCAAACATCGTACGCAAGCTTCATGTAGTAGTGAGCACACTGTGTACAAACGTTACGTTGCGAGTTTACGACACTGGAGGTTAAAGGCTTAAGCAGTATTGGCATGAGGGCTGAAAAGAAGACGTTGCTTCGAGCTGCAGCATTTTTCGCACAAACGTCAAGAATGTATGCATGTCTTTTGAACACATTAACAGCCCTTCCAATCAACCTTGCGCCGAAGTTTGTGTCAGAAAGGGGCTCGTCCCAGTGCTGGAAGAGAGAAAAAAATGACAAATGACGACAGAAGCCGTTAAAAAAATCTGTCTTATGCTCTGTTAAAAAACAAGCAAAAAACATAAAATGCCGCTGAATTGCTTTTTGTTACTGCGGCTTGTCGCTGTGAAATAAAGATATAACCCATTAGCTACTAGTGACTGCTTATCGACTTCCGTCCTAACTATATCGTGGAGTACCGCATTAAAACAATATGAAAAAATCAAGAAAAGTATACCAACACTCACAGAGTCCGCTGCAGAGCGAACTAGGGAATGCGTCGGTAATGCCAAAACTAGCAGCTGCTGCAGTGATCGCACCAGACCCACACGGCTGTTTTTTAGCCTCCCCTAGCTCTCTGACAGGGCTCTCGCATGGAGATTGATTGGAATTCTCAAGAGCTGAGACTATCATTCACGCGGTGATAGTGACTCTGTGCCAGGAATAGACAAGGGAACAAAAAGGAACCTAAGCACGGACACAGAGATATCCAGTGAAGTGAGAACCAAGAAAACGATCGAACAAAGAGCAGATCTGGAAGCACAGTGGGCAGCACCGTGTCAATTAGCTCGGCTAATGGACGATGGAAATGGTCAGCAACGCAACCGTGCGGATCGAGTGACTGGGGGATCGATAACGCAGCCAGCCGATATTTCCAGGCGCTCAGCGATCAGATGGTAAGGAACGAGGAGCGCAGAGACCGGAAGGCGCCGAGCTGACCTAATGGCCGGCACGCGGTACCAAAGGCAATTATCAGATCCGCCTACTTTGTCCGCGTTTCCTCTTCCAGATCTAAGGGACGTCGGCTTTTCCCAGAGGGGGACGTCGATGAAATGCAACAGGCAGCGCAATAGGCGAGTGTTACAGTAAGAGCCAGACGAGAACTGCGAATCGTATATATAGCAATGGTTCAAAACTGAAGTGGTTTCTTGAGTCGCTCGTCGGGCGTTGGCGACTTCAGGCTACTGACAAAACTGATCATGTGAAAATGTTTCAAACAGCTTGAAACAGCATTCGTTAGCGGCCACGAATGTAGGTGCTTGGGCAAGTCGGCGAGCTGTTATTTCAATTAACACACATACCAACGCAGGAAGATCTAGTACTGAGCGCTTGGAAAGTGTTATTCTTTCTTTGTGTTCGTGTTTAAGGTGCGCTAATTTTGTTTTAAGAACGCACTAGTTTGTGTTTTGTTTGCTTTCTAAATATTCCGTTTTCCTTTCGGCACTGCTAGCATTTGCTGGAAACTACAGGGGAAGGACATTACATCCTGGAAACACGCAGTCGCCACCCAGCAAGAATCCGCGTGCTGTGTGCTCTTTAGGCTATTGCAGATGCACCGTTAAACGCGCTCCCCTTTCCTTTTGTTTTTGGGGGCTGGCCATTCCATGCTCAGTGACGAAACGTAATCAACTCTGGTGCTGCAGACGCCATGCTGCATTCATAGTGGCAAAAAGGTGAATGAAGCGTATGAATTGGTCAGGTAAAGACTTTCAGAGACTCTGCAGAACTCCACTCGCCAGCTGTTCCCACTACAGAAAATCGAAACTTCACCAGAGAAGAGAAAGTGCAGTCGAGCCCACTTATAACGGCCGCAGCTATAACGAACGCTCGCTTATTATGAATTAGGGCGGTGCTACCGTCAAAACATATACTAAGGCAATGGCAATGCATCTATTGGACGCATGTGCATTTGTTGCAGCGCGTGATCGATGCGCAGCTATCCCGGCCTGATCTTGCGTTGAACAACTTCGTTGGTGCGGATGATGACACCGACATCGGTGAGCGATGAAAATGTTAGTAAGCGAAATACAAAACTCTCCTACTGCCACAAATCTAATGCAAGCGATGACGAGGAGGCCGACCTACCACCGGCTACCATGGGGGTTTCTACCACGATTAGTTATAAATCGCGTGTCCCTAAAGCGTATTGTCGACTGCAACGCTATCGGCGAGGGTGGTGTGCCTGCTCTGGAGAGCTTGGAAAGCTCTGAAATAAGGTCTAGTTTGAATAAACAGATGCGTATAACGAATTTACACTGTATGGGCTTGTATTTTTGGCTGTAATATGAGAAGTCCACTTACTACGAACTGCGGGTACGGCGAATGCCATTCGCGCTACTGTAAGGTTCGTTATAAGTGGACTCGACTGTATAGCGCTGCTTATGGGCATCATGACGAAAGAAAAAGGGCAAGCTGCGCATTATGGGCAGAGATGGAAAAATAAACTAATTTATGCTTGTGTTTGACCCTCTTTCACGTTCACCTTCGGAATCATTTTGTAAAGTTAGCTTCCACTCCACCGCCTTCATCATCGCTCCGTTGTTTTCTTCGACCCTGCATACCCTTGCCCTCGCTTTCAGCAGTTCTGACGCCCCAAGCGACTTTTACATATTGCCACATTTGCCACATATGCTGACATGCCGGCAGTAGAGGATGTAGTAAACGTGGAATATAAGTCCTGCGCGCTATATTTGGACAAGAAAATTTAGGACCGACCGCGCGAAGCTTTTATGTCTTGATAAAAGCGATAATATAGCGTGCTTCACCTAAGATATCTGCAATTTGCAAAAAATAGGCTTTTTTGAATTAGAAGAGCGATATTTTTGGCAAAGCATTGTCAGCAGTGTAGTGCGTAGGATACAGCTAAAGGCTGTCTCAGCGGTGCAGCGGTTAAACGAAGCACCACTGCCCCGGCATGTGGCTGTTTCAAATGCAGCCATGCACTGGTGGGGCATGTGCGACCCAGGTTGCGCTTACCAAGTTCCCGTAAGGCTCATGCACAGCGCTATGGTGCACAGTTTGCTCACAGTCCGGTGGGGAGGTTGTGTTGACGTCCCAAGGTCACGTTACCTACTTCGACCAATCGGGGATGCCGCGCTCGCCAACGCGTCGTCGCTCGTCAACGCAGCCTTGAGCGACCCCGTGGGAACGCGAAGCCTGTTTCACCCCGTGGGCCTCCCTCGTCTATTATGGGATTAGACGGGAGAGACATTCCACGATGGTTTCTTGTGGCCAGGTCAGCCTTTCAACTAGGCGGTAACGGGCGCCTCTGACGGCACGCTGATGGCGCTGGAGTCACGCGCTGCTCGCCGGTGCACGTGCAGCCGACCACGTGTCTCGGCAACTTTGCGGCGACGTGGTGACCACCGAGAGAGTGCGTGACATAGTGATTGGTGGCCCGCTGCAAGGGCGAGGGAAAATAACAGGAGAGGGAACGCAGCGCTCCGCCCCAGGACGTGGGCTTGTGTGTCATTAGATTTCTTTGTTTTGGGACGCTATTTAATGGTGTGTTTTGGGGGGAAAAGGCGAGACCGACGGTAGAGATGCAATAAACGAATCAAAATCGGCTAGCCTCAGCGTGCCTCCAATCTCCCGGCAGGCATGTCCGAACAGTCCGCCGGACCCTCTCACGAGCACGGCGGGTGAGAGCGAAGAACATCACCGTAGTCGAGCGGCTGAACAGACCGTCGCCTCTCCGAGGCGAGCACGGCGGGTGAGAGCCAGGAAGCGGCGAGAGAATTTCGGGACAGGGAAGAGGGAAATTTTTGTGAGACGACAACCTAAATAACATCGCATTAAAATGAACGACAACTGAATAGAATTAGTTATGATTATTAAAAAACGCGTAATTAAAAGATGTGCGAGATTTATATTCGCCAGGACATTTCCTGCCGCTGAATAGTCGCTCACGCCGCATCGACTGATGTCGCAGCATGTAAAATAGCGACTGGGCCATATTTTGTTGTGCGCTCCGCACCATGTTAAACAGCCTGATGACGTGCTAACTAGCAGGCTAGTTAACTAATATTGAATAGTTAACTTTTTAACTATTACTGTTAGGCTGCTTATTAATGCGTTATCATTAGAAAGTTCTGTGCAAGCGAAAATGGCGACTGCTGTCACCTGTGGCCACGTGGTCGGATACAACGAACTTTCGTGTGTTGACTTCGGATATAACGAAACTAAGTATACCACTACTAGAAAAAGAGCAATCAGTTTGTGTGTTACCGAAAGAAGCAAAACATACGAACAGAACATGCTACCATATTCAACCGATACACCGTGGATCACCTAGAGTTTTTTATTGAGGCGCGTGTAGCCTGCCGTAAGTAATATGAACCGCTTGGACCATTTCTCGCGCCATTCGAAAGTCGTGCGCCTGCAGAGCGAACAGCGATGCCCGTCAAATCGCGTCTTTCCGTGGCGCACGTGCCACATGACAGTTTCTCTTCCGACCATGCTGCGGTGCTCATCACTCCTCAACACTTCGCTGCTTTAGCGCGGGCGGGGCAGAGGTTGTCACGTGTCAGGTACCGAAAAATGCGATCTTCTAACTTAAAAAGCCGAGTTTTAAAAATGGCAGAAATTCTTAGGTGACGCACTCTGTATATAGCTTCATAGGAGTGGCGAAGAACCTGGCCATAGTGACTGTCTCACACGTGCTTTGTGCTGCTGCATGTGGCACGAAAATTTATAAACTGGCCAGTATGCCTGCTCTTGCAACAGAAATTTGTCGCCTATTGTTACCATGTAAGAGCATGAGAAGGTGAAAAATAAGAAGACAGTTGCTCCCACTGGAGTTCCCTGCCAGCCGGACAATACGAACACAGGAAAGAATAATAAAAATAAGAGGGATCAGTTCGGCATGCCCTTTGAAATGATTGTGGAGATCCCTGCTGTAATAGTACCCAAGAGATCCGGTTTGGAGTGATACGGGCAATTCGCAAGAAGCAGCTGAAATTGTATTACAAGTCGGTACCCAGAGCAACCTCGTACACCACTACACAGTCCTAAATGCTTTTCTGAACTCGCGGTGCTCAGCGCTGGCAGCAAGATCTTCCAGCGGATTTAGTTTTCACCAAGGGTTCGATTGGGGCAAGTGTAACACTTAATGCCCTGAAACTCACTTTGAAAAGTATGCACCAAGAAAATTGCTTCGCGCTCATTGTCAGAGGTTAGGTTCCACGTAACAGGAAAGTAAACATTTGTCTAGTGGTACAAGAACTGCGGCCGCTATTGGTGGATATGCCCAGAATTTTATAGCCTTATAATGAAAACGTCTCGCCAAAGTGAAGCGGAACGCAGAACAGGCAGCCTGTCGGCGCTGTCGACACAGCAAAAGCCATATGCGTCGTTAGTGCTACACAGAGCTTATGTTAGCTGATCAGGCCCCGAGTTAACATATTGTTTGCAAACGCACTACCTACCTTCTGTGCGTCTAGCGCTTAAAGTCAGGGAGGTCTCGGGATGCCTCAGACCCCCCACCAATATTGGAAAGGGATCTGAGAATCCCGTGCTATACACCACGGGCAAACGACAAGCAAACGACTCCTGCTGCCTTCGCCTACGGCGCCGCTAAGCTTGCAGACGGCGAAAAGCACGCGCGACGCGGGGTCACAGGGCAGAGCAGTTTCCCAAGTTGGATTGCCGGCTGCCTCCGCAGCTACTGCCCCTTTCCGCCGCTGGCACTGCTGTAAGAATGAGCCTGAAGGAGGATAAATAAACACGACGCCATTTTTGGGCTCCATTTCTGTGGGCAGTAAAAAACTCCCTTGTACTCTTAAATACCTCCCTTATATAAGGAAGTAAATAAAATACTCCATTTATATGCAGTAAATAAAACCTCCTTTTGGGTGTGCGCTAGAGGACAAGCCATTTACTCCCATTAGGGTGTATTCTTGTTAACAGTGTAGAATGTGGAGACTGTATGAATCCGAAGCAAGCAGCCATTTTTTATGTTTCTTTTCAGTGGTGGTTGAAACATTTCTTCTCTGTCATTTCGAAAATTTCGCTATGATATTAGTGAGAATCATTTACACGTTCTCTAAAACCAGAGAAGGAGAAAAACACTAAGTTGGCAGCACTACACAAAGGGTGGACGAGAAAAATGGCAGGGTCTTACCGTAGTTAAACCGACTAGGACGTGCGGAAGCATTTGAGGCAACACCTCCTCAAAGTCAACTGCATGAAAGATCTTATTGTCAGCCGCCATCGGCAGCCGCGAGCGGTGAGGAGGGGGGGGGGGGGGGCGGTTCTGGGCGGTGACGGAACAGCTGCACAAGGCCTCTGCCGGTGGCGCTCCGCCAAAGGCCAAAGGTGGAGTCTTTCCCTTTCGCGCTGAAAGGGAAACCGATGCTCTCGCACTACGAGTCATTCACGGACTGGCCGCTCAGGTCCAAGGCTACACAACAAAGAGCACACTGGCAGAGCGTGGGGGTCGTTTGTTTCAGGTCTTTGACATAGGCGGAGCAAACAGCGTTCTTCAAAAATGATTTCTCGCCGTTGTGTAACGATGTGTGAAACAGGCCGCCAGCCGGTTTCTCTCCCTTTCTGTTTAATTCCCTCTCCACTTGTGCTCGAATCACTTTCCTCCCTTGGATTCAGCCAGACTTTAAGCACCGTGTGCATCAGTTCCGGATTGCCATTACCGGAACTTCACTTTAATGTACCTCTTAACAAGTCGCGCCATCTCCCGTTCAGAATAGCGCCTGGTGTCGCGCGTTCTCTTTCCGCGCATTAGAGCTTCCCTTCGGTAACGCATGCTGTCGGGAAGCACGCAACAAACTCTGCTGAAATGCGAACCTCGGGTCCAACGTGCTTCATTTGTTCTTTTATTTTTATTGGCATGGACTAAAAAGGAAATGCTGGTGCCTGGCAGCGGCACCGGCTACTCCTGTTCGCATAAGGAAATAAGCCATGATGGAACTGGTGACATAGAGCTCAACAAAACATAGCTACAGCGCGCACAATTCACAACACAGATAATAAAATGCACACTTTAGAAATGCTAACATATAGGAAAAAATATTTTAGAGAAAATTTAAAAAATACCCTCTAAGCAATGACAACTCATAAATAATAACAATACAATTAATTAACTAGAAACAATAACCTCATCATGCCTCGGAGACATGATAGTCTAAAAATTGACTGCCAGGGAACCCATGATCATGTAACGTACAAGCAAACACTGGCGAGCATGAGCGGCGATTAACAACAGAATCTGCTCAAGTAACATATCAATGCTTCTCCAAAGGATGCCGCTCTCCTCAATAAAAGATTTAGCGCTATGATTGGACGTTCCTGTGGCGCATGCGTCGGCAATGGATTTAATATTTTTTGGAGACTGAAAGGTCTTTTATCAAGGGTGGTCAAGACCGCTTCCGGTAGTGTTATAAAATGGTCATGCTCTTGACAATCTGATATTAGATGAGTACATCCTCGTCCTCGTGTCCGCATACACATCGTGGATTGCCTAGAATTGAAAAACCGTGACGAGGGGCCGATTCAATAACGGCTAGAAGTTGTAACACTTGGTTCAAACCACATTTTTTCGCTCATAACAACTCGCATGAACCCTGAAAGACGGCGCATTCCGCACCCCGAGAATGGCATGCTAGGTGTGTTGGCATAAGTTTGTCTGGTCGCTCTATCTGCCTCAGTGTTTCCTGGACTAAGGAAATGACTGGGTATCCATTGGAAGACTACAGAACGTAGCTTCTTTGTTGCCTTGGTGAGTTCTTTAAAGTAACACGAGGACAACACTATCAAAAATTTTATGTTAGTAAAAATCCGATAGTTCGGCATTTCAGGGCTTTGTTGCCGCTTGTCCGGTGCATTTATTGTTAAGAGATTTTGATTAGAAGTTGAAAAATTTTTCCCTCCTTTCTGATTCAAACTGGGGACTTTATGATGACAAAAAAGCCGACAAGTGATGTAAACTAGCATAAACGGGGACTCCGTGATTGCTGGTAGTGAGCGGCGTATACCTTTGCAGCAGTCGAAATGGAAAACTGCCGCCGGTCAGACGTTGAAGGCCACCACCAGCCATCGTCGCTTCGTTTACGCTCACAGCAGCGTTACGATCAATCCCGTTCCCAATTCCGACAACTAAGTTCTCGCAAGGGACTGCGGCCTGCACTACAGTGACCTCAACCACACACTATGCGATGCTTTCGAGGGCTGAGGCGCAGGATCTGGCAGGACTGTTCGATCGCCGAGGAGTCGGCAGCGTCAGCAGTTAGCGAAGCTACTGGTGCGGCAGCTGTCGTCGCCTAGCCACCTTCACGACTGATGAGCAGAGAAAGGTACGTACGGACATAATTAAATGCTATAATAATAGTCCTCGTAACGCTGGTTATGCAGCCCAGCGTGTTTTTACGTTGACGAAGCGAACGCGCCGAACTGTGCGTTTATTAACTTGGAGGCGTGGCAACATCAGCAACATCTATAGGTGTTTTCCTTGTCGCAAGTACGTGCCACCGCTTGAACTTCACCCGAAGAGCACTTGGAGTCCCTTCGCTGCTCTACACTTCTAAATCGAGGCGCTTCAACAGCTAAACCACGTGGGCACGCAACGCTCATAGCCCCGTGAAGCACCAAACCATACCCGAACTCAGCTGGCCGCTTGTTGCGTCGCTAAGTGTAGGTTTTCTTTGGCTTCCAACATTCAGGTTGTGTTTTTCCGTCTTCCTCGTGTAGTAAGAGTGCACTGGTGGTTTCAAAACAAAACTTATCAGCATCGATCAAACGCGTGACCTTCATGCACGCTTTTCAGCCTCACAGATCCGTGGTTTATTCGGCTATTTCGTCATCACGCTTGTACTTGCGAGATTGGTGTGTGGCGGCGATACTTGTATTTTAGTTCCTGCTCTTTTCTACGTTACGAGAGATTTGTTTTCAGTTAGGGCTGTCTTTTGTTGTTAAGAGCTGGTATAATGTCGATACAATCAAACTTCAATTTCTCCTCAGTGTCCCTTTAAGCGTTTTGTAAACCAACCTAGCCTTACAAAGTCCTGAACAGGCGTCCTTGAAGGTTTTAAAGTAGCCCGTGAGCCGCTCAAGATTACCCACATATGTGGATCTTCTACTGATACTGTTTGATTAATGGTTTGTGGGGGTTTAACGTCCCAAAGCAACTGAGGCTATGAGGGACGCCGTAGCGGAAGGTTCCGGAAATTTCGACCACCTGGGGTTCCTTAACGTGCACTGAAATCGCACAGTACGCGGGCCTCTAGAATTTCGCCTCCATCGAAATTCGACCGCAGCGGCCGGGATCGAACCCGCGTTTACTGATACTGTTGACTGTATCAAGTCCAGCTTTCTCGGGCAAAAATTTCGAGAATTGAAAAATTTTAAGACACTGTTATGAAAATACTAAAGTTAACGGTCCATACTTCTGATATGTAGCAAAATCTTTCTTTTAAAGTGTACCAGCGACCGCATCGAACAGCTGCCATATAAAATCAATGGGGAGCGCTTTTTACGATAGCAAGATTGTGAATAGAAAAAAAAATACCAGACTGCCGTGAGCGGTCTGCGGATATATTGATTGTTATAGTGAATTCTTGCATTATATGACAAAATTGCATTCATAAACGGTTTCGTGCTCAAAAAATGCTTCTGTCCAGAATTGCTGGGTATGAGCGCCATAGCAGCCTAAACTCAGCTGTCGTTGATGCTGTTGCTTGAGCGAGTTTAAATGCTCGCCGCTCATTCAGCTCTGGAATTACAAATGCAGATGTCGATTAATAGTGAAGACTTCAGCCATCCGTATATGATTAAATGTGACCACAATACCGCATGTACATTTGGCACGGGGCTACCTGGCGAGTAGCAGATAGCATCATGTCACTTTTCCTAATTATTCCTGCTTATGCAAGTAATTATTTTCAGTTATTAAGATTTTATAAATATTCCTTTGTTATTTTTTGAAGTATTAATGGTCCACGTCGGCCTGCCTCGCACCCGGCTGGTTACTTTATACCTCGAATCTTCTCGTACGCTGGCTGTCTCCATTCGCCCGGCCGTCTGTAAGCTGCACGTGACAGCACGAGACGTCAGTAAATGTCCATAGGGTCGAACAGCGAAACAGCGCTTGAACGGGGCAGGATAACCGGATGTCGTCGTCGTCCGCGTGTACTCGGACCCGGCGTGGCCCGAGTGATGCGGCGTACCTCTCCAACGAAGAGAGCACAGTGATCCGGCGCAAGCCGTTGCAGGCCACTCTAGAGACGTCCGGATGGCTTAGACAGGGCGAGGCACTCTGCCACCGGAAGTGCTGCTTCCTGAGGACCGCGCAGCACATGTTTAGCACGATGTCTGAGGACCGGAAAAAAATTACCGGTCGTTTATTCTTGTGATATAATGCGAATTTCAGCAACAACTGGGGTGGTGCGAATGCTGATCCCAGTCGGAGTTCGCCTTGTTCGCGGTGCAAAACATGCCTGTTGAAGGTTCCGTAGCACCCACTAATTTGAGAACTGTGCAGAAGAAACCCACCATAAAACTGCCAATTTTTGCGCGCAGCCTTAGCCCAAGCAGCAGAAGTAATTGGCCCAACACAGGAATTGTATTGGCAAAGCTGGCCCTACAAAGGACCAGGATGGGACCATCCTGTTGCAATAGTGGGCCAATGACCTGTGCTGCTTGGGAGTGGTCTCGGGGAAAGTTTAAAGAACTGGAAGTTTTCAGCGCAGCCGGACAGCTCCGCGGCAATTCACTGCCGACTGCACATGAACACTTTGTACATCTCTGCCGTGCTGAAACTCTTGATTAAATCGACCGAATCAGCCTCATCGGGTGGCGGCCTTTATTCGGGACAGGTGACAAAGTAATTCTCGTGCGACAGAAAATCTCTGATAAATATTTTAAAAGAAGTTCGATATTTCGAACCATATTGCCGATTAAGCAAATTTGAAAAAAAAAACGGCTCACCTTAGATATTGACAGCCATCAAATTCGCAAAATAACCTTGCCACCAAAATCGAAAATAAAAAGCTTATCAGTTAATTTCAGTGAATTAGTCGTCCAATTGCTGAACCATGTGAGCTACATAATGTCCGCATTGCTTTTAAGCTCAGCTCACATCAGATGAGCCAGAGCCTTCAGCGGCATATATCAATAAGCTTCAGGAAGCGGGGTTTCCTATGACAATGCTATGCAGCATAGCAGAAAGCCTCATGCTGCTGAGCAAGCGTGGCAGAGCGAGGGAAAGAGCACCCGAGGAATACACGCAAAGAAAAGTTTTCCGTGGTTCCCTATGTCCACGGCCTGATCCATAACCTCAAGAAGATCGGGAAGAGGCACGGCATCCAGATCATTTCGGCAGCACCCAACAAGGCGAGAAGCATGTGCGCGCCGGTGAATGGACAGGAGAACAAATCCTTGTGTCAAATCGGACACCGTAAGACGTACTCTGAGTGCATTCAAGGCATTGCCTATCCCATCCCGTTATTCTGTGGAAAGCAGTACATACATAGGACAGACGGGGAGATGCTTAAGCGACAGTACAAGAGAGCCCCCAACAGCTATAGCAGGGAAGTCTGGCATCAACCTTGCGATGCACTGCAGGAAATGCGGGAGATGAAAAAAACAAGCAAGTCACGCCGACCTTCACCACGTGCAGGTACAGAAAAAGAACACAGACAAGCTGACTCGAGAAATCTCGGAATCCCGGGCGGAAGTGCGTCAGTTCGTCATCGGTTGGCCTAAAAAAAAAGAAATGAATTTCCTGCCTGGCGGTGAATGCTGATAATGATAAGAAATCGCTTAAATTGCTGGCAGTTCCCCAGTATGAAAATACGGCTTTTCTAATAAATCTTCAGTTGTCAGTACAACAGCGTTCTCGTCATGTGTGTGTGTGTTTCTTCTTGACATTCGTTCCTTTCTGCTGCTGTTTTTAATTGAACTCTCACTGTTTTTAAAATAAAAATCTTTAAAGCTAAAACAATCACCTCTGCGACAAACCTTCATGGCCCTCCGGATAAATGCTGGACACCAGGGTTTTCCTAATGTGCTCCGAAATCTCAGTATATGCGCATTTTTGCATTTCGCGTACATCGGAATGCGGTCGCCGTGGCCGGAATCGAGTCCGCCAAATCATGCTGAGCAGCTCAACACCGTAACGGCTGGACCACTTAGGCGGGTTTAATTTCTAAGTAACATTTACTACTAGCATTGAGCCGAAGTATAAAGGAAGGAACATTGTATGTTGCTTGAAGGACTTATCTCTTTAATGCCCATAAATTGATAGATATTTTGGCCCTCACCACCAAAAATTTGTTTTAGTATCAATAAAGTTAACAAAAAACTGAATTTTATTACGCGACGCTTTTGTTAATACAGTTTGTTGATGCAGTAGGCACAAAACGATTTCGCTTTATTATCAGAGCCCATCGATGGGACGTCAGTTTCCGAAACCACCCCGGAAACAATCTACCCCTTGAAACCGGTGTTCTAACAACACGCACAGCTGCGTTATTTTTTTCAGTAGAAATCACGTGTTTAGCAGTCTGAATATCTAATATCTGAAACTCTCGCCTTGAGAACATACCAGAATCAACTTCGTGTGTGGCTATTCTCATGGGCATTCAGGCGATGGCGTTGATGTAATGTTCTGCGAGCGCAGTAGACTACTAGACTACTCCTGGGCTCTACGATAGAGATTCACGCCAAGAACGAAGTGCGCAATGATGTGCGTGAATTTAGTCATAACAAGTTCGCGGTGAGCCCAGGTAGCCTAGTGGGATTATTGTAGCCACGGTAGACAACAGATGTTCTATTAACTGTGACGCAATGCCATATAGAATCACAAGCCGGGTAATTTATTTACACGCTGGTTACTTAGAAAGCAGGAGATTCGAACACAAGATATGCAGACTACAGAATCACGAGTATATTTATTAAATCGAGAACGAAGTTTCTATGCGTAAAGTGTCTTCAAAGCGATGTGGGAACCAAACGCTCAGTAATCGGTTCTGACTTACTGCGAAAACTTTTAACGTCTGCTGCACAATCGCTCAACAAAACGCCGCTTGACGGAACTCAGTACTTTCTTCATTTATAAATTATACACGTATACATCAATTTCGCTTGATGATTCATTAGTAATCGTTAACTGAAACAGCGAGCAAAATTCCTTTATTTATCGTTCGGCTTGATGAGCGTGATTCTTGAAACTTTCTCATTTTTCACGCTACTTAGTGCAAAGCTTTGGCAATTCCTTGCTAATGCACATCTTAATTTCTGCAAAGTACGCAGACCTCAACCATTTAATGAGTTCTGGCAAGTTGTTGTTGCGAAAAGTTACCATTGGCAAGAACCCTACGTACCGGGAGTAATCCGAATAAAATGTTATTAGCGCCGCTAGCCAAGTTCACTCGACGCAAGGCAGTTTTTAAGAAGCTTAGAAATTAGTTTATCGTGTCTGTTCCTCTTAAAACAAGACGCAACCTCACGAAGCTGCCCTGATTGCTTCAAGCTTACCGCTATATTTCGTAAACATCTCATGGATGGGCTGAGAAAGAGCGCGTGCTTTAGCGTTCATGTTTATTTTGAAAAAAAAAGTTTTATCGTATACAGCTTAATTAACGCAGCAGAACACGATAGCATGCCCTTTGCATCGCAAATGAGGCTTTTATTGCCACATGTTTAATGGCAGCGCATCGATACAACTAATATCACTATAGTTTACGCTGGTACATAAGACAGGCCATAGAGGGCCGACACCTTTCACGTCACGCGAAACCTTCGCTTTCCGATTGCCGCTAATTCTTTATGTGCAGTAAGTTTCTGGTTGCATATGAACGTCCTCTAAATGTGGCGTAAGAAGTAAACGAAACACGATTCTGAGATCAATGGGCACTAACGCGCTGTGATTTTGCTCTTGCGGAACATATTGTGCTGTTTTTATTTAGGCTACCAATTCGCGCGCCAACAAGATGACAGTGCAATTATAGTACACAACAGCGTTTCGGTTACTTTTGACGCGATCTGTATAGTGTTCGATTTTTTTTTATCCAGTGTTTCATTGCCCGCGCTACAGAACACATTAATGAGTGAGTAAGGAATCACTTTGTTGCTGAGGATCATTTATAGTCGTTATCATCGCCGTCATCAGCCCGTTTATGCCCACTACAAGACAAAGTTCACTCCCACAGATCTCCGATCAGCCCTGTCCTGCGCCAGCCGCGGCTTCCCTATGCAAGGAAATTTACCCCGCTCATCTCCACACTTGATTTTCTGCCGCTTCAAGCTGCGTTTAATTTCCTGGGGATCCACTCCGTTACATTAACAGACCGTTGACTATGCGTTCTTCGCTGCCAGTAAAGCTGTTTTCCTCCTCCTGCTCGCATTGTATGCACCACCCAAGCACATTTCGCCCTGTTGATTACCGCTAGAACACCGTTAACTCGAACTTGTTTCTTTAGTCCCTGTTACACTCTTTTTGCCTCATGAGATTGTCTATAGTATTTTAATGGGATAGCGTTACGGTTCCTGTTTTGCACAAAATTAGGCGTCGTCGTGGCTGCGAGCGAAAAATCCCTGAATAAGCAACCTAAGGAACAGGTGGGCCAGTTAGGTCACGTGACCTTGTGGTGTTATTAAAACCTGCCCACGGGATTGGCAGCAAACTGACCACCGTGGCATATGGCGGTTAAAATAATGATTGGTCGCGCGAGGTTGCTCGGGAAGAGGTCACGCGACCTATGTGACACACCTGCCCCCTAGGTTGGCTCTGGGTCGTACATGCCCCACCGGTGGCAGCGTCTTCCATCGCAGGGCATCGCCTAACTGCTTAACTCCCAGGGCGCTATAAATGTAAAGTCGAGAATGACCAATTCCGCACATATGTGCACTAACTCATTAACGCTATCGCATCACATATCCTTAAGGCGGAGCCTAAGTGTCCCCTCCATAGACCTCGCTGCGCTGTCTTCAGTTTGATGTCAAGCTTTTTCGTTTCTTTCGAGCTTCGACCTCATAAATGAGCACTGGTAGAACACACCTTTGCATACTTTCATCTTGAGTGACAGAATACTGTTCGCAAAATGAGAGTGTCTCCCAAGTGCATCGCGAGCAAGGTGCGAACGCAGCGTCCGTCAAATGAGCGCGATGTGTCTGATTCCGTCAGCGGTTATCTCATATAGATAGATCATATTGAACAGACATTAAGCTAACCATCTTTTATAACTTTTCAAGTGTTCCACCGCGATGTTCAGATGAAATGTTATTATGCCAGTATTCTTCCGTGCTTCCGGTGCTCTTGAAGCTATAGGGCATTATAAATACACGGTTACAAGCTTTCCGAGCACAATGTCTTCGTTATTACCTAGAAAACCTAAGCTACTCGAACTGCTGCTTTCCCACCCTCAGTTGATTTACGGCGACAGCTGTTAGCGCAACTTTCAAGAACGTGGTCGCCTAGGTCGGAGTTGGGGTTTGCACAGAGGAAGTGAAGGAATGGTGTAGTGGAGAGGGAAGATGCACCGAGAAAAGGCCGGCGTGAAGCCAATGCCGCGTCTGTGCAGAAGGAAGCGAGTGTGGCTACGGCGGCTGCGCGACTCGCGCCTGACTGTGCATGCATGCAACCAGTACGACTGGGTATAGGTGAGAGGGCCGCGCATTTTCCGACTCGTCCGAGCAGCTCTGGCCCTCTGGCAGAAGCGCTGCTCTTCTGCGTGCTGCAGCAAGTAAAAAAAGAATAGCACAATGACGTCACTGGAAGGACGAAAATCGCACCGCGCGGCTGGCGCGGCGCAAGTGCTTTGTGAACACACCTGCACATTTTTTATCCGCGTGTTCGTAACTGTACAGCCGAACGCTGGTATCTGCTGCTGCG
Organism: Amblyomma americanum; assembly: GCF_052857255.1. Taxonomy (NCBI): domain Eukaryota; kingdom Metazoa; phylum Arthropoda; class Arachnida; order Ixodida; family Ixodidae; genus Amblyomma; species Amblyomma americanum. The sequence goes on along the minus strand of NC_135497.1, from coordinate 220,119,642 downwards.
GTGGCACGTCACTAGAGCTAATATTTTTTACTCGCGACTGTACGGAGCGCGTGCTTAGGTGTGTGCTTCTATTCTAGGGCACTGCGCTTCTAACTCCGATGGCGTGCGCGTGCTGTGCGTGTGTTGACATGCGCTGGTATAATGGCACTGTGTGGCGACTCGGTTACCGCTACCACAGTTTCTCGCGCAAAATGTGTAAACCGTACCTTGTGAGGACAGCCGAGCGAGAACCGCCCTTGTAAGCTCGTCGCCGGTCCCATGAACGTTAAAGATTGCCGCTTGTGATAGCTAAGGCGTCCGGGCCATGAAACCTGGCACGGCATCTGCGCTGAGAAAAAAGTATTTCGGGCTGTCACACGTGTGATGTCCGTTGCGCCCCCACAGTGTGCATGCTGCATGCTCAATAACAGCTGTTGGTGAGCGGTGACCGGGCTGTGTTTTTCGCGATTTTTTTCTTTCTCTTCAGTTATAACCAAATATTCATTTCCTGTCGCCTCCAACATTTTCAGAATGTATGTCGTAAGTTCTGTCTCTGCGCACATCTCTTTAAAATTCCTTTGCCACTTCGGCAACCTCATGCCGTTCGCTATAGCAGCACTGCATGCATCCTGGCTTCTGACTGCGTGCGTCTGGCTTCTGTCCATGCTTGATTCCCTTTCCACTGCGTTCATGCTTCCCTCGTGCTTTAGAGCTTGCTAAGTACTATAGAGCCTTATTGTAACTCCTTTCCTCATCCCCCAGACATTCATTTACTTTTTACTCTTAAACAAATTTTGCGGCTTCTATGGCATCTGACTTTCACGCCATGGCGTTTCTTAATGCGATCCGTTCTTTCCTGGGAAAGCTTTCCTCTTTCCCGCCTGTACTCCATCTCACAAGTTCGTAGTGCAGCAGAAGCTACAATTTCGACGCGACGGCTTTCAGGCTGGTCAGGTTGGCTCGCGACCGCGCGAGATAATGTACTCGTGGAAGCCGTCGCCTCGCGGTCGCTGCAGCTGCCGCTCCGTTGCGAACAACCTTGTGGGATAAATTATAACTACCGTACGCCCTACTTCACTTGCACACTCCGTGGTCATATTGGCAAGATGGCACTTCATCTCCTCTTCTCTTTGCTGGTCTTTTCGGTTAAAATGAAAGCGAGAGTGCTTAATGAGTCTTTGTCCAAATAACAGTATTTTCTGCATTACCACGTTTGCTTTCCAGCAGGACGAACTGGAGCGATATAGATACAACAATCAATTTGTCTCATATATACCTCACCGAGTGACGGTTGGAGAACTCGGGGGTTGTAACCTACCTAAGCCAATGGTCGCAGAAGAGGAAAAAGAATAAAAATAAAAAAAGAATTGGGGTGTTACTCGCACGGCGGTTCTGCTTGGGCGACTCTTTTTTACCTTTTTTTGCTGGAAAACTGAAATAGGCGTCAGTAGCCTGTCCCATGTAAAACTCATAGGGGGAGTGGGAGAAGGCCTGCTTTGAATCCACCCATGTATCTGTTTCTTGGCAAAAGAAACTTCATAACCACGTACTGTGAGGGGAAACTTATTTGTGCGAATGAAAAAAAATAAACAAACAAATGCGCATAAAAGAGCCGATTCAACGGTTTGTTTGCGTTGTTTACCTCCGTAACGTCAGTTTAAGATTCTTGGAGGACGACGTCGCATGCCATGTATTAAACAGATACCGGCGTCAGTGTCGAAACAATTATATAGCCCTGCGGTTTTTATTCACTTGCATTAACCTTTTCGATATCACTTCCGTGATGTGTTTCCACCATGGGAGATGATTCAGTGCGGCGGGCCAGGACACTGTTTCGTTTTTAGCCGACACAAACTTCTAGCTGTGCTTACGTTTTCCAGAGATAGCCATCCCTACATGTTTCCTGACGAGAGAGCAAATGTGTTCATTCATCTGTATTGACTGGTTTCTCAGTGACTCAGCTGAAGGATGCGCAAGGAATCCCGGTAATTGCTCTGATTTCTATTCTTCCGAGGGTTCTCAAGAAAGTTATCGCTTTTTTCACCACTCTGGAACTGCACTTCATTGTTCTTCTCAATTTTGATTTTCGTTGCCGCTCTGTGATCGACATCTATGTCACTGCGTTATATGGTCTCACTGACAGCTTCGCTAACCTTATCAATGATGTCGGGGAGGTTTCCATTCTGCCTATGAGCGACGTCCTTAATGATGACGTTCCGATTTCTTGTGTTTTGTTCTGACTCGACAAGAGTAGTTCAGCTTGCTTCAAGGCCATTTTCAAGTGAGCGCACTTGCAGCCGGATGGCTTCGTTTTCCTTCATCAGCGACTGATTCCACTGACAGTGCCTTCAAGTCATTGAACTGCCTCAGCCTGACTCTTACTGACACAAGTGCATACTTTTCTTCGAAGTCGGCACGAGCACTTCTGTCTTCCGCAAGACAGTTTCTTTCCGTCTTCGAAAGCTCTGAGTTAGGCCTCAATGTCCTCTCTTAACTCCTAAAAAAGCTCCATAATTTATTTTGACATTTTGAAGATGAAGAAGTTTTATGCAAAATCAGGCACTCGCAATACTTAGAAAAGAACCTCAGAAGGCGGCATGAGCATCAGCGCTTGAGGTGGAGCAATTAGGTGAGCTCGGAAATTAGAAACGCAACTAACATGTAACGTGCAAAGTTTCTTAGGCTCGTGTGTGCGACGACCGCTGCCGCTGCTGCCAAATGCTTCTGAACACAAATTCCTGCCGAATCCGTCTAAACCACCGACTGAACCCAGCGTACAGCTATAGTGCTGAAATATGCAGCGTCCTTAATGGTCGCCTTAGAACTTTCGTTTCATCCGCAGAAGTCGCTGCTACTGTATGACCAGCATTTTACACACTAAAACGGTGGCTTGCATTCAGCTGCAAACAAGGTGGCATCAACGAGGCAGAATATGCGTTCACTTTTTGTCACAAGCTACCTCATATATCACAGAAGTTACGGGAGGGTCTCCGAATGTGCTCCGGGGTTCTCCGGGGCAGTGACAGGCCGGCCCGCGCCCTTGAGGGGCGTGCGCCGTAACCCAAAGAGGGAATAAAGAGGCGTGCCCCGTCCTGTATTTGCCAGTACGCTCTGTAGAGATCCAGTCTCCCCGGTGTCACTCTCGCTGCAGCACGCTCTGGGAAAGTACAGCGTATCCCGCGCTCAACTCTTCCTCCCATCCTCGTTATCTCATCGCCGGCCGCTGCCGAACGACACTCCGACTAAGACCGCCCTCGGAAATACAAAACTGTGAGACAACTTTTCTCGCCACTGACTACTACCTGAAGAATACTTTAGATCCTGCTTAAACCTTGATTGTCCTTAGTATTAAGGCGAAAGCCTTTAATGGCTCATGCGCGCGTCCGTCCGTTACGCTCTTCAACTTGATAAGAAAAAAAAATCTGTGCACGACGGGATATGAGCCAACATCCTTCCACCCCGCAGCCAAGCGTGCTAACGACCACGCTACTTCCTGCCAGCGCATATGTAGTTCTCCTTATGTAGTACGCTGGAGAGTGTCTGCAGAAAGGCGTCGAATCACACGGATGCCTCCCGAATGCCCTCCCCCCCCCCCCCCCCCTCAGTGTCTCCAGCTTTTAAAGTTCATAAACAATTGTGTACTTAATTAACATCTTAACCACACATCAGTGACACAAGCAGCAAGACCGCGTTAAATGCTTTCGCCTCACCGCACTTTAGGTCAACAAAGTGCCCCCCTGAATGTTTTGTCCATTGCATTTTTAGTGCCACTCTCTGCTCGTACTTACTGTCTGAAAAACTTGTTTTGTGTTGCCTATATCCTTCGCTTAATCACTGTATTTGCTAACAGTCGGGATCCTTTTTTTTTCCCGGGTCGTCTTGTGTAGCCAACTTGTAGCTTTTAGAGGTCTGGTTGTTCTTAGTGTCAATTGAACTGCTCGCTATAAATATGCAGTTGTTTGCTACAAAAGTGACTGTCGTAAGCTTATTCCTCAATTCAGCATCGACACACGTGCTTCACGGGTTGACCGGCTCAACTTTTAACTGTGTCCACAAACTTCGTTAGAGGAACGGCAGGTAACCGTAAAGGGCATCCGGCGCCTCTCCGCACCGTAAAGACGGAGGTTTGTGACACTTTTTTTTTGTAACACTGCTCAGTTAGCGCTCGTTCAAGATCATTTTTTTCTGATACTACACAACCCTGAGCCTCGTTCTGTGAGGATAAATATACTTTCACCAGACTAGAAAAGCTGACGCATATGTTTTTCGGCTGTCAACCGTAAAATTTTCACATACGCGCTGTAGTTTGCAGCGAGTCCTTTTGTAGTATTTTATTAATTCAAAGTTTTCAGCGCACTGATTAAATAGTACGTTTAATGCGCTTCCCGTGCGATGTCTGTTAAAAATACTAAAGTCTGCTGTATAATCGCTGCGCTCTCAAGGTTGGCAGCCACCGCCTAAGAGAGGAAAAAAAAAGAAAGAAAAACATGCAACAGACTTAATTGCAGGCATATTTTTTCTGCTTTCCCTGTTTATTATATTCAGAGTTTGAAAGCCATTGTACTTTGCCCAAGTCTGAGCTCATAATTGCTTAACGCCTTTCATACTGCATGCTTGTGGCAGAATATTTGGCGGCTGCTGTATTTGGCTTTTCTGTTGTTTTCTGAGTTTTACATTAAACGACGTCTTGTGTAACTGCACATGCCCGTGCCGTGGTCTATATATAAGTAAGTAGTAACACCTTTATTTCTGAGTCGCAGTAAATACGAAAATGAACTCCGGACTTGTTTTCGTTTTTTCGTCCTCGTCGACCAAAACAGTGCTAAGAAATATCACCTAGTTAATGTTAATCTCTCGAGAGTGGTCCTTCGAGAGCGCATGCGCCTTCAGTGCGCCCAATCTCCGGTAATCCTACGAGCAGCCCCGAGCGGAATGACCTGCAGAGCTGATATAATTTGCGTACCGAGACAGCAGAGACTTCAGGGGCTATGTTAGGGTCTAAAAAGGGTACATATAACGTGACCTTTCTTGTGGTGCTCAGATTGCGTGGGACGTAAAATAATCAGTGCGAGTTAGAATGACATTAAAAAACAGCATGTGCGTTTCGTATATTATGGCTCCCTGGTTTCGCAAAATTTGGAGAGGTTTCATGTCTTAATAGAAACATAGACATTTTCTGCGAGGAGCGACACTACTGAAGGCTCGTTTCTGAGTAGATTTCATAGCTTTGAAGCGAGTCGTTTTTTGCGAGGAAGCGCAAAATGACATGGACGCTTTGCTCTCTCCGCAGGCGCGTGGTTTTCGAATGGCGCAAGAAATGGCCCACATTCGTTGAGCCACAGCGGCGAGGGTAATCGCGTTTTCGAAACTTTAAAAATTTATATGGCTATTACTAACGGTCGGCTACAAGTCGCCAATTGAAATCAGACTCATATCAGTAATAGTTAAAAAGTTAACTATTACAATTTAGTTCATAACTTTACTAGTTAGCATCATTCACCCTTTTTTTTTTTGACGTCTGCCACCACTGGTATTACTATGCCGCAGAAAGCTTCACTTTACCTGAAAAGCCCTAGATTTAAAAATTAGTGACTGCTTCTATGAAACGTCTGGTATAACCCATATATGTTGCTCACTTCGGACGAACAGTTGCGCCCTAGCGGATGATTCGTAGCAGACTTGCGGTTAGTCTACAGTTTGCCTCGAGAAGGGCTAATGGTTGTGGCAAAGCAATCGGTCTCCGAAAGGGCGAATTTTTCGTCCAAAGGATGCAAAAGAAGAAGTTTTCATCGTACGTTTCACGTGGCAGCAGGTTATGCCTTTAAGAAGCTCAGCGCACGCATTCAACCGCAATCCGTCGCGTTGTATGACATACCAGTAAGAAAATTCTTGACCACATGCCACGGACAATCAGACTCTTGCTAGTTCGAGTGAAGACTCGCTTGCCTCTCGCTTGCCTGTTCTCACAAGGAACGTATGAATTCATGCTCAAAGTCTATAGTAACACCCCTCAGCATGTGACACAGAGCGTTGAACTGCAGCTAGTTTTTATGTCTTCAATGTTAGTCATGAAAATGACTAGTACTACTAATATTAGTAGTAGTCATGGATATGACTAATGAACATGCGCTCGGAATAATGAATATATATTGAGGATAAAAGCGCCTGCCCTCCAGGCTAAGCTTATTTACACCTAAAAACGTCAGTATAAATCCGCTTGAAGCCAAGCGCTCTGCTCCCTCCCTTTAACGCGCGCTGAGTAGTGTCACTATATAGGGAGACTAACTATAGTTCAGCCACCCGTGTTAGTCTTGTTCTCTGTCTTGACCTCTACTAAGAGGGATTGTTTTCAAGTCGTCTTCTGGCTGACGTAGGACTGGCGCAGCACCGAAACTATTATGACCCATCGCTAAAATTTTCCTATTCGTCAAGCCCCAGTCATTGATTCGCGATGCAACGCTGAGCTGCACAATTTCGTGTGGCCACTCTTAGCGCACTTGTTACGCAAACTCGTTGAGAGACTCTTTCATTCAGCCGTAACGAAGAACGAAGTTAATGAGCAGCGAGCGCACAGAAGTTGTGAGGTCGGGACAAAACTGGCTGCCGCTATGATGCAACATTCAACTTCAAAAGGCGCACACCAGGCTGACGCTAATGTGCGGCGTGATTAACGTGACTCCGGTCGTTTGTTACGAATCGCAGAGAGGCATTCAAAACACTGGTCTAGCTGAGATAGATCTCTCTTATGTATGGCGATTTTCGCTGGCTTGCAGAGCCGCGCAATGGTGACGACACTTCCGTGAAGTCATCCATAATTCGCCGCACGCCGTGCGCCTGCTGGCCCACATGGGCACTCCCACGGCGGAAGCGGGAAGCGCTTTTGTCGTTCATCTGTAGTATTGCGGTTCGCGAAAATCAGCGGTTACTGGGCGGTATGAACGGTATGAAGATTGCTGAATCGGATGAAGCGTAAAAGCGGCGAGAGAGGAAACAACCGCAAAAATATAGAAAGCGCCCTGGGCCAATAGCGGCGTGAAAAGCGTGACTGCACGCCGAGTAAGACAGCTCTTGCGCAAACTTGCGATCGATATCAATAATGCAGCGATGTGTCATCGTCTTTTCGGCGTGGAATGATTCTCGCCCGAATGAACTCAATGGATGATGAAGATATACAGCTCGAGCGCAGAGATGCTCCGAGCAGGGGCGCCTTGTTTGAATTGTTGCTAATCACTTTTTACTTGTCAGCTTGTATCCTTTTTTTTTGGGCATATTTTCTTCTCGCCTTGCTTTATCTGATGAAACGACCAAAAATTTTTTTTTGTGTGTGTGTATGTGGGGGGGGGGGGGGTTCTCTACATGAATAAAGCTACAGCCCCTTAGTTTTTGTCCGTTTAGTTGAGACGGCATGAAATTGCATATATGTCTGTTTTGCGGCATGTCGGAAGGAAAGCAAGAAAGTGCTTTCTTTTAGCTAACAGAGGAAAATTTATTGTTCCCTAGTCACCGAGGTTGAGTGTCCATGAATGCGGTTCATTCAGCTTCATAGTGCATATCTTTGCGAATAAGAATGAAACAACGCTTCTTCAGTGTAGCTCCTTCATAAGTCGCAGGTGCACAGTACACAAGACTTGTTTAGTTGAGGACGGGGCATAAGGCGCAGATTAAGCATTTGCTACATAGACGGCTAATAATATCAATGAAAAGAGCACGTATACGATATATTTAAAACAGATTCTTAGATACAGTGATCGTTCGTACATTCAAGTTGTCCTCAGTGACACACAAGCACCAAAAAAAGAAGAAAGCCGCCGCGGTAGCTGAATGGTTATGGCGCTCGGCTGCTGGCTCGAAAGACGCGGGTTCGATCCCGGCCGCGGCGGTCGCATTTCCAATGGAGGCGGAATGCTAGAGCCCCGTGTACTGTACGATGTCAGTGCACATTAAAGAACCCCAGGTGGTCGAAACTAGCCGGAGCCCTTCACTACATCGTCCCTCATAGCCTGAGTTGCTTGGGGACGTTAAACCCTGTAAAACAAACAAAGAAGTGAATAAAAAAAAAGAACCTGGGTGCGCAAACATGAATTGTTTGCAATAGACCAGAGCTCAGAGAAAGAAAAAAGTCGCAAAACTAGACCTGAGTCTGACCGAGCAAAATGCGCTCCCCTTCCCGTCCTGGCGGCGAACAACATGCCGCGCTGAAGATGCCGCGACCGCAGCGACGGAGAAGATTTCGCTCCGCTATGCTGCGCGGAGGCTGCGGGTCGCTGACGAACGCGCACAAGGCCTGTCGGGATTACCTCGTTCGGCCATTGAGTTCCTGAACATTACCTAGAGGGGAACAGTGGCGCTGCGATAGTTATTCCACCATTTAGAGGTGAAGGGATGCCGGGAAGATGGGGTTTCGTATTTGGCTTGGCTATTGTTGGGCATGGAACACGGATTCAGCCGTACTAATACGACTCTTCTCGAGGCAAACCTCAAATAAATGGTATGAAAGTCTCGATGCCAGCCGAACACCGAACTTTCTTGCGCTAAATTTACTGAAGGAGTGAAAAACGCAATATTAAAAATAATTTACTGCGCACAGTGGAGAGCATCGCAGCGCAGCTAGCGATTCCGAGGCAGAATACGCGTTTTGGGCCCAACACTATAGCGCTCCCAAATACGAAACCTCGCCTTCCCGGCATTGCCACGGTGGACGAAGTGCCCTTTAAGGAACTAGCAAGAACAGTGGAGCCACTGTTTCTTCTAGGAAGTTTTGAGAAGCTCCATCCGTTCTGCGGTTTCACTCCGCGCATAGCGGCATGAGTGTGGCGCAGAACTAGGGCGGAGAGCTGACGGTGGTTGCCGCTCTTCGCCCGCTTGATTTCGATTGACACCAGCGTGAAACTGCAGATTGTCGCGCCTGCAGCATCTCGCGCAAATTTCTTGCCTTATTTTTTTTCGGTCTGAATTGATAATGTGCTTCAGTTATACTGTTGCATTATGTCGTTAAAGCGTAGAGGCAAAAAGCGATTTAAATTAAATTGGTTAATTAAAACACTGGATAAGAAATGTTTGGTTTTTCGAGCGAAATTAAGGAGAAGTACCGGCTATGAAAGCTGAAACGACCGCGCCAGGGTTAACATACCAAACAATTCTTGACAAAAGCAGTTTTGAGCGGGAAAGGGTTTATGAGTGCAATTTTTTCCTGTATTGTAAGGGTTCACTATAACAATCAATATATCCGTAGATCTCCCGTCGACAGGCTCGCATATTTTTTTCTGTTAATGTTTTCACTATCGTCAAAAGCGTTCCCCTTTCGTTAACTGCTTGATGCGAGCGATGTAAACACTATAATGCAAGATCTTGTTTTTTACCAGCAACTTACAGTTTTTCCATTTTTAAAATTCTTGTCCAAGAATGTTGGACATATGTTAGCAGCAGTAATACTGTAACTAAGTTAGTCATCTGCGCATTGAAAAAGAAATAAATAAAATGTGAGGATTTTGTCATGACGATTTATAGTTATTTGATTATGCAAAACCTTGATAATCACCGATCAAGCTGGTGAACTTGTATTTTTTTTAGCAGATCAGAAATATGAATATAGCGATAGCTCAGTTCTCCACACAAAGACAAAACGGATTTTAATCTGTGACCGCAATACTGTTCCCACCAGAAAAAAAAGGAGAATGTATGGTGCCCTCCTTTTTTTCCCTGCTTTCGTGGATTTGTATAGAAAGGTTCGTGCTTTTTCTTTACCGGGGCATTTTCATGCCACAAGTACTACTTCGGGTTAAACTGAATTAAACACAGATTGCGCGGCGCAACAGTTCTCTGCAGTGGTTCCGACCATCGCGATAAGCCGACGTGCAGAACTATAACACGTAGAACAGCTTCCCTTTATCTTCTTTCCGTCCTCTTTCTGCTCAAAAGAACAAAGCAGCGTCCATCACACTTCGGTTACGGGGTATTAAATTCGTCTGCCAAGCTTACGGGGGTTCGGGGCAGCATTATTTACCGAGAAAACTCCGCCTGGGATCCGGCTCACAGAGCAAACAAGCCCGTGCACTGTAGACAGAGACAAAAAAAAATAATTTTCAGGGAAACCTAACTTGCGTCTACGTGGCAGGGAGGGTTATTGGCTTCCTTGGTACGTTTATGAACCCTCCTGGTTGACCTCAAGACCTCATCGGCGCGCAGTTTTAAGCCTCCAAGACAACGCAACTTTCTCATAATAAAATATTGAGATCCAGACCTCACAAACCAATTACGTTTGAAGGCCTGCCCCTGGGTATGTCATTCTCATCGTTCTCATAATGAAGTGGTCTGGCTTACCTGCTATGGCGTGATTGGTACTCGCGTGGGAGCACACGATACCTTCTGCTCTCTTCCCCTCTCCGCCTTCTCCTCACTTTTTCACTCCTTCTGAATGGCACCCAGTCCAAATTAATTCGAAAAAGTGCTAGCGTTTCCGGGCCTGGTGTTTGCCTCGTGGGGTGAATGCTTAGGAAATCGGTCTTTGTCCCCCCCCCCCCCCCCCCCCGCCTTGTGTAGACGAAAAATACCTAGTGCCATGGCGCTCTTTGGCCAAAGCTGACGTTGCATTATCAAAACCCATCACTATCACCATCATCATCAAGTTAACCCACTCCCCCTCCTTCTTTTCTCTCGTATTTCTCTCTGGCCAGCGTGGCGACATTAGAGAGCGTGACAGCGAATTTTGGTGACAGCTGCATCTTGTAGAATAAAGTGCGCATAAAATTGTACATCTTAAGCTATTCATGACAGTATCAGGTTATTAAACCGCAGTACCAGGCCTTTCATTCTTTCATTAAACGAAGGTATAGACAAAACAACTGGCGGTTCGGCGACTCATGAACAAAGCACATGGGGTAAAACCGTATTTACTTGTATAATCAACCCACTTTTTTACCCAACAATCTCAGAAAATTTAAGAGGGGGGGGGGGGTCGTAGAAATTTTCACAAATGATTTGAAGCCGTTGAAAGGAGCAAAATGAAGGCTAGTCAAATTAGCACTTCATCCAGTACGACACATCTGCTAAATAAACAAAACGCAATTTTGAGCGCTGTTTCCACGTGCTCGAGAACGTAGTCAACAGCTTTCATCTTAAAGCAGCACGTATAACTCGTGTAGCGGCCGATGATGTTGTCAACAGAGAGCACAACCGCATTTCACTCTAGCAGAGTTCATAAGCGAAGCCCATCCGCAACAAGCATGCTACAGTCCTTAATATGGCGTAGATTGAACAGGCAACCCTTAGTGACTAGGCATGGTTTCTGAAGGCTCTAACATTCCGCGCGGAACATTCTTATTTTCGCTTTGTCCCGTAGTGTGAGGTATATGAGTATAGTAGTCTTGGCATTTGACAAATAGCGCTTTACAGTATTGTGTCTTTCGACGTTCCAAAAAATGCGCCTGCAAGCGTTCAATACCATCATATTATCAGCAGTTTGCGCGCCAAAAGAAATGAGAGAATTTATTACGGGAGGAATAAAAAAACTACTTTTTGACTGCGAAAATAGGGGTGCATTCATTATGCGCATGGGTCCATTAAGCTAGAAAATACTGTAATACCTGCTTTACGGTGTTTTTAAACGCAACAAAACATTTCGAGCGAAAGCTCTACTTCACGACCAAAGCTGCAAAAGGCAGACCATCACTTAAGTCAAACCTTGAATTCACCTTGAAGAAATAAATTGATTGGGATTCGAACCCACAGCGGCGCGGACAGATCAGCTAGCTGCACGAGAGCACTATGCTATCGCCGCATTTTTTTAACACGGTATTTATTACTCCGAAATTATGTTACATTTACGTGAACTTTTACAAAAGCTTTCGGAGAATGCCACAAAAGACATCCGAAAAGAGAGAGCAACAGAGCACTGGACAGGAGGTAAGGATGAGCACACCACCAAGAGGGAGTGCCACTCGGGTTTAAATTCGGTCTGTTCGTACACTTCCCTCAGATGAACAATAGTTTGGCAGAAATGAGATTTTGTCGAAACAACTGATTCACAGTGCTGGTTCATCATTCTAGTTTTCCGTAAGCTGTGTAATCTAATCAAAACAAACCGTATCAAGAGGCAGTTGATCACGCCTCGTGTTAAACTGCAACACACTCTAGTGCTGTGCATTGCCCATCGTCGTACTCATTAACTTCCATCTGCGGCGCGAACAGATCAGATCAGCTTAACCTCGACCAGAGGTTAACCTGAGTTCAATGTCGTCGCCAGACGTTCCGATGACACAGGAAAGCAAAATTACGAGCCAATCAGGCTAAACACAAGCTTTCGCACGCCGACTTGGTTTACTACATTAGACAGAACTCTGGGGCTAAATACGTTTGTGTTTGGTTTTGTACATTTATAAACATATTTCTTTTGCAGAATATGTATGCGCTTTATATATTTACAATGCCGCGATTGGAATATCTCATGTCTTTTTGTACATGTAGTTTGAATGTCTGCCATTTCTTTAGTGAATATCTTGTATTTGGACCTTTCACTAGCCGAGCTGGCTATGGGTCCAATAAAGTTTTGATGTATAGATTTCACAAAATAAAATGATAATAATGATGAAAAAAAAGCCCTACCATTTTTTCCTCTCCATCGAAAAACTGTCACCTACATCCTAAATACCACGGCCTTAAAAAACAACACTCCTCTAAAATGGTGCATGCTAGGGTGCACGCTCTAATACGGCTCGAACGTTAGTGCGCTCTGTTTAACATCCTCGGATTGTTTATAAAGCCCATTTTAAGCGCCTTATCGTAAGAAATAAGCTTGAAAACATTTAACAGAGAGGTCATGAGGGTTTTTACAGGCCTTCCTCGCTTGACACATATTCACACACTAGCTCGCGAGACGGCGGGATCTTGCGACATCCCAGAGTAGGGACGTGGACCAAGATGTCGGCATTTACCATCTGCACCGGCTAATTCTTTCTATTTCCTAATAAAGGTTCGCTCTTTCTCTCACACACACTACAAGCGGAATATCAGCTGAATAATATTAATCGGCTCGTGGAGCAGCGTCGTAGGGCGCGCAGCTTGAAACTTCAAGCAATACCTATAGTATCTGCCCTGGCACATTACTTTGACCCGACTTATCTGCTTCTTCAATGTACCACTTTCGGAACCCCCTATTTGGCAGCGTCCTCAGGCCATTGACAACTGACCACTAAGTATCAAGCGTTCACTGTTCAGTGACAGAAGCAGAGCCCCTCTCCCAGCAGACACCATAGGAGGCGCGCTTCAAACTTACGTGGACGCAAGCACCAAAGACCACATTTTGCACACCAGTCTCGCTGGTGCAGCTCTCCCTGATGTGCGCCAGACATTTTCCTACATTGCAGAGGCGCTTCTGCCCTCGGTCATTGCAAAGCTCACAGCCATTCGTGACGGTTTGTTTACGTTAAAAGACCACCTCTGCATTTCACGACCGACCAGTCTTCTCCTGTATACATATTGTACACAAGCAGTTCAGGTTTCATTACGCGCAGCCAGTGCCCTGGACATTTTTGGCGATGTGTGTCCCACTGTGCAATCATATTCATGCCCTGTCCGAGTAGCGTGAGCTCGAAGCACTGCGTGGCGTCTTGGGGAAGCTGACACTGCATCCCATCCACCGCAGGTGACACACCCGCTTCCTATACTGTAGGTATCCATAGGAGTCGCCGTACTGTCCGGAAAAGAATATCTCCGCCGCTCCATGCGTGCTTTAATTCCAACTTGTGGATCCAACCTTCCCGGCTGTTTCACTCGCCCTGAGGAAGTGCATTGCGGATAATCCGGTGGGTGCTGCGCTGACGCCTGCAGTTAGGGCCTCTAGGACATCGCACACTACTCTTCCCACCTGCCTCTTCTGCCCCGCTCCCGCTACAGAAGTGACGGCAGACCCCTTCTTGCTAATTTGCACCGGACTTCGAGCGGCACGCAACTTGCACCTCGGCAGCCAGGATTACCACACTATCCGGCCACCAGACACAAGAATGTGGACGCACGGGCCCCAACACTGGGCCTTGTTGGCATTTATAGCCGTCACAGTTCTGCATATGTACAAATGACCGTCTTATGCCGAAGGGCGCATTTGCGCATTTAAACAATAATAAATAAATAAGAGTAACATAAGATAGAAAATCAAGCATTGTATCAGATACCTGAGAGTATAGTACTGGAAGATAAATCGGCCGCAGATAATGCAGGCGGCCTGCACCATTTCAGCTTCTCCAGCGGCCGTGTCATCAGCTAAGCCAGCATGCACAAGTCGAGACGAACAGACGGGTCCTGTTATAGTAAGTACCACCCAACACTCTCCCCTCAGGGTTTTTGAAATGACGTCTCAGATGACATCATGAGCCACGCTGAGAACGCGAAAAGCTAGTGGCTTCACTGAAGCGGCTTTTCTCGCGAGATCATTGCGTTACATCCCCATGAAATGCTGCGAACAAATCCTATGTCGGAACCTTGAATTTTGCTCTCTCGATGAAAATCGGCGATATATGATATTGTCTTAGTGCCCCTTCCCCAAAATAGCCTCTGTTAATTTCTAACCGCTGCGTCCTAGCTAAGACTGCACCTATGTTAAGTCTTCCGGCATGGGAAAATGACTGCGCGCTTTCTAGGTTTCCTGCTTTAGAGGCAACAAATTGTTTTTATTTTCTCAAAAAGCTGTCAGTTACACTGAGCACCTATGAGCTAAAAATGACATATTCCTGGAAAATAAATTCGGAAATGAGCTCTCACATCGGATACTCGGAAGGGAAGTTGGCCGAGGTTGGAGTTCTCTGTTCCGTAAGACAAATTCAAAGAGGTGCTGCTTGAATCAAAGCTGCTTCATCCGTACATCACAGTTGCGCCTCGCCTCTTCTGATGCTTGAGGCGAAAGCAGCGAACTAGACCGTCCGCAATAAAATCATTTAGCAAAATATTATAAATGTTGTCCCCATAATTATAGTGGAGCGCCTGAACCCTTGCCGTACGGGCTGCGTTTTTGCTGCGTGATATCCGTTGCTTCGCTGGCAGGGGAACTCTTCGTATGCAATTTTTTTTTATTTCTGCCGCTCTATTATTACGTGGATAAATAATACAACGCAGTTCCAAAGGTCTTGTCCGAGGAAGCTGCGGTCGCATTGATCCACGCCTTTCGCCCCACATGAACAGAAAAACATGGAGTTAATGAAACATTCATCACTCCGAAGGTTTCTTCATTTCGGTTATCTATTCGTGAGAAACAGAAGACACGAAACGAGGTTAAGGTTTCAATTCCAAGAGCATCAGCGTTTGCCGCCGAGAAGGACGTGCCCCCCTTTTGTCTGATAGGAAAACCGTGCCTCAAATGGTGCCCTTTGTATGTCCTCTTCCTTCTATATTTTGCTCTTTAAACATGTCAGTGCCTAGCTAGGCGAAAAGATCAAGGCGTGATGGAGTATGTATGCTCCTTTCAGACAGAAGAAAAACGAGTTCCAGTTAACAATGCCTGCGGCATTGAGTAGTGTGAAGTTGCTTTTTGCCAGAACATGGATATATTTATCAACGATGCCACTTTACAAGGCAAGCAGAGCAGTTATAAACGACTTATGAGTACCACGTGGCATTTATTTCTAAAGTAGGACCGCGCACGACTCATTCTCATCGGTATAAGACGTTTCTTGAAGTAAATCTAGCCAGAAACTGCCTCTTGCTCGTCGAGACATTACTTTGGTTAAAAACAAAAATATATGGCATCATCTCCACGATGACAGTATATCAGCGGCTGATTAACTGCAAGAGAGCTCTGTTACGGCTCTAGAGTGCAATGCAAAGTAATGCTGAGTAGAACCACACCGTACAGCTACGGATGCAATGAGGAGCAACACCCAATCTTGTTTTCTGCTGTTGAGACATTACTAGCATACGGGAAAGATACGATAAAAGAATAAAACTTTTTTATTCCAATTTATTCACTTTTAGACATACAGACATCTGATATAGGTCTGTTAGGAAACGAATCGGCGGTGAAGTTAATCTAGATAACAGTTTCACCTTGACGCTCCCCAACCTACCCGTGTACAGCTCAGCTTCCGACCAGGCTCCATCACTACGGAAGGTAACGCCATAGTGCGAAAAGTAGCACGAAGAGAAGTCCCCCACATCCAAGGTCAGTTCACGAAGTAGATAGCTCTGATGCAGCACGTAAGGGCACTGACAGTTTTCTTAGCATGGAAAGTTTCACATCATGGGACGCTCGAGCAGGAGAGACAAAGAATGGGAGCTTTTTACCTTCATGGTTTTAAAGACGACAATGATGCCCCTGTGCAGCACCTGTCAGGCCCCTGCTGCATTTTTGGTAATGACGAAGCCCACGCAGATATCCTAACAGCACATGAAAGAGGGTAATTACATAGCTTGTGTTACATAGCTGACCGAGAGCGGAAGCCAAAAGCAAGAGGAGTGCCTATTTGCACGAACGTCACGTGGAATGCTTTGAAGACTTCAGATAAATCGGGGCATTGGTTAGGCATCCTGCGCCTAGAGATACTACTCGCGGGGCCTCCCAACGCAATATTCCACTACTATGTCACCCTTGGTTCGAAGCAGCCTTCTGAACGCACAGGTGCTTTTGACCAGAATGGCTTACTCACCGCCGCGCGAGCACTGAAGCATGCCAAGAACATGTGGCCACATCTACTTCCAAAGTTCCCGCTTCGGCATCGCCTCTGGGGTCCACTGAGGAAGTCAAGATCCTGGGACCATGGGCCTGCTTTTCATTGGCCGAGAAAGCCATGGGAGCAGCCTTTCTTTAATTTGAAGAAAACAGATTCGGCTGCATAAAAACAAGTTGTTTCAAAATTTCACACACTCATTGCTTTATTTATTGTGTGCCCTTTGGAAGTGTAAGGCATGCCAACGCTATCAAATTTTTGTTCTCAGTAAAAATTAATTCTTTGTCTCTTTCTGGTTATGTTGGTGTTGGTCCGCGCGCAAGAGACGCACGTATTGCTGAGAAAATTGCAGTTAACTTTCCTGCTACTCGATTCAAACTAATGATGTCTGCACCGAAAATGACTCCGTGATCAAAGTTTTGAGGTGGATGGAGGTGTTGCCTAGCCTCTAGGATCCGCGCGAACACACACACACACAAAATTCCACGCAACGCACTTCACTTGTGAAATCGGAAGGTGATGGCGGCATTTGTATTTCATTTTTTGGCCTTTTACGTCTAATAAAAGCACCTTTTTCAGTGAAAGTAGTGCCTTTTTTGCTATAATGCGGTAATATGTTGGTAAAGGCCAACGTAAATTTGTCCTCAGTGTCCTTTTAACGTCCCGAACCCGCGTGCACGCTGTGAAAGACGCTGCAGTAGAGGGCACTGGATTAATTTTGACCTTCCGGGGTTTTTTACCTTTCAGTGCATGCCATCGCACAGCACAAGGGTGTTTTTGCATTCCGCCACTATCCAAAATCGAATCCGGTCGTTGCTGACGGGGGTCGGTGGTCCCACGACTGCGGGCTCAGAAGCCGAACGCATGCATAACCACCACGGCAGTGGCACTTCAGCATAAAAGGAGCCATGCGTAGGCAGAGTGTAAGAGAAACGAAGTGGTTCAAGTGTCCGCCGAGATGTGAGACAGATACTGTGTCATTTCCTTCCCCCCAAGCCATTTTTTTTTCTTTTTTAACTCGGCAAATTCAGACGACCGTCATCCATATACCGCGGCGAACCTGTGGACAAGCATGAAGTATAATTTATACGAAAACTTCCCACCTTCTTCGTCCGTATGGTGTCAAGCAGAAAAAAAAAAACTTCAGCCACGAGCAGCATTTGGATCACCGCCGGCGCAAACAGAGCAGCTTCGTGTCCCGATGCCTGAGACAACTTGTTCATTTTTTTACTGCTTTAGCAGTATAGGCGTCTTTTTACCGGATAGTGAGCAAACTACCCTTCGTGGCAGGTGGCAGTTAAATTAATGATTGTTCGCTCGGTAAGAGCAACCTGGACAGCACAAACCGGTGGCAGCACCTGCCATCGCAGGGCAGTGGCGCATCGCTTAACCGCTGTACCACTGCGCCAGGAGGGGTATGAGGACTTCCAGGGATCTGTGAATGTGTAAGTAGAGAATTACTTGCGGCAAATATGGGAATTTATTCATTTATACCTTTAAGGCGGATCTTAAAAGAGTCCCCTTCAATTTTTTGCGAAAGGATAATTGGTTTTTCGGGGGGGGAAAGGAAATGGCACAGTATCTGATACATGAGACAGATACTGCGCCATTTCCTTTCCCCGAAAAAACCAATTATTATTATTATCATTACGCCGCGTTCATTCACGAGTGTGCTATGAGACAAGCGCCCGAAACAACCTACCGGAAGCAAGGGACCATGCATCGACGGAGCGAATGATCAGCATCGGTGTGTGTCGTGCTCGCAGTTCACGTGTCTTTCTGTTTGACCCCGGTTGTTTCTAGGATAAATGTGACACTCTTTTGAATGATGTACAAGCAAAATCGCTAGATGCGAACGAAGGGCCGAGATTCAGAGAAGCACAGCTGCTCATGAACGAGAGTGTTGGTCGTGGCGAATGAGACAGTTTTTACAGCAGCACTTTCGACGGTGCAACCCCGTTCACAATTTCAACATTCGAGCGACAACACCTTGCCACGTGACCCAAAAGAATTCACACCCGATCGCTGCAATCGTATTAGTGTGTGTGTCTTTCTTTTTGCGCCGCATCACTTTTTGATCAATGTCTTCGTTTCGGGCGATCGCGCGATTAAACTGAAATTATCTTCCTGCTGCTGCTCGCGGCTTTTCCCATTACCAGTGATAGCAACCAATTCATTAAAAACAATATGAATTCTCACCTGCTCCGCTCTCGCCAGTACTCATCGGCTAACAAGTATCGGTGATTGTGTAATTAAACGAACTTGTAGGTTGGTATGTGAAAAGATCAGTATTACCGCTTACGGCGGTCGAATCACCGTGTCTACATGTTGCGAGTCACAATTCCTGTTCTGCAGGGGCACAGCTACGCGCGGTTACGCATCTTCTAATTGAGTGCTAACTACTTACACTGCATTCGATATGTTTTAAGTTGAAACAAGTTCACTAGAGTGTATTACAGAATTTTTCGCCCAGTGTATATTGTGTGTGCTTTCTTCTTTTGTGGCCATGGAGTGGCCAAAACCTTAGGCTCCTGAATTTTTTCTGCAGACAAGCCGGATAAGCCAGGCGTTATACTTCGTTCGTACGCGAGATTAAGCACGGACAGTGTGTTCTTTTTTGTCCGCATTTCAGTCATGAATTGCGTTAAACATGGGCGTAAGTTTGTTGTTTGCATAGAGCCTTTTCATTTTATTAACGACATCCACTGCTGGTGCAGCTCGGAGCCGGAGGAAAGTGGTTATACGAAAACACATCAAGGCTGCATTAAGACCTCGGCATGATGTGCTGTGTGTACAGATTCACGGATGTTTTCTTTTTTTTCCCGCTTTTGTTGAAGGTTGCCCCAGCCCACAATAAGGGAGTGCTGGTGAGACGACATTGGCGCTGCATGCGACATTGTAGCTTTTATTGTACCGAAGCAAACGACTGCTTGACCGGTGGCTAAGCAACAGATGTTGCTTCGCGCTGCGGAATAACAGTCCATAGAAGGATAACAACAGTGGGTAGTCACGCGCAGTGCACTGGGCTCGAAAGTATGGCGCTTACTTTCCTGTCTGCTCTTTTATGCTCCTTGTAAACAAGTTTGTCATCAGAAAAATAAGCGAGTGGTAATGACTGCTCTTGAATTCATCTTCTGTGTAGCCTTCCTTCGACTTTCTTTGCCCGATTACTTACTTTGGTTAACATTTTTCTTAGGTGACTAGTTGCGTCGGCACACGTGTTCTCTTCTCTCTATGTAAGGCCGGCGACGACAAATTAAGGTTCAGTTGTGAATGCCGTCTGTGTCCGTCGTCTCTATTTCGTGTTTCAGGGTGGCACTAGTCATGTCCTGCGATGCTAGAGCGCTTTCGGCGTACCTCATATGGAAAGCGAGCTCGACAGTTACGAGGAACGCACTATGAAGCAGAAGTTATATGCTTATAAAGTAGACTGACACATGCTTAAAAATACAAGGGTTTACTGACTTTTCGACTGTTTCGAAGAAGGCTGTTCCCCAGTCAAAACGTAAGTAAACTCGTGTGTGTGTGTATGTGTGTGTGTGCGCGCCCGCGCGTGTGCGTTCGTGCGTGTGTGTGTGTGTGCGTTCGTGCGTGCGTGTGTGTATGTGTCTGCGTGTGTGCGCTATGAAAACTGACCCGGGCAGCCTTTATTTATAGTTGGATTTTATTGGTCATCGGTTATTATCACATTGGCGTGGAAAGCTATCTCGGCGTTCAGTATGCGCTGATTTTTTAGTGCCTCGGAAGAGATAAAATGCAGCAAAGGAACTGAGAGCCAGTGCTGCCGGCCCAGAAAAAGCACTAAAGCTTCAAGTATTGCGAATTACAGAAGTTTTCAATTTTTTTTAATACTTGAAGCAGCTCTGCGAGAGCAGTGTGGGAAACGCTAAGAAAGGTCTGAGTGGAACTAGAATTTCGGTTAATTGGCGCCGAAATGTTCTCTTTCACGCATGAGTCGTTGTCCGAACCAAGTCAAGGGAAGAAATCTAATGAAGGAATGGAGCTTTCCGAAGGAGGGGGTTGGGGGATGCTCAAGGAGAGCATTAGCACGATGTCTGGAAATTAGCAAAATCGGAAACTTGGTTGATTAGTATATCGAGGCTTACGCAACATACATCCGCGTCACTGGGTACGTTTGATTTGTTTGGGAGTGCTCGCATTCTGCAAATAAAAAATTTGAGGGTACACCTAAACTTCGCCTTAAGGGTATGACGCGATAGCGTAGAAGGTTGACTCCATATACTTAGAAAGTCATTCTTTACTCTACATTCATGGATCCCTGGGAGTCATACAGCTCCTGGCCCCGTGATGCAATAATTAAGCGATGCACCACTGCCCTGCGATGGCAGGTGGTCCCAACGGTGTGTCTTATGTGGCCTAGGTTGCTCTTCCAGAGCGACCAATCATTAATTTAACTACTATCTGCCGCAGTGGGCAGTTTGGTCACTATCCGGTGGGCAGGTTGTGATGACGCCGCCAAGTCGCCTGACCTAAGTGGCCACCTTGCCTCCTAGGTTGCTCTCTGGGGACCACCTGCCAGAGCCACGCCCGTGATTTTTCGCTCACAATGCCGACGCCGACAACGCCGACAACGAACTTTCTGGAGAAGGGGTCTTTTAATGTCATTGTGTTAAAATATGATGATAGTTACTGCTTCCTGGCAGCAAAAGATTTTCTTGGCGATTCAGTCAAATCCAGCAATCTTGGACACCGCTTTTATTTCTGAGGCAACTGTGGAGTATTGTAGGACACTGTTATGAACGTATCGATGGCGATGGTCAAATCATTCGAAGCGCCGAAAAAATTTGGTCCTGTGCTCGCATCCAGTAATTAAAACTGCCATAGCGAACCAATGGGGTTCGTTTTTGACAGTAAATAGCAGAAAAACTGCAAGTGTCACAACGCGGATTCTGCAGACATATTGTAAACAACATAATCATTCTAATAAGACACAATCGGCAGACATCTACAAGACAGCATATGCGTGATTAGCATGTCACATTTCAAGATAAAATTGAGAAATACCGGATACTGGTACAGAAGTAGCGGCGAGAATCTAGAAATCAAGACGACCAAGCAAGAACCTTCGGCAAATCAGTATCTTATAGTGTACACGCAACAAGACCTCGGCTATTAAGCAATTAAGCAGGAACTAGCTGACATCTAGGAAAAACGCTAAGGCGCCCGTGTGCTGTGCGTTGTCAGTGCACGTTAAAGATCCCCAGGTGGTCGAAATTATTCCGGAGCCCTCCACTACGGCACCTATTTCTCTCTTTCTTCTTTCACTCCCTCCTTTATCCCTTTCCTTACGGCGCGGTTCAGGTGTCCAACGATATATGAGACAGATACTGCGCCATTTCCTTTCCACCAAAAACCAATTATTATAATTATCTAGCAAATTCACTTACGGGAGAAGAGATCCTACGCATCAACGAGGACTTTGAGAACCGAAGAGATGGAACAAGGAGAAAAAACGAAGGAAAAAATTTGAAGGACGCTTAAGCTTCGCTTTTAAGAGTGGAACGCGACAGCGTGTTGCAGCACTGCCAGGGAGCCCACGGAACGCCATCGCCCGTTCGGCCCGACGCCTTGCCCGTTACGCGCGGAGCGGCAAACCACGTAGAAGCGCCGCCAGGCGCCTTGCCGAAACGCGCGGGACTCAAGTTGCAGTCGTAGTTCGCCGGTACATCGTTCTCGACAAACCCGATGCCACGAACGCCAGCATAGCTTCCGCGCCGAACGAACGGGCAGCAAGCAGCTAGCTTCGTGGTGAACGCCCCTTGGAAGTGCGCTGCGTTGTTCGCCGCTCACCCCGTGATTCCTGCGTGCCCTCACAGCCCCACTTCGCCCGAACGAGACGAGCTGGAGGCGCTAGTTGTTGGGGCAGTGGCGTACATTGCGAGGAGGAGGAGGAGGAACAGCAGGAATTTTTCCCCCGAACGAGACGAGCTGGAGGCGCTAGTTGTTGGGGCAGTGGCGTACATTGCGAGGAGGAGGAGGAGGAACAGCAGGAATTTTTCGCTCACGGCCAACGCCGCCGACGCCGACAACACCGGCTTTTCTGCGACACGGGGCCCTTAATGCCTGTCGCGTTAAAAGACTACTGGGGGGGGGGGGGGGGGGGCGCCCCTGGGCTCATCTTCACCTCTCTTTCCTGCTTTCATCCCCTGAACTATTTCCCCCTCTTCGTCTTTTACCAATTATATTTAATTTTCTTTTTTTGGTACTATACCTCTTGCTTATATTTTAAATTAGATTTTCTTCCTCACCCGCCATACATTAGTGGCGCGGGCGAGGTCTTCTTCTGTTGACCTCAACCTACAGTCTCTATGTTATGACATAATCTTACGCAATGCGAAAAAAACTGCACTCGTTTAAAAACTCCCTGTTTATAAATGTGCTTCTCCAGGATCTCTGGCCATTATAATGCGAAAATGGCAGCTCATCAACAAAAAACTAATCAAAGTTGCAATAAATCTTGACGGATATTTAACGTTCTAAGTTGTAGAAACGCTCGCCAACAGACAGATTCCACCAATAACTGGGTACCGCCGTTCATAACAAGAGCAAAAGCGAGCGAAGCTTACGCCGTGCTTCCAGAGAACCAGATTAGCGAAATAATTCTGCGAAGCCTTCAGCAATCTGGAACTGCGCTAATCGTTCTCCCCTCCATCAACACCCTGCGTAAAGCCGGAGCCATTAATTGAACGCGGTGAATGGTTTGCCGCCGTCGCACGCACGATTAAATTTCCTTTCTTCGTGTGTCCGTTCTTCGTGTGTCCGTGTTTCATTGCGCTGTTTCTTCCCTTAAATGCATTACCAACTAGCCCGGAACCTTGCTCTTCCACTGCAGTTTACATTTATAACTTCCAAAGGCTTCTTCTTCCTTGGTACTTCTTTTCCCCTTCTCCCCACCTCCCCAATCCCAGGCCTCTTTTTCGATAGCTTTTTTTTTATTGAACACGACGTCACAGCTCATTACTCATCACCGCGGTTTACAAAATCGCCTCGAAGATCGTCGTCTAACTTCCAACCCAGGAGTTTACAGAGATGAGTAGTGCGGGCAAGATATGCATTTCGATCACTTCGGCGCTCTGCCTTGCACCATATACGCATTTGACGTCCGGGGCAATGATACATCGGCACGAAGCCCGTAGGCTTAGCTTTATATCATGAGTGAAGCACTTGACAATAGAGCCAGTGACTGACGAGCGATATTGATATAAGGTTTCCTATCTGGCATCAAAGCGTTTTATTGAGTGACACTGCTGCGTTAAAAGGATGCCTCTTAGCCAGGAACGCGTCATTTTTCGTCATAGACCCTAAAAGGGCGATATTTTATGGTTTGTGCATGCCATTTGATAAGAATCTGGAAATCTGTTCTGCCTCTGCCGCTATGTAGCCGGGACCTCGCATCACCGAGATTGACTCCTGGCTGTTTTCCAACATGAAGGGACGTCTGCAGGGCAATTACTTAGCGTCGGACCATAAGATGACTAATGCAGCCCCTTTGATATTGTCAAGAGCCGCCCTCAGTTTTTTTTTTTTTTGCTGTAACATGCAGAGACAAGTGCACAGCTGGCGGAAGTGAGTCTCTGCTGGCAGGAACTACATGGAAATGTTCTGTGCTCCTGAGAAAAAAGAGGCCGTTCCCAACTTTAGCTCGAATGTAAAATCTTTCGCCTCATAAAAAGATTACGAACCCCGCAAGCAACCCTTAATGCCAATCTCTTGTGTGCATTCCCCGGATCGATGGCGTAGAAACTGCGCTGACGTTGAAAGCAAATACATAGTTACGCGTCGGGTTGCGTGTTCTCCGACAATGTCAATAGCTGCCCCTTGACTATCAGAACTTTCCTTGCGGACTCGTTGGGACACACGCCTCGTACTCCAGCGTTGTTTTTAATTGTTTTCTTCCGACAAAGTGTGGCTGACGCTCCATATTTTCAACTGCGATTTCGTTCCATCTTTCTCATTTTTGCAGACTAATAATTCAAATGAGTGAAGAACTGTTTTCTAGTTCATTTTTTTTCACTTTATGGAGCAACATGGGCTCTTCTACGAGACGAAAACTGCCTGACTGCGTGAAATGAGTAGACCTGCTGGCTGGGCTAGTTGGCAAAGTTGCAAAAACAAACACCACGTATGAGTAAAATGAAAGCAAAAACAAATTTAGGATGTTGAGCTTAGCAGTGCCTGGCACTTTCTGCTCAGATTTAGCATAATTCATTTCTTTCTATTACATGGTCGCCATTTATATCCTATTCATGAATAGCTATTGACGACTCCTACTGGCACACTGAAGCTAAGAGGTAAACGTGCCAGACAATAGGGTCAAGCGTACGATTTCGAAAGCAACACAGTGAGCGCTATCGCATGTGACGTTGTGATTGCCAAGAACTTTCCGTCTGAACGTAATGGAAGCCCACCTTTCCCCTTTCTCGCATCACCTCGTCTTCGCTTAGTAGTTCCTTTTCTGGGAGCTCTGTCAGGCACAAATAGGGAAGACCTCGCCGAGAGGAAACGAGAACTAGACGAGTCCCAAACGGGCGGAACGCAGAAAGCGTAGGCCCTCTGTAGGATGGGCTCTTGGCGGGCTAATTAGATGACTGGCCACTTGCGAAAGCGGCTGGCGGAGAGTAGAGGGAATCGAAAGACCGCGTCGCACATTGTCTCGCACTGGCCAGAAGCAATCGTACGGAGATGTTTAGGACGTGCGTGAGAAAGCACGGATGGCTTTTTCGGACATCCTCGGTTCCCTAGTTGTCGAGCGAGCAACGTAGCGTGAAAGAGGCAGTCCTGGTTTTCAGCCTCGATCCGGCACCGTCAGCTGCTCAAGGGACGCGCTGCGCTTCCAGGGGTTAAAGGCACTGGTAATCATGATTTCGTTTCTCTATTTAGTTGAACACAGTCCAACAATGACTGATATAAGTATACGGCTAAAAATGAAGAGAACAACCCGCTATACTGACCTAATCAAAAACTGGATAGTAGCTTATCTCTCAGACCGCCGACAGCTTCTTCATTTCTACGGCTACGCTTCAGAAAATATAGAAGTAACATCTGGAGTTCCACAGGGCACTGTACTAGCACCCGAAATGTTTCTGATCTACATAAACGATATGACTAATGATGCAGATGTCAAAGACCGCATGTTTGCCGATGGTTGTATAATTTATAAACAAATTAACAGCCGAGAAGATCAACTTCAGTTAAATAAAGCGCTTAAAAAAATAGTAACTTGGTGTGAAGACTAGCAAGCGACATTAAAATTTAAAAAAAAAACAGTTGCGATGACAACACCAAGGAAGAAACTGCTACTGATATTCCCTAATTCCTCTTCTCCAGTGCAGGGTATCCAACCGGAACCCCTTTCTGGTTAACATCCCTGCCTTTCCCTCCTCCTCTTGATCTATCTATCTATCTATCTATCTATCTATCTATCTATCTATCTATCTATCTATCTATCTATCTATCTATCTATCTATCTATCTATCTATCTATCTATCTATCTATCTATCTATCTATCTATCTATCTATCTATCTATCTATCTATCTATCTATCTATCTATCTATCTATCTATCTATCTATCTATCTATCTATCTATCTATCTATCTATCTATCTATCTATCTATCTATCTATCTATCTATCTATCTATCTATCTATCTATCTATCTATCTATCTATCTATCTATCTATCTATCTATCTATCTATCTATCTATCTATCTATCTATCTATCTATCTATCTATCTATCTATCTATCTATCTATCTATCTATCTATCTATCTATCTATCTATCTATCTATCTATCTATCTATCTATCTATCTATCTATCTATCTATCTATCTATCTATCTATCTATCTATCTATCTATCTATCTATCTATCTATCTATCTATCTATCTATCTATCTATCTATCTATCTATCTATCTATCTATCTATCTATCTATCTATCTATCTATCTATCTATCTATCTATCTATCTATCTATCTATCTATCTATCTATCTATCTATCTATCTATCTATCTATCTATCTATCTATCTATCTATCTATCTATCTATCTATCTATCTATCTATCTATCTATCTATCTATCTATCTATCTATCTATCTATCTATCTATCTATCTATCTATCTATCTATCTATCTATCTATCTATCTATCTATCTATCTATCTATCTATCTATCTATCTATCTATCTATCTATCTATCTATCTATCTATCTATCTATCTATCTATCTATCTATCTATCTATCTATCTATCTATCTATCTATCTATCTATCTATCTATCTATCTATCTATCTATCTATCTATCTATCTATCTATCTATCTATCTATCTATCTATCTATCTATCTATCTATCTATCTATCTATCTATCTATCTATCTATCTATCTATCTGTCTGTCTGTCTGTCTGTCTGTCTGTCTGTCTGTCTGTCTGTCTGTCTGTCTGTCTGTCTGTCTGTCTGTCTGTCTGTCCGTCCGTCCGTCCGTCCGTCCGTCCGTCCGTCCGTCCGTCCGTCCGTCCGTCCGTCCGTCCGTCTGTCTGTCTATCTATCTATCTATCTATCTATCTATCTATCTATCTATCTATCTATCTATCTATCTATCTATCTATCTATCTATCTATCTATCTATCTATCTATCTATCTATCTATCTATCTATCTATCTATCTATCTATCTATCTATCTATCTATCTATCTATCTATCTATCTATCTATCTATCTATCTATCTATCTATCTATCTATCTATCTATCTATCTATCTATCTATCTATTGTGACATTCCTTGTGTGTGCTACGAGGGTCCGCGTTCGACGGCGCGGCGTAGACGGAGCCCCCAGTGGCGGCGAAAGCACAACCGGACCCCCTTTCATGTTTAAACTGTATATGGCTGCAAGCAACTTGAGTGAGATTGCTTTTGGGCCTGCCGCCGTGGACCGCACGGAGACGACCCAGATGACAGCGGCATCATCAATTACCGAGCCATACTCGTTGAGAGGGAACGACCAGAACGAAGGGGTTTAAGCACAACCGGATCCCCTTTCCATAGTGTCGGCACGAGTTGAACGCCGCCGCCGCCGCCGCCGCGGGGAGACGGGCGTTATCTTCCCCAATTGCTGTGGTCGTTCCAGGGGGGCCTCGTTTCGGCGGGCCTGGCCCCGTGGCAAGACGGCGGGCATCATCAATCAACCCTCCCGAGCACATCCCAGGACAAGGGACCACTTTCCCGTCCTTATAGTGACCTCGCGTTCCGGCCTTGAGGGGCGAGTGTCATTTGATGGAGAACGAAGGCCGGTGACCCGAGGGAACCAACAGCGGGCCAGAGCGCGCCTTACCACAGCCGACGCTATGCGCTACCTCGACGACAACCTTCTTTCCCTCGGACTCAACACGTGAGGGGGGCGAGACCATAAGTGCGGTGGTGTGTTTGTGCGCCCAAATGAAAGCCCTAGGCCCCCCCCCCCCCCCACTCCGGCGTGGGCGTCCTCACCCTAGGGAGTGTGGGGATAAGAGGATATAAAAATCGACAAGGAGTACCGAAGAGGGACGCTCAGGACGACATCGTTCGCCAAGGGGCCTTCAGCGCCGAAGCCCGGTGGCGTGCAGCTTCTGCCAGCAACCGTTCGAGCTCAACTCCGGAGCCCCTCCATCGTCCCCATGAAGTCGTCGGCACGTAAGCTCGGACGCCCCAGCCTCTGCTGTATAATCTTAATCATGTGTAATTATTGAATATATCTGTTTGTTTAAGCTGAGCCATACGGTGTCTCTTTGCCTCTCCGTCCCGTGTGGACCTGCGCATTATGGGCGGTCATCACACTATCTATCAATCTATCTATCTATCTTAAACGCTGTTTCTGAATACAAATACCTCTAAATAATTATCTATTAAGATCTAAGGTGGGACAAACACGTATCACATGTGACAAACAAGTCATTTTGCACCTTTTGCTCGCTAAGTCGTTCCATCAGATTGGCCTCGCCTGAAACTAAATTGCCTGCATACACATCCCTGGCACGATTGAATGATCGTACTGTTACCTTTGCTTATTCATGTTGTTTCATGTTGTGAATTTTATGAGTTGCTGGTACTATTATTGACTTCTGTGTTCATCAGTGCCTCCCTGTGTGTGTTTGTGTGTGTGTAAGGTTCCTTATATGTACATTCCGGCCTTCTCATTTGTGTTTTTAAGTGTTCTACTCGCTCAATCCTGCAACAGCCTAGCAGTATGCATTAAATAAATAAATGAAACAAATGAAACAAATGCCTCCCCCCCTCCCCCGTCTTCGCTAGGTTGCGCTCGGCGCGGACATGCAAATAATCAAAGGCCGAAACATGTAAAAGCATGCAGCCCCCCGAAATGCTGTGTAGTCAGCTTTTCTCGGCCTTTTCTGGGAGCAACATGTGCAAGCTGAGCTTTCCCGAGCACTGTACGTATTGCCCTTATTCTGAAAGCATACACCTTGGTTCCTGCCGGTTGGTTGGACTCCCAAATGCGAAGGTGGCGGTGGTCTGACGACCAAGACCTACTGAACTAGAGACCTGCACACTTGGCACTGCTCCAGCGCGCATGTTCCAGTTCATGCCTTTTGTCGCTAAGGGACGGCAGCTACGGGCGGCTTGGAGCTACAATTAACCTGTTGAGCAAGATTGCGCCGGTTATTTTACTTTAAGGATGTAATAGTTTTGTCATTTGTCTACGTTTGAGTGTTCATCATTCATCCATAGCCTAGTAAAGATGCCAGAAAGTCGCACGC
The DNA here is from genome assembly GCF_052857255.1 of Amblyomma americanum. Classification (NCBI taxonomy): domain Eukaryota; kingdom Metazoa; phylum Arthropoda; class Arachnida; order Ixodida; family Ixodidae; genus Amblyomma; species Amblyomma americanum. Next base: position 220,090,253 of record NC_135497.1, on the reverse strand, counting down.
CTGCATGCGCGCAAACAAAATATTCACCGCTAAGATTTGAAGAAATGTCGTATTTGCATCGTTCATTACTATGTTTCAAAATAATAAGACAGGACAAATGCACAGGGAGGGAGTGAGAGGAGAGAAATCATTTGTCGAAAGCAGACGATGATGATGATCATGACAGACGAACAGGTCAACCGAGCGCCCCAAACGGCCAAAAAGTTAACGAAGGTTGGCGCAAGCAGTCCCATAGGACCCCGCCAAGTGTGCAGGTCTCTAGTTCAGTAGGTCTTGGTGACGACAGCTGACTCGTCTTTCCTGTTATCATCCCCTTGATAGAAATTACACTTCCCACTACGTCCGTAATTATAGTGCGCTAGTGAATGTTACGAAATTTTGGGCTATAAATGCTTACGATCCTTACCGCAGCGTTTGAAAGCAGCAACAGGCTGCTTTGTTTGATTTAATGACAGGGGGACCTTCTATGCAACTGACGAGACCCGGAACGGTGGCAGCAGGCGAAGTCATTTGGCCGTATTCACTCAGTGGACACTGCTAGAATACGACACCTAGGCTCTGTGCATCTTTGATATCAGTATAGCATCAGTGCGTGAGAGGAATGAATTTTTCACCATAGGAGACACGTCATGGATGTTGACCGCGTGAGAAGCGAACCTAACACTGTTGGTCTTTTAAACAAAGAATATCTCCATCCTCACTACCATAATACAATAAGGTAGAAACTTGGGCTTGTTGGTTCTGACCTTACAATTACAATTGGTTTTTTGAGGGAAGAGAATGACGCAGTATCTGTCTCATATATCGTTGGACTCCTGAACCGCGCCGTAAGAGAAGGGGGAAAAGAGGGAGTGAAAGAAGAAAGGAAGAAAGAGGTGCCGTAGTGGAGGGCTCCAGGATAATTCTGACCACCTGGGGAGCTTTAACAAGCACTGACATCGCACAGCACGCGGGCGCCTTACCGTTTTTCCGCCATAAAAACGCAGCCGCACCTAAAACCATCGTTGTAGCGCAAGACACGACAAGGGCACAGAACGAGAGGACGCACACGCAGCGCTAACTTGGAACAACTTCATTGTGAAGAAACACATTTGCGCTACAACGATGGTTTTACCACAATATCACACGAAAGTAGGAGTGATCAAGAAGAAGGCTGCAGCATCAGCATAAGCTTGAGTCAAGCAAAGCAAACAAGCAAACAAATAAATAAAAAACATTTTACGGTGCGTTTTCTGACGAAGTAGCAGTTGTAGCAGCCTGAATATTATACAATGGTCGTTGTGTAAGCGCCTTCACCACAAACCAGAGTGATTGGTTGCAGGCTTACGTGTCAAGTCTTTATCAGTTTGTTGAATACGAAGGGAAATGTTCGGGCTGCATTGTGGTAATATCAGACTTACCGCTGGGCACGTTTTTAGCCACCATTATTTTATTTTTATATTAATCAATGACATTCCGTATGTTCATGATTTGATTTGATTTATGGGGGTTTAACGTCCCAAAGCGACTCAGGCTATGAGAGACGCCGTAGTGAAGGGCTCCGGAGTAATTTCGACCACCTAGGGTTCTTTAACGTGCACTGACATCGCACAGCACACGGGCCTCTAGAATTTCGCATCCATCGAAATTCGACCACCACGGCCGGGATCAAACCCGCGTCTTTCGGGCCAGCAGCCGAGCGCCATAACCACTCAGCCACCGCGGCGGCTTGGTCCGTATGTTCACTGGTACAAATGTATCAGGTGTGAGTACTTGCATATGACGCTTAACTTAAATAAGACCGTCTCTGTGAGGGTTACTTTACCGGGTGTTTCACCCAAGATGTTCTGCAGTTCTTAAAAATAGGCTTTTTGATCTCACCGAAAAACAGCGCGCATACACGGGACACGAGAAAGGAGACACGCACACACACAGCGCTGTGTGTGTGCGTGTCTCGTTTCTCGTGTCCCGTGTAAGCGCGCGGTTTTTCGGTGAGATCATGTACCAACTGGCCCGCCAACTGTCCTTAAAGGCTTTTTGAGTTAAAAGAGCGCTTTCTACTGCATAGTGTCAGAGATGTAGCGAATTTTATTACATCTAAGAGGTGCCAACTTGTAGGCTGGTTAACTAATAATTAGTAGTTAACTTTTTAACCCTTACTGTTAGTCTCCATATTTATGAGAGGCGTGTAGCCCGCCGTAAGTAATATCTACATCAGTTTTTAGAATTTCTTCTAAAATGCAGTTACCCTCGGCGCTGTGGCCCAACAAATTCTTGCTATATAGAGACAAAATGCATGTACTTTTGAATAGCTTGTAGGCAAAGCAACTCCTCCAGTGCCCGTAAGTCGTCGAAATAGCCATAATGTGCAGGGCCGCAGGGCCTCAACGCCGAGAATAAGCGCACTTTTGAAATTCTCAAAACTGACATGGATATCACTTGCGGTGAGTTACACGCCTCTCAATAATTTTAAACAAACAGTAATAGCCAGAAAGTTAACTATACAATATCAGTTTACTAGCCTACCAGTTAGTACGTCTTAGCTGTATTCTGATGCGCTACAGCGCTTACAGTGCTACGGCGAAAAAAGTGTTCTTAACTCAAAAACCCTCTTTTAAAAATTGCAGAACATCTTAGGTGAAACACCTGGTGCAAAAAAAACCCTTTAATCTACCCATATGATATCGAACATAAGAAGCTTAAGAGTGTAGATGAACATAAGCACCTTGAAATTCTGATCTTGGCGGACCTCAAATAGAACAGACACGTTTCGTGCGTAGCATCTGAGGCGCTGTCCGCACTCTATTCTCTACAACGTTCCATCAAATCCGGTTGATGTGACACCAAGTTATAGGTCACATTTCACTTGTTTTCGATTCACTGACGGAACTGCTGTGCAAAGCTGGCCCTCCAACGATCCGAAATAGCGCGAAATTACTGCATAGCATTTTTTTGGGCTGTTAAACGATGCATTAAGAATATATAAGTATAAATGATTAACTTTTTCTAACGCTGTAAACTCAAGAACAAAACGTACTAACCTTTTGGCGAATACAATTCTCAGTGATACACTCAAACTTTGATTATTTTCTCATACCATTCAAGATTAGCTATGAAATGATGCCATATGCACGTCTTTAGATGCATTTTTGGTTATTCTTGGCATGTTTATCTCGCGACATTGCCCTCTGTCTAACCCTATGTGTTTTTCAATCAGGAGCTTTCTTTATTTCCTACTGTCTTCAGATATCAGAGTGTGCGCATATTTTTGTGTATGCCTTTTCCTTTTCCTGCACCATCCTACTGCGTGAGGTTAGCAGGATGTTGTAAACAATAAAAATAAACGAATAAAAACTTACCGCCTTCGTAATGTTTGGCACCCAGCGACAGCTTCAGTAAGAGTCCTATAGCGCAGAAGGTCAAATCCCAGCCTAACGCGGCATCTAGTAGCTCTGACACAGGCACAATTCCGAACGCTGCTTCATTCCTTTCGTTTCGAAAACGCACATGCTCTCCATTAGGCAAGCTACATAAACCATCCTCAGGAAGAGGCTTCGACGCGAGAATGGCCCGGCATTATCTATTTCTTCGCTGAGATACTAACATATAGGCTCTGATGCGTCCGATGTTGCAATAGGCTTGCGAGGAATTTTGTTGCCCAAGCCACTCGGCAATGCAAACAGTCCACATAAATCCATTAGAAACGCACTCTTGAATCAGCGTGCTGCTTACTAGCAGCTTTGCTCAGTGTGCTCTGCGTCTTGACTACTGCAGTATAAAGCAAACCGGTCCGTTGAGGACCCTGAGCGACGCCTTCGTGAGTACCGCGTGGGAGGGATCTTAGAGTACAGTAGACGTTGGCAATCCAAGACCGGAATGCACGCACTGCGCCTGAACCAAGCCACAGTAACACGATCTGTGCAAATATTATGCAGAAGCAATAGCAACCCATGGTTTGATGCGAATGCAGATAAAGTGCAGTTCGCTGCAATTGCAAATGCGAGCAGTCTGCTTGCGGCCGGAACGTGCAGCTGCTAGCATCAGATCGATCGTTCGATTTCCAACGGCGACTGCTGCGTCGCGTCTATTTTTCTGTTTTGCTCGAAAATAAAGGGAGAGATATAGAAAGAGGAGAATGCTTAATAAAAAAGCGCAGAGCTTTTAGCCAGCGTGTACAAACCACCGACATGCTCCTACGCTCCTCTGTGTTGGGGAGGGATCTGGGGAGAGAAAGACGAAAGAAGAGAGCGCCAAGTAGTAAAAGAGAGAAGAAAAATGTGCAGGAATAATAGAATTGGGAAAGGGGGATAAACACTATAGGGAGGGCCGAGCTGTTAATGAGGTATTTGTTCAGTTTCCAACGTATTGGGAAGGAAGCCCTACAGACTGGGATGCCTCAGATATTGAGAAGAGATTTTATCGAAAGAGAGATGGAGATGAAATTTAGGAATCGGGATGCACTCCTCATGACCGCAGTCGGTTACTCGGGCCTGTCGACTATATGAAAATAAAAAAAGGAAGGACTACAAAAGATTTAGCTGTTTTGTTTGGATAAACCTCAGGGCCATTTGCCCATGACTTTGCTCCTTCTAAATATGTCCAAACTTAAAAGTGGGAAACTCCTTTTCCTGAAATAGCCTATTTTGAGGTCAGTCCAATGAGTTACAGATGAGTCAGAAAAGAAAAAGGGTCACTCGCCTCCTTCAAACGCCCAGTGTTGAAACCTTAACGACACGTGCCCTATGCCAGTAATTATCTTTTTATTAATCTTCAATTCGGTTTCTTGCAAGTCCGCTTCACGGAGATTAAGTGCCTATACTTTTAAAAGTTGTGAAAGTGACCTGTGAAGTGCTGAAAGTTGGTTGCGGAAGTTGGGGCGAAACTAGACATACTCCGCGGCGCTCCCCCAGCTCAAAATGCTTTAGAAACCGAAACTGTGCTGAAAACTATACGCAGGTCAATTGACAGTATAGAAAAAACCCATCGCAGTCTGCTGCCGGCAAATCGAAGGCGGTCCGCTGCGAGCCTTCATGACCCCTCAGAAGATTCGCCACGCTTTCGCGATGTAGACGTACTGATAACAGCGGTCTTTAAGACGTTTCAACGCAAGAGACTCACGCAAAATTACTTTCGTTCGTGGTATGCGCGCGAAAAGGCAGACGACGGAGAAGAAAAGGCCATTAAGCGAAGCCCCACTAAGATAGCTTCCTTGTTCCTTTACTGTGTTCTTTTAAGAAGTTGCGATGTCTCGAAGACGACGGTGGATATTTCAGTCACTGAACCCGACAAAGAAAAAGAAAGCTGTCCATGGAAAACTTGAAATCCTGCAGGCTTAGGAGGAAGCGATGTCGGCACAACACGCCGAAGAACTGCTCTTTATAGTCGACAAATAAACGAGTGGCACGAAGGTCGCAGTGCCCTTCGTGCTGCTAGCAAGCTCACTGTGATATCCTTGAAAACAATTGGAGCTTCCGAAGGAGGAAATTGGCAGTGGGATAGCGTTCAAATTACGCCGCCGGCGCTCTTGCCGCTTCGCCAGCGACTAGCAGCTGCGGGAAACAAGCGAATGCCCCCTCGCTGCAGCGGAGGAATGTGCAAAGTCAGTGGTGTGGGGAAATACTCCCGCGAAGCCACCGCTACCTCGCACGCGACTCCAGAGTCGTTGCTGAAACGTTCTTCGTGAATGTCGCCGCCGCTTGGGATTGTATGCCCCTCTCTTCTTCGTTTACACGGCGGCAACTGAATGCAGGTAGACCAGGTATACGTGAGGGACGGGTAGGCCGAGAAGAAAAATCATGGACGACGCCTAAGCTACCCTGAAGAGGAGAATACGATTTGTTTATTTCACAGCACCGTGATGACCCAGCAGGGAATTACGTAGGGGGGTACTGATGAAAAAGTAGGATCATGGGGAACAACAAAAGCAGAACAAAGGTGCACAGCATTTTTTTAATAAAAAGTAAACGATACTACACATTTAAACAGCGCCAAAAAATCTAAATATTGCATGGAATACATGAGCAAACGATAATAGAGTGGGCACTGAGCAACAAGAAGCATAAAACACAATAAAGAACCACAAAATATTACGAAGTGTCATGGGCGCAAGGGAAGGTTAGTAATGAAGATTTAAAATGCAGCAAATTAGGCATTGTTACGGTGCTAGATGGCAAATAATTCCACTCGTTTATGACCAGAACGAGAGGTGAGTTTTGCTACTTTTTTGCGCGCGTAAACACTGAACAGACTTTATGAGCATGATTTAAGCGAGATGAAACATGGGCGACCAGTCTGGTATTGACTTGAGTAAAGGGATGGTTAGTGCGAAGGTTAGTAAAAAACGATAAGTGAGCTTGTTTTCTGCAAGTGGCTAGTGTTTGAAGGTCTATAGAATGCTTCAATGCAGATAAGCTTTGATGACGTGAATAGAATGAGGTGATGAGCCTTGCTGCTTTGTTTTGGACCGACTCGAGAAGGTTAACAAGATTATCTTGGTGAGGATGCCTTATCAGAGAAGCGTATTCAAGTGAAGTTCTGATAAGAGTTGTGTACGCCTGATGTCTTTTATCGTTGTTAGCAAGAACCAAGCGGCGTTTCAGGAGATTAAGTTTGATGATGATGATGAATTTTTATGGCGCAAGGGCATCTATGGCCAAAGAGCGCCATGGCACAAGGTGTTTTTCAAATTCTCAAGGTGGGGTCGAAGACCCATTTCCCAAGCATTTCGCCCTAAATAAGCCGAGCACCAGACCAGGGGAAAGCTTGTACCCATTGTATCACCGGTGGGTACCCGGCGGCACTGGGGATCGAACCCCGCACCTCCCGCATGCGAGGCGGATGCTCAACCACTTGGCCAGGAGATTAAGTTTCTTAAGTGTTTTGTTATGTGCTTTAAGTGCGAGTTATAGGTTAGATTTAAATGCAAATAAACACGTAGGTACTTGGAACTCCTTCGTTCAGATAGTTATTGAATTTATACAGATTAAGGGGTGGTTCGACTCTGGTTGAAAATCTTACTTTTACCGATATTAATCTGCATCTGCTATATGGGGCACCATTCAGTTAATTTAGATAAATCAAATTGAAGAATACGCACGTCCCTTGGATTAACTATTTCCCTGTAAATTATGCAATCATCTGCAAAAAGACGTATTGATGAAGCTAAGTAAGGTGCTAAGTCATTGATATAAGTAAAGAAAAATAAAAGGCAACGCACGGACCTTTGAGGAACAGCTGAGGTGGCTGTGACGCGGTTTGCGATGCACTGGTCAAGCTTCACAGCCGTAGAACGATCACTTTGAAAATGTGCAATCCAATTAGTTGTTTTTGTGGTCAAGCTGAAGGTTACGGGGCTTTAATAGCAAACGTTTATGTGGCACACGCTCAAAATCTTTAAAAAAGTATATGAAAATTGCATCAGTGTCGTTTGACATGTGTAAGGAACGGTGGAGGTCAGTTTAAAGTTCGAAAAGCTGAGTTTGACATGACCGTTTATGTCTGAAGCTGTTGTCGCATAGGGAGTTTTAGAGTTTTGTGCGTCAATTGCTGGAGCCGGGAACCGGCAAGCAGAGTGCGTCCTTGGTGCCTATCTGTTTTGGGTCAGTTGTGCCCTTCTTGTTGCAAAGAAGACACATCTCTCCTGTTGAGTGTCCTGCGAGCTTCCCCCGCTTCCGTTCGCGGTGTTCGGGTGCCGTTTCCCCGGTCTTGCCGTGCAGGGGTCATTGGCCCGCGTTCCGCGGTTTGGTTTGCGGTTGTCCTTCGGCGGATGGTTCGCGCACAACACATGTACACAAACACGCGCGCATTACGTCCCTGCTCGCACTAGGGTGCGAGCTGGGGCCGCTGGGTGTTTTTGTGTATTTTAGTTTGAGAAAGTGTATGTGTTTGCTGTCGGCATGCCGTGAAAGGATGGGCTCTGATTGGTTCCGATCACAGTTTTCTTGATTGGTCGAAAGAAGGGTCGCCAGAATGATGGAGTGTATTATAGAACGGGTTTTCGAACACCAAGGGGCTAGAGATAGGAACGGCTACCTTCCGGTAGCTGCTCGGGACCTCCGCTCCGAAGATGTTGCGCTCCGCAGGGTATGACTGACTGTTTTGCTATTTGGCCTCATATATTTTGTCTCAGCCATGGGCGCAGCGATGGCGTAGAGGTAGAGCACCCGCCTCACGTGCAAGAGGACGGGGACTCCAATCCCGGTGCCACGCAATTCTCCACCGGGTTTGAAAAAAAAATGCCCGTGCCGATGGAATTGCATAACCAGGCCTGGGGTGCGGCCTGATCTCGGTGACCAGGACCGACAACGCACACCGTCACCAGAATAGGATTTGGCCACCCTGGTGTAGTACTTGGACACAACCTTCCACGAACAAACCAATTAACCCTCGCCCCTCAGTCCCCAGCGGCTGCGGAGCAACTGACCACGGCGGTGGTCAGACCTGTGACGCAGCGGAGGGTGCTAAGAATTTATGGCTCCGGACAGGCCGCCACTGGAATCTGAGCCTGGCAACGTTTAACGCTAGAACCTTATCTAGTGAGGCTAGCCCAGCAGAGCCGTTCGTGGAACTATCGGGAATTAAATGGGATATCATAGGGCTTAGTGAAGCTAGAAGGGCAGGTGAGGCGTATGAAGTACTAAAGGACGGACACATATTGTGCTATTGCGGATTAGCGGATAGACGAGAACTAGGTGTGGGATTCCTCATTAATCAGGATATAGCTGGCAACGTAGAGGAGCTCTATAGTATTAACGAGAGAGTAGCAGATATTGTGATTAGGCTAAATAGAAGGTAAAAGCTGAACGTGGTGCAGGCCTACGCGCCTACATCCAGCCATGATCACCAGACCGCTGAAAGTTTCTATAAAGACGTGGAATCGGCAAAAAATAAAGTAAAATCACACTACACCGTACTGATGGGCGACTTTAATGCGAAGGTGGGCAAGAAGGAGGCTGGCGGCCAGGCGGCAGGCGACTATGGGATAGGTTCCAGAAATAGCAGGGAATAGTTATTAGTAGAACTCGTAGATATAAATAATTTACGGATCATGAATACTTTTTTCAGCACACGAGAGAACAGGAAGTGGACCTGGAAGAGCCCCAATGGTGAGACTTCATACTATGCGCTCAACCTGGCATCGTTCAGGATGTGGCCGCCCTCGGAAAGGTGCGCTGTAGCGACAACAGAATGGTAAGGTCTCGAATTAGCTTAGACTTGAAGAGCGAACGGAAAAAGCTAGTGAAGACGAAGTCCATTAACGAGTTAGCCGAAAGAGGGAAAGTACAGGAATTCAGGATATCACTGCAAAACGGATATTCGGCTTTAACTGAGGAAGACGATCTTGATGTTCATAAACGATAATCTAACAGCCATCATTACGGAGTGCGCAGTAGAAGTAGCCGGTAGGACAGTTCGACAGGATACCAGAAAGCTATCTCAGGTGACGAGAGATCTGATTAAAAAACGCCAAAGCATGAAGGCGTGTAACCCTACCGACAAAACAGAACTGACAGAGCTATCGAAGTAAATAAATAAGCGCAAGGTAGCCGACATAAGGAAGTTTAATATGGAGAGAATCGAGCATGCTCTAAAGATCGGAGGAAGCCTAAAAGCTGTGAAGAGGAAACTAGGCATAGGTAAAAACCAGATATACGCGCTAAGAGAGAAGGAGGGCAATGTCATTAGCAATATGGATAAGATAGTTAAAGTAGCCGAAGAGTTCTACACAACTCCGTACAGTACCCAATGTAATCATAGAGTTAATGAGAGAAACAGTAGCGCAGAGCAACGTGTCATCCCGCCAGTAACGAAAGAGGAAGTAATGGAAGCCTTAGGAGCAAAAGAAAGGGGAAAAGCAGCCGGAGAGGATCACGTAAAAGAAGATCTGTTGAACGATGGAGGGGAGATCGTTCTAGAAAAACTAGCCGCCCTGTATACGCAATGCCTTATGACCTCAACCGTACCAGAAGCTTGGAAGAATGCCAACATTATCTTAATTCATAAGAAGGGAGACGCCAAGGACTTGAAAAATTATAGACCGATCAGCTTACTATCTGTTGTTTACAAGGTATTTACTAAGGTAAGCGATAACAGAGTCAGGGCAACCTTAGACTTTAATCAACCAAATGATCAGGCAGGCTTTCGTAAAGCATATTCCACAATAGATCATATTCACACTATCAATCAGGTGATAGAAAAATGCTCAGAATATAACCAACCTCTACATATAGCCTTCATTGATTACGAGAAAGCATTCGTCTCAGTGGAGTCCTCAGCAGTCATAGAGGCATTGCGTAATCCGGGTGTAGAAGAACCTTATGTCAAAATACTGAAAAATATATGTAACAACTGCACGGCTACCATAGTCCTTCATAAATTCAGCAATAAAATTCCAATAAGAAAGGGCGTCAGGAGACACGATCTCGCCAATGCTATTCACCGCCTGTTTACAGGAGGTATTCCTATGCCTGAATTGGGGACAGTTGGGAATAAGGGCAAATAGAGAATACCTAAATATTCTGCGATTTGCTGATGACATTGCCTTGCTGAGTCACTCACGAGGTGAAATGAAAATCATGATCAATGAGTTAGACAGGCAGAGCATAACGCTCGGTATAAAAATTAGCATGCAGAAAACTAAAGTGATGTTCAACAGTCTAGCAAGGGAACAGCAGTTCACAATTGGCAGTGAGTGCCTGGAAGTGGTAAAGGAATACGTCTACTTAGGGCAGGTAGTGACAGCTGATCCGGATTATGAGAGGGAAATAACTAGAAGGATAAGAATGGGGTGGAGCGCATATGGCAGTACTCTCAGATCATCAATGGCAGTTTATCAATTTCCCTCAAGAGAAAAGTGTACAACAGGTGTATCGTCTTACCGGTACTCACCTACGGGGCAGAAACGTGGAGGCTAACGAAAAGAGTTCAGATTAAGTTAAGGACAACGCAGCGAGCCATGGAAAGAAAAATGATAGGTGCGACGTTAAGAGACCGGAAGCGGGCAGAGTGGGTGAGGGAACAAACGCAGTTTAATGACATCCTAGTCGAAATCAAGAGGAAGAAATGGGCTTTGGCAGGGCATGTAATGCGAAGGCAAGATAACCTCTGGTCCTTAAGGGTAACGGGGTGGATTCCAACAGAAAGTATGCGTAGCCAGGGACAGCAGAACGTTAGGTGGGCGGATGAGATTAAGAAGTTTGCAGGCAAAGGGTGGATGACGCTGGCAAATGCAGGGGTAACTGGAGAGACATGGAAGAGGCCTTTGCCCTGCAGTGGGTGTAATAAGGCTGATGATGATGATAATATTTTGTCTCAGTTTATAAGTTTAACTAATGATTCGGATCTATTCTTAATAAATCAAGCTGATCAATGCACCCCATCGACACCTGCTGGTCCCCTTCTTCGATGCCGCGGAGCTCTCGTACCGGCACGGAAGCACGCTTTGTTACAAGTGGTGGAGGTGCGGGGTGCCGACGACCCCGCTCTACTAGAAATGCGCCCCAATCTCAGGAGTGTGAAATCCAGACGCCCGCGGACTTCGCTACGATTACGAGCCCACAACAGAGACCAGCCATCGCCCCGCCTGTGCCCAGGGGAACCCCGGAGGAGTCCGTGGCGGAGTGGCTAACTGCTAACTTGCTACGAGCACGTCGCTTCGCTGAACACATGACACAACGACACAAAGGTGAAATGCCTTTATGTTTCTTTGGAGGGCGATGCAAAGAAATGGCCTAGAGCGCAACTACTCACGGGTGCGCCAAGTTCGTGGAGCGAATGGGCGGCAAATCTCAAAACTGCCTTGAGCAGCAGCCACGCTGCGGAAATCGCCTACTTACGCCTGCAAAACGGGTGCAGCTGCCGTCAGAGTCTCCAGAGCAGTACTTTTATGACATTCTGCAGCCGTGTGCGAGGGTTGACGCCAAGGTGTCGGAAGAGGATGAACTGCGTCATTTGCTACGGGGCCTCGAACCGGCGACAATGGAGAAGATGATTATCTCCAATCCGAACCCTTGTGAAGATTTTTTTGCAGATACTCCAGCGCCTCAGCCAAGCTGGGCTGATGGGACTCGCTGCTCGAGAGCTGTCGACCCAAGCCAACGCCACCTAGCTGACGACCGAGCATAACGCTTAGGGAATGGCCATCCCTGCAGCCCACGCCCGCGCTACATGCCAGCAGAGTACTGTAATTTCTCTCGCCTCCGGACAGCCTCACGTGCTGCCCACCTGCACAGCAACATCCCACGGGCAACAACAAGCGCAGGCAGGTGAGAGGACATTTTAATAGATTGCGGTCTCCTTGGATTCCTTATTCGCTCGGTTAAACACCATCGAGGAAGAACTCCCTCGTGCCCATGCCCCGTGGCCTCCGAGGACGTCAGGTGCTGACGACGGACGACCACGGTGCAACTATTGCAACCGAAGCGGCCACATAGCTCGCAACTGTCGCCAGCGATGGAGAGACGAAGACCGCGAGCAAAGAAATGTGCGCGCCGATTAAGTTCCCAACTCAGGAAACGGGAACGGGCAAGCCTAGGTGGTCAGCCCAGCCGGCCAGTATGTGTGATGAGTGAGATCCAGCTCCTCACAGTCCCAGTCGAGGCTAACAACTCGAAGGCCATCCTCTTGATTGACACCGGGGCCTCTGTAAACATAATTGCTTATAGCTTGGCGGCCAAAATTTCTTTCAAAATCAAACCAACTGAGCGCACTACCCTTGTCAAAAGAATCGGCGGGATTTGTTGTCGCCTGTTGTAGAAACCGAAGTGCTTCTTCAATTCGGACCAACCATAATCAGCGTGAACTTCATAGTGCTCAACGACAGCCCTTACGAATTGTCGGGAGGGCTCAACTTTTGTCGGCAGACCGACTTGCTGATTCTGTTTCGCCGAAAAGAACTAAAAATAGGGGGCGAAGTCTACCACTTCCACCTGGAGGCTAATGTGCAGTCGCAGGCCAACGTGGTTACAGCACGTAGCGAAGACCAAGTCCGCATCGAGCCGCGCACGGAGGCCGTGCTTAAGGTTCACACACCGAGAGACGGAACTGAGCTCGTTGAGTCAAACTCTGTCCTGAGAAATTGATTGCAAGTCGCTCGGACCGTCGTGAACGTGGTCGGCGGAATAGCAATTGTGCGCGTCGCTTATCCTACCTTATCGCCGATAGTGGTGCACCGCGACACGAAGATCGGCTGGGCCCCCTCCCTTCTTCGCCAGTTTTACGTCAACGTAGTTAATTAATCTTAACTATTTATCCAATTAAGCACCATGCAAAAATTATGTGAGTTGCTCCATACAACAGCCAGCAACATGCATTTGGTCGCGCCGTCTTAGAGTGCCGCGGCATATTTTAAAACGCTGGCCAAATTTAGCTACGACACCCTGTATATTGCTACAAAACATTCCAGAAACAGAAATAGAGCACGAACGTTGCAAAGCGTTCATCTTTTTCTGCGACCTTCTGCGCTGCAACAGCAACGATGCTCAAGGAACGCCGCGGGAGGAGCCTTCGCACGCTATTTACACATGGTACACTTCAACGTGCGCTGCTCGAAATCTCACCGTTTGCGCACGCCCCACTTGCGTGCGCGTCGGCTGATAGCCACCGTCTCGTTCGCTTCTGCTTTTGCTTTGCCGGGCGAAAAAAAGATACGCTCATCCGTACTGAAGCGATATGCGAGAACATTTCGCCTGGCGGGCTTGTTAGGCTGACGCCTCTTCGCAGAGGCTTTCGAATCCGTGGCTCACGCGACAGACGTAAGTAACCGGCAGTGTTTTGAGCGTTCTGATAAGGCGTGAGGGAGATGGATGGTCAGTTGAAATTTCAAAAACAGTTGCATTAAGAAAAACGCGAGGAAGAATTGCTTAAAGGCCGCTTTTTCTAAGCCGCCGCAGCATGTGAAGGTATAGGCAGCGAGCTTGTGTCGGTACATGTTACTCTCCATTTTCGGAATTGAGTAGATAGAAGGCTGGTGGTCTCCACGATTACTTTCACGAATTTGGATGGAGCTGGTATGGTTCTAATCGGGGTCTTCAGCACTGCTTCAACCTGACCTACATGTGTATCAACTGTCTGTCGTCGGTAGAGAAAGCGTTCGAAATGGATCTCGAGCTTTTCTTAGCGACAGCTGAGTGAGGGGCATTCTGCAGCGTAAGCTGTCATTGTTTGTATAGAAAACTCTATCCGCCTGCTCACCAAAGGCAATCGAGCCATGGTAGACGTGATCATCCTTAAGCCCTAGAGTCGCGGTGAGTACGTATGGGTATGCAAGATGGTTCGTTGTGTTTTTCGCAATACTCATTGCAAAGGTAGTTGCAAGTGGGTAGTGCTAATATTTTGATCATCTTGCAAGTGTCTAGATAGCCTTCGTCGTTTTATTATAAGGAAGCGTGCGCAACGGCACTGTTTCAAGATTGGATGCCCAACGTTTTGCGAAGGCTTCATTGACTTGTGACACACGCGCACGAAGACAAGAAGACAATAAGGCGCGCAGGGACACCTTTAAGATCTAGTCGCTCTGCTGATTGGTTGATGACGTCCTATCGCTTTCATAATGCTGGAAGCAAGTTTTTAGATGATTATAGGGCGGTTCATATATGGTGGAAGCCCGGAACCTGTATTGACCACGTCCTTGCTTTGGGACGTTAAACGTTAAACCCTATAAACCAAACCAAACGTCCTCTTTCGCCTGCTTTTGTTTTGTTCTGTTCTGCGCGAGTGGCGGCGGAGATGACTGAGTGGTCTCTGAGTGATGCTTTTTCTGTTTACGCATTAGCTGGTTCGAATACGATTCGGAAGAAATGTTTCGCAGAAGTTCTGCTTCATGTTCGTTTTTATCTTCGCCCTCATACTCGGCTTCTGGTTCACCGCAGATTCCAGACGATATTCGCGTTAAGTTGCGTATAATGAAATATGAAATGCTGTCATATTTAAATTAAGCATTACAATAAATGAGGAAATCGCCAGTCACGCAGGCACTGCGTAATCAGGGCGTGGAAAAGGCTTACGTAAATGTGCTCGAAAATATCTACATATAGGGACGTACAGCACCACCTTAGCCTGCACAGAAAATGTTATAAATACGAATCAGGAAGGGCCTCATGCCGGGTGATAGCCTCTCTACTGTTACGAATCGTTTGTTTGTATCAGGTATTAAGGCGGTTTGATTACAAGGATTGGGGAATTAATGTCAATAGTGTCAGATTGAGAACATCTGGAGCAGGCTTTACTGCCGCCCGCAGTAATGGTTTTTGAGAAGAAGACAAAGATGGGACATGATGCCGAATACAGACAGCTGCAGATGATGTCGCACTAATGAAAAGCTTAGTAACCTCTGATTTCCTGGTTTCATTACCCTGCTAACAGCTCAGGCGAAGAATTATAGCGCGTCAATAATTACAACTGGACGTGGCACTGAGACTAGATAAATTGCGACACAGGACAGGTCGGTTCCCAGGAAGAGCTTCTCAGCATTTTCATGACGGCAGCCATCTTAGCCGCGCGACGGCCAAGGGAGAGAGTGTGCCCCCACACGCAGACAATGGTCGCGCTCGACGTTCACCTCGCGCAGGGCAACCCATCTGTGCCGGCGTGGAAGACATCGCGTGGGTCGCGACCGTCCCTACCTTTCGTGCTTATTTACGTCGACAGCAACAAATAATGTCTGCAATCTGAAAAAAGAAAAACTGCAGCAATATATGCAGCCTTTCCTTTGTAGCTCCTGTCTGAGACAACGAATCCACACCTTCGAAGGAAAATTTTGCACAATATGATTGGATCATTCCACCTATACTTCGGATATGATGGTACATGACACATGCAGAAATAAAGAGCATTCTCTCCTGATGCTCTTTGATACAGAGCGGCTTTAACAATGTCACCAAAACTTGTTGTAAACATGTTAACTGGGGAGGCAAATAAACTCAGGTTTCCCATCGGTCTGGTGTAATATGTTTTTGGATTGCCCAATGCGCATTGGCAGGCGCGGAGTGTGTTTCCTACGCGCCACTCTTCTTTCATTCGGCCATATTGGCTATATTTGGCTATATTTGACATAGCTATACCTTTGAACTGCACAGCGACGCTCTGGAAGGTAAGACGCCTCATTTCGCCTGAAAAAAAAAATAACAAAAGCTTGCCGTGTCGCATCAAAAGTGGGGCTGAACCATATCCCAAACCGGTTCGGACCCCTGTGGGCCGGACACTTAGGAGAAAAGCTGTACCTCTGAAGAGAACGAAAACAAGCGTCGCCTTTCACGGCGGCGACATTAAAGCACAAAAAAGCGTTCATAGGTGGTAATTAATTTGAAGCGCCAACTCCTTGAAATTAGTGACCATTGCTATGAGCGTGCCGTTGAGGACACAACGGGGGGCAGTAGGAAGACGGGACAAAAAATGTTCCTTTCGCGTAACATTCCCACTTTGCTTGGCCGCCGTAGCCGCACAAGATTGTGATGCACAGCACTCAAGACGCGCTATGCGTCGTGCTGCGATGTCAATCACAACGTTCGTGGTTGATCTCCGAACGCGCGAGTTTGTTTTCAAGCTACGATCTGCTGTGTTTCCGTCCGTGTAAATGCGTGCGACCATGGGGGCGAAGGCATGTGCACCCCTCCATATATGGTTACATCAGAGCTGTAGTGTTCAAAACTATTGTTCTACACCTGTGCGCAAAAGACGGCGTATGCTGACGAACCAGAATAGAAGCGCCTTGGCGCCCGAGTTTTGTGCAGAACAGGAAGTGGCGCATTTGGACTTTCCTATGTACAAGAAGTGTTCACATTGTGCAGTTCTTCCGTGACTGCTGTGACTGCTGAGAAATTTTCTCTCAGCGGCGTAATTGATCGGGCAGGCGTTAACGTTGTCACGAGATGAAAAGTGACGTCAGCTACGTTGTGCTACTGTGTTTTGAGCATACCTTCATGCATCAATGTGGATGTCGAGAATTATGAAGCCTGACTCCATATGACACAGCTGCACCTAATATAGGTATTAGCTGTTATTTTTTTCACCAATCACACCGGCGAACTTACCTGTCCTATAAACATGAAACGAGCGTTCTTGAAACCGATTTTGTGATCAGGCTTCTCGAAACACAAAAGAAGCAGCACTGTTTTGAAAAGGCGGTCCACCTTAGACGATGCTCCAATACAAGCTCGCTAATGAGATTGGGATATCAACATCCTCTGTGTTGCACAATACTCGACATCACTGTGTAAAGTTTTGCTAGTTTCTGCTCTTCTAAAATACAAGAGGAGTGACTTTCAATACATCGACCACTATGAGACGAGTATGATCCTGGCAGACGACTGTAACCAACGTTCTGAGAAAAAAAAGTACGTTAAAATATGTAAAACTACGTTTGTCTGCTAAGGCAGCTCTTTAATTGTACCAATTTTCACGTTCTTTTACGAATTGATAATTCCTGAATTTCTTTCAACAAAGCAGGAAATTTCATCAACGTCCTTTGAAGAGTATTCATGCTTGAAAATGTTCCTTTTTTTGGTCAATGGGCCCAAATCATTTGGTTAAGTGCATAGTTTCCATTTTATGCAGCGCTAAACGCAAGGTAAAACGAGACAGCCGAAGAGAGCATACTACCTCGAATACAAAAGCTAGAAAACCAAAAGCGACGTATTTCAAGATTAAATAAAGAAATGGCGTACTACAAGGCGAAAGTTTTGAAAATCGGGTGTGACTGCATTGGGGCACAAGTCATTTTTCGCAGAAGTCAGTAAAAGAAAATGATAAAAGACTATTTTGAGTGCTACAAAGCCCAGCATGATATACAGTGCGTTTCACCTAAGGCTGTTAGCAATTTTTCAAAATAGGCTGTCTGAGTTAGAAAAGCGCTTTTTTCGGCAAGCATTGTCAGAAGAGTAATCCATGATAATTTCGCTTATACGAGCTAACAGCAGGCTGGTTAACTAATATTTAATAGTGAACTTTTCAACCGTTACTGTTACGTTTCTGATCTATTGAGAAGTTTGAAGCCCACCATCCATATCAGTTTATAGATTTTCGAAAATGCCATTCTCGTCGGCGCTGCAGCGCAAGCAACTTTGGGGCCGCTCAGGGCCGAAACAGAAATAGCGTTAACCACGCCTACGAGCCTGCGTCACACATCGGAGCACCTGTCACCTGCTCTCTACCTTCTCGCCCCTCCCAGTCGGGTGCTGCGGAAAGAGCACCCCGCCCTCCTTCCCCCATAATTCCGCGCCTGATTTAGAGAACAAAAGTGAACAATATGCCTGACAGTAAACTTTCACCACCAGGGAGACAAATTATGCATGCGCTTCGTACGAACGAAGCAACCAAGAAAATTATTTTTGTGGTCAGTCCGAATCCTACTTTATTCGTTCTTTCACTCAAATACAGAATCAGGAACTTCAGAAGCCTTGCTGTATGTGTTATTCTGTAAAACACGCGGAACACCGAAAACAAACCTGAGAGCAGAAACGCTGTAGTCAATGAATATTATACTCGGGTTTGAAGGTGAAATCACTCGGAACACTTTAGTGGTAATTGGGCACAACATTTTTGGCAAAGTTTACAGAGCACAGCCGGCGGAAGCCTTTTCGCTGAACGCGCTGTCTTGTCTCCAATAGGCCGTGTTTTGTACCTGCGTTTTTGTTTTAAAGTACAGGTTTCTTAACGGAGCGTACTGGTCCCGGAGACTAATTTGACTATGCTATGTTGCAGCTCATCCTGCTCGGAAGGTGCTCCGACAAGCACGTGGTATTCCTCTTCAGCCATGAACACTGAAGAATTCCGAGATGTGGATGGCTTGTGGATGCACTCTTTCTTTCCCGAGGTTCTTATCCGCTCCGCGATGACGTACAGACCACGCCCAGACGACGTCTTCATTGTGACGTACCCCAAGTGTGGCACAACGTGGACACAGTATCTCGTCCTCAGCATACTGAGCAAGGGACATCCGCCGACGAAAGCCGTAGATTTTATGCTTGCATCGCCTTACCTTGAAATGATGGGCTCCGAGGCGGCCGAAACGATGGTCAGGCCCGGAGTTTTGAAGACGCACCTGCCGTTCACGAAGCAGCCGTACTCCAAGCAGGCGAAGTACATCTACGTGGCGCGCAATCCCTACGACGTTTGCGTGTCGTACTACTATCACATGAGAAGCATGACCCCAAAGAGTGTGACAGACGTTTCCTTCGGTAAATTCCACGAAATGTTTATTGCTGGAAAAGTTTCGTATGGCGATTACTTTGACCACTTGCTGTCGTGGTACGAACATCGCCAGGAGCAAAACGTTCTTTTCTTTACATACGAACAGATGAAGGCAGATACTAACTTTTGGACTGTCCAGATCGCCAGCTTTCTTGATGAAACTTACGGGAAAGAGTTACGGAACAATCCGACCTTGCTTCGAAGGGTGGTGGATGCAACGAGTTTCAGTAACATGAAAGACGTGTTCAACGACGAGGTACAGACTCTTGTGAAAGACATGCTAGACTTACCTGATGATAAGCTCATTAAATCCATGGTAGTATACCGACAGAAAGTGACAAGCACCGAAGAAATGCACGAAGACGATGGATACATTCGCAAAGGCATCGTCGGTGACTGGAAGGGCCATTTCACTGCCGAGCAAATTGAGAGAACGAAAATGTGGATCGCCGAAAAGACAAAAGGATCAGACGTGATGTATCTTTGGAAAGATCTTGACCTGCCATGAAGGACTCGCTGTAAATTAATTATGTTTGCTCAAAAAGGCTGTTGTGCGAGTGCAACCAGTCCGGACCCCCTGCCCCCTCCTCCCCCACAAAAAAAAATGTCAGTTTTTACTCAAGGCAGGCAGAAATGTGGATCTAAGGCGCTTAAAATTAGACAGTGTGGCTGTGTAGAATGGTGTCGTGTTAGCGAAGCAATGCGTTTTTCGGGCCGTGTCGTGTGCCAAACAGGAGTGCGCTCTTGTCTGTCAGTTCTGACAACTTTTCAGTCACTTACCCAACCCTGTGCCTTCAAGTAAATTATTAAAGCGCGGCAGGTATTGCTTTCTGATTTTAATATCTCGTACCGTTCAATCTACGGTGAGGATAGATAAGAGGGTTTGTAGAGTGACCCTTAGGGTGACCCTTGCGTAGGTGTCCAGAAGGCAATTTAGTGCATTTCTAAAAAGAATACACTGTACTGACAACCCCGAGAAAGGCGATAGCATTGCAGCGTAATCTATTTGTATACATGAAGTTAAATTAATCCTTCTACCCATGAATAATGGGGAAATAACTGCTGTTTGTCACTGAGACCAAACTGTATGAGCTGAACCGTTGAGGCCGTAAATATTAAGCGCCAAAATGCACACAGGAGACCACGTTTACCGATGTTTTCACAGCGTCCCGAGTGTTTCGCTAAATCACTGTCCCCCGGCGGCTGTCATGACGAACGGAATTAAATATATGCACATATAGTCGAGCCGCCCCCTCACCATTTTAATTCCTGCGCGTTAGCACCAATGGCGTAATGCTCCAAGGACATTTACAGCCTTCGTCTGTGCGAAATTTGAAGCTGTGGCACATCAGAAACGTGCAGGACGGTGACTGATAAAAACCCAGTATGCGTGAAACATCGCAGCTGGCCTGTTAAATGAAACACTTCCCTCTCTTCTCACAGGGCTATATAGTGCTCGCAGACTACGCTGCGTGTGTTGGAAGCAGAAAAGAATGAACACTGTTTGCACGGTGAATGACGATGATGATGGCAATGAGCCTGTCCTCATTGAAACAGCAGAGCGATTTGAATCACGCAAGAACGACATACGGCGTACTGGCAAAACAAATTGTTGAATTTCATTGCCAACATTGACTGGTCACCCATTTTTAGTAGCACTAATAAAACCACTGCCTTTAAAGAATTTACTTCAAAAATTAAAGAATGTTATGATCATTCTACTTAAGTAAACACATCTACTCATTGATTTTCAACACTAATAAACCCTTGTATTACTCGAAGTTTACTGCAGAGTATCAAGAGAAGACAATATTCATAAAAAAAACTCCAACCTTTTAACATTAACTAGAAAATGTAGTACACTGCTCCCTCTAGCAAGCTTAATTCACTCTTGCGACAGGCTAAATGTAAGTAGTTTGAAGAAGAATTGATAAAACCTAAGGATAACACATGAAAAACTTGGGAAATTAATAAAACATTTCTTCATCTGCCTTCGCGCGGACATAACATTACTAAATTTAGTGTAGGGTCCCAAGTTCTAACAGATTTGGCTGACATAGCTAATGAAATCAATCCATACTTTTCCGAAGCTGATAAGTCACTCATTTGTTCTCTATATTCACTGCCACAGGCCACACACTTATTTTATCTTTCCCTTATGAGCCCTAATCAAACAATGTCATAATTAACTTACTTGGCCTAGTTTAGATGGTACGCTTCCTTTGATTGTGAAACTAATATATCCCGACAGCCTAAAGAATGGCAAAATCAGCCTACTATTTAAAAAGGCGACTAACTACTAGCTATCTCAAGTTATAGACCTATTTGCATACTACCTTTTTCAGTAAACTAATTGAAACACTTTTGGTAGCTCGTCTAATACCCTGTCACACGGCAAGTTTCAATGGCCATCGAGTCAAGGGTCTTCTAAATTCCCAATCGCCATCGAACTCGAAGGAAGGAGTTGTGTCGCTGCTACACGGCAAATTTCAATGGCCATTGAAATGGTTCTCGTGTCTTACGCCAAGCTTGTGTGGCGCCAGAATCGCTACTTTGGATTTTGCAAAAATAACAAAAGTATGATAAATGTATACTAAATGCTTAAATACACGCATACGCGCATGTCGTTTAAAACCCTTTTAATTGCGCGTACGCGGCGGACAGAAGCAGACACTGCTGTAGCCACTCTAATACAAGACGAGCCAAAACCAAGCCAGTCCAACTGCGTTGGAGCGCTGCTTCGTCTGGCTTGAGCCCTGGGAAATCGCCTTGATATCTGAAAAGCAAGAGCTATTTGTCTCTTAAAACTTTATGCGAGAGTAAGAATGGACAAATCGAAGGCGAATACAACAGCTTAGAACACGATATTGCTCCGAGGGATTAGCGACGAAGCTATTATCGCTGTGAAGCGGGCGGGCAGGGCGCCGCCATGTTTTCAACGCTAAGTACGCAAGCAACGCAAAGACCGCAACGCAAAATTAATGCGCTTAAAACCAGTCTTATACACTTTTAAAATTATTGTACTGACTGCTTGCATTAAAGTTTGGGCTAATAATGTTTGTTCATGCTTTTCTACCGTGAATGTGTCGTGTACGAAAATGCGCTTGGCGCCGCTCGAAGCAACGCTAGCAACCTTGGGCTGCGCTCGAAGGCCCTCGAAATCTCGATGGAGTTCCGCGCTGCTCCGTTGACTCGATAGACTATTGACAGGATGGCCATTGAAACTGCCCGTGTAGCAGCGCTCAATCGCCTTTGAGTCGATAGACTATCGGTTCGAAGGCCTTCAATATGCCCGTATGACAGGGGTATAACAAGCTACTTAATTAAATTAACTCGTCTGCGCAGTTGATTGTTATTCAATCAACTAAACTTAGACAACCAATTTGCTTAATGCGCACGTAATTATCTTCAAATTAATCCCGCAAAGACCAAGTGCATGCTATTTCATAGCCCCCAAAGAATAACTAGCACTTCATTTTCGTACAAGTACAGACCAATACTTTATTACCCTCGCAGTAAGCTAAGCTTCTAGGTGTTCTTTTGGATCGTTACCTCGAATTTGATAGGCATACAAAACTTGGTTGAGAAAAATTGGAGTTTCGATTACGAATAATAATAAGAACTCGGTCTTACTTTCCACGACGCACAATGGTAACTCTTTACAACGCTTTCATTCACTGTTAACTACAATACTGCGTTTCATCATGGGGTAGTACGCTACTCACTTTTAACATCTCAAACACTTGCAAAATCAAGCACTAAAACTTATTACCTATAACCGTTTCAGTACAACCAATGTGTGTTTAGCGTCCCAAAGTGACTCAAGCTATCAGCGACGCCGTAGTGGAGGGCTCCCGTAGTTTCGAACATCTCGGGCTCTTTACCGTGACTTCGCACAGTACACGGGACTTTAGCATTTCACCTCCATCAAAATGCGACCGCCACAGCCAGGATCCAACCGCGGCGGTTGTACCACTCGTTATTGATTTATGCATACTACCACAACGGTACCTTTTCCAGCATGTCATCAATAATAATATTCAGTTACCCAATGAAATCAAATAATGTGGAACATCTACAGTATTCAAGAAGAAATTAAAACAACATATGCTAATCGCACAAGCCGAATGCCATGCGATATCATGAATATTATTTCTTTTGCTATTCTACTCCTATTCCCGCTCTATATTAATTTTCGTTTGATGATGAGTGCTGTATTTTCACTATTCCAATCAAAAACCTGTTTTTGCTGTTCTAATCGTTACTGTTCTCGTTCACACATAGATTTTGCCTCTGTATTCACAGTCATTACCTTCAAAACAATGAATCTGTTATTACTTTCTAATCAATGTAATTGTATATTGAATGTTTATGTACTTTATGCATTTAATAAAGTATTGTTTCTGCCTTTTACATAACCATTATTGTATAGGAGGTCCTCCTGACGGTTTTGTAACCTTTGAACCTCCTCATGTACTTTGTAAATAAACTGAAACAAAAAAGTGCTAATACCTTGCTGATTACAAGTAACTTAATGCCTATACTTATAATTTCATCTGACAAAGGCCTGTAAGTGCATTTAGCAGTTATAGCATCTGCGGCTTGTTCCTGAAATGGCTGACAAAGACTGCACAGATTGGGCGCGTAATTGTAAATATTGAACCATACGACCTCAAAGCTCTGAGTAATGATTGCAACAGTGTCTGCGTCCTCATCGCATGTCTGCATTCTCATCGCAAGGTTATATATGCACTGAAGTGGTGAAGCTTTTGCGAGAGGATTATGCGGACGTCCATTTTTCATGAAACCACGACCTGTGTAAGAGCGCTACTACTTGTATAACAGACTATTACCAGATTGTTAGCAGATCTCACCACTCAGTGTGTTTGACTACTTGCATAACACTGTTGCGAGCGTTCCTTTTCTCTGGTTTCAACACACATCCTCGAGTTCATTCACACTTGTCGCATTGTATAGCAATGGAAGGAATGGTGTTTTTTTGGTATCGAATATGCTCAGACAGGATGAACGGGAGCGCGTGCTCGATGCAGATTGCCTTGAGGTAGTGCAGGCTGTTCATTCTGTACAGTTTTAATTTATTGTCACGGTTTCTCCAGTTCTGACGGCGCGATGTTCCCTAAGCGCGCGCGGAATAATCTCACCACATTGTTAGCTAAAAGTTTGTCACTAGAATACTCAGTCCTAATGTTAGGAATACCAGTGTCTGCTCAAAAAAAGGAGAACGAGAGAATATAAGACGATGGTAAAAACGTTTATCAAGAAAATACAAAAATTCCAGGCTACCGTCAAAGGCGCTGCGAATTACAGCGCTAGCTGGAATTGATTCTACTGAAAAAAGAAGCAGTTCAACAGATATACCAGTGAAATTCGCAGTATCTTCGAGAGTCTGTCGCAGACCGAACATGCAAAAGTGAATGGGCTGGCGCTGAATCGACGCTCAAACACACGGAAGCCAGCATTGTAGTTCGCCTGTTTCCTGCGTCTGGCTGAAATGAAAGGCGGCGCTCGGGGAGCGGTGCGAAACTTGTGCAATACTACACTGTCACGAACGGAACTCACGGAACCAAACAGGAGCAGCTGTTTTTGCAGCCCCTTACAAAAACGCACATTCAGTTTCATTGACCTCTTACTGAGTACTTGTAGGGCCTAAAAAAATTCAGTTAAAACTCAATCCTTATTGACATCATTCGTCAAGACGTGACAATCTTCTCTACAAATGTGTAAAGAGTCAGCCAATTGCTCACCGATAAATTGAGTCTCATTTAAACTTGACACAACAAGAAGCCAACTGCCTGCGATTCAACTGAATCTCAGTTAATTTAGTTCAGCAATTATTTTCCTAGACATTCATTTTTCATGAAACGCCCAATCAAAAGTTGATCAGTACTGTTAGAAGAATAACATTTCAGCAATATTTATGAAATAATCGCTAACAACCACTTGAAGCATTGAAACATTAGTGCAAAAATAAACAATATACGTTCCAGATATATAGAAGTCTACGTCAAGAGTCAATTTCAAGTACTGAATTATAATTTTTTCCCCCTGTTTGTGAACTAAGGACTCACTTCAAATAATAGAACTTTGCTCTTGTTTTGTTCCACACACAAATTGCGTCAATAGGGCTGAAATTCGTTTCGAACTGTACAGTTATTAAAACCTCGCGAGATGGCACACCTTACATAGCGAGTATATAAGCATATGCGCATAGGTTTGAGAGAGGTGACAGTGTGGGTGTGGCATGTTTATTCTGCGTTGTAATGCCGCCTCCACGAACGTGTTACTTACTGCTTCTAGAGGGCTGCCAGAGAGGGCATTTGCTATAAAATTTTGAGATTAGGGTCATAAAATGTTTCAGAGAAAGTTGCGCATGCGCTGTTGGTTTCATCAGAAAGCTTAGAGTGAATGGCGGGCTGGATATTTTACCCATAGAAATAATTTTGTAACGTCCTGGTAGTGTTTACGTACCAGGATGTAGGCTGTTACTGCTCAGCATAGTGAGTGAAATGACTCAAAACACATTTCATTGCGATTCGCTAGAACGTATCGAGCGAGCTCAATTGGGTCTCAGTTGCCACTCTGTGAGTATTTCAATTTGAACATGGTGGCGAATTTTTTATTCTAACTCAACACAAAACCTCAATACCGAGTCAATTTAAAGTTACTAACGGAGGACAAAAATATGCTACAACAACTGTGTATGGTCAAAACTTCCTGACAGTGTCTGCATCTCTCCTTCATCCTTTTGATCACAACCAGTTTCCACTCATAACAAGAGCTTTCACACCCTCTATACGCCATTTGCAGCATGTATGTCGGTGCAGCGTACGAAATAAAGGGAGCAGAACAAGCTCAAAGTAGTCTTTGGGCGATCTGCCATCTTCGTGCAAAACTGTGCATCATTACAAATCCTCACTGTTAAGATGTCTTTCGTCGTCCAAAGTACACAATCACAGTAATTCCTTTTAGAAACAAGCATTTGCAGTGAAACAAGTAGCTGTTGAAGGTTGGAGGGGACATCGTGCTAGAAAAACTAGCCACCCTGTATACGCAATGCCTTATGACCTCGACTGTACCAGAAGCTTGGAAGAATGCAAACATTATCTTAATTCATAAGAAGGGAGACGCCAAGGACTTGAAAAATTACAGGCCGATCAGCTTACTATCCGTTGCCTACAAAGTATTTACTAAGGTAATCGCTAATAGAGTCAGGGCAACGTTAGACATTAATCAACCAAATGATCAGGCAGGCTTTCGTAAAGGATATTCCACAATAGATCATATTCACACTATCAATCAGGTGATAGAGAAATGCGTAGAATATAACCAACCTCTATATATAGCTTTCATTGATTACGAGAAAGCATTCGACTCAGTGGAAACCTCAGCAGTCATACAGGCATTGCGTAATCAGGGGGTAGAAGAGCCTTATGTCAAAATACTGGAATATATATATATATATATATATATATATATATATATATATATATATATATATATATATATATATATATATATATATATATATATATATATATATATATATATATATATAGCAACTGCACAGCTACTATAGTCCTCCATAAAGTCAGCAATAAAATTCCAAAACTCCAATAAGGAAGGGCGTCAGGCAAGGAGGCACGATCTCACCAATGCTGTTCAACGCTTGTTTACAGGAGGTATTCCCAGGCCTGAATTGGGAACAGTTGGGAATAAGAATCAATGGAGAATAACTAAATAATCTGCGATTCGCTGATGACATTGCCTTGCTGAGTCACTCAGGAGGTGAACTGCAAATCATGATCAATGAGTTAGACAGGCAGAGCAGAACGATGGGCCTAAAAATTAACATGCAGAAGACCAAGGTAATGTTCAACAACCTAGCAAGGGAGCAACAGTTCACAATTGACAGCGAGAGCCTGGAAGTTGTGACGGAATACGTCTACTTAGGGCAGGTAGTGACAGCTGATCCAGATCATGAGAGGGAGATAACTAGAAGGATAAAAATGGGGTGGAGCGCATATGGCAAGTTCTCTCCGATTATCAATGGCAGTTTACCAATTTCCCTCAAGAGAAAAGTGTACAACAGCTTTATCTTGCCGGAACTCACCTACGGGGCAGAAACGTGGAGGCTAACGAAAAGAGTTCAGCTTAAGGACAACGCAGGTAGCCATGGAAAAAAGAAAAATGATAGGTGTAACGTTAAGAGTCCGGAAGCGGGCAGAGTGGGTGAGGGAACATAAACAAGTTAATGACATCCTAGTCGAAATCAAGAGAAAGAAATGGGCTTGGGCAGAGCATGTAATGCGAAGGCAAGATAACCGCTGGTCCTTAAGGGTAACGGAGTGGATTCAAAGAGAAATTAAGCGTAGCAGGGGGCGGCAGAAGGTTAGGTGGGCGAATGAGGTTAAGAAGTTTGGAGGCAAAGGTTGGATGCAGCTGGCAAAGGACAGGGTGAATTGGAGTGACATGGGAGAAGCCTTTGCCCTGCAGTGTGTGTAGTAAGGCTGATGATGATGATGATGATGGTGATGATGATTATTATTATTATTTGCAATTGTATCCGATAGTAGTGCGCCTGGTCAATGTGAAGCATGGCGTTCTCCCCATATAAAAAAGATGTAAGCTGCCTTGCATCGTCCTGGTCCCGGGTTCGAACACCGGATCAGGGCGACTTTTTCACACCGAAACTACCCCAGAAACCATCAAGTTTATGAGGAAGTTATATGAGCTTTCCTTTGTAGCCAAACAGCTGCGCTTGAGTAGTTCCCGGTTTCGAGCCCAAGACCAGGTTGATTTTTTCTCTAAGGAGTTCTTGTGGAAATTGTATAAACTTTTCCTTGTAGCCGTATGACTGCGCTCGGCTGGATGCCAATGAGTATTTACTCCCCTTTATGGTGAATGTACCCTGGGTTCAGTGACCAGGTTCTGTGTGATCTTCTGACTGTGGTCCGTTATTGCTCTCCAAGTTTGTGGGGTGTCTTCTTTGTATAGGCTCGTAAGCATGGCCATTGTCAACTTTGCTGCAACAGCCACGAAATCAATAGCGTAATTCTCTTCTAGTGAAAGAAAAGCTGACCTGCTGCCACCTTCATAGAATGCAGCTAAAAATGTGCTCCTCTCTGCTCCTGTCGTTGCCTGAATAGGTTTCCGCTGGCGCTTGCGGCTACTGCCTTCTCCACCGAGGCCACGCTGCTTCATTTCTTCAGAAGCAAAATCAACTTCTGGAGCACACTTCCCTTCGATGAACCGAACTTGAGGAGGCAGCCAAGCATTTTGATTGTGTGTAAAGACCATTGAGGCTTGTTTTTACTGCAGCCTCAATGAAGAAAAGAATTGCTCCAATGTGGCAGCAAGCCTCTTCCAGGCCTGGTTTACAAGTACAGTGACCTGCCAGCACTTCGAGCCTCCTTTTACTCGAAGCCATGGCTCCAGCCTCTTTTCATCAAATGATTGGGAATAGCACACTTGAAAAGCAAACAACAAACAGTTGAAGACTACTGACTGAACATCTGTGGTTGAGTTTGCAGCCGCAAAAAGTAGAAAAAAAAAGAAACGTGTTTGCTGTAATGAAGGCATGGTGACTTGCTCCTCGAGTACTGTAGCACCACAGGTCCTAAAATTGGCTAGCTGTATAGCAAAGCAGATTGGGTGTCAGCTTTGCACATAGACTGAGAACTGCACAGGACGCAGCCTAGCACACATTGAAATGTGGGTAGCTCCTGCCGCGCTGGCTCAGCGGTTAGGGCGCTCGGCTACTGATACGGAGTTCCCGGGTTCGAACCAGACCACGGCGGCTGCGTTTCGATGGAGGCAAAACGCTAAGGCGTCCATGTGCTGTGCGATGTCAGTGCACGTTAAAGCTCCGCAGATGGTCGAAACTATTCCGGAGCCCTCCACTACGGCACCTCTTTCTTCCTTTCTTCTTTCCCTCCCTCCTTTATCCCTTCCCTTACGGCGCGGTTCAGGTGTCCGCCGATATGTGAAACAGATACTACGCCATTTCCTTTCCCCAAAAACGAATTTTCATTTTTCATTTCAACAAATTAGATCACGGAAAGGAAACCAGACACCACGAGTGCTTGTGGGGTGTTTTATTTTCCTCCTTTGCAGCGCGACCAGTATTTCTGTATGCACACTACAACCAACTCACCCAAATTTTCGTTCATGCGACATAACGGAACGGCGCATCAAGTAACAGCCTAGTTACAAAATGCACCCGACTGCACCAACGCATTTTTGATAGCTGTAGTCGGCTAGCTGCACAAGCTTTACCAACGCTGGTCCAGCACGATAACAATAAAGCGCTTTTGCTGCAGTATTTCAGCGGTAAAACGGTCGAAAAAGAAATGTCACTTTCTCACAGGAGGAATGGTAGAGTGAGCGAGAACGCTTTGCCACTCTGATCAGTGCTGTGTGCATTGTGCTGCAAATGCACACGGCGCTGAATCCAGCTTCGGCGAAGCATTACTGCTGCGCAGCGATTCCTTTATAAATCAAGCTGTAGCCTGTCACGTATGAGTAGATTAGAATGGAAATATCTAAGGTGGCTACGGGAACAGACACGCCCCAAATCACTCATCTTTCCGACAACGACGCGTCGACCAGCGACAAGCACCCTCACGCCCGGTTCTTGCGCCCTTACGCTCTTCAAAAAATTGTGCGCTTTCATGGATTTGTAGGCATTAAATTGATCTTTGGTCACAAAACTTCTTCTGTGCACAAGGTAGTGTTTGATGTCCATGAAATCAATACCTGGCAGCAGTCCCAACGTCACGCACCACGTCGGAGTCTTCGTAGTCGTACGGATTGATGTCTCCGCACAGCCGAACTTTCTCAAGATATAGGCTCTTCTCTGCTCCACGCAGGTCACAGGCGTACACACTGAGACGCATTTTTGCCAGCAGGTTATATACGGCGTTATATAGGCCGTCGGCGTTCATTGTGTTCATTGGCGTTGGCGTTGACACCTTTCTAGCCTCCGATTACTTTGAGGAAAGGAAGGTCGCACAACTGGCTCCCTGGGTCAGTGGACGCCTCAATCGCACTTTGAGGTACGTGGCGGTGTTGAGAGAGAGATGTGGGCTGCATGCATTAGGGCTGACAACGTTGTGGCAGGCACGCGGCACTGCAGCAATAGAGCGCAGCGTTCATCGGGTGACCTACCTCTCGCGATGAACCATTAATTCAACAGCCACCTGCCAGCGTGGCAGCGTGGGCTCAATGCATATATAGTGTGCGGAACGTACGCAACATTACATACACCAATCCCAGTCTACTTGACCGATACACCACAGCTTTCTCTCTATAACCAGGTTCAGCAGTAGTTAGTCCGTAGCTATTTTTCAAATTTGTTACTGAATTTAGCGCATCACACAGGTGGAGCCACGGACCTCATGCTCCGCTCTGTCATCACACTGGTGCTCTAACAGTTGATGTACGTTGGAAGCACAATACTGAGCGCAATATACTCTGGCACAACTCGGTCGAGCGAATACTTCAAGCTCGCCAAATAGCGCTGAATGAGGGACGACGAGCTAAGCAGCACACGATGCCGTGTACTGTCTCGTCCGCCAGTTCGGTTCTCGCGCTGTTTGCTAACACGAGGACAGCAACCAGTGCAGATGCTGACTTCAACAGCGTTGAGCTGCTCTTCGCTCATTCCTCAGTCTTGTATCATCAGCGGCGCCGTCTTCGAGCGACATCGGCAGCGCGCCAAGCTGCGGCGGTGCCAGTATCAGCACGGCGTGCTTGCTTTGCAGGAAGCGTCGACCGTGATGGCTCGCCCGGCGAACTAGGCTGTGCGCTAAGACGCTGCAGCGTCCGGCTGCGCCAGTGCATGCTTGTTTTCAAAGCCGGTGAGCCAGTGTGGAAGGGGCATGGCGCATAAAGCGACGCGTGCTGGAGTACATGCATTTGAACATCGGAGAGGAGCCCCCTAGCTTAAACAAGAACACCAAAAAAACGTGATTTACATGCAACACCTTAGATAACTGTCGCTAAAATGCCATGGAGGAAGCGGACCTTCAGACACCCAAGCGATCCTGTGAGCGAGAAGGTTCGGGTCGCAGGAGCAGAATCCAAGCGTCTGGGATGCGCCCTGCAGCTCGAGCCGCCGAGGCAGAAGCGAGGCGACGGAATCGGCAAGCCAGGGGAACAGTGAAGACAGAGGCTGCAACCGAAGCGTTAAACGGAAAGTTTCCGAGTGACACCTTCAAATAGAGCGGCTCGGTATGCGATCGGTTGTGAAACAAAAAAAATCTCAAAACTGAACGTGTCTCAGAAAAGTTCTTCGCTTTCTCGCCGCAGCTAACGGTGAAACATATCCGTTACTAACTCGCAACCGTCCAGTCAGTTTTTTCATAGCTCTGTACAAATCTAAACATTCATGTTTTCAAGCACGGAAATGCTCCTAGTCTAGTCGTCGACCTTCAGTTTTGTGCTCCAAACAGGATGCGTTTCCGGCCGTACAGCACTTTCATGTAGGCACGTGTCAGAAGGGAGTGCGAAGCAAAAATTCTTTCTTGTTGCAACGTAAAAGGCAGCTTTTTATTTTCTATGACTGCGTATCCCGTCAGCGGCAAGTATTCGTGGAGCTCATCAGGCAGTTTGAAATAATTGGCCAATGAGGGGTAATATCACCATACACTGTTTATCTATTGCAAAAAAAACTACGATTACAATATTGGGTACGGCGGATTTTGAGCGCAGCTGTTCAGGTGTTTGTATTTTTAGATATATAGAGCTAAAGAATTTCAGAGAGACATGCATACATGTACAGTTGTAGACCACTGTTAATATTTTCCGCGCATTTTCATTTTTTTTTTACCAGCACACCTCTCCAGTCTGCGGATCGAAGGCACGTGGTGCCGGCGCCGCTAGGCCTCTCCTCGGACGGCAGGTTTAGCAGTAGCCACAGCAGATGGTGCGTGCCACACTGCTCCGTTCTCGCCTCAACCACCCTCCATCCTCGGTATCCGTGACATCTCAGGATCTCCGGGTGGTTACCATGGTAACCAACCTACGGAGCTCGCTCTGCCGATTACGTCGACGGCCTATACGGCGACAACACGGACGCTCAACCCACGGAACTGGCACATATAAGGCAACTATGGAGTTTTTAGAAATTCACTTATTGCAATGAAACGTTTCCGTCCTGATCATTTTCACCAAGTTTGGCAGAGGTGCGGCAGTTCGTTCCCACGCAAATCGATTTACAACTTTACCATTTCCGTGGCATCAGTTGGGGCGATTTCGGCGGGCGATGCTGCGTTTGCAACGTCACAAGCATTACTTACAATTTGGCTCCTGCTCCGCGCCTGTAGAACAAAATTTGAAGCTTGTATTAGGTCGTCTTCGGTAGTTTATGAACGGAGTTGCGATTTCCAGTCACTGTTTCAGCCACTCAACGCACGCACAGGGTGGCGAAAACTTTCCAGACCGCTCCGCCCGAGCTAGGACCGGCTGCTCTTCACTGTCGCGGCATTGCTATGATATGCGCGTCGGCCTTTACGGGTATACGCTGCGAGAGCTTAGATCCCTCTCCCTTTATTGCTATCCTTGTTAATAAAGCCGAGAAAAGGTATAGTCGGATACAACTGGCTGTGGTTTAGCTCTGGTTAAACCTGAAGTGACGCGATGGCTATAGCTGGCCGAGTGAAACTCGCTGAGTCGAATTGCACAGTCAGGCTTTCGCCGCTCCGTTTCGCTGAACGTTCCTTCTTCATCTTCGTCCCTGGACGTGGATTCACTCCCCCCCCCCGGTTTAACCGGCGCGCCGCGCCGCCGGCAGCTGCTCCGCACAAGGTGACCAACCACGTGACCAGCCACGGCGCCGCCACGCCGAAGGCTGGAGATACTAGCGTAATGTAAAACTTGTGCCGTGGCGCTCTTTGGCCACAGATGCCCTTGCTCCATAAAAAAATTAGCTGTGGTTTAGCTCTGGTTAAACAAGGACTGACGCGATAGCTACAGCTGGCCGAGTGGAACTTGCTCAGTTGAAGTGCAAAGCCAGTCTTTCGCCGCTCTGTTTCACCTGGGCGTTCCTTCTTCATCTTCGTCCCTGGACGTGGATTCACACTCTCCCCCCACCCCCGGTTTCACCGGCGCGCCGCGCCGCCGGCAGCTGCTCCGCACAACGTGACCAACCACGTGACCAGCCACGGCGCCGCCACGTCGAAGGCTGGAAATACTAGCGTAATGTACAACTTGTGCCGTGGCGCTCTTTGGCGACAGATGCCCTTGCTCCATAAAAAAATTAGCTGTGGTTTAGCTCTGGTTAAACCAGGACTGACGCGATAGCTACAGCTGGCCGAGTGAAACTCGCTGAGTCGAATTGCAGTCAGGCTTTCGCCGCTCCGTTTCGCTGAACGTTCCTTCTTCATCTTCGTCCCTGGGCGTGGATTCACTCCCCCCCCCCCCGGTTTCACCGGCGCGCCGCGCCGCCGGCAGCTGCTCCGCACAACGTGACCAACCAGGTGACCAGCCACGGCGCCGCCACGCCGAAGGCTGGAAATACTAGCGTAATGTAAAACTTGTGCCGTGGCGCTCTTGGCCACAGATGCCCTTGCTCCATAAAAAAATTAGCTGTGGTTTAGCTCTGGTTAAACCAGGACTGACGCGATAGCTACAGCTGGCCGAGTGGAACTTGCTCAGTTGAATTGCAAAGCCAGTCTTTCGCCGCTCCGTTTCACCTGGGCGTTCCTTCTTCATCTTCGTCCCTGGACGTGGATTCACACTCTCCCCTCCCCCCCCCCCCCCCGGTTTCACCGGCGCGCCGCGCCGCCGGCAGCTGCTCCGCACAACGTGACCAACCACGTGACCAGCCACGGCGCCGCCACGCCGAAGGCTGGAAATACTAGCGTAATGTAAAACTTGTGCCGTGGCGCTCTTTGGCCACAGATGCCCTTGCTCCATAAAAAAATTAGCTGTGGTTTAGCTCTGGTTAAACAAGGACTGACGCGATAGCCACAGCTGGCCGAGTGGAACTTGCTCAGTTGAATTGCAAAGCCAGTCTTTCGCCGCTCCGTTTCACCTGGGCGTTCCTTCATCTTCGTCCCTGGACGTGGATTCACACTCTCCCCTCCCCCCCCCCCGGTTTCACCGGCGCGCCGCGCCGCCGGCAGCTGCTCCGCACAACGTGACCAACCACGTGACCAGCCACGGCGCCGCCACGCCGAAGGCTGGAAATACTAGCGTAATGTAAAACTTGTGCCGTGGCGCTCTTTGGCCACAGATGCCCTTGCTCCATAAAAAAATTAGGTGTGGTTTAGCTCTGGTTAAACCAGGACTGACGCGATAGCTACAGCTGGCCGAGTGAAACTCGCTGAGTCGAATTGCAGTCAGGCTTTCGCCGCTCCGTTTCGCTGAACGTTCCTTCTTCATCTTCATCCCTGGGCGTGGATTCACTCCCCCCCCCCCGGTTTCACCGGCGCGCCGCGCCGCCGGCAGCTGCTCCGCACAACGTGACCAACCACGTGACCAGCCACGGCGCCGCCACGCCGAAGGCTGGAAATACTAGCGTAATGTAAAACTTGTGCCGTGGCGCTCTTTGGCCACAGATGCCCTTGCTCCATAAAAAAAATTAGCTGTGGTTTAGCTCTGGTTAAACCAGGACTGACGCGATAGCTACAGCTGGCCGAGTGGAACTTGCTCAGTTGAATTGCAAAGCCAGTCTTTCGCCGCTCCGTTTCACCTGGGCGTTCCTTCTTCATCTTCGTCCCTGGACGTGGATTCACACTCTCCCCTCCCCCCCCCCCCGGTTTCACCGGCGCGCCGCGCCGCCGGCAGCTGCTCCGCACTACGTGACCAACCACGTGACCAGCCACGGCGCCGCCACGCCGAAGGCTGGAAATACTAGCGTAATGTAAAACTTGTGCCGTGGCGCTCTTTGGCCACAGATGCCCTTGCTTCATAAAAAAATTAGCTGTGGTTTAGCTCTGGTTAAACCAGGACTGACGCGATAGCTACAGCTGGCCGAGTGGAACTTGCTCAGTCGAATTGCAAAGCCAGTCTTTCGCCGCTCCGTTTCACCTGGGCGTTCCTTCTTCATCTTCGTCCCTGGACGTGGATTCACACTCTCCCCTCCCCCCCCCCCCCCCGGTTTCACCGGCGCGCCGCGCCGCCGGCAGCTGCTCCGCACAACGTGACCAACCACGTGACCAGCCACGGCGCCGCCACGCCGAAGGCTGGAAATACTAGCGTAATGTAAAACTTGTACCGTGGCGCTCTTTGGCCACAGATGCCCTTGCTCCATAAAAAAATTAGCTGTGGTTTAGCTCTGGTTAAACCAGGACTGACACGATAGCTACAGCTGGCCGAGTGGAACTTGCTCAGTTGAATTGCAAAGCCAGTCTTTCGCCGCTCCGTTTCATCTGGGCGTTCCTTCTTCATCTTCGTCCCTGGACGTGGATTCACACTCTCCCCCCCCCCCCACTAAGTTTCTCCGGCGCGCCGCGCCGGACCGCGTGACCAACCACGTGTCCAACATCGTGACCAGTCACGGCGCCGCCACGCCGAAGGCTCGAAATGCTAGCGTAATGTAGCTATCGCTACAAAATTCTTCATCATCATGCATGCACCTCAAAGCAGGCCCTCCAGCCAATGGCGGCGACCGATTTTCACGACGCCGCGGTTAGTCCGATTAAGCCGTGGTTATTCCCCATTCATATGCCATCCCCGGGATTTCACGCTAGCAGGTCCAAGGGAATCGATCAAGCGGAGAATCGTCGAGGCACAGTGGCTGGAGGTGTTCCTTTAAGGGACATTTCTTGTCTTGTATGTTGACTTGTATCCGACTATATAGTGCGACGTGTGCGTTCACTGTTCGCTCTTCAAATTACGCCGCGGTGCAGCGGGTGACGTAGCAGACGACAGTTTCCCGGAAAGTGGCGCGACATGCTGGTGGCCATATTTAGTTAGTGTCCGTGTGCTTTTCCACCCTTTTCGGCCACCTGGCGTTCGATAACAGGCGTTTGCCTTCACATGCGCTCATTGCGCAGTCTATACCCTCGCAGTCGGCGCGCCTGCGCTGGCAGTTCTGCGGCAACGGAGAGCAGTCACTCCTGGCTCGGGCGGAGCGGCTTGGGCACATTTGACTACCCCTCATGGAGGAAGGAAAGATGCTGAAAAGTGCGACGGAAATTGCGTGTTTTCGCAAGGACCACTGAAAGACTTTGGCCGACGGAGTAGCCAATAGTAACGTTGGGCGCAGAGACGTCGTCTGCATCATTGTCTGCTGCATATGCGCAAGCGCGCTGAGAGCGAGGGGAGCCATCACGTCCGGCTTCAAAAAATGTGACGTAACTGCCTATTCTAAATTATTTCCTTCCTCGATGGTCCCCCCCCCCCCCTGTTCGAGGGATCTTCCAATAATGTCAGTGAAGTTATTGCTACGTCAAGCGGAGCATCGTCCCGGGCTACGAACCGAGTTTGTTTCTGCTGTTTTAAAACAGTTGTGCTTGGCATTTCAAAAAGTTGTTTCTAAGGAATGTGATGCTAAGGAATGTGATGCTATCATGAACTCAAAATTCAGGAAAAACTCTCGGAGTTGCCGTTTAACAGCTGTGCTGTAAAAAAAAAAGCTCTTTTATCGATTTCCATTCAAGCCAAAATCATGAAATGCTTCATGCCCGTGGAAGTTTTTGTGTACATAAAATGTCGTATGTGTAATCTGCGGCGCTTATTAATGCTAAAACCTTATATGGCTCATCGGCAACGAAACTCGGAGGCGTCGACCTGCGGCAGTGGTCCGAAAACCCCTCAGCGACGTCACCATGCTCGCGCATGATATCATCATTAGACCATAAGATAGTGACGTCTATAGCAAAACAAAACTTAAATTTTCTTCAGAAGGCTCGGGAATTGAATCAAGGACCTTCACTTTGCGAAGCGACCACACAATCCATAGGCCGCAAAACCACGTTTTTTTTTTGGCGAATAAAGATGAACCTTGTGTATGCGGCGTTCCCTAACGAAAACACCTTGCTTGCCCGAGCTGTCTTTCCACCGCTGCAAGTCTCTAAAGCAGCCTATTTATTGCCGCGTGACCACAGCCTTTAGGGCGATATCTGCCTTAATTGTTTTCTTTTCTACGCGGCATTGCTTCCCGTTTCTTAAGTCTGTACCGACGGTAGCTTGCGCCTTGCGTTAGATAACATAAGAAATTACCCAAATGACGATTACGTTTGACAGACTGAAAAAAGAAAAAAAAACAATTCATGAAAGATGCACGCAAGTGAAAATGGACATGTGACTACCTGAATGCGGTGCTGAATAACGACGTGAAATGAAAGGTCGAAGCGCACTAACATTTCGATAACGGCAGTAAAGCTCGAAAATACAAGGCATGTTGAAGAAGCTGAACCGATGGCTAATGTATGGCGTCCATCTGTTTAGCGCCTTATATCATAAGTCATGCATGCGCGAGTGTTTAAGTAAGGAGTCCCGGCAATCTTCGCTACTACTCAGTCGGTCCGCCAACCGCGGTGACTCCGAAAGTGGGATGTTTACTTACCGACACGCAATATTCGACATTCTGAACGGACACTCCTAACGCGCACGCCTTATGCTGATATGGAGACATGCTTGTTTTCGGCCTGTTCCCCACCATCATTCGACTCCTATATACAAGTAATGCCTCGAAAGTAAATCGCAATGGCCGCTTAGCGCTTCCACACGGAACATCCTGTTGCACCCGATACACGTTGGTTGATTGGTCGAAAAATTGCCATTGCTCAAAGCAACAACAACAAAAGAGCAACTCTTTTTATGCGTTAACAGACACGTCAGCAGCGCAGAATGGGGCATCTGGCGGATATCAGCCACAACGTGCCGTTGTTGACCTGCGCACGCGCGAGGTCTCCTATTTTCCAGCTGTGCCGCCTGTCAGGGGGAAAGCGTGTGCGCCCCTGCATATATGGTTGCATCGAAGCTAGTGTTCGGAGCTATTGTTCTACACCTATGCGCATCAGACGGCGCATGCTGACGAACCTGCACACAAGCCTCTTGTTTTGCACGAAACGGTAAGTGTCGCTCGCACCTGGGCTTTCCTGTGCGCAAGGTGTCTTCTCATTGTGCAGTTTTTAACTTGCGACAGTACAGAGAACTTTCCCGTAGCGGCTTAACTGACGTGGCGGACGTTAATGTTGTCGCGAGATGAATAGAGTGAAAAACTGCGTTGCGCTGGGTGCTTTGAGCATATCTTCATGCTTCCATATGGATGGTGGTAATTACGCATTCTGACTTCGTAATACACAGCTTTACACAAAGAGCACTTACACAGCATATTACACATCGAGTACTTGATGAAGCTTTTGGTTGTTAAACTTTCCGCTCAGCTTAGTTAACTATATATGCAGCCAAAACTGCGAAATCTGCTGCAAACATGGGCTGGTGTAACGCGGAGCCCATGTTTTTTTCTCCCTCCATTCATTTTTTTTCTTCGCGAATCGCATCGGTGAACTCACCTTTCTTATAAACATACAACGAACTTTCTTAAAACTGGTTTCGCCACTGGCTTCTCGAAACTACACAGAAACAGCACTGTTCTGAAAGAGCGGTCCGCCTTAGACGACACTCCAGCAGAGGTACGCTAATGAAATTCAGGTATGAACGTCATTTGTCTTGGAGCAAACTGTATATCATCATGCATATTTTTATTACTTATCGCTCTTCTCAGATACGAGTCACTTTCAAGAGAGTGGCTCTTTAATTAGAGATGAGTTTATGGTACTAGAAAACGGCTGTAACTACCGCTATCCAATAAAATAAAGTATCTTAAAATAGAATAAATAACATTTGTTAGCTAAAACCGATCTTTAATCGTGCCAAGTTTCACGTTATTCTGGCAAATAACAAGAGTTCCGGGTTGCCTCTGGTGCGCCGTTTTAATTAAACCGGCTGAGTACTTAATTTAACGAAGTTGATCTGTGTTAGCTTGATCGCAGAAACTAAGCGCGATTTTCTGCTTGGTTTCTGTAGCTGCGCGACTCATTTTTCCCCCACTGCATTGCAGGAGCGTAGCAGAATAAAAGTTAAATTCGACCTCTCCCACGGATGTCGCCTCGCTGTGCATGTTTCCACGGGGATTGTGACAGCTGCTCCGCTTTTTTCCTCATTGCCAACCTGTTTGAAAGGCTGCACGTACTGTGAAGTGTGAACGTTGATTTTGGAGAGTTTTCCACTCAACCATTTAGTTTGAAAAGCAGGCTTTCCCGTCATAAGGACTGACAATTCATAGCACGTGTCTCGTTCTTCTGTTCGTCTTTTGGTGTGCGCTGTTTTAATTATGATTGCCAATTTGCTGTGGGCAGTAAATTCTGAGAAGCTTGGTAAACAATCGCAAGAGAGTGAAATTCATGGAGATAAAATAGAACACCGTCATCTGTTCACTTTTATATATACATACCTGTTCTTCAAATGTTATCGGTTCAGTTGTGTTTAGAGAAAAGAAACAGCTGCCCAACTCAAGCAACTTCTGAAATCCTCTTAGTCCCACAAGCATGCCCCCCTTTGCACGTAGTTGCGACATTCCTTTATTCTTTTTCAGGGTAATAAGAGAAGAATCCGATGGATGCGGACGCGTATAGAGAAGTGAATGGCGTGTGGCTGCATAATATATTCCACGAGAAGAACATCCGATCAGCCATTAACTATCAACCACGAAGTGGAGACCTCTTCGTCATAGCCTACCCCAAGTGCGGCAGCATATGGACGCAGAACATCGTTTCCTGCATACTGACTCGTGGAAGGCCGGCGTCCAGTCACAGTGATGTCGGTCTCGTGACTCGCTTCATCGACCTCAGGGGAGCTGCAGCCGCTGATAAGCCGTCAAAGTGCTCCCCGATGCTGACGCATCTCCCGCCTGCTGTCTTTAAGCCAACGGAGAAGGCAAAGTACATCTACGTAGCCAGGAATCCCTACGACTGCGCTGTTTCCCACTACTACTTTCTCAAGGGATTCACGCCGAAGACGACTGCTGATGTCTCTTTCGAGAGATTCCTCAGCATATTCCTCGCAGGAAAGGTATCCTGACATTCTTGCCTCTTTGTTAAAACGAGCACACTGCTCACCCCATCTTTAAATTTGTGGCTCTTTGCCTCGCCGTTTGTCACTTTTTGGTATGTTCGTCAGCTTGGTCACCAACCAAGCTCGCTGAGGAAGCGAGCGCGATGACGCATCAACGGGGAATTACGAATTTTTGAAATTGGGTAGAAAAGTGGGCAGCAAAAGAAAACGCACAAAAAGCACGCCAACAAAAAATGGTCATATTCTTCGTTGCGGTCATCACTTAATTGAAATTACAATAATGCCACCAACAAACTCATCTAATATAAGATTTGTGTGCGCTGTGGCCATGTTGCTTACTGCGCACAGGACAGTTCACTAATTGGCGTAATTTGCAACAAGAAACTTACGAGAAAACGAGGCAGGTTAAAAGGCCTTTCCATGTGAACAAGACAGCGAAAATCATTCATGAACACCGAACACATTCGCCTGGCAATGAGCCTGGCAGGCGACTCCAGATGACAGGGAAAAAGTGTGATGTTTTGGCCATCTTATCTTCTTTACAGGTGTGAATCTGGAATCCAGTCACAATGACAATATGCTGGGCGGTTCTTTTCTTTATTTCTCTTTTTCCTGGCCTTAGTGCGTTCCAGTTGCTAATGAAGTCGACTTCCCACTCAGCTTTGATTGTCCATGCTCGCAGGTCTCTTACGGTAACTACTTCGACCACCTTGTTCCCTGGTACGAGCACAGAGGAGACGATAACGTCCTCTTCATCACTTACGAGCAACTGAAGGCGGACACGAAGGGACTTGTTCTCAAGATCGCCGACTTCATGGGTGAAGAACACGGCGCATCTCTGCGGCAAGACGACCAATTGCTGCAGAGAATTATGTACGAGTGCAGCGTGCAGAGAATGAGGGAGGTTTACCAGGAGAAACCCGAGGAAAGGATGAAGAAGGTCGCTCAAGCGACATCCGAAGCACATTCCGAGAATAAGAAGCAGAGTGCGGAGGAGAAAGCATCTGATAAGCACGAAGGCTCTGGTTTCGTACGTAAGGCTGTCGTGGGTGACTGGAAGAACCACTTCACGCCAGAACAGATTGAAAAGACAAAGGCTTGGATAGCCGAAAAGACGAGAGGAAGCGACGTCATGAATTTGTGGATCGGCTTGGACCTTCCGTAAACTGTACAAGGTAGGTAGGCTTCAAAAAAAAATGTTAAAGGATACTCATCAAACTGCTCTCTAATTGCTAGGGCGCGACATTTAACTACCCACGCCCACAGGCGGTCGTGTTCGACTGGATGGTATAAACGCCGCCGAGACGGGTAGGGGAACCAAGGAGTCGTGTCCAGTCGATCCGACACCAGAGAGTACGCTAACTGTCTCGACCCGATCGGAGATGTGCATATTACTGTTGTCGTGTGCAGGAGTTGGGTTAGCGGTAGGGGAATGGAGAAAAGCAACCTGCCTTGCTCTGGCCCCATCGCGCCTCCGAGACAGGGGCAGCGCGCCGCGATCCCAGACGCAGCTTCTGTACGCTCGCACTGCCCTGCTTGACGCTGGCCGCCGCTGCTGGCGTGACTACCACGTGGAGTTAAGCGCACTGGAATAACATTCTGAGGTGATGGGCTGTGTTGTGCTAGGAATGGTAGGAGAAAGTCCCCCAGGGTACAGGCAGCCACAGTTGGTCGGCCAAATGCAAGTTTTTGGTAATTCTAGTCGCTGCGTCTGCTGGATAAACCAGCGCCTGTACACAAGCGCATCATTTTTTTTTTGCTCGCGGGCATACCGTTTCATTCGCTTTCGCTTAACGCCCGCCTGTGAGGTGATCTTGGCGCAAGGGGCCGCCAGCATCCAGTGTGACGTAGGGTGCCTCGATGCCCGCGCCTTCGCTTCGAAAGCGGCGCTTATAAAAACACGTGACACAAGTGACTTTGTGCGCCAAGTGACTTTATAAAGTCACTTTAGCGGCGCTGGTCCATTGAGGCACCCTAGTGGCGCACAAAGTCACTTGTGTCACGAGTTTTTGCTTCGGCCGCAAAATGAGCGGCAGAAGCATCGAGCTGCGAGGTACGCGCCCGTGTACGGGTACCGTTGTCAACTCGGCAAAGTGCTTCCTGCGCCAAGATCCCTCCAACCGACAGCCGTCGGGCGGAAGGTAGCAAAGCGGCGTGCACACGAGCACCGCAGTTGTTCATATGGCCTGCTGAAAAGAAAAGGCGGAAAGCCGCCACACGGAGCAGGTGTGCATGAGCTTTTGAAGCGCACAACACATGCCATTTGACTTCCGCTGCCACTGAGTTATGAGACTTCATCCTAGTTTATTTTGTTAGCATCACCTCGAAAGCTGCATAGGCGTTTTATTTTTTATACCCTACAGCCAGTTTACACCATGAAAGCGCTAGATGGAAGCTTTTAATGAGAGAGTTCAACGAAGCAAGGTTGAGACTGCGTGTAATCAAAGTGTAGCTAACCAAATGCTTATAGCCCATTCTTTGTGCAGCACGAGCCTTTAATTAAGAAAAGCAACACGATGAGAGCTGACATGCCACACTTTCATGAGTCCAAAAAATTGCCTACACAAATGATGAACGCGATTCAAACGGCAGCTTTGTCTTACAAAGCCACTGAGTGACTCCTTACGGCGGTAACACACATTAAAGGGGCTCTGAAAGGGGGTCTAATAAAGTTGCAGTATGGCTAGGATGTCAAAGCACGCCTCTTCACGAATACTGACCAGCAAGAAATTTTCTAATGCTTTTTTTAGAAGCTTAGTTATCTGTAGTCAAAATTTTAATTTCAGCTTCTTAGCGCTTTTCCCTCTCCTCTCGTCACTTTTTTGCACGCTGGAAGGTCGGCGCTCCTCCACCGGCCCCACCTCTGGGGGAGAGCTTCCCGACCCGCCGGAGCTACGCGGCTTATTGGCCGCGGCCTTGGTAGCTGCCTGACGTCTGAAATATTCCAACCAGTAACCACCTCTCAACATGTATACGTAGATGCGAGCGATGGAAGAGGGTGCGAGCATGAAAATGTCGCAGGGAAGGGCTCGTCAACTTTCGCGCGTGATTGTGGGTCCTCTGCTGCGTGTAGAAGAGTATTATTTGGCTCAGGTTTTCATGACAACACAATGCAGTGATTAAGCGATTTGATGTGCTTTCCTCGAAAGGTGTTTCAGAGCCCCTTTAATGCTGTGCTCTAAGGTAAGAATCAAACCATAGAATTCAAAGAACAATGCTGGCTTGAAAAAGGCAAAAAAATGGCTGCAACTTTATCGTGTTCACGTGTAAACAATGCAGTATACCATGCGGAAAAAATGGATGGCGGTTTAGCATTGCTAAATACGAAATATGCGAAATCACGATTTTTTTTTTCAAGTAGATAGCATCGTCACGTGCCTGAAAGCGCGCCTGAAGTGTCCATTGACCCAGGCAGCCAGTTATGCGCCTTTCCTTTCCTTAATGGAACACTGAGGACAACACTATCAAAATTTTTGTTAATAGTAAAATCCGATAGTTCGGCATTTTGTGGTTTTGTTGCCGCTTGTCCGGCAGCAAAAGGTGCATTTACTGCTAAGAGATTTGGATTCGAAGTTGAAAAACTTGTTCCTGCCGCTACGATTCAAACTCGGGATTCTCTGATGACGAAATAGGAGATCAGTGACATAAAGCGGCGGAAAGGAAAAGGAGGACTCCATGGTTGCTGGCACGAGCGCTGCTCTCCCGCCTAGCAGCAGCCGAATTTAAAACTATATACTG
Organism: Amblyomma americanum; assembly: GCF_052857255.1. NCBI lineage: Eukaryota > Metazoa > Arthropoda > Arachnida > Ixodida > Ixodidae > Amblyomma > Amblyomma americanum. The sequence continues at coordinate 220,046,303 of NC_135497.1, read as the reverse complement.
CCGACCGAACGTAGAAGTCCTCTATCAGCTGTCGTAGGTTCGTTTATGTTTTCACCAAAGTTACGATTGATCCCATTCCCGATTCTTACAACGAAATTCTCGCATAGAACTGCGGCCTGCATTCAGCGAGCACCTCAACCCCACTTAGCCTGCGATGCTTTTGAGGACTGAGGCGGCGGGTCCGGCAAGAAAATCCCAGCGCCGAGGAGTCGGCAGCGTTGCTGTCCCCGCCGAGCCACAGTCACGAGTGATGTGTAGCGACCGGTACATACGTGCGGGCATATTTAAATTCTATAATAATAGTCCCCGTAGGGCTGGTTACGCAGCCCAGCTTCTTGGTACGTTGACGATGCGAACACACCGAGCGGTGCGTTTGCTAACAGAGGCGCGTTGAACATAGGCGATACAAAGCACTTTTTTCTTGTCGCAGGTGCGTGCCGTTGCATGAACTTCATACGAGAATCACTTAGAGAGACGTTTGGACGTCCTTGCTGCTCCGCCCTTGTAAATCCAGGCGCATAACGAGTGCATACGGGCACGCAGAACGCATAGCCGCGAAGCATCCCAAAACATACCGAAACTCAGCTGGCCGCCTGTTGCTCCGCCAATTGCCGGTTTTTTTCTCTTCCAACATCCAGGTTGTCTTTTCTCCGTCTTCCTCGTGTGATGCAAGTGCACTAGTGGTTTCAAAACAAAACTTACATACATCAATATCGATCAAACACGTAACATTCATGCACCTGTGTCAGCCTTAGAGATCCGAGTTATCTTCATTTATGCTCGCAAAACATGAATTGTTAGCGTACTAGCAGAAATGGACATTTGCAACATACTACAAACAGAAAAAAAGTCAGTGTCAGCTACAAGAAACGCAGAAGGCCTGTTGAAAGATAAATTCATGCAAAAGCTAACCCGGACGGCGAAACAGCTTAAGGTTCCTGGGGTCGTAATGCTGCGCTATCAGACGATGGAGCAGTTTTCAATTTTTCCTCCTGATTTAACTGTGCCTTTGCCCGCACCTCTATCAATTTCTGACGTTCAGAAAGCATAAAAGTTAGCTAACTTTAATTATGCTACAATATTTTTATTTTCAGTGAAAGGGCCATTAGGGATGGCATCCTGGAGGTCACAATCGACGTTTTCAGCGTATGGGCATTACAGGGTTAATTTACGCGGGAAGGACATAACACACGAGCGTTACAGCAGTCTCGTGCTTTGCATATGCCCCCTGGTCTTCACGACAGAACAGTCACGGTGAATAGTAGAGACGGAAGAACAGAGTAAAACAACATGTGCAAATCGAAGCTCACTGAAGTGTCTCGGGAACTATAAGAAGCCCACATTCCTCCGGAAAATCTTCACCACGTATTTTTCTTTCCCATTTCTGGAGCTCTCGCTTCCAGTGTTTTTTTTTACTCTTCTTATTCATATATTTGACTACCTACAATGACTACAATGACTACCTTTCATACAATGACTACCTTTCATGGGTGACCCTGCAGCGACTGCCTATTTCCATAACTTTCACAGAAAGTTCTTACGGTACGATGGTTGGCTTCAACGATAATTTAAAGGAAACCACAACCACTTTCGCGCCTTTTTTTTTCTCGCTTATATGGCATGGTGATTAACCGTGGTCGCTGCATCTCGGCTGTAAAAAAAATAATGTCTCGTTAGTTTTGTTACTGATAGCCTCGGGTGATGTCGTTTCGTCAGGATTTTTTTAGGCCACTTGACCGATTTTAGCGAGATATTTATGTAATAAACGAACGCAAACGAAACACTCACAGTCTTTACGGGTCCTTATCTTGCAGGTACATCGAGTCACAGGCAACCACGGAATTATATGGCATCATTGATTAAAGCACTTACCCGAATGGAAAGGATAACACGCTTGCGAGCGCATCGCAAGCACGCTGCAAATAAAACGCATTGAAATACGCAGACTTGTTCCGTTTGATGTGCTTCGTGGAGCGTACCCTTCTATCTGTTAGCAGGCTAACGAAGCAGAGGTGAGTTAGACAGCTTTAAAAAGCAAAGGGAACTGCGAGGTGGTTAAATAGCCCGCCAATGGACTCGACGAAAAAGCAAATTTGGGTTCATAAATGATACTAGAGGTCACAGGATGCTTCACCCAACCCATAATAAACATAAAGATAAGCGTTTATGCTATTTCACAGCGATGCGACACAAGACGAGGGGAAAAAAACGGCGGGCGGTTTAGCGTAGTTAGGTGAAATGCGAATTAGGTGCGCCAGCACTTCGGTTTCGGTTCGAGGCTCAGTTTTCAAAGTCAAGCAGGCTTGTGACAAAAATCGATGAAATCCGACTTGCGCTCCGCTTTAAGGGTATATGCCGCGGAATTGGTCATTCTCTACATTCATAGGTTTTTGGGAGCCCTCGTACGGTTACCGGCGCAGTGATACAGCGGTTAAACTATGAGCCACTGCCCTGTGAAGACAGGTGCGGCCATTGGCGGGACTTGTGAGACTCGGGTTGCTCTTCCCGAGCAACCTCAAGGTCACGGAGAGAGGCTTCGGGCACACAAACGTGGGGGAAATCTGAGAACAGGGGTTTTAGTGCCCCCACGCTAAAAATAGACGGACGCATTGCTCTCCCAAATATGCGTTCCTGCACAAAGAATTCCAAGACAAAACACTCTTGGCAGTATATATTTGGCAGTAGATTTATTTTTGGCACAACGAGCTGCAAAACAAAAGCACGAACAAAATTTTTGAAGCACAAAACAATGTCAACACATACACAAAAAAGGCTTCTACGCGCAAAATCGCTTCATAAACAAGGCACAGCACATGCACTCAGCAAGCAACGAAGTCTATAATGGCCTGCTTCCCATGCGTACATCTCTTTTTGATATGATCTTTGCCAGCGGCGATGCACTTCAAACACCGGTGCCATATTTTCTGTATATTGTTGCAAGAAGACAAGGGGGTGGCTGTTTCGTTTCGCTAACCTTACAGTCCGACACCCGGCAGCTGCGCGTGATGAAACACCTGCGGGGTGTACGCTTCGCGTCCGATCAGAGAGCTAAAAATGGAGGGTGCACTGGAGTCAACAGCCGCCATCGCTGTTCTGTGGCGGCACGATGGTACTTTCGTGCATTGGAGGCTGAAGTGCAACGCCGCTGGTGGTCGCAATGTCGAGAATCGTGCGCTCCCGCGAAAAAAAGGCATTCAAAGCGTTCATTAGAATGTAACACATTGCAATTCCAAACACCAAATAAAGACGTTCCACCAGAGGAAGAAAAAGTCGTACCATTCCTGGCACCACAGTTTCAATAGAAATTCTCTGCCGCGAAATGAGAGACAGTCATTAATTTTGATTAAGGAGAAAAAAAAAGCTTCGTAAACGGCAGGATTTGCACTGTACTCCGAAAGTATTACTGAAAAGTGAACGCAAACTGCAGTTCTTGCAACAAGCTTTCGTTTACACAGCGTTACACACGCGAAAAGGGCGCCTTGTGCCCAAGGTAACCGGGCACTAATGTTAATGAAACCTTTGAAACTCCAATGCTCGGACATTTGAAAAATACGTGGGGCAACTTGGTGTATATTAGATGGCCACGTGACACAGCATTAAAATTATCACGTAGAACAACATGAAAATTATGCCAGTGCAGCTTTTGACAGCAAGAGACACAAAAATACTTTTTTGGTGTTTTTAATAAACAGTCAATACCGCCTTAAAAAAAAGAGAAAAAACGACGCAGGGCCCATAGCTTAGAAATCAGGCAGATAACTAGTGGAAGAATAATCTAATGGCGAGATAGCATCATGTCTATAATTGCCAGGAAAAAAAAAAGGAAAGGCACCAAAGCTATTCATTGCGTTGTGCTACAAGCACCCAACAATTGCTAGTGTTCGAAGCAACAACAAAATTACTGTGAATTTCTGTCTGTTCTGCATCCCCAAAATCAAAATGAAAATTGCAGCATAACAGCTGGCGTCGCACACCCTATAACAAAGAATAAGTGTATACCTCGGTACAAAGCTTGGATTTAAGACACATAGCTTGTTAAATTAAGCTTAATTCAGTAAGCATGTTCGATAAAGCCAGCCCTGGTGATGATGGCATTCGCCGCGTACATTCACGTGCTGCGACGCCAGACACTGCAGCAGCGCACTATGAGATTTTATGCATTATGAACCCGACACTATCGTGGTAAAAGCACGAGAAACTCCTTAGCACCCGGATAACTTCCAGTAAATGCCTTCAGCGCTTTAGTTTCTTGAGGTCAAGCATTCATTCATTCTATCATTTCCCTGCGTAAAGAAGGTGATGTATTCTCGCACAGTATGAATAAACATGCAATGTGAAACGCGATAGCTTTACATTTCAACCACAGTCGGCCTTGAGTGAAGGGCGCGAGAGCTGCTTTAATAAAAGTTGCGAAGGTAGGCATGGCTGACGCGAAGTTTTGCAAGACAGAGGATAGCAAAATGCACGATATTCGAACGAGATTAAGCTGCTACATGGAAAGCCGCATCGGCGCACGACCAGGTGAACTTGATATTCTGTGGTCCCGCAATTATATAAATAGCTGCTTTAGTACGACTATAAAAGGCGGTATGTTCAAGGGAATCTCCGTTTTTGAAGCGAAAAGCTTCACTAGGCTCGTCAACACTGGGCTTCGCGTGAGCCACACTACAGATTTGCCACAGCTGCGCATGCGCGAAACCGAGTGACGTCGCGCACGTGGCCGCTGCTGCCGCAGCCGTCGTCGCCGCCGCGTGCTGCCTCCGTCGTCTGACCTTTCGCCATGGAAGGAGGAGAAGAAGACCCAGAAGTGGTAGCGTGGGAGATGGCTCGAAAGCAGCGAAGATATGAAAAGTGCAAGGCTAGACAAGCGGCTGAAACGCCAGAATCACGAGAGGCGCGCCTTGCTAAGCGCTTTTCGCTTCGAGATATCCAGGCTTAACACTTTAGCTAAGCCTTAGACCAACTTTTTTTTTTCGGAGCCCACGTAAGTTAGTGAAACTTTTACTGCACGGTCCCCTCCATGTTCCAATCTTTTACGTCATATTACGCAGCCGCATGGTGTTTTGTTTATTCGCAATTGCATTTTAACGTTAGGCGTTCCAGCGCACTCAATTCAGACAATTTATATGGTAAACGCTGAATTTTAGAAGTCACAAACATTACCCGTCCGTTGATACTCGCTTCTCACTCACTGGGAAAAGGTTGCCGAGATTGTATCCAGTGATTCCAGATAGTTTTTTTAAGGGGGTCATCACTTGCAGTCGCCGCTTAAGCCATTCAACGCGCTTAACACAGTTCTGCCGACAATGTTGGTGACATCATCACTGAGTCACGGGAATCGCTGCTCCAGGACACGCAGCTTTATTTCGGCCTATTTTGCTATTTTAAAATTGTTATAGTGGGTATGAAAAAAAAAGATTCGCTGACACGCAGGGAGCGGCGGACAATAAGGAACATAAAGTGAACATCAACTCAGAACGTTAAAAAAAACCTCTGCGGTTACTCTTTAAAGAACAAATAGCAATGAGGAAGGGCACAACTTAACACGCAAGTGATAGTAAACTGAAAAAAATACCAATAGTTAACAGGTTCATAGTCTGCAGCTGCCTTTGACAGTTATAGCTCTCATTTCACCAATCAAAACCCGCAAGAGAAAGTACAGGACAGGAGAAAGTTCAGAACAAGAGAAAGTTCGCAACAAACAGCTCTGAAACCCCTCAATTTTCATTCCTTTCAGCACAGAGGCACGTGTCAATATATTAGCCTGTCAGTAAGCTCTGACATGTGCCGTTACAAGTAGAAAGAGAGAGCAACCGCAAAATGAAGACCGCATCTCGAGAAGAGTGACAGACCCTCTTAATCCTCCTCCGCCGTCGTCCTTCTGTTCTGTTCCATCGCCAGATGAAGAAATATCGCCCGCGCGCGCCAGTTCGCACGGGAGAACATCTCAGAAACCTGCACTGAAGCCTACACCAACGTAATGAGCAGCTAGGAAAATCAATGAAATCAAGGCTTAACCTAGGAACCGCCAATAAAAAAAAAACTCCGTTTTTTTCCCTCTCCCAGAAAACATCGAGAGTGAGCGCTGTGGAGAAGCGATGCTGGGGATGCGTTGACGCCCTTCAGCCCACACGTCTCTTCTGCGCTGACAGCAGGGTTAGCTCTCCTCATGAAGACCCGATCCATCGAGGAGTTACACGAGCTCGCAAGTGAAAGAAAGTGGCGCTCGCAGCAAGAAAACAACAAACAATCAAACAATGAAATGAAGTAAGAGAGGGAGCGGGAAACCCGGCCGGTTTTCTGTGATCTAAATTTCACTCCGAGAACGGCGGGGAAGTTAGTCGCAAATAAGGATCTTGAGGAGTAGAGAGACTGAACTCGAATCAAGTCGGGATTTCTAGCTGCGCAGCAGGGGAAGCATCGCCGATACCGAGAAGGAAACCAAAATATGTGAAAAAAAAATCACTGATCAAAGACTGAAGTTCTTCAAACGCGCCTTGTACTGGTGTAGGGGCTTCTCCCGCCACCCACGAAAAAATCCGGTTACATTACACGCTGATGGCGCATAGGAATGGGTATTAGGCACACCTATTCCCAGCTTTTCCTAAAGTAATCAGTTGAGCGGATGTACAGCAGCATGAAGTTAAAAACCGTTGTTTCGACTGGAACTCGGTTGCGAGTTAGAAGAAAAAATTAACAAAGAACTGTGAAACAAGAATTAAATCTGCGAACAACGACGGCAGGAACATTTTGGAATTTTCACCCGCAAAATACGTAACGGTAAACGAGACACACAACATTCGCCAAATACAAGCAATAACATGCACGTATACACAGAAACAAAGCGCAAACGTCGTGGGCGCTTCACGTGAGTCGCAAGAGATGTCGCACAGTGCACGCCAGCTTTGAAAAGAAATGGAGATAAGATGCTAACAAAATTGTGGCACGCAAAATCATAACCTCAAGCTCCTTGAAAAAAAAAAAAAAGAGAAGAAAGAAAGTTGAAGAGTATATGGTCCCAACTGAAAGGGGAAAAATGTTGCATCTTTCTTTGGTTCTTACGATCTTGTACCGCAGTAGCCGCAGCAACAGCCGTAGCAGTAGCCAGGGCTACAGTGGTACGTGAAAAAGGACGAGGTTCACTTGTCACCTCGCAGCACTGCGGTGCTGGAGAATAACCTGCCCGCATTCTACTACCGCACTCCGTCCCCGCTAACAGAGGCCGTACTCACACGTAGCGACTGGCTTGAGGCAGTTGAGAGAAGGAGTAGCTCAAATCCTTGCATTCCGGAGGCGGGGCCGGATTCCACAACAACGCACACCGACCGCAGCGGATAGCAATAGGAGCATTGTGGTTGGGCCTAGATTCGAACCGAGAACACTGGCTTGCAGTTATAATCACGAATACGCTTTGTTCGCGCCGAAAACAGTGATTAATACTAAGTGCAGCGAACACCGTACTCAATGCTCTCCTAAAAATACAAACCCTATTTCAAAGCGCACCGCAACTTTGCGGATGACGGCTTCACGAAAATACAAACTTCTGCAGAGGGTGTTATTTTGCACCGATTCATTCAGTCCTAGCGCCGTGACGTTAGGGATGACAGGAAGCAAGCAAGGTAGCTCGACGGATCCGCTATCAAAAAAGAGGCTGACCTATGGCGAACAGGTAAAAGAATGCACTGGGAAAAAATTACTCGCAAAACTCGGTCCCAGTGTGCATTTGATGATCGATTTTAAATTTCGCAAGGATGCTGATGCTCTGTGCGGGTAAATTATACAAAAGAAGGCCGCCACCGTCTGGAAGACGTTGAAGTAACGATCGTTAGGTGTTTGGTTTACTAGACGAAGAAGTCGAAGAAGAACGCGCCGCTTGTCTCGAGAAACGGAATGTAATACCCTTTGAAACGGGGTATTACAGAAATTTCTGTTCACAAGTTTCTAGCCACTGATTATACCAAAGTTATTCGTCCATTACTCTGGCATGTCAGCACCAATGATTTAAAAGAGAGGACCGGGAAAGTCGGAAGAGAGGCTCTACGAAAAAACCACTCTACGAAAAAAAAATACCGCGAAGAATGAGATTACTCAACCAGTTTTGGATTTTTGCCTGGCTCACGTCTCAGTATTTTCAGGGCCCCCGAGTGGCAACTGATAGCGTGATCTATACAGTATGCGCAATAGGAAAGCGCCAGAAAAAGTGGTATTTTGCACCCTGCAGCTGGCAAACGGGGAACAACACTTCAGGAATACGTACATCAAAATCGCATCAGCGCTGACGCCCGTCCAGCATGGGCTAAGCGCCCACTATTAAACACGCATCGGTCTGCTACAGCCGAACTCTCTTCTTTCCACTGAACGGAAGCAAAAAGTTTCATTACATCTAACAGTCTGCCTCACTACTGTGATCTCAGCACGCATAGTACAACTGGCATTGAAATCCAAGACGCGAATATCAGGTTTTTTAGAGATGCTAGTAAGCCTCACTTCGTGATTTCTACGGCGACGTATAACGCGGGTGCGATATTTCAACGCGACAAACCTGTTCGGAACAATTTCATGCAAAGCGGAACAATTTCACGCACAGCAGAACGAAGATCAGTAAGGTATGGGTTTGGGGTAGGCAGTAGCTCTCATTGGACGTAAAGTGCGCAAGAAGGCAAGGAAGAATCGAGACACAGACAGAGCGCACATTTACAACTTTCTCGAGTAACCGTTAGCTGAGAGTGAGCATTTCGTCCGTTGTCTTGATCCGTCCTTGTATTTAAGCGCGGTTTATTCCCAAGAAAACGAAGACCCATGTTACATTTAAGCTGCTGGAAAGACGAGGGCACGTTAGCGGCTGTTTTATTCTCGAATAATAGGCAAGCCAGTATTCAATGTGCTGTACTTCTAACGTATATCTGCTTGAATGAATCCGACTGCTCAAAATGCGGCGACTGTTTAGCTAGTGGCTTCTCTCAAATATTTAAACATACTCATAAGCAAGATTTTTACTCTAAACTAAGGCGTCTTCATATGCAGTTCACCCGCGAACGAAATATGCCGTGCAAATTATTACCTGCACATTTTTCAAAGAGCTAAAAAAGGCAACAAATTTTTCCGATGCAATTATAAATGACGCACAAGTTGCATGTGCTCTTTGCAGGTTTGCCTCTTACCCGCAGGCTTTATTCTTCACCCTCACCGTATTTTCTTCTCTGTATACAGGGTGTTTTACCTAAGACAGAAATTTTTTAATAGGCTCTTTGAGTTATAAGAGCGCTTTCTTCGGCATAGCATTACCAGCTGTGGTGGGCATCAGAATAGAGTTAAAACATGCTAGCTAGCAGGCAGGCTAACTAATAATAAATACCCAATAATCTCGTGTAAGGGCCGCACTGGTGTATGGGTCGCACCTCTTGTTTTGGACAAGATAATTCAGAAAAAAATACGGTCAAACGTTTTTTTTTTAGCTTCTGTACAGGCCGGGCTTTCAAAATTCACAGCCGAATTAAAAAGAAAAGCCTGGCCCTTAAACGAGTTTATACGAGAGTTAACTTTATAAGCACTACAGTTAGGCTTCTCAATTATCGAGAGGTTTGTAGCCCGCCGTAAGTAATGTCTATATCAGTTTTTAGATTTTCGAGATCGCCATTCTGCTCGCCGCTGAAGCGCAAGGAATTTTGGGGCCGCATACGGGCGAAGCCGAAACTGCCCTGCCGGAGAGAGCGCACGCCACACAGTGGCGCGCGTGTCGCGTACTTTTTCCAGAGCGCCTGGCTGGACGTCGCAAAAGCGCAGGCAGCACGTGACAGGCACGCCGCTGTATGACGCGGTTTCTCCCCTGCTATGCCCGAAAATTCCTTGCGCTGAAGTGGCGACAAGAATGGCATTTTGGAAAATCTAAACACTGATGCGGACATACATTGCGGTGGGCTACAAACCGTTTAATAAATGAGGAGCGTAACTGTAATAGTTATATATTAACTATTTATTTTAGCTAACCAGATTGTTAATTAACACGTCTTAGTTCTATTCTAATGCCCACTACCGCTTGCAGTACTATGCCGAAGAAATCGCTCTTCAAACTCATAAAGGCTAATTTAAAATTGGCTAACAGTCTTAGGAGGAACATCCTGTATAGGTTTTTAGTATTCTTGCACTACGTATTCAAGTACATGTGAATTACAGCCTTGCCTTAATCTGCGTTCGCTAGATTATTCCCAGTATCTGCACATAGACCTACATTATCCCTGCCTTGTCAAAGCTATTAAATTTAACAATGTTCTTGGTTCTGCAGCCGCAACTTGCGCAGAACCTTCTTCGCGCTAAGGATGTGAACTAAGAAAACAATAAGTTTTACCACACAGCCTCGTGCAATCACCAGAGTATATGACAATAAATTTTCCTTCTGTATTCCTGCGAGAGAACACTTACCGGCAGGCTTACGACGGCAATCTCCTTCACGAAGCCCAAGCAAGGCGCTACGGCGAATCCGGATGTACACGCGCGGTACGCGTCTCTACAGATGCGGGTTGACTTTGAGCGGGTCTATAAATGCGAGCAGAAGGCTGGGGTGAGATTCACAAAGCTTCTCCTACGCGAGTGCAACTTCAGCGTGGAGGGCAGTTTTCTTCTTGGCTATCACGATATGACTATCCCCTCGTTGGACGTCCAACCACTCATGTTCCCAACCACCGTGCAGCGCACACTCGTACGAGAAGCTCTGTGAACACGCCACAAAGGCTGAGAGCGCACACTCGTTAACGCACTTAAGAGATGTACAGGTTCCTCAGACACATGCGGGTCGTCGTCACATTGAATCAGACAGGCGGCGGGTGAGCCCTCTTAGAGCTCCTCCCTGGCGCTCGACGGTCCGCTCGAGACGGGGGGAAGGACGACGCCATGCTCCGTCCCGGCGGCAGCGTCGGGCGCGGCAGTGGTGTCGACCACCACGGAGTCCTCGGTGTCACTGATGTAGTGCTCTTCGCCCGTGTAGTGCGTCGGGTACACAAACAAAGGGTGCACGGAAAAGGCTTTCAGGTCGCGCCGAGGGAAGTGTGCCGCCCACGTTTTCCTGCGCAGGAGAAAGAGGAACCGCGCACTGCTTGCTCCATCATTCTGTTTGGGTTGAACATGCGCGCTGGAAAGCGGACCACACTTATTCTCCTAACAACTCCTGCCGCTCTCGAGGTTCCGAACTGCAGCGCCGGCGGCGCTATGCACCATATGCGCGTTCGGATGACCAATTAAACGAGAATGCCCATTTCTGACTACCACCTTGAGGAGGCATAAGAGAAACCCGTTAAAGTACTTCGCCCAGTGAACACCGGAATTAAAATTAGTGCACAGGCTTCACGGCAGAGCACCAAATCACAGACCTGCGCATGAGCACAGGAGGGAGTCTTTATGATGCATTAAAATACCAGTACCCCGTGCATTAGCATTTCATTCAGTTCGGAAACCAAATGCAGAGTGAAATGCCAACACATAGGGTAACGCACAGACGACAGAAATAGCAACACATATACCGAAAGACTGCGAGTAATGAGCGCAAGGAGTGGATCACGCGATATTAACCGCTTAACGACCAGTATCTCCAATTTGCGACATACCGTTTGTACGTCGTTTACTGATCACTACAAGGAGCTTGAACACAAGGCTTGATGGCAACATGTTCTCAGTCCCCAACGCTTTCCGGGTCAAAATGTTTTACGTCACTGTGAGCTAGCTGTGCGAATAAAAAGCGGGCCCGATTGTGTGACTTCCGGCCAGCTTCCAACAACTCCACCCCTCTTATTTGCAGACAAATGTTGTGGGAAAAATGTGAAGACGTTTCTTATGTAAAAAGCTGTTTATTTTCTCTGAGGTTTCGAATTTGTCTATCACACAACTCGTGCTAGGTGCACAAAATGGACCAAATGCTAAATGATAGTACTTGGTGACACACCAATTTCTTAAATTCTAGAGATGCTAAGAAAATGTTAATATTGGCGTTTGAATATGGATATATTAGCTAGCATAATGTGGAGGCAAGGAATTTTTTCTTTCAATAATTTATAAACTTGGCATTAAAGGGGTTAATACAGATAGGCTACCCGAGGGAGCGCGTACACGTACCCACTGCAGGTCGCCTCAATAAACCGAAGACGGTGGATTAACCGAGTGGAAAGTAGACGGGTAAACATGAGCCGGCCAGAAACTATCAGCTGCGTGTAAGAAAGACTAAAAGAAAAATATGTTCCCCGTTATACTGCAAATAACTAACGATGCAAACTGCAACAAACTGAGTTTAAGGTGAGGTAAGCGCCATAGAATTGTTGCCTTCCGGAAGGCACACTGTCAGCAATTCGGGTAGACTTTGCCAGAAGAAGGCTGGGTTTAAGAAGCCGAAAGCTAGAGCTAAGACGGGCGGAGAGTACCCTACGCCGTTGGCGGTGCAGCAGTGGGGCGCGATGCTTGGCCGCAAAATCAGCGAGACTACGTCTAGTGGCCGGCCCATGGCTACACATGAAAGGTCGCACAGAATTCCGGCAGCGCTGAGGGCCGAAAAACGCACAGACCTTCGCGGTGGCAACAGAGAAGAACATATAGAAACACGACGCAATAGGCAGCGCAGTTAACCTGCCACAAATCTGGTCAGGGTAGCGACAGGAACTGAATGACAGGGTACAACACCCCCGAGTATAATTTATTCCTATATCCAATTTTGACGAAATGCGTTAGCAAGCAGTGAAGTGGGGTTGTATTTTGCAAACTGCTACTTTCCAGATGAATTCTGTTTTCACTTCGCCACTGGATAGCACTGCGTTTGACATCAGAGCCGGCGACACGGATCAACCGTGACGCCAGGCGAAGCGGCGGCCACATACGCTAGCCAGCGCTGCCGAGACGAAGAGAGGCGTGGGCAAAAGTGGATGGAGAGGCCATACGAACAGTTGCACAAATGCACGCCAGCGCTTTTTGACGACGCGCGCCTGTTGCCAAAATAGCCGCAGTGCGCCCTCCTTAATATGCTGGTCTGCTCGCCTGAGCACATCTGTCAGGCACGGCTCTTTAGATGGAAGAAGTGCTAGGAACCGCTCTAAGCTGCCGCGGTGGCACGCTGTCTGGGCTACCGAGACATTGATGTCCCTCAATATCACTCTTGCGTAGTTGGCTACAGCAGCGCAACACCGCGCGTATACGCTCGGCGTGCCGTCTAAAGCAACGCGCGGCCAGCATGTTGATGATGGTGTTGAATTTTAATGGCACAATGGCAGCTTCGGCCAAAGGTTGCCATGGCACAAGGTGTTGCACTCTACTTAAGGTGGAGTCACTGACCCATTTCCCAAGCATTTCACCCTAAATAAGCCGAGAACGAAACCAGCGGAAAGCTTGTACCCATTGTAGCCTGTTGCATGTTGAAGAGAGAAACTCGCTACAGCCTTCTCGTGCCACCGCCTTCTCGTACCCAGCTCATTTCGCAGACAAGTTTCGCGCAAGTTAATTTAAATCATTGTCCATGTTTGACACCCATAAAGAGCTTATGATTACCCTGAATACTTTATTACTTATTCCTGAATTCTGGACCTTGATGTATTCGTCGCGCTACCTAATCGCCCAGGCATTACCACAGTCGAGTGGAAGCCCCACGTTGCTTTAGACAGCATGCCAAGCTTACTGCGCGAACATGCACTGAGAACCATGGAACTATTTGTTCAACATGTTAGCAACCACCGCGCAAAGTTGAGCCGCGACAACGAATTGCGCAAGCGACTGGTTGATGACACGTCTCGCGTACGCTCACTCGCTCGCCCAGTCAGCGCACCACTGCGGCAGTATAGGAACGGTACCTTGTGGTTTTTCTGTCGAAAAGCCGCGCCTGATGGAAGTGAGCGCGAGCAGCCCATGCATATTAGGGAGGGCCCATTGCGCATTTCTGGCGCGCCATCAGACAACGCTGGTATGCGGTTCTGCCACCGTTCGCATGCTCTCCCCCACTTTTACGCACGCCTGTGCGTGTGAGAAGGTGTGGTGAGCAGAAGGAGCGCTGGCAGGCGCACACTGACACACACGAGCTGGGCAGGTTGAACTGGGCAGAGTGTGATGACGCCGCAAGCTCGCATAACCTAGTTGGCCCACCTGCCTCCTAGGTTACTCTCTGGGGACGCCAGGCCGAACACAAGGCAGACCTCTCCTGTTCCATTAGTCTTTCCCCTCCTCCTTTTCCTCCTCTCTGGACACTACCTGCCAGAGACCACCTTCTAGCCAGAGCCATGCCCGTGATTTTTCGCTCACAACGCCGAAACCGGATTTTCTGGAGAACGGGGCCTTTAACGCTCTCGCGTTAAAATGTCCAGTGTCCGTGTGTACAGCAGCGTTTCTCCGTCCTCTTCATTTAAGCGATGGCTAGTTTGTCTAACCATATAATAGGCATCCAACAAAGCTAGTTGTCTGCTTTGAGTTGTAACGACCAATTGTGGAGGTGCAAAAGGACGATTCGGAGAAGGAATGGGTACAAAGTACTGCCTCCGGATCCAGACACGTCTCAGTCGCCAAAACAAGTCCCCGTTATACCTGCCGCGCATGCTATCGAGGTTTAAGTGCATGCAGTGCACATGCCTTAACGGAGACACAAACGTAGACATTCTGATTTCCTCGCTTCAACATCAGCGAACGGGTTTTTGTCAGGCTATTGACCTAACCTTTGCCTCTAGAGTGTCATCTTAAGAAATTTCAAGCACCAACTGCCTTCAGATTGCTGGAAACGTGTGGGGCAGGCGACGAGGTGCCCGCTAAAGAACCTCATGCGGTTGAAATTAATCCCGAGCCCTTTACTACAGCATGCCTCATTAGTCAAAGTGGTGCTTAAACACGTGAAGGTCCATTTTTCGATCAATGAATGGCGCGCAGAAACGCCAGGACAGCAGCCTTCTTGATTTTTGCCCTTCGAAGTCCACAGAAAAGAAATAAAGCGTGTCTCACTCCGGGTGTTTGTCGAACATGATGGGCAGGTACTCGTCCACGGGCACCATGCGCGGGAGAGGGTCTGCCTCGACCAGCTTGCGGGCGCCGGCCAGCGTCAGGGCGTAGCAGAGGGTCCAGTACGAGTAGTCCACGTGCACCAGCCGAGAGGAGCCCGCGACGAATGGCTCATTGGAGCCTGACAATCGCTTCCGGCCCAGGTATCTGCGCCAACAAGACAACGAAACAAAGGACGCCATACACGAGTCAGATGCGCTGCTAGGAAACTCTTAGCTCCAAAGACGGTACAACGAAGTCGGAGTGCGGTCTCGGGGCGCATACATATGTGAGCGTTCTAGTGTTTATGTTAAATCTCAGTATATAAAGATATAGACAAAACATTTCTTTCATGTTACCCGCCTCCTAAAGCGCTGAGAAGCAGCCTTGACGATAACAAATTAGAACAAGTTTCAACCTTATTAAGACTTTTTTACGCTAGATGATTTTATACCTCTACGTTTTTATTGAACTGTTTGTCCGCACAAGCATTCCGGCGTAGCTGCACTGACCAGGGGCCAGCAGAGTAGCACAGCTTACTTCATCACACAGCTTACCTTATTATACGTTCATTGCGGTCGTATTTATATCACATTCTCTCGCGATCGAGGGTGCGCTATTCATTATAAAACACAACAAATCAGCCCAGTGTGCGCCACAAAGGAGTTCTCTCATTTGGCGCTACTTCCTGCAATGTGTTACAGTTTGGGCGTGTTGGTATGACATGACATGAAAGTTTAAGCGCACAACGAGACGAGGACGGTGAACACACGAATGCTCGTGATTTACTTGTATTTCTTCACCGCCCTCGTCAGGTTGTGCGCTTAAACTTTCAAGTTCTACAATGCGATTTGTATTACTGCAGCCTCGTAAAAGAAAGAAAGGAGGAGAGAAAATGGCGACCAGTTGGTAAGTCAGCAAATGCAGCGCGTCCCATTTCAATCTGCCGATCTTTTATGCAGATGCTTCCTTTTCTTCCTGCGTTACGAAGCTCGATACGCTCGACGCCAAACTCGCTGAATCGAATTTCGGGCATGCGAATACTGCAGGCACAGCCAACGAATTCAGTCTGAAGAAAGATGGCCTAGGTTTCTCAGAAATGTCAGCAACGAACGCCGCCATTAAAGGAAAGATTTGCAGAAGCATCTCATCTCTTCAGGGTTCAAGTGCATTTCGATCAAGTGTAGGCGCGGTAAGTTCCTCACATCAGATCCCAGTCGAAGTGGCGGACCTCGGCCAGCAGTTCCGCCACCTTGGTCCGGAAGTAAGGCTCGAACCTGATGTCATCCTCGAAGATGATGGCAATGCGGTGCTGATTCTCGATCATCTGAAGCAAGAGGAACGGTCAAGCGAGAAGCTGACAATTCGAGGGAAGAAAGGTTAAGCACGGGAAACACAACGGTGAAGTCCGGAATAAAAAAAAAACGCTATTGGGCAGGCACGCCCTAATTAAATAAATCCTCACACGCCCAAAAGGTCAGTCCGCATTACTATTACTTGAGCATTTTCGACCTGCGAGTATTGCGCACTCTCCGTGCACGTTAGCGCGAACACAAAATTGTCATGCTTGTGTCTGTATTATAACACGGCCGGGCAGCTTCATTCACACCGACCTCGGAAACAAAAAGACAAAAGGAAATTGATCAGAGTGGCTATTCGGCGAGATTGTTTGCCATGACGGAACATATAGCGCTAAGAAACCAGGAAGAACACTGAATAAGGCTCGTGGTGTCTCTGTCATTGTTCGTCCTGGTTTCTTAGCGCTATATGCTCCGTAGAAGGAAATTGCCTCAATTCATCCGCGCCCCTTCTGAAGAACGCAGCTTTCCTTACAGCAAAAAAGCACCATTCCACATCAGGCCGCGTTTCAGCTCCCCTTGCAGCAAAACAGTATAGGTCTCCTCGCGTTCCTTTTCAGTATCACGACGCTGCTTTCTTATATATCGTCGCTGCTCTTGAATACATCCCGTTAGTGCTGGCAGACACAAAGCATGGGCTGGAAGAATCAATCGAAACTTTTCGCCCGAACATTTGCCATCGCTTAACACCTACGTGGCCGCAACGATAAACGCCGCGTTTTTGCATTCCGCAGCGTTCCGCGAAGTAAAGGCAGCAGTTGGCAGTCAGGTCTGTGCCTTCACCGACGAACTTCCGTTGAAGCAACCTGGTGCTGCCTTTTTGAGGTATGAAAGGTAAGGCTTTATCCGCAGAGCCTCATTAGAAATCTACGTTCGCGGAGTTTGAAGCGAAGTACAGGCGACCCAAGGAACACGACTATAAAAAGTCACGCAACGCCGCCTCCTGAAAACTGCGACTGAGTTCATTTCTCGCGAAAGCAGATTTTGCACTAGAGCACTTCTTGTCCGATTGGTGGCAGTAGTCTTGAGGAGGGTTAATGGCATCGTACTCTTCATCATTCAGACTACAGTATGTCGGGCTAGCTTCGCGCACCGCTGCCAAAACTGAGCACTTAGCATATATGCGCAGAGGCTACTACACAGGATAAAGTACACTGATAACGTCAGCGGCATGCTCCTAGTGCCCGGCACCCTAGAGAGCCTAGAGAGCCCATGTGTGTTAAAACTTGCAAGCTCCGTGGCACTAATATGATATTCATGTCACTTATGACAGCTCAGGCATTTCTCACAACCGTAGAGTATGAGGTTCGACTGCGACACGAGTGCGAATTACGTAAATGCGACTTATCTGCCCACCGAAAGGCCACAGGTGGACTGAGAGCTGAAAGAGGCTCGTCGAATCCGTTCACTCGACGTGCAGCGTAAAAGTAATGCGGCAGTAACTATATACATGGATGAGATACTTTACTAGGCAGCCTCCCCTTTGACAGGTTTCTCACACGGGTTTTTAAAATACCTATGCGATATTTCTTGCTGCGCGTGATCTGACATGTAGCAATAACGGTAAAGTGTTATTACAACAGTCGCTTAACATGCTCACGCTTAATACTTACTTACTCCGAATTTGGTTACTATAAAAAATGCGGATTGCATACTAAAGCTTGGCCTACCTCACAATATTCTCTCAATTACACCTCCCACCTGCGCGACTGCCTGCCTGATTAAAGTGTGAGCACGAAAATGTGCAATCCCTCTCGTGTCTCCCATTAAAAAGATGTGAGGAAAAGGAGGCAGGAGAGCGTAGCAGTTAGTGACAAAGCAAATTTGACAGATAGAGAAAAAGAATTAGAGGCCACGCAGGTGCGAAAGGAAAATGTGAAAGGTTCACAACTCACGTCTTTCCAGATGTTGTAGTGACTCATAAAGCATCCGATTTCACCTGCAGTGATTGGTCTGCAAGGAGAAGAGGTAGAGGTGAGGCAAGAAAAAGGAAGCGGCGCTGCACTTCGAAAAGCTGCCCAAGTAAGCGTACAAAAACCGCGCGAACCCTTTCATCGTGGTGGTGCCGCCCGGCCTCAGTGGGGAAAAAATAAGATGCAGTGCGTTGGGACACGTGCGCTTTCGTTCCCCGCACGCAGCAGTGTAGGCTGTTGTGCCGTTAGGGTTAGTTTTTACAGTGAGTCATCCTCCGTCTGGTCGCTGATACTTTGACCTTGCTGCGGTAAGTATGCTGGTAAAGGCCGTTTCTGGTGTAACCAGAGGAATAATGATACGACTACGAGTAGTCACGAAGACTATTCACATTTGTGGTCAAATGTTTAGGGGAATCTCCCAAGGTGGAGTACATTTGTAATAAGAGAGTAATTACTCATTGGGTGAATGCCAATTACTCCCTTGGTATTCTCATTTTTACAACTATTCGCATTGAACCTATTCGCATTCCCTGTCTGGCGTACGTGACACACCGGTTACTACAGGGCTAAATTTACGCCTATCAGTTTCATTTTCATGACTCGCTTCGCCATTCACGATCAAGCTTTTCCGTTGGCCTTCGAGCTTCATCCCTACTGGCGAACACGAACAAGATGGAACTGCTATGTATTTTTCTGTTACGGGATATAACCGGTGAGCTGCTATTCGTGACCTGAGAGTGCCTTCAAAATGCACAGAACTCTATTTTTATCGTTCCAGTTATTCCACACTCATGGTCCGGTGTCGGTGTTATTCCACACTCATAGCTGGTGTCGATTGGATTATTAGAGATTCCATCAGCCGCCGAGATGACACGTTTCTTTCCCTCGCGATGACAGTGACGTGGTTCCAGTCAATTGTGTGAGCATGCTCTTGCACATGCTGGGCAATGACGTTCGTCGTGTGATTATTAGAGAGTTTTAGTTTCACGTACGTAGAGGCATCACGTACGTAGAGCTCTTACGGGTGACCAGTGCGCATGCGCAGAACACAAAGGGTATGCGTGAGTCTCACGTACGTACGTGAGATTCGGATTTTTACGTTGCGGTCTTTGCGTTGCTTGCGTACGTACATAGCCTCCTCTATTTTTTTCCGTGCCTGGTCAAAGACTGCTGAAGCGCCGTCTGACTGCGCCGTGTTTCTCTGCGGGGCGGCGCTGCCAGCCCTGGATGGACGGGCGTGCGCGTAGTTGCGGCCGGCTGCATGCAGGGGCTTCGGCGGCCGCGGAATAAACGTGCGCTTTGCCTATTTCGTAAAGGACCAACTCGTCCTAAGCCATTACCAATTAATGGCTACAACAAAGAGGACCGATCTTTTATATGATCTGGAAAATAAACGCCAGTTTATTGTGAGTGAGCAGCGCCGAGCGCCTCGACACCAAATTTTTTCTTGTGTGTTTTCTTCTTTCAAATTTTTGCAATGGTTCTCTCGAAGTCAACCTTGTTCATATGCCTCGTAGTGCTGTGCTCTGTTCATTAACAGGGAAAGGAGCGCGATCGCAGAACGCTCCCTGGCTGACTCTGAGGGAACATGCATTGTGCTCACTGCTCCGAGAAATCAACGCATAACAGTCAAAGCCACTACAAAAAATGCGTCACTCTGCCTTATGCCTAACTGCCAGCGAAATCATCTCCCGAATCCTGAGAAAAGGGGGTCTCCAGGTTGCGCCCAAGGCTACAAGCACTGCTGCGTATGCTTACCAGGTGTTCCCAAAATCGGCCACGGAGAAAAAGAGCCCAAGGCATTATCTACAAAATTCCTTGCGCCGACTGCGACGCAAGGTACATCGGCGAAACCAAAAATATATAAAAGAAAAAATTCGGCAACACAAAAACGACGTCGGCAACTATGCAAGAAAGCGCAGTCCTCTAACCAAACGTTCCTAAGACACACAATCAACTTCGACGAAACCAGCATACTCGGAGCCGGAACAAGTTAGCAAACACGCGCTTCCTGGAATCCTGGCACGTTCAAACGACCCCGAACAACATCAACAGCACAAAGGGAAACCTCCCCAATGTATACGTGTATACTAACAGGGACTGCGCTCTGCAGCTTCCCAGTGAGCGTCACCACAGTCCTACAACGTGACTCACAGCTTTAAACATGTTCCACGGTATCCAGTGTTGCGCAATTGCTCCTCAGGTTGCATCACGTGCCGCCAAGGGAGAGAGCGGCTTAACACAAGAAGGGGCGCTCTCTCTGCGACTCGCCCACAGTCACACGTACCTGACGAAGACACCGAGTAGGTTATTTTGTAACGTCGTGGTTGGTGACTTTCTTAGTTGGCATTTTTTCAACCTAAATTAATATGTGCTATGGCTTATTGCTCTGTGCCGGAATGTAAGTCTGACGCAAAGAGGAAGACAGAAGGTATTTCCAACCACGAGATTCCAAGCGACAACGAACTAAGAGCACGGTGGTTAAAAGTTATCTCTAGAAAGGACTGGGTGCCGAATACCACATCTCGGTAGTCGGTCGTTTGCAGCAAGCATTTCCTATCAAGCGACTACAAAGAAGGATGCAAAACCCGGAAGCTGAAAAGGGGTGCGACTCCAAGCGTTTTTCTGGACTATCCGAAATATATGCAGCCACCTGCGAATAGACCGCGCAGCGATGCTGTTGTGCGAAAACGGGAAGCGTCCATTCCGTGTCCCCCGGCCCTGATCCGTGCTGCTTCCAAGCCGACATGCAAGTAGCCTTTGTCACAACGTCGGCGTCGTCGGTCGGTCTCCATCACCAACTACGTCGTCTCCTGCTCTTGAAAGCTCTACAAACATAGATGACTCAATCAGTAACAATGAGCACGTGGTAGAGCCGGAAGCCACAACACCGAGAACTGCAAAAAAGAAGGCGACACAGGCTGACATCCGCAGTTCTATTTCTGTTGTCGAACGCCAGAAGTGGCGACGAAAAGGGCGAGACATGAAAACCCGAATAGAGCGACAAAAACAAACAGTGGACAAGTACAAGGAGGAACTAAGACAACTGAAAGAGGACTGTCATCTTGTTGCTTTTGCCGGCGTCGTCAAAGCCGCGAGTGAAAAGCACTTAGGTGCAGGCCTTCTGGTCGACCAAGTCAAAAAGTTTTCAAAAATCAGGCCAACCTGGCCGGAGTTGTGCGTCATTGCATAATTTTAAGGAACCTGTCAACACGGGCGTACGAGCACGTCCGCAAAGAAGGTCTCCTGAAGCTGCCATGCAGCTCTATTTGCAGATTCCTCGGAGTCTATTCAGGCGAGGTACGCTTCACATCTCTTGTTAAGCAACGCCTTGAGTCGGAGGTAACGGGCCTAAAAGCCGAGCAGGCCAAGGTGTGCTCGTTAGTAGTTGATGAGATGCGAATTCAGCAGAGGATTCAATATAACAAGCTGATAGATTCATTTGTGGAGGAAGTAGACCTGGGGAACAGCACGGAAGACAGAGCCCGTAGCGATCCTGTTTTAGCCAACTCACTTCTGTGATTTGTGCTAGTGGGGCTTTCGGTGCGCATCCGGATACCTGCGGGGTATTTCTTCACGAGAAACTGCACTGGCCAGAAGCTGTTTTCCCTGATAAAGTACGTCCTAAAAGAAGTGGAAGGAATTGGCTTTAAGATTGTACGGATTGTGGCCGATGATCACAAAATCAACGTTCTTGCTTTTCAACTGCTGTGTAATGGAAATTTAACGCTCTGCATACAGCACCTTCAAGATCCGACAAGAAAGTTGTTTCTCGCATTCGACCAATGTCACATAATTAAGAACGTGAGATATAAATTCCTTGCCCGTGAACTTGGGTAAGGACGGCGAGGTTTCCTCCTCCCACCTCAAAGACCTCTACAAGATGCAACAAGGGAGAATCGTGAAACTTGTTCGTTTTTTAACGCGTAAGCACGTCTTTCCGTAAAACATTGAGAAAATGAATGTTTCAAGGGCCGTCCAGGTCCTCTCACCTCCGGTCACTGCTGCGCTCAAACTCCTCGAGGAACAATCAGGACACACGACAGGTGACATGAGCTTTGCTGCTATGGGTCCAACCATCATGTTTATGGACACGATGCACCGCCGGTTCCTTCTAATGGATGTGAGCAATTGCGTGCAGCACATTAAAAAAAATGCCACACAGCAGACAATATGACTCTGTCGAAGATGGGCCCCTGAGTTGGCTGACAATGTTCTAGCTTCTTAAGCTATCTTGAAGACATGCGGCGTAACTGCTATGTGAAACAGTTCCTAAGCAAGGAAACGTATCAAGCGCCTGTGATGACGACAAACGTGGAATGCGTCAGGTACCTCATTGCTAATGAAGGGTTCAAGTTTGTTTTGACCAGAAAGTTTTCTACGGAACCCACAGTGTCGTTTTTTGGCTGGTTAAGGCGGTCTGCTGGAAGCAGTCATCAGACAGACGCTAGAGCGGTACTCGCTGGCGTAGAGAAGGCCTTGGAAACTGGCTTAGTGTCTGCTTCCCAAGATTGCAACGTAACAGAAACGAAAAGGCAAGCACTTCGAGCCCTGAGCCGTACACACAAACCTGCAGTCACACAGCGTGCGGATGACTTCCCAACGGAGGCGAAAAGTCTCCTCGAAGACCTTCTGAGGACACAGAAAACGTTGCTGCCAGCGCCAGACACTCCAGCGCTTGCGATGTTAGGAGGTTATTTGGCTCTCGTTGTTCAAGAAAAAATTGATTGCAGCAACTGCAATGCACTTCTTACGCGACCAGCCTTATCTGCGCCCAGTGACAGTTTGGTCCGTCACAAGGACAGAGGAGCTAGGCCTCCTTTCTCCGTCAACGCAGTTTGTGTATGTTCTGTACGCCCTCAAGAACTACGTCGAGGTGTTGCTCAACAAAAAAAGGTTCTTATCAAAACCCCTGCAAGCTGCAGTAAACAATGCAGTTGATGCTCTTGCAGAACATGGAGCACTGAAATGTGAGCTTGTTTGCAATGATCACCACGGCCAGCTTCTGAAACTCATCTGCACAAAGTTTTTTCGGCCTGTTTTTACAAACTATGCGCGTTATCAGTGACTGCAGGAACGACGTAGTGAAGCCGCTCACATCAAAGCCTCTATCTGGAAAGATGCTAAAGTTGTGAAAACTTTTTTGTGCGTGTATGTTTTATTCTAACTACGACAGTAAGAATTTTTCCATTCACTCATCGCTCACAAAAACGCTTCCTTAATGTTTCTCCTTATATATTGGATCAGATACGACTTGTGATGAGAATGCGTGTTTTGCGCAAAGAAGCACACTAATAATTACCGTCGATAAAGGTGAAAACTGAGGAATTCTTCTCGCTACTACAGAAACGTTCGGTATGTGTGCCCGGCCGCCGCCTTCATAATTTCCTTGATGAGCAGCTTTTATTAAAGTACATGTGCACATGGCTTAACAAAAACAACACTTAGCACTTTAACGATCGTGCCCGCATATCACTCTTACTATAAGGAGAGGAGTATACACAGTAGCAGAATTGCGCGCCGCGTTTTACGCTGCTTGCTACTCCTGCCGCGTCGTCTGCTCCGATGGATGGATGGATACGGCTGAACCCTTTAAATCGGGCGGTGGCTCAGGCCACCTAGCCATGATTTATGAAATTTTACTCTTCTCTTGATTTTAGCCACCAATCAGATAATCTTCGCTTGGTTACTTCTACCCGCTTAAAATCTACTTTCCCTTCACTGTCCTTAAACCCCAATACCCTGAATAAATCAGCCTCCCTTCTTTCCACTGTAGGGTGAAGCCCTTTACAGACAAGTATCAAGTGTTGAGCCGTTTCCTCCTCCTCTCCGCACGCAACACACAACGTGTCTCTCTCGTGGCACCTGACTCTATATCTCTTAGTCCGCAAAACTCCCGTCCTGGCCTCAAACAACAGAGCTTCCCCTACAATTATCATAGATATTTTCTTTGGCGATTTCCTGCTTAAAACTCCTATATGCTCCCACTGCTGATTTCGTCAGCATTCCTGATTTACACAGAGCTGTCTCTGTTTCTTTAACCTTTTTCTTAACCGATAATTGCTGATTTGCCCCCCTACTGCTGTCCAGATATTTGCTTGTCAATTTTCTAGTTCGCTTTCTCCATTTCGTATAAACATTCCTTATATACAGGTATCTGAAAACTTTCCTAGCCCACTGCTTTTCCCCCATTTTTCTCAATCGCTCCTCAAATGCTATCTTACTGCTAGCTTCTCTGCTCTCGAACGACGCCCATCCCATGTCACCTTGTACCCCCTGATTTGGTGTATTGCCATGTGCTCCCAAAGCTAGCCTCCCTACGCCACGTTGTTTAATTTCTAACCTTGCTTGAACATCTGGTCTCATGTACAGGACCGCATTACCGAAAGTCAGGCTAGGAACCATCATCCCTTTCCATATCCCTCTTACCACTTCATACCTATTGTAATTCCACAGAGCCCTATTTTTCATGACAGCTACATTCCTACTAGCTTTATTCATTACATATTTTTCATGCAATAAGTGTTGCCAAGGCAAAATCTCAGCAGCTCGCTTTTTACTAGCGTACCAGTGGATTTAGCAGTAGCTACGTGTGAAAAAACCCTGGAAGCTGACACTGGTCCCCCTAGCCGCACACCCTTCGAAATTCCGGAGCTTTGCGAGCTGCTGAGATTTTGCCTTGACAACGCTTATAGTTCCTACGGCGGAAGTTTCTATCAGCAGGCGCAAGGCACGGCAATAGGGGTGTCAATATCAGTTACAACGGCCAATTTAGTAATGGAAGCCCTGGAAGAAAATGTACTAGCCACCTTCAATCCCGCACCGAAAGTCTTCTACCGCTACGTAGACAAGTGCTTCTTAATTTTGAAGAAACAAGACGTCTCACGTTTCCTGGACAGCCAGAACGCCCAGAATACGCATATACAGTTCACCCCTGAACTTGCGAAAGACGGCTCTTTGCCATTCCTGGATGTACTGGTTCACCGGGATGAAGGCGCCCTCACCTACTCGGTCTATAGGAAGCCTACGCATACAGGTCGCTACCTCAATTTTACGTCTTGTCATCCGGCCGGCCACAAGACGTCGGTGGTATCGTCCTTAATAACACGTGCCGTACGCATCTGCGCAGATGAAAATTCATTGCAAACGAGCTGAGGACGATTCACCGAGCGCTGACTAATAACGACTGCCCTAGTCGCTTTGTCTACAATATTCAGAAGCGGATGTTAAACCCGGAAACACAAAGAAACAAGACATTCCAGGCACGCGCTGCCATTCCTTACGTCCAGTGAATCAGCGAAGCACTATCCCGTGTGTTTTCAAAATATGACATGCGCATTGCCCACATCCCGACCAGCAAGCTCCCTAACCAGCTCGTGAACGTGAAAGATAAACTGCCGATTGAAGCATTTCCAGGTGTCATCTACCAGATCCCATGTGCTGATTGCCCCCAGGTTTACGTTGGCGAAACAGGAAAGTTCCTCAGAAGGCTTAACGACCACAAACGTGACGTAAGAAATAATAACCCCACGACGAACGCCATTGCCCAGCATGTGCAAGAGCATGCTCACACAATTGACTGGGACCACGTCACTGTCATCGCGAGGGAAAGGAGCGTGTCATCTCGGCGGCTGATGGAATCTCTAATCATCCAGTCGACACCGGCTACCATGAACCGGGTGCAAGGAACCATGCCACCCATCTACGCACGCTCCTTGCGCCACGTGTTACGCATATACGTCGCGACGATTTCTTCTCCCGCTCAGTGATCAAGGAACCCGTACGAGGTTCCGAAACGTCTTGAATTTCATGACTTGGTCAGTGACCGCGTTCCTTTTTCTTTAATTCATATCTGATCAGACGAATTTTCGTCGAACCATTGATTACCCTTATTACAAATAGGAGATTATTGGGGTGTTTTTAACTCAGTCTTATCCATAGGTCTTCCGAAACCTTAATGCGCGCCCTTTCTTTCTCGCCGTTTGGTGAAACGTGACAGCATCTACACGCAAGGATGTCCCACATGTCTAGACACACTGATGCATGCAAACGTGAAGAAGAAAAAACGCTTTGTGCTGACTTCTAAGCTCAGCCAGCTCGAAGGCTGCCGTGAAGGAAAACCACAATCAAATTGCAGAGCACCACTCCTTTGCTACCATATGTCCTAAATTTTGGTTTTCACGGCGCTGTGTGTTTCTGACATTCACTCACTAAGAAAATTTCACCTAGCAATTCTATGCATGCAGGCATACAAACAGTTTTTTCTTGTTGCGCCTGTAGCGCAGAGAAACAACCATGAATCTGTCTTCATAGGAACGCATTACTAAGTAAAATTACGCTGACTCAGTGAACTGGTCTTCTCCAACACTCTGAAGGGGTAGTTACGTGACGTAACGGGCGCCATTTTATTCTGCGGCGCGTAGCCTCGGCGGTGCAGGCCGGAGCAGGAGGCGATAATCGCTTTAGACACGCTGCCAGCCTTTCGTAGTGCTCCACGGACAACAAAATGGCTGTCGCTGTGACGTCGGTGAATACTCTCTATTAGAAAAATGTTTGGCTACGTCGCTGACTGGTATTCACCGGGCCATGCCACCAAAGCGGTACGAAAAGCCTGATTCAGTGTTTACAGCTTTTCAACAGCTTTTGCTACACAAGCGCTTCTTATTATTTATTTTTTCTTGAATAAGACAGCGAGTCAAAAGGGGAACCGCTGAAGGAAACACAGTGTCCTGTTTGTCCCTTCTCTCAGTGTGCCATGTCACTTTTACGGTCTGTGCTTCAAAAGATGGAATGCCAGCTTGCTCGCACTTACTTTGGTTAGTCCCCCGATCGTCAAGACCAACTTGATTAGAGAAGGATATACAGTATAGTACCCGCGTTAAACTGTGATGCGACAAATACAAGAAAACAATGCTGCGCACTAAGCTGTCACAGTGTGCAAAATAAAAGAAACAAGGTTACAACGTAAGCGTAATGACTAGGGCCCGGACATTTAGGCCCTAAAGAACCCCGAATTGGGCAGGCATCTAGGCTCGAAAAAATATGGAAGTTAGGCGCTATAAAGCAAGAATAGGCGCTTTGAATAATACTCTTTATTTATTAGTGCAAGATTTGTTAGTCAAGCACGGAGCGTACGCGGTCCTCAATTGAAGCAGGCCACAATAAAGCACATTCTCAGGTTTTCGAACTCGAAGCTCCTTCGGTTTTCACTAAGCATAGCGCTGTACTTTCAAAAGCTTCTTTCGACATCACATGAAGTTAGTGGCGCGAACCTGAAACATGAGAGTTCATAGGGGCTCAGGCCTTCAGGTGATGTGGCCGTATCGTCTCCGGGTAGAAGGTCTGATTTGGGAAATTGTTTCTAGTCCTCCATTTATTTCTACCATAGTTGCATCTTCGTAGAAGCAGTAGCGCCCTTTCATTCCAGTCCCAGAAGTGCTGCTTGTACTTCTTCGACTGCCTTCAGTGATTCATCCATTGAGAGTCCAGCCTTTTACAACTTTGTCATCCTTTCCGTCAATGTTGAGAAGTTTGCACTGATGCATGTCAGGTTTCTTTCCAAACTCGTCTCTTCGAAATTCGCTCTTGCTTTGATCACGCGCGCAGCGTCACCCTTGATTTCCTCAAAGACAGATTTGACGACTTCAAAGTGCCGCGCATTATATACTGCTGCTTTTATGCATGTTCCCCATCTGGTCAAAACAGACTTTGGCCGCAGAGGAAAGTCAGGTGCTGTGGCGCGGAAAACAGCAATTCTTGACGGAGATTTAGGAAACACCTGTTCTGTGCTCGATACTAGCGCGTCCACTTAGGGAAAAGAGAGCCGGGAACATTCGGCAACACGATGCATTGCACGAACAACGCAGGTCAGGTGAACCATCATGTTTTATAAAAGCGTCAGCCCCTTTCCTGCCTTGCACATGCAGGATGCCCCATCCGTGACGAACAAAAGTACATTCTCACACTGAATATTTCCTGGCCATAAAAGCTCCAGAGATGAAGTGAAAAAATTCAGCTATCCTCGAATGGCTCACCCTTTCAAGCAGGATTGCGCAGGATTTGAGCAGGATTGCCCGTCCGGGTTTCTCTGGACTGAATATTCCGACGATAAAGTTGGCCACATTCCGCCCGCTAGCGTCCGTGGTTTCGTCCACTGACACCCAAATGTTATTTTCACCAATTTCAATTCTGACTTTTGCGAGAGTATCCTCGTAGCACTCTTTCACATATCTCTTACGAAGTGTTGATTCATCTGGAACATGCTGCTTGGTGTACTTTTCCAGAAAGCTCCGAAGATCACTGTTGGTTAGTTTCCACAACGCGATATCTGCCGCGAAAAAATGCTTGACGCAACTCTTTGGCGAATTACAATTCCTTCGCTGTCGAAATACCGCGAAAGCCTCTTCCAGTAGGAGCGGCGATGTCCCCTCTTTCGTCCGCTTCAGGTTTGCAGTATGCTTGTTGGTAGCGACGTGTTGCGCTACATGGCATCGCTTCTCCCTTGATACTGAAGTTTCGCACGCTTTGTAGAAAAGCACAGTTCCATCAGTTGAAAAAAAAAACATCTCCAAACTGCGAAACCCACTGCCTGCAACGAGTGCCTCTCGATGTCTTTTCTTTCGGCATGTCAATACGAAATGAAATGTACAGCGCTGACGAAGCAAATGTTGTAAGCCCGCTCAAGGCAGTGTCGCGTGTTCTGGAAGCGGCAGGCAAAAAGTGTACATTCTCTATTGAGGGCTAGGCGGCCGAGAGTTGACCGAGCAATCAGCGAGCAGTGAGCGCGCGAGTGTACGGGACTTGCGCGCGTTGAGGCGACGGCCCCCGGCTGGACGGAGCGTGTTGAGGTGATGGTACCCGGCTGGACGGCGCTGGTTCGGGTGTCGGGTTACACTCATCGAGGTTATATAACCTCTGTGGTTGCGCCAGCTACACTTCGAGAAAAACGTTTGGCGAAACCCACGCCCTTTGTGCGTGCATTGGGGCGCGCCTTCCCCCATGCTTAGACAGATGTCTCAAAATTGAAAAACGGCACTAAGCACCGAAATGCCGGATTTAGGCATTTATAGGCAACAAGTGGGGTTAAATATGAAGTATTCCTATAAAATGACAAAAAAGCAGGAAAGTGCAAAAATGCCCCATTTAGGCATTTATAGGCATGTTTAGGCAAATGCCTAAGTTCCGGGCCCTAGCAATGACAGTCGAAACGAGAAAGTACGAGGGGGAAGGGGATCGGAAACATCGGTGTTTCCGAAGGAGAGACAGCCTGCTGCTGCTACAGGCGCTCCGCTGTCGCCATTTACGCCAAAGCAAGCCGTGAAGCACCCGAAAACCTCGGCGCGCTGACGACAACAGTGTTTTCCGAGCTTGCAGAGGAGCAAACCAAAACGGAGTAGCCAGGATGGCACGCCACGCTAAAGAAGATTTCAGCGGCGCGCTTCTGCACTGCTCGCCTCGCGTCAGCCGAAGAGCGGTTTACTACCGCGCCAACGGCCAGGACACGTGACCGGACAGCCGGCTCTGCGCCGCCTGCGCAGCCCAGCGCTGCACCGGGGCAGGGCGGCCTAATCGCGACACAGGGCGACGCGGGGGGACACGGCTTGCGTCTGTAAGCGTGCCATTGAGCGCCAGGAAATAAGAGGAAGTATTCCTCCCCTCGACCATAAGAAAAGCCCCCTTGGCGCCTCTAAACAGATTGGCGGAGGGGGAAGGGGCGAGAGGTGAGCGGTGGCCGGTGATTTACGCGTCGTTAAGTTGTTGTCACGCTCTGTATTAGCGAGTCGCCCGCCGTACACACTGGAAGTAGCAGCGCGCGCCGCCGTAAACACTGTTCAGTACGAAAGACCGTATACCAGGATTAAGCAAAAACGAAACGGGTGGTAGCGCCTCGTTAGCCCTCAGAAGGAACACGTGTCATGTTTACGGGCGACACGAGAGAACTCGTTAGCGCAGGCGCACGATTACAGAAAGGCTCCACGCTCGCTAACGACCGCAATATCGCTTCGTCGATGCGCGACGCGCCGCCTGAGCGAGTCGCGCACGGTCGTGTGTACATATCGTGAAAAGCCGAAGAGTTTTTAATGACGAGTGATGCGTGTCGCAACGCGGATGAAATTTATGGAAAGGTACCGAGCGTTAAAGTTAAGAACGCGAACGCGGTGTTAGGGTATCCGAATCAGGTATTCACGGAAGGGTTCGCCGGTGGCCGGTTTGAATGGGCTTAAATCGCTGTAGCGCTGCGCCGCGAACAACGCCGGCAAAGCGGTCATAACAGCAGACGAAGGCGGACATATTCATTAGCGGCACAACGACACGCTTCATTAGAACCGGAAGCTGCCGTAGCAATCAATACGCTACCTTCCGTGCCCCTGCACCAGAGCGGTGAGTACAAGCCGCGGATATATTCGCAAGCCACTGCAGAGTTCTCCCGATACCGGGTCGGTGAGTCGTCCAATTACGACGGAGTAGGATGCGGTATACGGTTACGGCTGCTGCGCAGGCAGTGTGCGTTGTCAAGCTCTTGCCGAGAGAACCCAGCGCCCTCTGCGCGCCCCACATCGCGGTTATTTCCCACAACGACGAAACACTGGTCGAATTTTCGCGTCGCTCCACTGGCTCGTTCCGCGCCTGGGCGGAAGACAATCAGGCAGCCCAAAGTCCCTAACGGGCGCAGAGGCCGCACGGACCCCGAAGGGCAGCTCCACGGCGCGCAAAGGCGGGGGGAGGGGAGGGGGTAATATTCGCAGCACGCGGGTAAATCACGAATTCAGTTTACGCTCGAATCGGGCGGCTTGCGCTGCGCGCTCCTAATTCCGAAAATTAGACCAACTGTTGACGGACTTTGGCAGCGGTAATTAGATTTTTGCCACAAATGATGTCAAGGTGAGCTGAATACACTGCCTAGGTCCTCAGCAGGAGAGGCTATAGTGACACACGTTCGGCGAGCTATCGCGACCGGCTTTTGTGTCTCGGCAGCTAACTCGGCGGCTCCCAGCACGCGCCAGTCCCCTTTCCCTCCTCGCTGCAAAGACCCCCCCCCCCCCCCCCCCCCCATTTTTAATGTTTTTAATCCGTTGCAAACCCGAACGCACTCGGCGCCTTCACCTTCGCGCCCGGGCCATCGTGCTGCCTGTCCTGCGGAACGAGTTCGAGGAACCCCGCGCGCGTCCCCGCGCCAACCGGCGACCCTCGCGCTACTACTAGGGCTTCTCCACCGGCCATCGGCCGCTTAGGCGGCCGCGCCCCTACTTTCAAGTAGGGCCACCCAAAGCGTCGGCCGCTTCGGCGGCCGCGTAGTCGTCTACGCCTGCAGGGAGAACTTCCTCGGGCCGTTGTTGTTAACAAGCTGCAGCGGTGGACGGCCTACGTTCCTGCTTCGAGCTAACCACCAGCAGCTGGCACAGCGGAAGCCGACGGCGGCTCACCCCACCCTCTCAGCGCCTGCTGAGCTGTTCCCTAGCGCGAGAGCAGCCTTCCTGGTGGACGAAGTGCAGCAGGAAGGCTGCTCTAGTGTGCGTGGGGCACATTCGCGCCGCCTACCATGGCGGTCTCCACCGAAACCGCCACGTTGCTGCTCTGTTTCAGCCTCCGACGGCTCTCCCAGGCTCGTGTCCAACAATGCCACTTCTGCGGTATGCACTTGCGCGCAGAGAACCCTAGCGCCGCCGGAAACGGCGGTACTCACCCGTTCCCCGCCGCGCTGCTGCGCTGCGACCTGCTGCCCTGCAGGGCGTTGCCCCCCTGCAGGAGTTTCCTGCGGACTTCTCCTGCTGCCGCGTGGATTATTCGACGTGACGGCCACCTACGGATAGCCACGGCTGCCCTGCAGTCTTTGCTGCGCCTATGGCTAGCCTTGCGGCTGTTCCAAGGCCACGCTGCTTGCCTCCAGCAAGCCCCCGACGCCTGTGCGCCACTCCCACCGCGCGGCGGCTCTTCCTCCCATACTGCAGCTGATGCTGTTGCTGCGGTGTGACCTGCAAGCCTGCCGATTGCGGAAAGCCAGCTACACCCCCCCCCCCGCCCCCCCACCGACCCCTGGGTTACGAGGAGCGCAGTGACGACGGAGACAGCAGTTAACCCACCCCCCTCCCATATCTAACCCACGTCCCACTTCCCCTCGCTTGGACGCCAAGAGTGATCCCACGAATTGGGCAACATAACTCGCGTCCAGTATTCCTCCCGAAAATAGCCCAAAGATACCACCACCGCCACCACCTTCACTTTCGCAAGTTTCTCTTCGAAAAGTGCGCAAATTTTCAGTATAGAGCGATGACGTAGTAACCTGAAGCATGCGGCATAATGTCGTAACAGCATTGCACGCTTCTTCAACGCATGTTTACAAAACTAAGGCTCATATAATAATGTTACAGCGCAACTATTCCACACTAAAATTTCTGGTGCCTTGAGGGCAAAAAAGGTGCACCGTGCTTTGAACGAGCCCTAGAAATTGGCTTTGGCACAGTCATGCATGTCAAACGCTTGAAAATACCTGCAACTGCGTGAGCGGTCGGGCATGCTCCACCTGCTAGTAATAATACCGGGTGACTTGGTCGCGAGGCAGCGCTGCAATAAACTTGTTCCCGAGCGTACGCATCCCACAAATGTTTGCTGCCGGCTGCACATGGCCCCGAAACATGTCGATCTGATGACCAGAACGAAAATACTACGCAGGTATAAGAATACAACACAAGAAAGGAAGAAAACAGAGATCTTTGACGGCGAAAATCTCTGCGCTTTGTTACTTCTACCATATTTGCTTTTTTCAGGTTCACAAGCACAAAAGCAAGGAGGTCCCCCAACACGTCCTGCCGCCCCTAGCTGCGGGACCGGTGTGATCGTGGAAAGCAGCAGCATTTATTGCACATCTTAGATGCACGAACTGAAGCCCGCAGGCGCTTGTGTGAACATACTACTGACCCTCTCCAATAAACCACCATTAGCCGAATTTCGCCTACTGCAGGAAAAAAGACAATTGCAATTCATCATAAATTAGCAATGCTTTGCGCAAGCCGCCTGCCACCAGTGTCGGCGGTAACGCGTTACCTTTTTAGGTAAATTAGTAACGTACTCGTTATCACTGTAACGGTTTACGTACTTTCGTTAACATTTCTCGGTAACGTGAGTAGTCAGGTTACTAGTGACTTTTTATTCCAATTGTCCCCCCCCAGGCCGCACCGTTTTTTAGAGAAAAAAAAGCGCAGATCACCTAAAGTAATGTTGCAAATAAAACGTACAGGTGCTCACGACGACCCTTGTTGCGGCTCGCATGCATTCCAGAAAACACCTACCCTTGACGACGCACCGCATTAAAAGAAAAAATTCCCATAAAGCAAGAAACACGTGCACGAAAACGCATTCACACACTTGCCTTCACCTACCTCCCTTTCGCAAACCACTCACACACACACAACTCTAAAGAAAGAGTGGAAGCATGCGAGCATTTTGGGACATCACATTTTTCAAAATTACTGTAAATTTGTTAAGAGTTGAGCGATGATTTCTTTGTGAAGTTAAAATTGATGATGAAGTGTCAGTTTGTGTTTATAATGTCACATTCAGAAAATGGATTCACCATGTGCCACAGAGTTATAAGTAGGATACAACTTAAAAAAACAGCAGTTCGTAACACTGGGCCTCCGTCCTCTGCGTTTTGTATTACTCCGCTAGACGAACATTAAGCTACATGTCTGGCTATATCAAAGAATTCCCGTATCAAAATTCTAAAGCTCATAATTATTTTCTTGTGATAAGCTTCTTGTTTAGGTAACGAGAAACGTTTAAGCAGCGGACTACTTCGTCGTGGAGGAATTCTGTGTGCGGCAGATGAATGTGGGCGGAGCTTCACTGCAGATTTAAGTTCCGACTCCTTTAGGCCCGACTCCGACTCCTTTAGGCCAGTATAACACTGGGATCTGACTCATTTAGGCCAGTATAACACTGGATTGGATTTTGGATTTTTATGGCGCAAAGGCATCTATGGCCAAAGAGCGCCATGGCACAAGGTATTTTCGAATTCTCAAGGTGGGGTCAAAGACCCATTCTCAAGCATTTCGCCCTAAATAAGCCGAGCACCAGATCAAGGAAAAGCTTGTATGCATTGTATCATCGGTGGGTACCCGGTGGCACTGGGGATCGAGCCCCGCACCTCCCGCATGCGAGGCAGATGCTCAACCACATAGCCACCGCTACGGTGCCACTATAACATTGCTAAGCTCCTGCACATTTGTGCAAAGTATTCTTGTTAGATCCAGATTTCGGCTAAGATCGTTTGTTTGTTTTTTTTTGCTAGAAGCTTTATGTGAAATATGAGCTTTATAAAATTGTTAGCGTGAGTTTTTGCACAGCACAGAAGACGCACTGAATAAAATTTATGGCTATGGAGTGACGGTTGAGTAACGTGCGGCACTTTTTTCAGTAACGGTAACACGTTACCTTTTTTTGTAGCTAACGTGGGGCGGTAACGCGTTCCTTTTTTGCGTAACGAGTAACGTATATAGTTACTTTCTTTCGGTAACGCCTACAACCCTGCCTGCCACCCTATCCCAGCGAATTTCCGGACCTTACCTGATCCGATTCTCTGCCGTTCACGGCTGTATTTTCAATCGCACAATGTCCGCTCTGATATCCTAAAGGACTACCGGTTGCCTGTTGTCTGCAATACGCGTTCCGCCTCAGTCCGCTTCCTCCTCCTTGATCTTAGCGAGGACATCGTCAACGCGTGCTCGTACTCTCTCTTCCGCTTAATGTTACCCCTTCATCACCGTGAGAGTGCCACGCCAGCGAATTACTTTAGAACCACAGGGACAGCACAAGTTCCCCAAGAAAACTAGATGGATACGAGTATACTTAGCTCCGCAAACTGATGTCATACCTGCCTTTCAAGCAATTCCCCAGCGCGCAACTCTCACTAGCCCGCAGCCAAGCAACCCTGTCTATTTGTCTTCAAGAGCCCGATGCGTTGTCCTCATTATATTCGTTAGTTTCTTCTTTGGCCTTCAAGTTTCGGTCCTGTAGCTCAAAGAAATAACAGGCAGGATACATTAGCTGCATACGTTTGAGGGATATTTGCAAGCTGTTGGTAATAACTTGAGAACGTCTGGCAAAAGCACTGCGACCCATACTTCACAACCTGCCAGTACCTCTAACATGGCTAGGATCTTTTGGCACCAAAATAAATGCATTCTTTCTTAATTTACAATACCTCAGTGCCCAAATTTAATTTTATGGCACTCCTCTGCCACAGAGTTGAATGTTGTTGCAGTTTTGACTCAAACGATAATAAATACGCTGGAAAAAGAACCCGCGACGGCCATGCGCGAGGAAGCATTCGCGTCGAATACGTGAAGTGCCGGGTTCGAATCTTGGCGCCCCCGGAAACTCATCAATTTTAATGGGCACAACGCGCACTCAGCCCCATGCTTGCCTTCCAGAGAGAATAAAACTCTGACAAATGGCCACACTCGGTGTCCGCGACCACATGATTCATAAATAAACATTAGGGCTGAATACATAAAACATTTAACGGCCTGCAACACGTCGTTAGCGCTTTTACCGTGCAGCTTTGCCGGCACCATCAAGCTTTATGCTCGAATTTCCTTTAACCATCGGCTCATTTCATTCCGTCTTCCACCGTTGCACTTCGCTGCCGAAAGTGTCGCCATCGTCATTTTTGAAGCGAAAAGCTTCACTAGGCTCGTCAACACCGGGCTTCACGGGAGCCACACTACAGATTTGCCACAGCTGCGCATGCGCGAAACCGAGTGACGTCACGCGGAGCGTAGGTGGTCGCTGCTGCCGCGCGCTGCCTCCGTCGTCTGACCTTTCGCCTTGGAAGGAGGAGAAGAAGACCCAGAAGTGTTAGCAAGGGAGTTGGCTCAAAAGCAGCGAAGATATGAAAAGTGCAAGGCTAGACAAGAGGCTGAAACGCCAGCATCACGAGAAGCACGCCTTGCTAAACGGCGGCAAAAGGATAAAAAACCAAACAAAACAAGTGAGCCGACGGCGTTTATAGAGTTCATTGGCGTTGACAACTTTGCAAACTCCGTTCATTTTCACGAAATGAAAGGCGCAAAACCGGCTCCGTGGGTCAGGGGAGACCTCAATCTCGCTTTTCACTTCGTATATCCTGGTTTAGCTGGGCTAATCCATATTAATTTTTTTCGTATGCAATGCATGCAGCGTTTTTGGACAAACGAAGAGAGCAGGACAAATTAGAAAGGCGCCTGTTAATAGCAGCGGGGAGTACCAAACACCACCTGGCTGGTTAGATGATCAAGTCTCAAATGACTAGTTAAACGCGAGAAGCAACCTGACACACTTAACTAGAAATGACAGCGAACATGCCGGCGCAATGGTTACACGGCCCGCAACAACCGCTTCCCCATTTGCAACCAGCTGTGTATAGTCGAAAAACAGAATTCTCTATAAGGGGAAGCCCCCCAAAGCAGAGTAGGTTTCTGAGAGGTGTGACAATTATCCCCTAATTACAATTAAATGCATCAATCACGAGGCTCACTTCCATATGACACTATAATTTTCCTTTTGCCCGCTTCCTCCGACGCTGTTTGAAATACATAGCTCACCCAAGCTATAACAGCCACCGAAGGTGTTGTAATCACAACAGCAGTACATAAAGAGGAGCAAGGCGGTAATAGAAAAAAAAAAGACCTCGCCTTTCATAAAAACGTTGCATGTCGACGATCATCGCAAAACGGCGACTCCGTAGAACTGTGTACTCATAACAAAGAGATTATTTTTGTCTTCGGAAACAAAAAAAAAAGGCTCGTTCTGTCGAACAATCCTTCCGCTTCAATCCGAACGTCAGTCCCCCCCCCCCAAGAAAAGAAAAAAGACCGGAAAGACACGAATGTCGCAGCTTAGCGCGCAGACACGGCTTATTTTTAAGACACGCTTGCTTGTGCACGGAAGCATAAAACGGAACGACAGGTATCACAGCTCGCGAGGGACGGCTGAAGATAAGCTGCTTTGCTTTTTCTAGTTTCTCGAAAAGCACCTCCCCAAATATCCTTCTTGGCTCTGCGTCCCATCACGCAGGATTCAGTCGGTCTTCTACCGCGCTGCTATATTCACTTCTTGCTCAGAACGGCTGTGAAGTTCAAACAGCAAACGAACGCTTTATGACCGACCCAGAACCACACAGTGGCAGAGGAGAGGCGCTTCATGAAAGCGGACGATGACGCCATTAGAAGAACGCCTATGCGTCGTATGCATTGTATATTCTTTCCACCCTTTTAGGTGCGAGAACATCGAACAGGCTACTCCAGGACTAAAGTGGACCGCTTGAAAGCCCTATATTCTAAGAGGCGCGGACGAAACTAGCAGTTAGCTCATTAAAGAACCTGTGCATAAACATTCCCCAACATGTTGCAATAAATACCATACATAGATAAAATACCGTGCTGTGGATTAGCACCGCGTTTTGAATGCGAAGGAGGTGAGCAGGGACCCCGGAAAAGGGGGGGGGAGCCTCCCCCCCCCCCCCCCTTTAGTCTCCAAATGCTTAAACTTGGATCAGATTTCTGACAGTTGAAACATTTCAGTTCTAGGACTCGTTTAATGCAAATCACAGTGGGGCAGAGCTACTTGGCTTCGTAGCCGGTTGTGAAGCATTCTGTACATGAGCAACCTAAACCAGTCATGTCCCAACAGAGGCCGACTGCCTGACTCGTGTACATGATCATGATTAGCAGAATTTAAAGAAACTATGCACAAACTTTTTTACTTGCCTTGATCACTCCTCGTGAGTAAAGCTTCCCATTTGAATTCGTTTTATATTGCCGTGCATCTTTGCACCGTTTGTTCGTTCGAACTCAAAACCGCCGGCACGCGGCTTTATCATTTTGTTTTGTAATGCCAGATGCGAACAGACTTATCTCCATTGATCGTGGCCACGTGCAAATGCTTCCACATTTTTCCAGACTGTTGTAGCTGCTTTTTGGTTCTTTATCTCGAAGGTTCCTTGCCAGGTTTAAATTGAGCGCGGCCAATAAATGCAGGCATTCACTTTGATGAGCGCCGAGCACGCTTGTGGCTATCGCCGACGCCGAGTTATTCAGTTCTTAGTGGGCGCGAGTCAGCCCCTTAAGCAGTTTCTTCTGGAAGCCTTTTCGTTGTCTTCTTGTCTGTTGGAGTGTCGTCACCACAACGTGAGTTTTCATCAACATGTGAACGGTGAAAAATAAAAATAAAAACAAAAAATGTAAACTTGATTAATTAAATGAGCATTAAATAAATAAATAACAAAATAAGCTCGCAGTCTTGCCTCCCCCCTCCGCCTCACTAAAAAAAAAGTTCCAGAGTCCCTGGACGTGAGTTTGAATCCCTTGCTCTTGGCGCTCTTCCCTGGGTGCGTGGTGCCCTTTAATACAAATCATTAGACGTACACGCGCCTGCATCGCCGTTTAGCAAGAGCTGAGTCGAGATGGCTGCATTTCACGAAAACTTGACCCCGTCTGAGACTGAGGAATCACGCTGCAACGCTAAAGGTATTGAGACAACTTAATTCAGTATTGAACTGGTTGCCTTCCTGCTTATTACTGACGCCGGCACAGTTCAATCACTGTGAATTTGATTTATAGCTTTTTCCCCTTTACTTCAGCATCCTTGTGGCACTCAGCATTTCTTAATATATATATATATATATATAGTTGGGCCAATACACAGACCTGAAAAAGATCGAAATTATGCGCGTAGCTTTCAAAGCAAATACTACAAAACATCCAGCCGCTAAAGCTCCTGAATTGTGAGTATGCGGTTCATATGTACGGTTTTTGCAAGGAAAATGATGGAGCCTAGGTACTTAGCAGAAATTACCATGGACTACTACGAGCCATTAAGACGGCTGAGAGCAGTTTATGAATCGAGCTAGGGGCGTAGGAATAAGGTAGAAGAAACAGGCGGAGATGCAGTTAAAGCAGAAACTATGCTCTTTAGGCCCACCGACCATTTCCAGCGCAGTTAGCATGCCCGAAATACGAATCTTGTTTTTTCTTAAACCTATCCGCAAAATAAGTAAATGGGCTCCCTAACTTCAATTTTTTTTTCTGATCAGTTGTCCCCTCGCACAAGGGTCACTGTGACTTGGGCCGTTTGTCATATGCGCAGTCGCTCTTTTCTGCAGGCTTCGACCCTCTCTCGTTCGACAGCGCAGTTGCTCAGAGGGATATACATAAAAACAATATGGGAAGCTTTGCGTCACGAGGCTTATGTAAGATTCCAGGGAACGCTCCAAGGCATGCTTTTTCAAGCCGTCTAAAGCCGGTAATATCTTGTGCCCCCGTGATGATTAAGTGCTACTCTCCCAAGCCTGGCGCTTCGCCGCAAGCCGTCATCACAACACGGCCATAAGAAAACGGGCGACTGGCAAGTAGATGCATTACACGGAGACACGGCAAGTGTCAACGACAGTGAAATTGAAGCCCGTAAGCCTGTCGCTTTTTCTTCTGCAGTGTGAAAGACATGCACCGATTTCGACACCTCTCAGTTCTTTGAAAGCAAACTCTAACGGAGGTTGCCTCAGTGCCCCGCTAATGCGCTGCTAGAAACGGCTGCACATGAGGGCACGTTTCGGCGACTTCGTGATGGAGTTCACTAGGACAGCTCGCGGTCCGGCCACAAAAAGGCGATAGTAACCAGCTAGCGGTAGGGGTGCTCTTAATCGCGGCATGTGCAGCTTTCCGTAGATTAGCCCACCGTAACTGCAGTCGCCACGGGCACTAGCACTCAACGACTAGAAGCACGCGATAAGTATGCTGTCTGGGCACGCAGCAGTGGAAGAAGGTGGCGCGCACTAATTGCCACCTCTACGTACCACCGGGAAATTTCTTACGTCTCCTACAGCGCACTCATCACTACGTCCTTAAGGAGAAAAAATGCAGCACTAAGAATCGTATTCCACGGTTTCCAGAAACGCCTCAAGGTGACCACATGCTTTCGGTGCTCAACTGCAACTGAAAGCGGAAAGAAAGCAACAAGAAGAGAAACCAAGGCGCATTGTTATCTTTTCGATTTTATTTAGCCGTTAGTACGAGCCGCGTACAATGACACGTCTAGAAAACAAACAAACAAAAAAGAAAGGCGCGTCCGCTTTTACACATGCGGACCGCATGTTTAGTTATAATCACAGCAAGATGACGAGGGACAACCAGCAAGGGGGAGCTCACCTGTTGTGATAAGGGTCAGCGTACTCGGGAAGCATGCGGATTCCATGTTCGTTGATGTAGGTGTCGTTCAGCGTCCTGCAATTCGGAGAACAAAAGCGAAACACACAATGAGAGGGGAGAATAAATCGCCAGCAAAAGAAAAAAATGGCACGCGTCTATCACACTTATTCGCCCCCATCCGATGAAAGGCGAAAAGTTTTCTTTTTTTGTTGTTTAAAGGCTGAAAACGCAAGTGTGTGACACATTTATGTATGGTACGCGGGCTTTGAAGCCCCAAAGCTGCTCATGGGCGTCTTATATAACAAGAACCGCAGTGGAGGGCTTCGGATTAATTTAGACCACCTGCGGCTATTTAGCTTAACTCACTAACAGCGCATAATAACATCATGGAATCGCAGCGCTGGCAGACAAGGACACAGAGAGGACACACAAACACAGCGCAATTGTTTGTGTGTGACATCTCTGTGTCCTTGTCTGCCAGCGCTGCGATTCCATGACGTTCGACAACTACCAACTAGCCCAGCAACATACCCTGCATAAGCGCATAGTAACATGGGAGTTTTTGCATTTTGCCTCCATCGGAGTGCATCCGCCGCCGCCCCTGTGATTCGATCCCGCCACCTTCGACTCAGCAGCCAAACGTCATAGCTGCTAAGCCAACACGACGAGGACAGGCGCAACGGGTGTAAGTGTGTACCTGCAGGGTAGGCGCTACGGCGAAACTTCTTCCAAGCAGAGAGAAAGATTCACTGCTCTTCAACCACCGAAGCCAGAGACTTAGGCCCGCAGTCATCGCATTTAGGTGCTCATTGTAGTATTATACTGCTCTGTAATGACGCGTACGACATGAAATATGAGAAATGAGGCACATCCTCCGACCGACCATGCATTCCTGTAAGCGTTGGTAGCAGTAAGAAAAACAGGCAGCCAAATTTACAGCATGATAGTACCGAATATGGACAGCGCAGGACGCGCAGAAACGTGCGCAAAGTCCCGTGTACATGTCTGTTCCATGAAGGTAAAACGCATTGCCTATTGCGTTTTAACGATAATAGATCCGCACTCAAAATGGGGTGAAAATTAGCGGGTTCCGGTGTAAGACAGTTAGGATGCTTGCTTCCCACGACCAAACGGAACATTTTTAATGCGTAGCAGTATGCATGAACGGGAATAAACACCAATCTGACCGCAAATAAATGCTCGAAAATTCACACAACTGCTACTGATTGTTTCAAGTGCGCCATAGTCAACTTGAAAAATGAGATTTCATAAAGCAGTTCTATCTAAGTCAACCGCACGCTATGAGACGCTGAAATGCACACCCGCCGATGAAAGTTTATGGAAGGAGACTCTAGCGAAAAAGAAAAAAGATATTTCTATGCATCCGGGACGCCAGCTTGCGATTTAATGAAGCACTGGGTAGTCTGCCTTTCAAAAATTAGACTACATACATCTATTAAAGGCGACGTGATAAGGAGCGGGACAAATTAAGTTTTTTCGCCGAGAGTGCATTTCACAAACTCTTCAAAGCGGCTGTACTCATGCAGCCCGAAAAAGACACGTGAGTGCGCAATATAAGCTGCTGCTGGTTCGTGTGTTTACGCACCAATTCTCCCATTTTATGAAAAAGCGGTGACGTGCCAGTATCGTGTTTAAGTAGCAAACTCGACGGTTTTCACTTTCGCTAATGAAAAGCGGTGGCGTGCCAGAACGGAGTATAAAGAAAGCGTTTCTCGGACTTTTACAACCAGCCTGTTCGTATACACATTACATGAAGTGCAATCAAAGGCGCAGCTCGACGCCTTAACACCTAAATGCATCGACTAGTGCTTTGTTTGCTTGCACCGGGCTGCACACAAACAGAGCGGTCTGTTGCGCATGGTGCGGAGCGCTGCAACGCTGGTAACGCGACCCCTCGGAAACCCGACGCTCTCCCGAGAAGCGTTGCCTCTCCTGTCAAACCCGGGTGTCCAGTGCAGTTGGTAACATGAATTAAAGCAGGCACGCATGCGAGTAAAGAGACCCGGAACGCAGTCACGCGGATGCAAAATGCCCAAAAGCTTTACACTGCCTTCTTCCTTCGATTCACCTTCTCTCGATGCAGTACTTTTTGGATAGGCTTGACGCCCTTCATCGAGCACAAAGCAAAGCTTTGCGTCGTGATTGTATGAACTGGTCTTGCATAACCTCGCTAGTATACTTCGCAAGAGAAGGAGCGCAAGTCTGTAGTGCTTTGGCTTGGAGACGGCACGAGCGGCGTTGAGGTCGAAATTCGAACATTAGTGCAGACCACCGCGGTTCACGCGATTGGGAGTACAGGAAATGGGCTGCCAGCAATAATCGACACTGAGAGGTTTGGTTTTATGGGGTTTAACGTCCCAAAGCGCCTCATGCTATGAGGAGCGCCGCAGTGGAGGGATCCGGATAATTTTTACCACCTGGGGTGCTTTCATGTGCACTGGCACCACACAGTACACAGGGCCTCTAGCATTTCGCGTCCACCGAAATGCGACCGCCGCAGAAGGATCGAACCCACGTCTTTCAGGTCACCATCTGGGCACCTTAACTACTGAGCCACCGCGGTGGCTCGACACTGAGTTGTGCTGTAGCA
Source organism: Amblyomma americanum (assembly GCF_052857255.1). Classification (NCBI taxonomy): domain Eukaryota; kingdom Metazoa; phylum Arthropoda; class Arachnida; order Ixodida; family Ixodidae; genus Amblyomma; species Amblyomma americanum. The sequence continues at coordinate 220,003,255 of NC_135497.1, read as the reverse complement.
GTTCGCTGTATACGCCAAGCAAGCATAATGTGGAGTTTGTAATCCCGCTGTTTTGTAACCACATTGAAAAAGTTTTCGAAAAAGGGAACGGGAACTTTTCTGCACGTTATTATTTTTGGAAGATCGAAAGAGTAACACCGCACGCAACCTTTTTTGCCCCATCTTTCCAATAACATTTTTTTTTACAGCGAGTTAGCGCCTATCTGACCCCAACAATGCCCGGTAAATCATAAACATCAGAGAGCACTCATGCAGTAAGGATATTATTTTCTATCGTCCACTCTTTCCCCTGGCAGCAGTGGCTCAGTGACTTTGGCGCTTCGGTGCTGAGTACAAGGATGGAGACACTGAAGCCCGGCTGCAGCGGCTGCGTTTCACTGGAAGCGAATTGCAGAAAATCCTGCGTATTGTGCGTTCACAGGGCACGTTAAAGAACCTCGGGTATAGCCGAAGTTAATTTGGAGCCTTCCACCGAGGTGTCCCTCATAGCTCATGGGTACATTAGGGACGTTAAGCCCCACATGGTACCACCACAGTTTTTTTGCTCTTTCCAGCATGCAAAAGACGTGATATCCTCACAAGATTGTGCAAGTCGCACTTCCTGGCGCTATTCTTAAAGCCCCGGCGCAGCACCAGCTGCATGCCATGGATGCATATGCATGCTGCATGTAGTGGGATGATTTACTGCGGAAGATATTTCTCGAAGTAAAGGAACCTAAAGCTTCAACGTACATACAACTAGACCTGCTGCTAATTGATTTAGATATTTGCAATTGGCTGTGTATGCGTAGCAAAGTATGCGTCCGTATACAGAGGTTAGAGGTTAAGCGATCCAGTCTAATTGCAGGGTTATACCCAGCTGTTTGATTTCTCATAGAATTTATTCACTTTTCGGACATTTTCGCGCTTTACAAACCAGAAGTGGAGAAATGCACTGTAGAGCTGCCCTCCCGTGTTGTTCTAGTTTGGGCTCTGCAGGTTTCCTTTACTTCATTTGATGTCAGCTGACGCGTTTTATCCTTCGTGCTTCTCTTCGGAGATCAGGTCACCTTGAGCGCCCACGGACGATATAACTTGAACACGTAAACAGGAGCTCGAACGAATGTTGTAGGGCCTTTCGCTCTTGCAATAGGAAAATACTAGCTTATTGCAGTTTTTATGATAACCACTATAACCAGCAGAATGCATCTAGATTAGGCACAAAACAAATAGATTTTTTTTTCCTGTGATGTGATATGAAGATGCTTACTCTTTGTTGCACAGAACACTCGGGGACCATACCTCAACTGCTGCGTCATCAAAAGAGACTGCACAGATATTCTTCCTAGCTGCTCCAAGCAAGTGCTAAAAGAAAACCTAGTTGGGAAAATTTTCACAGCTCACGATTTGCTAGCGCCGAGTTCTCGGAAATCAAGTCAAATCGAGAAGTTTGTCGCGCCCCGTTTAACGGCCAAACCGATGGCAAAAATAAAAAACACGTTCAGAACTTATGGTAGTTATCGTCTCGTACCTCGGAGACTGGATTTTCGTTAAAATTAAATTACATGCGAATGAAAATTTACATCTGCTGCGCGACGACGACACAGCTAAAGACGGGCCTGTTATGCGAGAATTTCGAGACGGGCAGCTCATGTCCCCGCTTTACGACAGTCATCCTCGTCTACTGCTACATCCAAAACGCAGCCCGAACACTGCCTGCAAGGTAAGCGGCGAGGCGCGTCGGAGGCAGCCGTCGTCTCGAGTGCAGGTCTTAACGCATGGCGGGACGTGCATGTTGAACGGGAATGCTGCGAGACGTTGCCAGAGTCGGCATAACCAGGCTGAAAGCAACACACACAAGCCAACGTAAAGCCTTCGTCGGAAGTGTCTCGCCTGCAAGTTCCGCTGTCGAGGCTTGTAACGCGGCACTCCCGGCTCCCCCGAAATTCCTGAGCTCCGCAGGAATGAGGGCGACAAGCCGGCTCACCCTCCAGGGATTCGGAGCTTCGGGGATGCCGTAAGCGCCCTGCTACACAGCTCGACAGTGAAGGGGGCCTATGCAAACAAAAGTGAATGCCCGCGAGAGCAAGGACAAGCTGCACCATAAAGCATGCTCTCCGCCACGCGGATCGCCGAATCAACGTGATATACCAAGATCGTGTGGACGTTGCTACATAGGTAAGGTCGGGCGCTGTTTAAAAAAAAAAACGGCTGAGTGAGCAAGCTTGCGCCTTGAAAGGAAAGACCGGGAGCAATCTGGTAATTCATTGCCGTAAATGCGAAGGTTGCAAGCCATTCCTTAACCAGGCTAAAACGATAGGAACCTACAGAGACATGCGCACGAGGAAGATATTTGAAGCGCTCCGGATACATCAAGAAGGAGACGACACAAGAAGGAGCGCACCTTCGATATCATTCAAAAAAGAAGTACCTTGGAGGCTAGGAGTGCTTTGTGCTGTGTTTTGTCGTATTTTTATTCCTTTGACCCGTCACTATTAGCCACAGTGTTATCCATTCAAGACGTGGTGATGGTGTGACATGTTTTAGTGTCGCTCCCCATGTGTATCTCGCTTCACATTTCTTTCTTTCCTGCTATGTATTTCAAAGCGCTCGAATAAAAGCGATCAGTTGTTAGCACGAGTCTGTGTCATCGTCTTACAGTCCTCGTTTTTTGTGCGCTGTTTTCCACCTGTCTATTGGAAACCTAGAACGCTTGAGAAACGACTGAATGAGATATTGTAAGCTCAGTTAGGTGTCCCTAGAGTTGCCATTTTTCCATAAGGAAAAAAAAATCCGGTAGAAAAATTTCAGTTCACATTGTGAGTCATTGGACTCGGGGGTTAGTGGACCCCTCAATCAATCGCGCTTTCAGGTAGTGGTGTCCACATGCAAAAAACTGCGCCTCCGCACAATATTGATGCGAAAGCATTTCTTGTCTCATGAGTGGCGTGTACAGGACCTGTCGGCAGAGCGTGTCATCACAGCGTGTCCGCACGAACTGTCAATCATCCATTATAGGGGTAATTAATAGACGATTAAACAAGTATGTAATTATAACGAAGAATGAGAAAGTCAACTTGTTAATTAAATTATTAATTGATTGACTGATTGGACGAAGTGATGAATTAGTTGAATTAGTTCACTAAATTCATTTGCAATTTAATCGAGTTTATCGACTGATTACCTGACTAAATAAACAATTAGATCATGTTTAAGTTTTATGTTTTATGGGGGCTTCACGTCCCAAAGCGACTAAGGGACGCCGTAGTGAAGGGCTCCGGAAATATAGACCTTCCGGGGTTCTTTAACGTGCGCGGACATCGCACAATACACAGGAGTCTAGAATTTCGCCTCTATCGAAATTCGACCACCGCGAACGGGATCGAACCACGTCTTTCGGGTCAGAAGCCAAACAATTAGATCACATTACGTTCAATTGAGTCACCAAATTATCGACCGCAGTGGCGGCCTAGTCGTTTGAGCATCCGCCTCGCATGCGGCAGGTGCGGGGTTCGATCCCCAGTGCTGCCGGGTACCCACCGGTGATGCAATGGGTACAAGCTTTCCTCTGCGTGTCGGCTTCTTGAGGGCGAAATGCTTGGGAAATGGGTCTTTCGCCTCACCTTGTAAAATAAAATTACCTTGTGCCATAGCGCTCTTTGGCCAAAGCTGCCTTTGCGCCATAAAAATTCATCATCATCATCACCACCAAATTATTTATTGGGTGATCATTTAATCGGTCGAATTCATTGATTAGTTCATTTATAGTGAATTATTTCGCACGTTCATGGCTAACTTCTTAGAACTGATTCAATGCTTAATTACTAAATTAGTTATTAATCAATTAAAACAATTCACTAATTAACTGATATTTTGGTGTGCTTACTAGACGCTCTAGCAACGGAATCCACGTTTTCGGATGTGGTATAACCGAAGTTAGAGCGAAAACACGACTTAAAAACGGCAAACGCATAAAGAAACGAACACGCAGCAACATAATCGGCAGCAGTAAGAGAAATGCTTTTGTATTACTGCGCCTACGCAGACTTAATTGCACCCATAGAATTGTTTCGTGCTTAGCAATGCTAAACCGCCATCCATTTTCTAATTGGAATTTTGCACCTAACTCTCTTGCTTGAGATGTTGGTTAATTAATCTCAACTAATTTTGTAATTAAGCAAAATACAAATATACTGTGACTTGCTCCTTACAATAACCAGCAATATGTATTTGGTCGCGTCGTCTTGCAGTGCATCGGTCTCGGCAAAAGGTTGCTGGGACACTCTGTATATGCTGCGCAAAAAAAAACAGACTTTTCTTTCGTCTGCTTTTTTTTTCGTGTCCTTGTTGATTCTAGCCTGGAACACGCCAGCAAACAGCCGCTCTGAAAAATTAAGATTGGCTTTTTAATTTTTACAAGCGCGAGAGATTTGGTACCAAGTAAAGAAACCTGCTCGCGCTAGCATCAAAGCCGGAGTAAAGCTGCTCCTTGCTGCAAACAGCAATGAATTAAGTACGCACTGATTACTTCTGTTCCTCCCGTCACATTTAAACACACAATAATTCGCGTTGCGGCTAATCACGTACGAAAGAGACGCGGCGTCTGTCGGAAGAAAGCATTGTTAAGATAGGATTGCGACCGGAAGAATTCGCTAGTCCGCGTAAGGGGAATACTTTTTGGGCCTCATTACAGTATAAAGTCCCTGCAAACTCATGGCGTTTATTTTTTTTTTTACATTTAGTACGGCGCCTCAAGGAGGACGCGCTATTGAGAAAAAAAAAACGGTAAAGACATGAGGGTCTCGTTCGATGTACACATGAAAGAAGCCAGCAGTTACGGAAACCAAGGAACGCACAGGGGAACGTTACTTGTTCAAGGTGGTGTTGATTATGGTGT